>NC_080168.1:95442683-96120568 GCF_950295315.1 Erinaceus europaeus | reverse complement strand
AACGTGGTTAAACAGGGGGTCGGGCGGTAGCGCAGCAGGTTAAGCGCATGTGGCACAAAGCGCAAGGACCCGCGTAAGGATCCCAGTTCGAGCCCCCGCTCCCCACCTGCAGGGGAGTCGCTTCACAAGTGGTGAAGCAGGTCTGCAGGTGTCTATCTTTCTCTCCCCCTCTCTGTCTTCCTCTCCTCTCTCCATTTCTCTCTGTCCTATCCAACAACGAACAAAATCAATAATAACCACAACAAGGCTACAACAACAAGGGCAACAAAAGGGGGAAAAAATGGCCTCTAGGAGCAGTGGATTTATGGTGCAGGCACTGAGCCCCAGCAATAACCCTGGAGGCAAAAAAAAAAAAAAAAGGTGGTTAAAGAGTGAAGAGAGACATGAGGAGATCTGGTACACTGTTGTTTGGTTAGTTACTTGCATGTGTTTATCTGGTGAAAATACATTAAACTATGCATTAATTATCTTCTGTGTGTGGACTTAAGGAAATTTTTCTTTTTCGTTTAAAAAGGGATCTACTGGGGGTTGTCAGGTAGCACACATGGTGTGAAGCACAAGGACCAGCACAAGGATCCCGGTTCCAGCCCCCGGCTCCCCACCTGCAAGGGGGTTGCTTCACAAGTGGTGAAGCAGGTCTGCAGGTGTCTGTCTTTTTCTCCTTCTCTCTGTCTTCCCCTCCTCTTTCCATCTCTCTCTGTCCTATCCAACAACAACAATACAACAAAGGGCAACAAAATGGGAAAAAATGTCCTCCAGGAACAGTGGATTCTTAGTGCAGGCACCAAGCCCCAGCAGTAACTCTGGAGCCAAAAAAAAAGGGGTGGTGGTATTTACTGAATTATTTTTAAGAAAGACAGAGGGGGACCCCAGGACACTACTTAGCTCAGGTGGTGCTAAGGATTGAATATAAGACCTCTGAAACCTGAGGCATGCAAATTCTGTGAACTTATACTTCAAGCTCTCCCCCCAGCCATTACCCTTTCTTTCTTTTTTTTTTTATTAGTGATCTAATTGCTTTGCAAAAAAATCAGAAAATTTCAGGGCTGTGATTTCACATCCACACATGGTGTTGTGAGTCACCACGTGCTCTACCAGAGCCCTGTGTCCCGCCTGGCACAACCACCATAATTGTCACAGAGTCCAAGAGACGGGGTGGTTTAGAACTTTTTGGGCCAAGTTCATTTGTTTTAGTTTTCTATATTCCACCAATGAGTGAAATCGTGTAGTTACTAGTTTTACTTATTTGGTTTAGCAGAATCCCCGCCAGTTCCGTCCATTTTGTTCCCAATAGCTGAGTCTCATCTCTTTTGATTGCAGAGTAGTGTTCCATTGGACATAGATCCCACATCTTTACACAGTCATCTGCCACTCAACAGCCCCACATTTGTCTTAATACCACATTTCCTCAGAATCAGTTAAACCTTTTCAGATATGACCCGGTCCAGATGTTCTCTGGCTTGAGTAATAAATTCCATGGCTTCTTCTAATTCTGCAGCTCCAAGGGAATAACCAATAGTGGACTTCACTATATGTGCAGAAGTTCCTGGAAAAAAAATGTATCAAGGATTTCCAGAATTGATCCTACACATACTAGATTTATTCTTTTTTTTTCCCATAATTTCACCATAATTCCTACATCTTTATGCAGAGTGCTCAATGTAATAATGATTGTGGAATATCTGTCATATTCCCAGTACTGTCCAGTGTTTGGAGATATATAAAATAATTAAGCTATGAGTCTGTTGTCAAGAAACTCACAAATGTAATCCATCCTATAACTTTTCTCATACAGTTACTATGCCCCAGTCACTGGTTGGGACATTAGGAACATACAAATGAATAAGATATATCTCTTGCTCTTAGAGCTAAGAGTATAATGGGGAGATGATTATTATTCAAAGGAAAATAATGATTCTGGGTAGTATTATGTGAAGACACATTTGCTGTCTTTTGGATGGTGATGTGCAGGGGATGAGAGAGAATAAGGCAAAAAAAAAAAAGCAACAGTAAAAGTTACATGCTATAGCATTATCTCACATAAATAAATATTAAGTGAATAAAATATATAACAGTGGAATTACAGCCTCTGTGGTAAAGCTATCTGGATAGAAACTGATATTGAAAACACATTCAAGATTTTGAGAAGCTGAATGTGAGTAAAAATGTAATAATAGTTCGGAGGAATTCAGTGATAGCTCACCTGGTAGAGTACATAGCTTCCTGCACACAAACACTCTGGGTTTGAGCCCTGGGTCCCTGTGGGAGCACTATAGATGGCGCCAGGGAACCTCATGAATGGCAGGGCAGTCTTGTAGTGTCTCTCTTCTTTCTGTATCTTTTCTTTCCTGTCTCCCTCCAAAGAAACAAAGACTAAAAACTGTGGGTTCAGGAGGTCATTTGGTTGTATTGTGTATGTACACAGCTCTTGGTTAGTGCAGCATAAAAAATAAATACTAACATTTGGACCAGTTTAAAGAATGAAATAAAGGTTTTCCAGGAAAGGGAGATGGCAAAAAATGAAAGCTTGCAGATGGAACTAGTATAAGAATGAGAATCGACTAGGCTCGGCTTGAATGAAATGATGTTGAGCAATGATGGAAAAGAAAGATAAGTAGAAGCAGCCTTTGAGCAGATTTGAATGCCAACCAGATTAGATGTGAGATGATGGGCAATAGGAAGCCGTCATGGATTGTGGATTATGGAAAAGACCTTTATAAAGTGATAAACCACAAAGATAGCTGAGTACTAGCTGAAGCATGAAATCAGAGAAAACTAGCCTCCGTGAGACTTGTTAGGAGACCTGTAACACCTGCAAAAGGGGCAGTCTATTCCCTATGAGGGAAGTGAGAATTAAAGAAGTCAATGCTGCCATCCTTTTTGATGTATTTCATTCTCACAGGGGTGAGGTGGTATCTCAATGTTGTCTTTATTTGCATTTCTCGGATGATCAGTGACCTGGAGCAAATGTTCATGTGTTTGTTAGCCTTTTGGATTTCTTCTGTAGTGAATATTCTGTTCATATCCACTTCCCTGGGCAGACAACCCCACCAAAATGTCCTGGAGCCTCACTTCCCTGCCTGGGAGTATGGATGGACCTGTCAATGCCCATGTTCAGCGGGGAAGCAATTACAGAAGCCAGACCTTCCACCTTCTGCACCCCATAATGATCCTGGGTCCATACTCCCAGAAGGTTAAAAAATAGGAAAGCTATCGGGGAGAAGATGGGATATGGAGCTCTGGTGGTGAGAATTGTGTGGAGTTGTACCCCTCTTATCCTATGGTTTTGTGTTTCCTTTTTATAAACAAAAAAAATTAAAAAAGAAAAGAAAACAGTGCTCAGTTTTCAAATGAATTTGAACCATTAATGGTTAAGATGGAGACTTCACATTAGTTTGAGATTGTGGGACAGGGTGTTTTTTTTTTGTTTTGTTTTGTTTTGTTTTTGTTTTTTAAAAAAACGCTAATTGGGGCAATTTGGTGGGGGTGGAGAATTAGCTGTACAACATATTTAGAAACTACTGGTTCTTTCAGTGTAGTTTTTATACAATGTTTGTGACCAATCTGAATGTTTTAACAGTTGACCTCTTAATTGATTCATGGGCCAAAGAGGAGTAAGTCAGGAACCTGACTTTTTTCTAGTCACTATGCTAGTTCAGAGTGAAGTGAAAACTGGATACATCTCTAATTACAAGGTTTTACCTGTGTGAGACCTGCATAAGGGCAACACTTGGTCAACTGTCTCCTGGAATCCATGAAATTGTACTACTTTTGCTTCTTCATGTACCCTGGACCTGCATTTATCATGATACTTGTCAATCTGAATTAGAATATTCTGATTAGTTTTCCACTTCCCCAACTGACTGGCTAGCTAGCCCCATCCGAGCAAGGAACATGAACATATCAATCTGTAATTGCTTCTCGCAGATATAAAATTCCATTCATACCATGGTCTCAAGTCTTTTTAGCCTATGGATAAACTGGCATAAAATTTAAAAGAACAGGAAGTGAAATTATGGCCACTGCACAAAACATCCACCAGTTTTGTGATTAATCACACTGAACTGAATGGAGACTTTTTGTAGGAGATCTCCTCCTGACATTAGGAACTGAGACTGAGAGAATGACTGAGCAATGATGAGTAGCAAAAAGAAGTTCCATATGGCATCAAGAGGAGAGAAGGAGCAAACCTCTCACCTCTTTATTTTGAAGGCTAGAGCCTACACTTATGACACTAAGACTCATCCTTAGAGCTGAGGTCACACCTGGAATAGTCATTCCAGGAAGGGTGGGAAGGATGGTGTCTCTGTTTCACTAGAATTAATTAGTTCTTCCAAGTAACCCAGAGCAACCCAAGGACAACGACAAGGTGAGTTCTCTGGCCAGCCCGAGGACATTCCTGATGAAAAGCCATAATGCAGCTACACGTACCTTCATTACTAGACCTCTTTCCCACAGAGGCACAATCTCAGAGGAAGATTCACACTTTAGATCTTACATCCTTCCCCCTAACTTTATCAAACGTGTTCCTGACTTAGGCTGCTACTATCCAAGGTAGCAGCACCATTTTTACCAAAGACTATCCTTATCAACTAACCCACACCTACACATAAATAAAAAATTCTAAACAAAGATAGGATTGGATGTTGTTGTTGTTGTTTTGTTTTGTTTTGTTTTTGCAGAATTGTTTAATATTTTAGCTTAAATGGAATGGCTGATGGAAAATGTGGACAAAGTGACAGACTCAAGAGGAAGCATTTGGGGCAAGCACTACTGTGTCTCTTACACATATGTGTTGGCTGAAGTCCTTCCTTTGATCTTCCAACTTTCTCATAACATTAAAATTTCAGTGACTTCTTTGGGAATATTTGTGGTTGACTGCATCCACTGCAGTTGAAAAACAGAGGCGTCATAATATTTTGGCATAAACTCCATGGAGTTTCTGCTCATGTTTTTGTTTGTTTGTTGTTTGTTTATTTGTTTGTTTGTTTTGCATCAGGAACTTTATAGCATAGTGACTACCAGGACGTCATTGGTTAACCCCCTCAGGATCTCCAGCAAACCTCTTCCAGAGACCCTCTGAGAACATGTTCTAATATCATGTCTGCCTATGGGATTCCCCTGTGTCACTCTGGTGGTTTAGTATTCTCGACAATGACTTATGAAATGAAGTGGATCGGGGGGAAGAACTGGAAGGTAACATCACATTACCTCAAGAGCCACAAGTGTTTCCTTCTTTCATTTTTGCGCCCACAGAGAGAATGCAAACTCTACCTTGATCTCTTGAGATCATCCACTTTCCTACATGTTTACATTGGTCATAGTGTGTTGCTAGATAACCTATTTCATGAATTAGTGAAATCACAGTCAAACTGGAAAAAAATTCATTCGTCACGATACATTAAAAGTTCTGACATCCTGATAGAAGGTGTGTGCTGAAATCCTGACCTACTTGCAAAGAACCTCTCCATGAATTTACTAAAAGTCACTTCTCCCCACAAGCCATTCTCTCACAGAGCATGTATTAACTACTTTGTGTCCAGTTCTAGGATAGTTTTTATTATGTAGAAAGGAAGAAATTAAAGGAAAAGTTCTTCGTCCTGTAATCAAATTAGTGAAGCAAATACAAAGAATAAGCTATCAGACATCCTTAAACTTACTTCTTTGGCAGTAATCATAAGTGAAACAGTTTTTTTTTCTTCTTTTTTGTCTGAATATGGTAGTTTCATTCTTGTAAGATGTTTCACAGGTCATGGTCCTGTGTAACAATGGGTAATTAGCCCTTGGTTCAGAATACACAATTTTAGAGTTTTAAAACTATCTTAAGTGGCTCCTTTCTACTTGCAATTTCAAACTTTCACAAAGTGTACTAAGAATTTCACAAAGGAGCCAGGCAGTGGCACACCTGGTCAAGCACTCACATTACAGTGCACAAGGACCTGGGTTCAAGGGCCAGGTCCCTACCTGCAGGGGTAAGTTTTATGAGTGGTGAAGCAGGGCTGCAGGTGTCTCTATGTCTCCAAATTTCTCTGTCTCTATCCCATAACAAATAAGTAACTTAAAAAAAGAATTTCATAAATGTGTTCTCAGTGAACTGCTTTTTTTCCTGCTATGATGGATTGTTAAAGCAGCATTTACTCTCACAAATGGAAAGATTCTTATCATCTAGAACATAATCATTTATTTCCATTTACATTATCTGTTTTGACTGAATGCAGTGATATTCCTCTGAATGGTATTAACGTGGTTCAGAAGAGAAACTCAGTGAAATAAAAGTCATATTTATTTATAATGACTCATTTTTTAAAAGAAAGCATTAAAGCTACCAAACGTGGTGGCATTCAGAGCTCTATCTACTCAGATCAGAGTGAGAAACAGATACATATTCACATCTCTTATTTGGAAAATCTCTTTTTAAAAACTTTGTCATCTTAACTTTTCTATTTCTGCTAGAAGAGAAAAAGAAACCTTCAGGGTTCTACACAAAACTCAAACAGTTAACGTTGCCTGTTCACATACCCTGAGTGATAATAACAAAAGGAATCTGGATGCAATGTACTAGAATTATTCCTGGGTCACAGAAACTTGGCCAAAACCACACACACACCCTTGGGTATCCAAGTTTTAAACACTGAGAAAACAAGTCAGAATGATGTCAAATTCGAGATTCCTACATTGGTGATAATGGAAGGGTGGCACAGTGCTCTGAGCTGTCATCAACAGAGAATAAAAAGTTAAAGCAATTACAGAAGCCAGACCTTCCACCTTCTGCACCCCATGGCGACCCTAAGTTCATACCCCCACAGGGTTAAAAAATAGGAAAGCTATCAGGGGAGGAGATGGGATATGGAGCTCTGGTGACGGGAATTGTACCCCTTTTATCCTATGGTCTTGTCATTGTTTCCATTTTTAAAAAAAAAATTAATTTAAAAAAAGTTAAACTCTTTCACTGGCAGTGATATATGATAGTGTGGGCTTGTCAAAATTCATAGACCTTTACTTACTTACCAAGGATAAACTTCACCAGAAGTGGAAATGACACCTCAATAAACTTGATTAAAGTAAAGAGGAAGGATGGGAGGAAGGTATGAAGGAAGAAGAAAGGAAAAGGGGTGGAAGAAAAAGAATTTAACTAGTATTTGTCTCTTGTGCTCTAAAAAAACACCCCAAAATCCAACTAATTATGATTTAAAAAGGAACATGGAGCTTATCAAGGAAAGGTATTTATCTAGGAGGCTAAGTGGTGGCACACTTGGTTAGACACACATACTACTGTGAGGAAGGGCCCGGGTTCAAGCTCCCACTCCCCACCTACAGCAGGGATGCTACATGAGCGGTGAAGCAAGTCTGCAGGCGTCTTTCTGTCTCCCTCTTTATGTCCCCCTCCCCTCTCAATTTCTTTCTGTCCTATCCAATAATAAAAGAAAAAAGAAAAAATAGGCTTCTGAAAGCTGTGAATTTGTAGTGATGGCACTAAGCACCAGCAATAAACCTGGAGACAAAAAAAGAAAAGAAAAAGAAAAAACTTAAGAGAAAGGTAGGAAGGAGGAAAGAAAGGGAAAGAAAAATTACTTATCCACAATTTTGCTACTCTCAAGATAGGAGTTTTTCTGCTAAATAGAGTGGCAGGATAGAATAGTGAAACTGACTTGTAAAGAAACAGATTCCCATGACTAGAATTTGGTCATTGTTTGATCCTTACCATAATTTTCCAGTGGAAGTATTTTGCAGGTTGGAAACCAAGGGTGTCTGTGAATGCTATTTGGTGATGGAGTGGTGCACAGCAGCCACAGAAGCAGCATATTTGCATTCACTTGGTAGACATTTACGAAGTTCCTGCTATGTGGCTATTGCTCTCTTGGCTACATTCATATAATTGTGGTAGTTGGGCTCTGTCTTCACAGGGTGATCTAATGACTTCCAACAATAGCAAATGGTCATCTGTATACAGTGTATGTCAAGAACTAGGGTGGGAATTGTAAGGACCATGTTGGAGATGTACTGCCCTAGAACAAGCAATTATGGATGGCTTTCTGGATGAATGAGGAGGCTATTTTGGGGAGTTGGGTGGGGGCAGGGTTGTAAGTAAGGTTAAGGCAGGGTGACTAATAAGTAGAGGAAACACATATGTACATGTCTAGAACTAATATATATTTAAGTAAGTGAGACCAAGTTCTGCATTACTTCAGTACAAATGAAAAAGTAGTAAAATACCTTCCTAGATGGACACTTGCTTCATTCGCTATTCTCCCCTGCTTTCTCTCTCTCTCTCTCTCTCTCTCTCTGTCTCTGTCTCTGTCTCTCTCCCTTCCCAACCCCCCTCCTATTTTTTAAAGTAATGTATTTAGGGAAAGGGAGATACCATAATGGTTATATAGACAGATGACAGATTCTCATGCTTGAAGCTCCAAGATCCCAGGTTCAGTCTCCAGCGCCACCATAAGACAGAGCTGAGATTTTAACAAAAAATTAAGTTATATATACATATATATATATATATATATATGTTATTGAGTCAAAGAGAAATAAAGATGGAAGGGGGAGGGAGTCGGGCTGTAGTGCAGTGGGTTAAGCGCAGGTGGCACAAAGCACAAGGACCGGCATAAGGATCCCGGTTTGAACCCCGGCTCCCCACCTGCAGGGGAGTCGCTTCACAGGCGGTGAAGCAGGTCTGCAGGTGTCTATCTTTCTCTCCTCCTCTCTGTCTTCCCCTCCTCTCTCCATTTCTCTCTGTCCTATCCAACAACAACAACAATAATAACTACAACAATAAAACAACAAGGGCAACAAAAGGGAATAAAAAAAAAAGATGGAAGGGGGAGATAGAAATAGAGAGAGATTGAGAGAAAGAGACAGAGACCTGCAGCATTGTTTCATCACTTGTGAAGTGTTCCCCTTTGAGGTGGGTCCATGGACTTGAACCCTCGTCCTTGTGCATTGTAACGTGTGCATTCAACAGGGCACACCACTGCCTGGGCTTCTTTTTTACTTTTTCCTTTGAACACTTTTTTCTTAGAATCTCAGAAAAATTGAAGGGAAAGTACAGAGATTTCCCATATGTGCTCGGCCCCCTCATAATCACAGCCTCCCTGCTATCAACATCCTCAGTGTGCCACGTCTGTTACAGCTGATGGGCCTGACTCATCACAAAAATCCTGCAGGTATTCATTACCACGTTCTTCTCAAAGAGAACTCCCCAACTCTCCTTAGTAACTGCCAACACTACCAAGCACATATATCCCGTTCCTCTTTTTTTGTATTCATGTTGTACTGCTAAGAATACATTGATGCAAAATGTAGTTACTTCAAAGGCAAGCAGCTGCTATCTCCTACATATCGTAATGGGGTGATATGGGTAAATGGTGATGCTGTAGTCAAGATGGCAGGAGGGCACTCCTTGGAGACTTGCCCGAGTCTGGCATATCCAATTCTAAGAAGGGTCTTCTAAGAAGTGAGACCAGGCAGTGGCACACCCAGTAGAGTGCACATGTTACAGTTGTAAAGGATTCAGTTTCAAGTCCCTGGTTCCCTCTTGCAGGTGGGAAGCTTCATGAGCAATGAAATAATACTGTGTCTCTCTTTTTCTCTTTCCCTATCTCCCTCTTCCCTCTCAACTTCTCTGTCTCTACCCAAAATAAATAAATAAATAAATACTTTAAAAAATAAATATTTTTCACATAGATGTTGATGGGACCCTCAATTCCTTAGCATGGGGGACTCTCCACAGTTCATCTCACAAGAGGGTGGTTAACCTCTTCCAGAGCATATGGGCTAGCATGACCTCAAGTCTAAAATTGTAAACCATCACTTCTTTCTTATTGTTTTATGTGAGGAGCTAGTGGTTTGCAGTACCACTGTTGACAAATTGTTGGTACAATTTCTCATCTCCCCCAGGATAGGTGTCTATAGAACACTCTCACGCCCAACTTAGGATATTTCCCACCATCATGAACCAAAACTCCAGTGCTCTCTCCACCTCCTCCCTTGCGTTGGTGCAAAACAAGCAAGCAAACAGACAAAGAAAAGTACCCATCAGCAGTCTAAGTTTCACTTTGTATTGTCCCTTCCTTTCCTTGTTGCTTTAAGTTTCACCTATCAGTGAAATTAACCAGTATTTGTCCTCCTCTTTTTGGCTTATCTCACTTAACACAATCCTTTCAAGTTCCAGCCAAGATGAGACAAAGGAAATGATTCCATCAGTTTTAATAGTTGAGTATTATTCCATTGTCTTTCTTAGTCACTCATCTCTCATTAGGCATCTGTTTTGCTGTCAAGTTTGGGCTTAGTTTGTTCTGCTATGAACATATGTGTACATACATCTCTTTGGATGGGAGTTTTTGTTTTCTGTGGATAGATCCCTGGGAAAGAAATTGCTGTCTCATAGGATATCTCATAGGATAGTTCATTTCTAGTGTTCTGAAAAATCTCGGACTGTTTTCCAAAGGGGTTGGATCAATTTACACTCACACCATCAATGTAGAAAGGCTTCTTTTCACCCATAGCCTCTTCAGCAGGTCATGATTCTGTCTTTTTACATTATGACATGAGATATAAAGTGGTATCTCATTGTTATCATTATTTGTGTTTCTCTGATAATCAGTGGCATTGAACTTTTTTTTTTTCATATGTGTCTTGGCTCTCTAGATCTCCTCTCTGGAGAAATTCTGTTCATTTTTCTCTCCTCACTTTTAAATTTTTTTATTAGTGATTTAATATTAATTTAAAAAATTATGAGATAGCAGGGGCTTAATACTACATCATTCCCAACACCAGAGTTCTGTGTCCCCATTCACTCCATTGGAAACTGCAGTAGTTCTCCCAAGGTCACAGATATGGGTTGACTATTATTTCTATAACTATATATATTTACATATATTTGCCCATTTTTATATGGTCCGGCCTCCTCTTCTTTTCGAAGTCACACCTACACCTGTTACTACTACCAAATTTTCTTCCATTTTTCCTCCTCTCTCTCCGGATCCTAATGTGAATTGGAGTTCTGAGCCCTCTGGTCATCTTCCCCTAACATGTTCCCCCTCTGGGAGTACAGACCAAAATTCTTTATGGGGTACAGAAGATGGAAGGTCTGTAATTCTGTAATTGTTTCTCCACTGGATATGGGTGTTGGCAGGTTGATCAATACCCCAGCCGGTTTTATCTTTCTCTGGTGGGGTAGGGCTCTGGAGAGGTGAGAGTCCAGGACATATTGGTGAGGTTGACTGCCCAGGGAGGTCAAGATGGAATCATAGTAGCATCTGCAATTTGGTGGTTGAAAGGTGGTAAGATATAAAACAGGACAAAATGTTTAATAAACAGGAACCAAAAAGTACAAATAGGGCAGGTGAGAATAGGGATCTTTGGGTAGAAAGAAGCCAGGAAGTCTATTTTGGGTATGTTCCTAGGGCCCCATGACTCTGGTAATTTTTGCTTGAGCTTAATAGCTAACATGAAGGTGGCCTAAAAATATTGTGTAGGAAAATGGTGTCAGAGTTGAAAATAGGACTAGAAAGCTGGATTAACACAGAGCTTAACTACCAAACTCAATGAAAAAATATAAATACAATTAACTGTTTACCCCATTAATCTGACCCAAGGTCCAAATATATATACCTATACACAGGATCCTGTGTAACCTTCTAGTGACTATCATTCTGAACTCGCAGTCCATGGTCACACCTGGGAATATTCTTGGCTGTATTCATTTCGGGACCAGTCTTCCTCAAGTGGCAGGGTACAATGACCCAGTCTCCCTTAGGAAAGTGAGTTAGTCCTTACCATTGCTACTTTATAGTGAGGTCAGGGACCTGGAGAGGCCCACAAGAAGGCTTATGATGTCCAGCAATATCACTCTTGGGCATTTATCCAGTGGACACTCAAGCACTAATTAGAAGGGACATATACATTCTTATGTTCATAGCTGCTGCATGATTCATAATAGCTAAAGAGTGGAGGCAACCTAAATGCCCATCACCAGATGACTGGCTAAAGAAATTATGGGATTATATTCCATGAAATACCATTCTGCAATCAACGAAGATGATATTGTGTCCTTTGGGACAAAATGAGTGGAACTGGAGGTGATTATGCTTAGAAAAATAAGTAAATATGTAAAAAACAACTACCAGATAGTTTCACTCATATGTGGAATCTAGAGATCTCATTTACATGAACTTGCCAAAAGCAAACAAACAAACAAACAAAAAGCCAAACAAAACAAATGCAGGCAAACTGGTTGGAAGACTTATGAGAACTATGGTGGTGATCTTTGGGAAGTGGGAGGGTGGGGATACAGAGCTCTGGTGGTGGCTGTGGTGTGGAGCTATACACTGTAATCTTACAATCTTGTAACTAACTATTAATAACAAATAAAATAAACTTAGAAAAGAAGGCTTCTGATGATATCCCTGATGGAAGTGACTAGTGATAGTGGAGAGAAGAGGGGTCTACTAGATGTCTACGCCCATATCGTCTATGTGGAGATGCAAAGATCCCCTAACTAGGGTCCAAAATGACGGGGTGGGCTGGTATTGATCACAAACGGCATCATTAGGTGAACCAGTCTCTCATATTTATCCAGCCTTTGTAGTCCTTTCTTTATCTGATGACTTTCTCCCAGTTGTTAAGTTGTTGCATATCATTTATTGTATCCAAACCAGTATTAGGTTTAGGGGTCTGGTTTCAAGTAAGGGAGGAAATACATCTCAGATTTTAGAGGAGCCTAAGTTAACCTTGTTTGATTATTCTAATAAAGGTTGTCATAGGGTAAGTAATTGTTTTTTAGTTGATAAATATTTTTTGCCAGTATATCTCTTAGTCAGTTGTGTACAATTATCTACGGATAATTAAGTGGTGACAGTTATGCTGATGCTGTCTGAAGAGATTAGGAGCTATATCATGTCTTACTTTCTTTTTTAAAAATTTCTTAAATATTTATTTACTTATTCCCTTTTGTTGCCCTTATTGTTTTACTATTATAGTTATTATTGTTGTTGTTATTGTTGTCATTGTTGGATAGGACAGAGAGAAATGGAGAGAGATGGGGAGGATAGAGAGGGGAGACACCTGCAGACCTGCCTCACCACCTGTGAAGCATCTCCCCTGCAGATATCTTACTTTCTTTTGTGTAGTTAGTTGTATAGATAGAGTGATTGAGAGACATGAAGTAGGGGGTAGGAGAGGAGGGTGTCTAGTCCTAAGGAGTAAACATTTGATTAGACAATTTATGGTGCCTTCTTTAGGCCTTTCTCCCTGCTTACTGAGCTTATTAGATCTAAGTCTAATCCCAGAGGACCACTAAGCACTTTTACTTTGAGGTACATAGTTATGGATATATGTATACATGTACCCAGTCCTCTAGGCTCTAGCCTATATCTATAAATCTGTAATTTTGTTGGAGAGTGCACCATTTGAAATGGAATGAGGTAGTCCTGTATGTTAGGAAAGGTCTCACCAGATTATTGGAAATTGACATCCCAAGCTTGGTGTCTCTGAATACAATCAATAGCCAAAAGGCAATGGCAACATAATAGGGCATAGTGGCACTGTCTGCACTGAACTTGGTTTGAGGATAGCAGAGGCAGCACAATATGGTAAGGGAATCAAGAGGAGAGGCATCAAGAAATATGGGCAAAGTCCCAGAGGTTCCAGAACTGTCTCCCTACTTTTTTAATGGGATTAAAAATCCATCACGTCTGCCTCAGTCTATTCACCTGGAATGAGCCTCTGGCCACTTCACTAAGAGAAGATAATAAATAGAAATTAAGTCAAAATCATGTTCAAAATTGTATCGGTAGGTGAATTGGTCTTTCATGAAAAAAGAAACTCAGTGAGATAAAAACTATCTGCAAACACGATGCACAAGGTGATTTGTTCCCTATTTCCAAAGTTGTTTGGGAATTTTCTTAAAGACTGTGGAGATGCCTGTTACAGAAACTGAGAGGATACAGGAAACATACACCTTTGTCTACTGGTCTGTCTGAAGGCACAGGAAAGGGAGAGCACTGATGTGATGCCAGGGATTTGCTTCTGTACAGGAAGTGCCACCTATGACTGGGTCACGCCAGTGGTTACTGGCCTATACCTAAGATTCTGTCCATTGATCACATATAAGGGAGTGTCCAATGCTTTTAGAAATCAGGAGTGCATCCTTTCTCTCACCAAACATCCTCCCCTCACCTTCTCCCTGCTGTCCCCTGGGCTATAAATTAGGGCTCTATATGAGGGTGGCATACATTTCCTGTATTCAAGCTGTTTGAGGTGTACAGTATGGGTGGGGAGATGGCATCATGGTCATGCAAAAGACTTTTATGCCTGAGGCTTTCTGAAGTACCAGGTTCACACCCCAGTACCACAGTGAGCCAGAGCTGAGGAGCAGTGCTCTGGTAAACAATAATAATAATAATAGTAGTAGTAGTAGTAGTAGTAGTAGTAGTAGTAGTAGTAGTAGTAGTAGTAGTAGTAGTAGTTAAGCTGTGCAATATACAAAGTTGTAAGTAAGATTTTTCTTTGAAAGTAGGAGAGACACTCTGGGTTGTATGATGAAGGAAAACAGGACATGTACTTACAAGTAGAGTGAGCCTGAAAAAGCCACCTCTGATAAAGACAACAATGAGATACCACTTCACTCCTGTGAGAACATCATTCATCAGAAAAGGTAGCAGCAACAAATGCTGGAGAGGTTGTGGGAACAGAGGAACCCTCCTGCACTGCTGGTGGGAATGGAAATTGGTCCAACCACTGTGGAGAGCATTCTAGAGAACTCTTAGAAGGCTAGACATGGACCTACCCTGTGATCTTGGCAGTTCTTTTCCTGTGGGGTATATCCTAAGGAACCCAACACACCTATCCAAAAAGATGTATGTATGCCTATGTTCATAGCAGCACAGTTTGTATAGCTCAAACCTGGAAGCAATCCAGGTGTCCAACAACAGATAAGTGGCTGAGCAATTTGTGGTATATATACACAATGGAATACTACTCAGCTACTAAAAATGGTGAATTCACCTTCTTCACGTCATCTTGGATGGAGCTTGAAGAAACCATGTTAAGTGAGATAAGTCAGAAACAGAAGAATGAATGTGGGATGATCTCACTCATAGAAGTTGAAAAATACTACCATGATGCTAACCTGTTTTCCCTGGGCAATCGACCTCTTCAAAGTGTCCTGAAACTCCACCTCCCTTAGAGCCCTCCTCCACTAGGGAAAGATAGAGACAGGCTGGGAGTATGGATCGACCTTTCAATGCCTGTGTCCAGTGGAGAAGCAATTACAGAAGCCACACCTCCCACCTTCTGTGCCCCATAGAGATTTGGTCCATACTCTCAGAGGGGTAAAGGATAGGAAAGCTTCCAATGGAAGGGGTGGGGTGTGGCACTCTGATAGTGGGAACTGTATGAATTGTACCTCTCTTATCTCACAATCTTGCCGATCATTATTGAATCACTAATAATAATAATAGTTGAAAAATAATAAAATATGAAGCAGAACTTGGACTGGGTTTGGTGTATTGCACTAAAGTAAAAGACTCTGGGGTGGGGGTGGGGGGACTCAGGTCCTGGACTATGATGGCAGAGAAGGACCTAGAGGGGGTTGAATTGTTATGTGGGAAATTGAGAAACGTTACATGTACAAACTACTGTATTTTATTCTTTTTAATATTTATTCCCTTTTGTTGCCCTTGTTTTATTGTTGTAGTTATTATTGTTATTGTTGACGGTGTCATTGTTGTTGGATAGGACAGAGAGAAATGGAGAGGGGAGGGGAACAGAGAAGGGAAGAGAAAGACAGATACCTGCAGACCTGCTTCACTGCTTGTGAAGTGACTCCCCTGCAGGTGGGGAGCCAGGGGCTTGATCTGGGATTCTTGCTCCAGTCGATGTGCTTGGCACCATGTGTGCTTAACCCGCTGTGATACCACCCGACTCCCACAACTGTATTTTACTGTTGACTGTAAACCATTAATCCCCCCCAATAAAGAAAAAGAAAAGCCACCTGTAAAGAAAGGTGAGTGCATTAGGTGAGGCTGAAAGACCTCTGCAAGATAGAAGGTGAGAGTAGTGAGGTTGGAGGGAAAAGCAAAGGATGTGAACAGCTCTGTGATTCTCCTCAGCTCATAGTTTATCCTGTCAGCCATGGAAGGTAGGAAAAGGTCACACTCCAGAAAACTAATGAGATCCCATTTGTTCTTTAGAGATAACATTTTAATAAGTCTGAGGATAGCTTTGAGAAGATTAGAAGTGAGAAATATATTGGGAGCAGGTGCAGAAATGGGAGGACAGTGGTCTATAGTGCCAGCTTGGGGGTAAAAGGTGTTAGATGAAAAGAGCAGGACTAGGATACACTGTGATCCACAGAATTTTCAGGGTGTTGGGATCTGAAGGCAGGAGGAGAAATGTTTAGTATACCAGATTGTCTTGCCCATACAACAGATAGATGGGGTGTCTGTCATTGATTATCTGGAGAAAGAACAAATTGGAGACAGCAAAATGACTCATTTGGCTCAGCCAGCCTAGCCCAGAGGTCCAGTCAGTGTTTGGGTATGAGGATATGAATCTGAGCAGAGACAACTGAATTGTGGTGTTGATTAGGGTTCATCATCTTATTTGCTAGTCAAGAAGTCATAGGCAAGGCAGAGTTCACCCAGAAAAAGGATGCAATGTGTGAAGAACAGAGTGCTCTAGAGAAAGACATAGAGGAAGATGAGAAGGAGGAAGGGAGAGAGGACGTGACACAGCATCTAAAAACGAGTTCCACTCATTTTACTGGGTCTCATTTTTTTAGTTCTTGGTGCTGTTCGTGGTACTCTCATGTGGTGCCAGGGATTGAACTCACGATCTCATGCATAGAGGGCATGTGATGTACTACTGAGCTGCCCCACCTGTATATTGACAAAAAGAAGGAGGGAGGGAGGAAGAGAGAGAGAGTGTGTGAGTGAGGGGGCTGGAGGTGCTGCACCTGGTTAAGCACACACATTACCATGTGCAAGAACTCCCCTTGGAGTCCCTGCTCCTCACCAGCAAGGGGATGCAGCATACGTGATGAAGCAGGTCTGCAGGTCTCTCTCTCTCTCTCTCTCTCTCTCTCTCTCCCCCTCTCCTCTCAATTTCTCTCTGTCCTATTTAAAACAAAAACAAAACAAGGAGCCGCACAGTGGTGCACCTGCTTAAATGCACATAGTATTATGTGGAAGGATATGCAACGACACCCCCCGCCCCGTTCAAACCCCCATTCTACACCTGCAGGTGAAACGCTTCACAAGTGGTGAAGCAGGTCTTCCAGTGTCTTTCTCTCCCCTTATCTATCTCCCCGTCTGCTGTAAACAAAAACAAATCACGGCCCTATTTAAAGTTAAGCAAAAGAGAGGTTTATTCATGAAATCACTGTGAATGTGAGGGGAGAAGTCTAGCTAGAAAAATAGGCAAAAGTCCAAAGTCCAAAACTAAGTTACCCAAGCCACCACGTGAAGAGATCAGTCGGGAGCTGCACTAACAGGGAGCTGCCATGATGAAGGTAATCCAATCAAGGGCGAGCTGCTCCAAGCCCCTGCTTATTTATATACATGCCCTCCTCAGTATGCTTTGCCTCCTCAGTGTGCTAATTGTCCCAAACTCCTTTTGGGGTCAGGACACCCCTCTACTCTCAATTTCTCTCCATCCTATCATAGAAAGAGAAAAAGAGGGAGTCAGGCGGTAGCGCAGCAGGTTAAGCGCACGTGACGCGAAACGCAAGGACAGACATAAGGTTCCTGGTTCGAGCCCTCGGCTCCTCACCTGCAGGGGAGTCGCTTCACAAGCGGTGAAGCAGGTCTGCAGGTGTCTTTATCTCTCCCTGTCTGTCTTCCCCTCCTCTCTCCATTTCTCTGTCCTATCCAACAACGACGACATCAATAACAACAACAATAAACAAGGGCAACAAAAGGGAAAAATAAGTAAGTATAAGAATATTAAATAAATTAATTAAATAAATAAATAAAAGTACAAAAAAAAAGTAGTCATCAGAAGCAGCGGATTGGGAGTCTGGCGGTAGCTCAGAGGCTTAAGCGCACCTGGCGCAAAGCACAAGGGGAAGAATCCCGGTTCGAGCCCCCAGCTCCCCACTTGCAGGGGAGTCGCTTCACATGCGGTGAAGCAGGACTGCAGGTGTCTGTCTTTCTCTCCCCCTCTCTGTCTTCCCCATCTCTCTCCATTTCTCTCTGTCCTATCCAACGACGACAACATCAATAACAGCAACAAGAAGAAAAAAAAAAAAGGCAAGAGCTCCAGTGGCGCAATCGGTTAGTGCGCGGTACTTATACAGAAAAAAAAAAAAGGCAACAAAAGGAAATAAATATTTAAAAAAAAAAAAAGAAGAAGAAGCAGTGGATTCACAGGCCAGCATTGAGCCCAAGTGACTGAAGGGGAAAAAAAAATAGAAAGAAAGAAAAAAAATGGCAACTAGGAAAAGTGGATTCTAGTGCCTGCTGGCACCAAGGCCCAGCAATAACCCTGGTGGAAAAAAAAAAATTTTTTTTTGCCTATGAATCCACTGCTCCTGGAGGATATTTTTCACATTTTGTTGCTCATTGTTATTATTATTGTTGTCATATTTGTTGGATAGGACAAAGAGAAATGGAGAGAGGAGGGGAAGACAGAGAGGGGGAGAGAAAGATAAGACACCTGCAGACCTGCTTCACTACTTGTGAAGTGACCCCCCAGCAGGTGGGGTGACGGGGACTCCAACCAGGGTTCTTACACCGGACCTTGGCTCTTGGTGCTACCTGCGCTTAACCTGCAGCGCTACTGCCCAGCCCCACCAATGTAGTTTTTACTTACTGATAATAACGCTGAACATTTTTCTTATTTAAATTTCTTTATTGGGGAATTAATGGTTTACAGTCGACAGTCAAATACATTAGTTTGTACATGTATAACATTTTCACATAACAGTTCAACCCCCACCAAGTCTTCCTCTGCCGTCATGTTCCAGGAACTGAACCCGCCCCCACCCCAGAGTCTTTTACTTTGGTGCAGTACAGCAACTCTTGTAATGCTGAACATTTTTCATGTACTTGTTGTATATATTTTTTTCTTCTTTGAAGCAATATATATTCAGATCCTTTGACCACTTTTTAATCAGAATGTTTGCTTTTGTGTATTGATGTCCATCATTTTCTTGATGCCCTCTGGATACTGACATCATACCAGATACAAAATTTACAGATAGTTTCTCCCAGTTGGCAGGTTCCATTTTGCTTCACTTTTAATAGTACTTATTTTTATAATATTAGGATTTTACATCAAAGTATATATTACATTTTTAACTGAAAAATAAGCCAAAATATGTAATAACTTTAGAGAAAAGAATAATCCACCATTAGTAGAACTATACAATATTTGTCTAAAAGGCATTTGTGAAGGTGTTTTTTATATATATATATATATATATATACATATATACATATATATATATATATTCATTTATTTATTTAGGATCGAAACAGAAATTGAGAGGGGAGGGAGACGTAAAGAGAAAGGACAAAACCCCAGGGTTATGGCTGGGGCTCAGTGCCTGCACTATGAATCCACTGCTCTTGGAGGCCATCTTTTTTCCATTGCTCTTGTCACTGTTGGATAGGACAGAGACTCTTGCAGCACTGTTTCTCTGCTTCTGTAAGTTACCCCTGCAAATGGGGGGCAGGGCCTTCAACATAGGTCCTTGCACATTGTAAAATGTGCATTTATCCAGATGTACTACCACCTAGACCCAGTTCATGGACCCTTAACCACCATGTAGATGGTGGTTCACATGTCTGTGAAGACAACTGTCACAACAAGGAACAGCCATTCAAGTTTTCTTCAAACACCAGAGGAATCTAGAAGGAGAAGAGAAGATAGAATTACTACTACAAAATGGCTTCTCCATTTCTCCCCACCAGACAGGCTGGTGGGAAGAAATACACAGGTGTTCCCACAATGGGTAGAGGGTGAAGTTGTGCTGAAAACAAACCACAGATAATCTAAGGATTAATAACATGGGCACCTACTGAGAAAGAAAATGACTCAAAGTTTATAGTATCAAGAAACGAGAGTTTCCTGCCCACTCTCACTCCCACATCCTTGCCCAGCTCACATTCACACATGCACGCACCAGAAGCTCTGCTGCCAGCACGGTTTGTGAGTGACTAAGCCCCCGGGACTTCAGCAAGATTGTTTGAGGATCCAGCGAAGTGAAGTCAAGTCTCATGTCAGACTCTAAAGTTATCTTCACGTTGGATGAATGAAAAGGCAGGCCTCTTACTACATGCGCCTTGGGGAAACCCATGGGTTGCTGCTACATGGACATTTTCCCTTAATTAAACACACTCTACAGCTTTGTTTAGGAGTGAGCAATATTGGATGCACACGTGTCCTACCTGGAGGCAATGGCGGAAGATGTGCCTCACAGCAGCTCTTCTTTTTTTTTTTTTTTTGCCTCCAGGTTTATCGCTGGGACTCAGTGCCTGCACTATAAATCCACCGATCCTAGAGGCCATCATTTTCCCATTGTTGTTGTTGTTGTTGGATAAGACAGAGAGAAATGGAAAAATGAGGGGAAAACAGAGAGGGGAGAGAAAAATAGACACCTGCAGACCTGCTTCACCACTTGTGAAGTGACTCCCCTGCAGATGGGGAGCCGGGGCTCAAACAGGGATCCTTGCTCCAGACCTTCCGCTTCATACTATGTGCATTTCACCCAGTGTGTCACCTCCGGGCCCCCTCTTTCTTTCTTTTTGGATGGTTCTATTTTGTGTAGAACATGGTAGACAAATGATGGCATAGAGAGCTCCTTGTCAAAAGTCCAGGGAGGGACCCAGTGGTGGCATACCCAGTTGAGCACACACATTACCCTGCACAAGGACCCGGATTCAAGCCTCTGATTCCTGTAAGGAGGAAGCTTCACAAGCAACGCAACATGGCTGCAGGTATCTCTCCTTTTCTCTTTCTCTCTGTCTCCCCTTGCTTCCCCTTTCTCTCTGTCCTATCAAATAAAAACAGAAATAAGGAAGGAGAAGGGGAAACAGCCACCAGGAGCACTGATTTTCTGATGCAGGCACCAAGCCCCAGCAATCACCCTGGTAGCAACTAAAATAATAAATAAATGTCTACAGCCATACCACCCTGAACATACCCAATCTTTCCTAAATAAATAAATAGCGCAGGGAAATACTCCCTTTCCTCTGTAATTTTAAACTAATAAGCTCCTTAAGTTGTCTAGGGAAAAATTTAGCATTCTGACAGGCATCAAGCCCAAGATGTTCGACTTAGGCAACACTTGGTAGTAATTAGCACTTGATGGTAACTGGATAGCAGTTAAATGCTCCCGCTATCAAGTCCTCAGTGATACTGGAATGGAATGTCTTTCTTGAATTGCTTCAGGCATCTAAGTAGAACAGGAGACCACTTCCCTATCATCCCAGCCTAATGCAGCCCTCATGTTCCCAGAGAATCAGGAGGTACAAATCATCCATCTACTACTTCAGGACACATTACTGCTTCCTTTTCAAGGCTACTGGTGATTCAGATGTCCTGGGACTAGCTTATTGGTTTGTCAGAAAAGTCATGAAGTGTTTTTTCCATGTTTTTCAATGCGAAAGTGTGTCAGGACTTTTCCAAAAACCCAATATCTTCATGCATAAAAAGTGTGAAGTTTTCACTTGCCATACAAGTGACAAAAGGCAACTTTCTCATCTGAAGTATTTATCTCTTTGTTACAACAAATATCACAATATTTGGATTTGCTATAAAGAATCAGTAATTAAGAACTGTCTACCATATTTCTACACAAAATAGAACTGTAGGACTACTAGGCGAATAGACAAATATACCAACGAATAGGAATAGAAAGAATAGAACCGGGGGGCAGGGGTGGTGGTAGTGCATCGTGTTGAGTACACTTATTACAATGCTCAGGGACCTGGGCTCAAGTCTCTGGTCCCCAACTGCAGGGAAAGCCTTATGATTAGTAAAGCAGTGCTGCAAGCCTCTCTCTCTCCCTCTCTCTCTCTCTCTCTCTCTCTCTCTCTCTCTGTCTCTCCATATATATATATATTCCTTCTCAGTTTTTCTTTGTCTCTATTTGATAAATAATAAAGAAATAAAGTTTTTAGAGGCCATGTGGTGGTGCACCTGGTTGAGTGCACACATTACAGTGCACAAGGACTGGGGTCAAGCCCCCCGGGCCCCACCTGCAGGGAGAAAGCTTCACATGCAGTAAAATAGTACTGCTACAGGTATCTCTCTCTCCACTCCCCCATCTCCTCATTCCATCTCAATTTCTCACTTTCCAAAAGAAGTAAAATATTAAGGAGAATAAATATTTTTTTCAATCTTAAATAAATAATAAAAAAAAGAACCAAGGTGCCTACAGGGACTTGGTAATGAATGGTAGCTTCTGAAATGAGTGATACAGATGAACTTTTTAATAGCATGGTCCTAGACAACTTCATGAGCGGTGAAGCAAATGTGCAAATCTCTCCTTTCAATTTGTCTATGTCCTGTTGCATGAAAAGGAAAAAGAAAGGATACCAGACCAGAAGTGGTGGATTCATAGTACTGACACTGAGCCCCAGTGACTAGAAGGAAAAAAAAAAAAGGGAAGGAAGGAAGGAAGGAAGGACATCCCTTAAATAATACTGGTTCTATGGAGGACAATCTGACAATTTGTCCCTGGTTTCTGCTATCCAAAAATGCATTTACCAGTTAAGAACAAAAATTTTTCTTTGTCATCCCTCCGTCTAGTCCAACAAACTAAAAGAAGACCTCTGGCCCTTCTTCCTCCTCCTCTTCCTCTCTCTCATCAATAAATAAGAGAATAAATCTTCAAAAAAACAAAAAGAAAAGAAAGCTCAAACTCTTTAATGAATAGAATTAGAATTAGTCTTGCCTTCTTCAGTGAAGAAGTCATGCAAATTAAAAAAAAAAATCCATCACTCTGTCACGTGAAAAAATGAAATCAACAACATTACGAAAATACTAAGCAAGGAGTATTCAGAGTACCCACCCAAAAAATCTCAAAAAAAGATTTGATGTTTTGCCTCCCTCAATGAACAGATAACCGCACTCTAAGTCTGAAAAACTGTGACTGTTTATAAGACCTACTGTAGTGGTATTTTGTCTGTTTTTTTAAATATTTATTTATTCCCTTTTGTTGTCCTTGTTGTTTGATTGTTGTAGTTATTATTGTCATCACTGTTGTTGGATAGGACAGAGAGAAATGGAGAGAGGAGGGGAAGATTGCGGGGAGAAAGATAGACACCTGTAGATCTGCTTCATGGCCTGTGAAGCGACTCCCCTGAAGGTGGGGAGCTGGGGGCTTGAACCCGGATCCTTATGCCGGTCCCTGCGCTTTGCGCTTTTGTTTGTTTGTTTTGTTTTGTTTTGTCATGATACTGTCCAATCTAAGTTATTCGTTCTTCCCTTTACTTCCTTAGGTGTATAAGCTCACTCAAACTTACAACTGTTGGAGCAGATTTATTAAAGAAAAAAGTCACATTCTCTTTTTATTTTATTGGGGGGATTAATGGTTTACAGTCAACAGTAAAATATAATAGTTTGTACATGTGTCACATTTCTCAGTTCTCCACATAAAAATTCAACCCCCACTAGGTCCTTCTCTGCTATCATGTTCCAGGACTTGAACCATCCCCCACACCTAAGAGTCTTTTTCTTTGGTGCAATATACCAACATTTTAAAAATACTTCCCCCCCATTTTTAAAAAATCTTTTATTTATTTATTATTGGATAGAGACAGAGAGGGGATGAAGAGAAAGAAACGGAAAGAGACAGAGAGACACCTGCAGCCTTGCTTCCACACTGATGAGGTTTTTCCCCCTGCAGATGGAGACCAGGGGCTTGAACCTAGGTCCTGTGCATTGTAATGTGTGTGTGCTTTTGTTTTTTGCCTTCAGGGTTATTGCTGGAGCTCGGTGCCTGCACTGCGAATCTACTGCTCCTGGAGGCCAGCTTTTCCCTTTTGTTGTTTATCATTGTTATTATTATTGTTGTTGTTGTCATTGTTGTTGGATAGGACAGAGAGAAATAAAGAGAAGAGGGGAAGACAGAGAGGGAGAGAAAGATAGACACCTGCAGACCTGCTTGCACTTTGCGCCACGTGTGTTTAACTGAGATCCTTATGCGGGTCCTTGCGCACTTAACCTGCTATGCTACCGCCCGGCCTGGTAATGTGTGTTCTAAACCAGATATGCCACCACCCGGCCCCCAAATGTCACACTCTCTAACTGCCATTGAGACCTTTTATTTCAGCTGACATCTTCAACTTACAGTCTCGGGAGTCGGGCGGTAGTGCAGCGGGTTAAACGCATGTGGCGCAAAGTGCAAGGACTGGCGGAAAGATCCCGGTTTGAGTCCTGGCTCCCCACCTGTAGGGGAGTCGCTCCATAGGTGGTGAAGCAGGTCTGCAGGTGTCTAATTTCTCTCATGTTCTCTGTATTCCCCTCCACTCTCCATTTCTCTCTGTCCTAACAACGACGACATCAATAACAACAATAATAACTACAACAACAATAAAAAGACAACAAGGACAACAGAAGGCAAGATAAATAAATAAAAATTTAAAAAGCATTAAAAAAAAAACTTAGTCTCTTTTCTGGAAGTTTATTCTATAGATTTAGGACCTGTCATTTGTACAAGTCTTTTCATGACAATGTTATCTGTAATGACAGTATTTCTAGCAATCCTGATTGTCCCATAAGGTCATCTCAATACCCTAAATGCCGTAATAGAGTCTAGTTAAACTAACTATAGCTATATAGTGGGATACTAAACAGATGTAAAGAGCCAGAAGTGTATGCCTTCTGCAAACTGATATTATTAAAGAATAAAAATTGTGTTTGGTCTCTTATTTCCCACATAAAAACTTGAAAATCTAAAGCACTGATAATTTCTGGAGTCGTAAGGATGACAGATGCACCTTTTCATTTTTTTTACATTATTTGTGTTTTGTCCCTGGTTTCCAATGCAAGAGCTTCTAAGACTCTTCTGCTCTCTAGAGGGATGAGCCTCATTTTGGCTAATGAAGTGATTCCTCAGGCAGACTGAGAGAGTTCAGCTTTAATCCCTATCCAATCTCCAGGGAGGAGAGAGGAACTAGAAATAGGGTTACTCACCAGGGGCCGGTGAGTTGATCACCAGACTTATGTTTCTACTGCCTTCATGCAAATGATGGGATTCAGAGAACTTTCAGATTGGTGAGTGCTTTCATCCACAGGAGGAGGATGACTTATCCCAGAGGCTCCTATGCTTAGGACCCTTCCAGACATTACCCTCTGCATCTCTTTATCAGGATGTTCATTCATAGCATTTATAATCAAACAGGAGCACAAGGTAAAGTTTTCCCATGGGTTCTCTGAGTTGTTTTGGAGCCTAGGAAGGTTCTAGAAACCCCTAACTTATAACCAGATTGGACAAAGGTGTGTGTGTGTGTGTGTGTGTGTGTGTGTGTGTGTGTGTGTGTGTGTGTGTGATTGGAAGTGTTTTATAGGTAGAAACAGATCACAGTTACTATTACTGTGCTATATTGTTAAACAAAAGGGAGAGTAAAACTTTTCTGTAAGAAAGGAGAATACAAACACACTTGTATTCGGGGCCAGGTGGTGGTGGTGCACTTGGTTAAGCGCACCTAGTCCAAAGTGCAAGGATCTGCGCAAGGATCCAGGTTCGTGCACTAGGCTCCCCATAGACAGCCAGGACGCTTCACAAGCAGTGAAGCAGGTCTGCAGGTGTCTATCTTTCTCTCTCCCTCTCTGTCTTCCCTACCCCTCTCAATTTCTCTGTCTGATTGAATAAAAAGAAAAATGGAAAAAAATGGCCACCAGGAGCAGCGGATTCTAGTGCTGGCACCAAGCCCCAGCAATAACCCTGGAGGCAAAGAAAAATATATATATACTTATGTTTTCTCTTTATTGATTTATTTAGAGATATAGACATAGAGACATAGAGAAATTGAGAGAGGAGGGGGAAATATAGAGGGAAAGAGACAGACAGCCACCTGCAGTCCTGCTTCATCACTCATGAAACTTTCCCCCTGCATGTGGGACCAGGGGCTTGAGCTCAGTCCTTGTGCACTGTAGTGTGTACTTAGCCTGCTGTGTTCCACTTGGCCCCTGTTTTCTCTATTCGCATTGAAAAGTATCAGCTGAGTAGGCAAGACATTAGTAAAATGGTTTTTTTGAAGAAAGATTAGC
This sequence comes from Erinaceus europaeus, assembly GCF_950295315.1. Lineage (NCBI taxonomy): Eukaryota > Metazoa > Chordata > Mammalia > Eulipotyphla > Erinaceidae > Erinaceus > Erinaceus europaeus. The sequence goes on along the minus strand of NC_080168.1, from coordinate 96,094,348 downwards.
ATACAAGGGGACAGTAATTTGAGGACAGGAGTAGAAATAAAACAAGTGTGTGTGTGTGTGTGTGTGTGTGTGTGTGTGTGTGTGTGCTTTTAAGATAGTAGAAATAAAACAAGTGTGTGTGTGCTTTTTTTTTTTCATCTCCTTCAGATGCATACCAGGAAGTGGGGTCACGGGTCATGTGGCAGTTCAGTTTTAACTTTTTGAGGACCCTCCATTTATTTCCATTGTAGCTGTGTTAAACTACATTCCCATCAACTGTAGATGAGATTCCTTTTTCTCCACGATATCATTAACACTTATTGCCTTTGGTTTTTAATCAAACACTCTAAGAAGTGTTTAATTCTAACTATTGTGTTAACCTTGGTTCTCTGTAATTGCCACCAGGGTTATTGCTGGGGCTCAGTGCCTGAACAACAAATCCACTGCTCCCAGCAGCCCCTTTTTTCATTTTTTTTCTTTCTTCTTTCTATTCTATCTGCTAGGACAGACAAAAATTAGAGAGGAGGAGGAAGTAGAAAGGGGAGAGAGAGAGAGACAGTCACCTGCAGACCCGCTTTGCCCTTGTGAAGCGCCCCTGCTGCAGGTGGGAAGCCGGGGGCTTGAACCTGGATCCTTGCATGAATCCGTGTGCTTATTACTATGCGCACTTAACCAGGTCCATCACTGCCCAGCCCCTTAAGAATTATCTTTAATGCATCTCTGTTTTTCTCATGGAAGAATTTTTTTATTATTTTTTTTTAGATTTTTTAGTATTTATTTATTTCCTTTTTGTTGCCCTTGCTTCTATTGTTGTTGTAGTTACTATTGTTGTTGATGTCATCGTTGTTGGCTAGGACAGAGAGAAATGGAGAGAGGAGGGGAAGACAGAGAGGGGGAGAGAAAGACAGACACCTGCAGACCTCTTTCACCGCCTGTGAAGGGAACCCCCTGCAGGTGGGGAGCCGGGGGCTCGAACCAGGATCCTTATGCCGGTCTTTGAGCTTTGCGCCACCGGTGCTTAACCTGCTGCGCTACCACCCGACTATCTTGGAAGAATATTTTAAGAAAAAGTATTTGTAACGCAAGAATAGTTAACAAAGAAAAAAGGAATCCAAACCAAAATGTGTTATTTTTAAAAGATTTGTTTTTTTATTGTCCAGATTATGAGAGAAAGTTTGATGTGATGGAGAGGGAGAGAGAAGCCAGGCCACCACTCTGGCACACACGTCATCAGGGATTAAACTAGAAGCTGTAGCATGTACACTCAGTCGGGTGCACTACCGCCCAGCCCCCACACCTTGGTTCTTTAATTGTCTCATTCCATTGTTCGAGGGAACAGTAATATCTGTAACCTAGATAAGATTCAGTAAAGATTATACTTGGTGACTAAGTACTGAGCCATGACCCACAGAAATCATTTCACTGCTGCATCAGTGCAGGGGCATTTATCTGTTATCTTTTGAGATGTCACAAGCTCTCAGAGGCTGGTGTTTATCTAGGATTCCTAGTTAGGGAATTCCATCAAACTGAACTTGAGGGTACTTCTAAGGCTATGTCTCAGTTGTGAACAGAAGAATACAAAATGTAGCAGGTCCTTTGTTGGTATCAAATGAGTTGGTCGGATTGGCCTAGTTTCAGTTTGATGGGGATTAGCTTCTTGATTTGAAGAGATGGAAAGAAAAGACACTGAAAATCTATGACATCAGGGAGTCGAGCGGTAGTGCAGTGGGTTAAGTACAGGTGGTGCAAAGCGCAAGAACCGGCTTAAGGATCCCAGTTTGAGCCCCCAGCTCCCTACCTGCAGGGGAGTCACTTCACAGGTGGTGAGGCAGGTCTGCCGGTGTCTATCTTTCTCTCCCCCTCTCTGTCTTCCCCTCGTCTCTCTATTTCTGTCTTATCCAACAGTGATGACATCAATAACAACAGCAATAACTACAACAAATTTTAAAAAGGGCAACAAAAGGGAATAAATAAATAAATATTTTTTAAAAACCTATGGCATCATGGTTACACACCAGACTCCAACCTGGATTGACTTTATTTCAGATTCCCTCTTTGCCCCCTACTAATTTTGAAAACTTCAGTAAATTTCTGAGTTTTTAACATGGCAGGGTCTGCCTTTAAAAAAAGGGGGGTAGTAGAATTTCAATGTCTTTTTTTTTAAATATTTATTTTATTTATTCCCTTTTGTTGCCCTTGTTGTTTTATTGTTGTAGTTATTATTGTTGTTGTCGTCGTCATTGTTGGATAGGACAGAGAGAAACGGAGAGAGGAGGGGAAGACAGAGAGGGGGAGAGAAAGATAGACACCTGCAGACCTGCTTCACCGCCTGTGAAGCGACTCCCCTGCAGGTGGGGAGCCGGGGTTTGAACCGGGATCCTTATGCCGGTCCTTGTGCTTTGCGCCACCTGCACTTAACCCGCTGCGCTACAGCCCGACTCCCCAATGTCTTTTTTTATAGGTAACATGGCCATGCATGTAGAACCTTTACTACCATATTCCAAGTTGCCGTATGCAAACTAATAAAATATTTGCAATGAAAATAATAATAATAGTTCCTACTTTGTGGTACTAAATAAAGTATATAAGACAAACTAGAACTCAGGTATTAGAGGGCCACGTGGCCCAGTTAAGCACACATAGTATGAAGCTCAAGGATCCGGGTTCGAGCCCTGGCTCCCCACCTGCGGGAGAGATGCTTCACAGACAGTGAAGCAGATCTGCAGTTGTCTATATTCCCATCCCCCCTCTCTATCTTCTTCTTCTCTCTCAATTTCTCTCTATCCTATTAAATAAGATGGAACAAAATGGCCACCAGGAGTAATGGATATGTAGTGCAGGCACTGAGCCCCAGAGATAACCTTGGAGGCAAAAAAAAAAAAAAAAAAAGGAAGTTAGTTCATGCAAGTCTCAAGGGGTGGGAGTTGCAGGTTAGTGTTGTCAGCTCCAGGCCATCACAGTCAGTTAAGAATTTTTCTCATGGAGTCAGGTGATGGTACACTTGGTTGAGCATACATGTTACAATGTGCAAGGACCCAGGCTCAAGCCCCCGGTCCCCACCTGCAGGGAGAAAGCTTCATAAGTGGTGAAACAGTGCTGTGGGTATCTCTCTCTCTATCTCCCTTTCTATCTCCCCTTTCCTCTCAATTTCGGGGTATCTCTCTCCAATAAATAAAGATAATAGAAAAAAATTTTAAGAATCTTTTTCATTTCTCCGACTCCTAAAGGTTGCAGCCACACCATGATAGGAAGGCAGAAGCCTGTCCTCTGCTGTCACACTTTTACCAACATGTACATTTTACTGGCTGACTGTTGGTCCTCAAGCCCATAGATACAGCTCCATTTCAGTACTTTAAGTCCACCTTGAAAGAGCAGGAAAACCAGGGAGACATCACAGCCGCAGAGCACAGGGCTTGCATGCCTAAGGCTCCAAGGCCCCAGGTTCGGCCCGTGTCACCATCATAAGCCAGAGCTGAACAGTAATTTGGCCTCTCACTTGCTCAAAATTAAAATCTTTTTAAAAGATTTTTTTGAACCTTATTTGAATGTCACATCCATTTGAACGCTGTCCCATGTGCATCTGTGGCTATCAGAAGTTCCAGGATGCCCTCTGTGAGGAAGGCCACCGGCCACACGGCCGTTTCTTCTTTCAGCCAGACTTTGGGTCCACCAGTAGCACCTTAATAACTTAATAAGTGGCATATAGTCTAATTTTCAGTGGTTTGTCCAGAAAGTGAGAACTAGTCCCTCTTAATAGGTTCCAAATTATTTTTTTAAATGCCAATTTGGGGGCCAGGCAGTGGTGCCCCTGGTTAAGCACACATACTACCAGAGTTCAAGCCCCTGGTCCCCACCTACAAGTGGTGAAGCAGAGCTGATGGTGTCTGTCTCTCTCCCTCCTCCTCCTCTCTCCATTTCTCCACCCCTATCTAGTAATGAATAAAATAAAGTAAAATGTTAATTTGACCAACTTAATACATTTTAAAATGTACAAGTACTTTGACTCCAAATTTTCTTCCTTCCTTCTCCCCCCGCCCCCGCCTTTGGTGGGGCTTCACCACTCAGATAGAAACAAAGATAGACACAGAGATAGAAGAGAGGGAAAGATGCCACTGCACAGAAGCTTCCTCCAGTGCTATGGGACCAGGCTTAAGCCTAGATCACGTTCATGACAAAACAGCACATTATGAGGTGAGCTGTCTTGCCAACCCAATATTCCCTCCCTCTCCCCCCTTCCTCCAGAGTTATTGCTGGGGTTCAGTGCCAGCCACTTTTCCCCATTTTATCTGATAGGAGAGAAACTGATGGAGGAGGGGGAGGTAAGAGGGACAGAGAAAGATAGACACCTGCAGACCTGCTTCGCCGGTGGGGAGCTGGGGGCTCGAAACCAGATCCTTGTGCTTCGTACTATGTGCGTTTAACCCAGTATGCTGCCTGCCTGGTCCCCATCTCTCCTTCTCTATCTTCTCTTTCCTGTAGGTTTCTGACTGTCTCTATCCAATAAATAAAGAAAGATAATTTTTAAAAATTAAGACATAGGGGTCGGGCAGTAGCACAGCAGGTTAAGTGAGTATGGCGCAAAGATCTCGGTTCGCACCTGCAGGGGGGGTCGCTCCACAAGTGCTGAACCAAGTCTACAATTCTCTCCAGACCCTTTCTGTCTTCCCATCCTTTTTCAGTTTCTCTCTGTTCTATCCAATAACAACGACGGCAGTAACAACAGTGATAAACAACAAGGGCAACAAAAGGGGGAAAAAATAGCCTCCAGGAGCAGTGGATTCATAGTGCAAGGCACCGAGCCCCAGCAATAACCCTGGAGGCAAAAAAGAAATTTTTAAATATTTTTCCCTTTTGTTGTCCTTGTTTTATTGTTGTAGTTATTATTGTTGTTGTTATTGATGTCGTTGTTGTTAGGACAGAGAGAAATGGAGAGAGGAGGGGAAGGCAGAGAGGGGGAGAGAAAGATAGACACCTGCAGACCTGCTTCACCGCCTGTGAAGCGACTCCCCTGGGGAGCTAGGGGCTCAATCCAGGATCTTTACACATGTCCTTGCACTTTGTGCCACCTGTGCTTAACCTGCTGCACTACCGCCGGACTTCTGGCCAAAAAAAAAAAAATTAAGACATGTTTAAATTGTGTTTCTAACAATCGCCCCCCCAAAAAAAAATACTGTTACATTGAAGTCCTAGCCCCCAGTGCTTCAAGATGTGACTGTTTGGAGACAGTGTCTTTAATGAGGCCACCTGGGTGGCCCCTAACCCCAAGGCCTCTCCTGTTAAGGTCAAGAGAGAAGGGCACGACACGGCAGGGTGGCCAAGTGCATCACATCGCAGTGAAAGACTTGGTTCACCACTTGTGGAGCGACCCCCCCCCTGCAGGTGGGGAGCTGGGGAATCGAACTGAGCCCTGCCAACACCTTGACCTCAGCGAGCTAACCTCTAACCCTGAGGAAGACTCCACCTGAGCGGCTCCCATCCCCACCCTGACCCCAGCCTAGCAGCCCAGCTAGGCCTTCAGAGCAGCAGCTCTTGCTGGCTTTGGTAGGGCAGGTGTTTGTGGGATAGTGTTCAGGCTTTTAAAGTGTGACTTCACAGAGTCAGAACCACAGAGAACAAAAGAGCTCAGCACTACAGCCAATAGCACTCAGGCTGGCACCCCTCTACCTCCACTGCCCACCCCTCACCCCCTGCATTTCCTTTCCCACAATGCATCTAGAGGGCTTTCTCTTGCCCCTTCCTTTAGCAAAAGTGTTGAGGGCACTGAAGTTTATCCACTCTCTTCTCCCCACCCCCAGCTTTTCCAGCCTGGTAAGTGCTCCCTGGGCTGAGCTCTGAGCTCCTGGAGTTTGCAGGGCTGAGCTCAGTTCCCAGGTGGCAGCTGGCCTAAGGGCTCTCAGCCCTTAGCCTTCTCTAGTTATTTCATTCTCATAATTCATAATTACTGCCTGAGGCAATTTAGGATTATTATTCCTAGGAGCTCAGAGAAGTTAGGAAACTTGCCCAGTATCACACTGCTAACAAGAAGCAAAGCCAAGATTTAAAATCTTGCTGACTCAAGAACACAAGGGCTTTGTTAACTGAACATTGGTGGGTCTCTCTTTCTCTCTCTTTCTTTTTTCTAAATATTTATTTATTTATCCCCTTTTGTTGCCCTTGTTGTTTTATTGTTATTGTTATTGGATAGGACAGAGAGAAATGGAGAGAGGAGGGGAAGACAGAGAGGGAGTACAGAAAGACAGACACCTGCAGACCTGCTTCACTGTCCGTGAAGCCACTCCCCTGCAGGTGGGGGAGCTGGTGGCTGGAACCAAGAGCCTTATGCGGGTTCTTGAACTTTGCACCAGACTCACTTAACCTGCTGCACCACCACCGGCTCTCTCTCCCTCTCTCTCTCTCTTTCTCTTTCTTTCTCCCTTTCTCCCTCTTTCTTCCTTTCTTTTCCCAGCCTCCTTATGGCCTTTAAGAATGCCAAAGAAAATCTGTTGTAGAGAGACTCACACAGAAAAAAATGTGGTACTATGTTCTAGCTCATTCATGGGCCAAGGAAAAGTTCTAGAGTAACCAATACCTTGAAACCCACCTCCCCACCCCACCCATCCATCCCCCACACACACACACACACACAACACGGCAAAGACAGACGGAGTGCTTTGTAACACGGGTTGGTTTGGCAGAGGGTTAATAAGACCTTATAAATTAGCTATGTTTTTATCTTGCCCTCGCTACAGATAAAGCAACCGCATGAGAGCGCAGTGTTATTATTAGTGTCAGTGTTATCATGAACACAGGTGAACACAGACTCATGCTCACAGAAAGTGCACATATCACAGGCTACTGTGAGATGGATGAATTTTTTTTGTTTTGTTTTGTTTTGTTTTTTTTGTTTTGTTTTGTTATTAGTCACTAGGGAAGGGTTTAATGAAAAGAACCTGACAGGAAAAAGGAAAATTCCCTGGCTGGCTGGCTGTGGTGTCCTTAGAGGGTGGGAATGGAAATTAGCTGACACCGAAAATTTGAAAATTCGAAAACCTGGGAAGCTTGTGTAAACAATGATCTTTCCTATTATATGGGATTAATGAAAGGATGTTAAATGTTAAAGGATGTTAATGTTAAAGGATGTTAAATGTCCAGCAAATCATTTTGTAGCTGGCAACTGATTTCCTTATGATTTAGTGGATTATTAGTGTGGCAACTGATTTCCTTATGATTTAGTGGATTATTAGTGTGAGAGACACTAAGATTAATGTTCAGGGCAGAACAGGAAATCCATGTGACTTTGCCTTCACTGTTAATTAATGGATGAATGAATGAGCATAGTAACTAAATCTGTAAAGTGTGTGGGGGGGGAACTTTTAGTGTTTTCATGTCTAAAAACATAGAAGTCAAAGTAATCATCTGCTATGCCCAGGGAGATGATTAGACCATGGAATGTGTGCAAAGTGTGCTTGAGGTCCAGGTTTAATTCCCAGCACTACATAAAATGACAAAGTGTATGGGGTGGGGCGGGGAGGCTGGGTGGTAGCACAGTGGGTTAAGCACACATGGCATGAAATGCACGGACTGGCGTAAGGATCCTGGTTTAAGACCCCGGCTCCCCACCTGCAAGGGGTGAAGGGTCACTTCACAAGCAGTGAAGCAGGTCTGCAAGTGTCTATCTTTTTCTCCCCGTCTTTCCTTCCTCTCTCCATTTCTCTGTCCATTCCAACAACAGTGGCAACAATAACAACAATAAGGGCAACAGTAGGGGCAACAAAATGGGGAAAAAATGGCCTCCAGGAGCAGTGAATTCATAGTGCATGTACTGAGCCCAAGAGATAGCCCTAGGGGCTAAATAAATAAATAAAATGAAAATGACAAAGTGGTACTCTGGTGTCTATCTCTCATCTTTAGAGAAAGTGCTAACTTTCTAAGTGCCAATTCTCTTATTTTCCTATTTTAGTGACTAAGGAACGATACACACTGATGTATTCGTCTCTACTATTCTGTATTTTTTTTTCCTTTAAGTTTGAAGGTTGAATTTAAATAAATATTTTTCTTGATTCTGAATAATGAAATAGACCATGTCCTCAGAACACTGATCTGTGATTTTTTAAATTAATTTTTTTTATTAAAGTTTTAGCAGCTACAATTCAAAGTAATTCTTTGATGCAATCAGACTAGTATACTGATTAAGGTCATGCTCGCTAACAAAGTAATGTGGGTATTTCATGGCTGCACAATTACAAGCTAAACTTTATTGCCTTGTTGGTTTTTATGAAACCAAAGTGTCAGTGCTGTCATATAAACCTATTTTCATTTTGTTTCATTTCAACAGAGCCCAAACAGCTTGATCTGAATAATTATTTAAAGGCAACACTAAATGCTGAGGCACTTGCTGTGGGCAAAATTGTCCTGTGTGACATGCCCAGACTCTGACTGTAACTGACTTTATTCATGGAAAGACCTGCATTTTCCCATAATGTGTGGCATTTAGATTGGTTTGTATTTTCTTCTTGAAATCACACCACACTTGAGATGTGTGTAATTCATCTTTTAATAAAAAGTAACCAGCAGCAAATATGGGAAATCTTTGCTTTTGGTACACTCATTTAGGAACTGAACTGGCCTATCTTTCCTTCTATCTACAGTTATCTCTGCTCCTTTATCTCTGTCTTTCCTGAGTCATCGCTGATAACATCTCCAATTCACTAGTGTAGTTTGCACAAATCAGGTAACTGGTCCACCTCCCAGAGTTGCTGAGCCACAATACTGTAGTCATAGACTTTTTGCTTTACCACATAATGGAAATGGACAAATCATTTCAGCACTTCTGCCCCAAACTGCCTATGTCTGAGCTAAATGTAGGTCATGGCAGACAGGGTGGTGGGTGACGCGGACTGCCACGACTTCTGGGTACGTTGTCACTGCTTTCTAGACCTCAAGCCTGCCTCTTTCAAATGCTCCTTCCCCTTGTTTAATGAACAGGAACTTCACTTCCCTGAACTGACACTTTGAATTGAATAACACGCTTGCAGGCCTTACGCCATTTAATCTTCCAAGTTTACAGCTGAGGCTCAGAGTTAATTCTTTAAAATTTTTTACTATCTTTATTTACTTATTGGATAGAAGCAGCCAGAAATCAAGAGAGAGAGAGAGAGAGAGAGAGACCTGCAGCCCTGCTTCAGCACTCGCAAAGCTTTCCCCCCCACAGGTGGGGCCTGGGGACCTGAACCTGGGTCCTTCCCCATTGTAGCATGTGCACTCAACCAGATGCACTACCACCCAAACTTGGCTCAAAGTAATTTAACCAGTTGCCAAAGGCTGGGTTAGGATTAGGCCATAGTTTAAAGTGAAACTAAAGCCAGTGGTTCCCTAAATATCTGAATTTAAGGATCACCTGGAAAACTAGACACAGAGTCCCAGCCCACCCCCCCTCCACACACACACCCCATCCCACCGTCTCTAAACAATACCTTGGATCCCGGGTCTCCCTCTGTAGTCTATTTGCAATTGAGGTTTATTTTTATTTTATATTAATATTTATTTATTATTGGATAGAGACAGAGAGAAATTGAGAGGGGAGGGGGAGATAGAGAGGGAGAGAGACACCTGCAGCACTGCTTCACCACTCATGAAGTTTCCCCTTGCACTCAGGGGTAGGGGCTTGAACCCAGATCCTCGCACACTGTAAATTTGTTTTTTAAGTTTTCTCGGTGACTCCAATCAACAAGGGAAACTAAACCAAGATGCTTTCTTCTTTGCAAGCCGCCAGGGTTGTGAATGATAAAGTCAGTCTCATGGCCGCTTCTTTGGAGCTGCCTCTTCTGCCCTTGCTGAAGCGGATAGTTTTCTCTAGCAGCCAAATGACAGGGAAAGAAATGCCGAGGCTGGTGCAGTGGCTGCCACGTACACAGACAGTATGTACATTGCCCCTGGGGGATCGAGGAGGAGGAGACCCTGCCCTGTATGATCTTATCGTATTCCCAAGGGTGAAATAGACCACAGAGGTATTGCACCAAACAAAACACTTGGAGGAAGGAGGGGAAGGGATGAATGGATGCTCCTGGGCTCTGGGCTCCTGGTGTAGGATGGTGAGAAAGGACCTCTGTTGAGGAGAAAGCCTTTTCTGCAGAGACCTGTTACAGAGAGATGAGAGGTTGTACCTATGTGTTAAAAATTTTCCTGTAAACTACTAACCCCCTCAACAAAGGAGAAAAAAGAAATATACATATACAAAAAGATTATATATATAATCACAGAGGCCAATGTCAAGCTACCTGCTCAAACTTTTTTAATATTTGGGACTGGGTGGTGGTGCACCTGGTTGAGCACACATTACAGTGCACAATGACCCGAATTTGAGCCCCCGGTCCCTACCTGCAAAGGGAAAGCTTTGCAAGTGGTGAAGCAGTGTTGCAGGTGTCTCTCTCTCCATATTTCCCTTTTCCTCTCAATTTCTGGCCGTCTCTATCCAACAAATAAATACAATAAAAAGTTTTTTTTTAAAAAATGAGAAAGTAAAGATTAAAAATATATATATTTAACCAATGTTTCAAAGCCAACTCTAGCTTACTGCTAGAGTGTAGAGGAGTAGGTTGGTCAGGGGAAAACCAAACAGTTTGCTAACATCATCTGAATTGCCCTTCACATGGTTCAAACGAGCCATGAACTCTGCAAACATCAGTCTACCTGCTATCCTCCCGCTCTGACTTCCAAAGGCACCCCAGTGCCCCCAGGTCGGAGCCTCTCACTCACTTCCCCAGGATGTGCTCCAGTATGGGGGCTAGGCAACCTGAAGCTACGGACAGGCCTAGTGGGTGGGACACTTAACAGAAGAAAGGCAAGGAGGTCTCCATCTCCAGAACAATGGGTACTCTCTGCCCCTCTTCCCCGCCAAACTAATGTTATAGGGGGTCTGCCCGCTGCTGGAGAGAGGTGCTGTTCTTCATAGGGCTCAAAGGCTCGAGAGATGAGAAAAGGAATAGTGGCGGGCAAAAAGTCTAGCTCTGAGCCTGAAAGGAAAGAAGGAAAAAGACCAGGTCTTTCTATGCTTCCACTCAGCAGAGAAGGGCAAATGGGATGAGAGCAGAGTGCAGGATCAGCCTGGATGGGAAGCTCACCAGTGCCAGGGTGCAGATACCACTGGCATGACTGTAACCAGCAAGTTCAACTAGAGGAGCTGGTTGACACTCCCACACAAACAGGCCCAGTGGGATACAACCCTAGAGAGCCCAGTGACAGACGTTTTTATTATTTTTGACATCAGAGTTATTGCTGGGACTCAGTATCTGCACAACTCGCTGTTCCTGGTGACCATTTTGTTTTCTTCCCCCTAGACAGACTCTTGTCTGAGAGAGGGTGAAGGACAGATGACCCACTTCTAATGAAGCTTCCCCCTCTGTAGACACTGCCATGTGGTGACCTGGAGTTTGAACCACGGCCCTTCTTCTTCTAGCGTTTGCCATCATGCGGGGTTACACCAGAGCTCTACCTGTAGCCCACCAGAGACATTTCTTTTGCCTGGAGTGACATTGTGCAGCCAGCTTATCTTGGGAAACTGAGTGATGATGACAGTTTGACCAAGACTGGGCCCCTGAGCACACTAACATGACTAATGCCACCACAGGTAAAAGTGCCAAAACCAAAAGTCAGTGATTCTAGGAGCACTTACCATTTCAGATTGGCTCCTTTCAGAAGTCAGGATAAATATTTTGTTTCCAACTATAACAAAGCTATATAATCCATCCTTGAACCCACCACACCACTGTTCTAAGAATTTATTTTGAATATTAACTCAGTTTCATCCTGGTTGAATCCATTTGTATAACTTAATGCCCATATACTCATTTTACTGGCAACAAAGGTAGACCTTCCATCCATCTTCTAAGAAAGAAAACGTAAAATAATAACTCTCAAATGAATCAACCAGAGAGTGAATTGTGGTTAAGATTTATACTTTTAGCATAAATAGAGTAGGCATTGTGGGTAAGTTAGGAGTAATCGATCTAGATTTAATTCAGACCTCGTCGATTCTAGTTCAGTCATTTAATAGTATTTTTCAATCTGTAAAACAAAAATATTTGTGTTTAGTGCTCATGGTTACAAACATTGTCTACGAGGTGCTAAGCATTCTAAATTCTTTAATCATAATTCTCAGAAACATCCTTTTTAAGGGTTTGCTTATTTTGTGTTTATGTTTATGTTTCCAGGGCCAAATTTTGGGATAAAGAAAAAAACAGGAGCAGAGGGCGAGACAAGCCACCAGTTTCCAAAGTGGAAGCCAGCCTCAAACCCGGGTTACGAGCACGACAAAGTAGGCACCTTCCCAGGTAGGCTATCCTGCCAGTCCTCTTCTAGTTCAGACTTCCATAGACACCCAGACATGAGACCAGCAAGTACTGTGTAAAGCCTCATACATACTAGGCCATGTGCATCTTTCCCTTGGTTCTCAGCCAGGAGCACATGAGGACCTCAGCCAAGAATAAATTACTCTCTAAAATATGCTAGTGAAAGCCAGATATAAAAGGTGGGTTCCCTTATATAAAATTTCTAAAGACTGCTTTGTTGCCATCACAAAGCAGATCAGTGATTGCTCTGAGGAACAGAGGTGGAAAAAGGAACTAAACTCCAAAATAAATGAGAAAACTTAGGATGTTGGAAATATGCCTTGGTTATGATGTTGCTTTGACCAATATACGTATTTCCAAAATTACACTGAGCTATAATTTTTTAGTTGCAGTTTATTACATGTAATAATATGCCTTAACAAAATTAACTATCCTAGCTCCTAAAGGGCAACGAGCAGCATATAACTAAAAAACATTACAAAAATACATACTCTTCAGGATGCTTTTACTATGAGTGATGTAACAGTACCTATCTGCTAACATTCTCTGCCCTGAAACAGAGTAGAGATTTTAAGAGGCAGTCAGTAGCATACTACAAAGTAAACTGCTAGTCTATCATAATAACCCCAGAGCCACATTCTAGTCTTAACGTCTGACAGATCGAGTTCATGTGGTGTGACTTGATCCAGTGTATCTGTGCAGATTGTATAGTCAAAGATTTACACAGACTATGGTTTATGCAGAATTTCCTGCAAGCTAGTTGTAGCTCTTTTCTTTATTGAAAACTCTTTCCTAATGAACTGAACCAACCAACTTTTAAGGAAAGCAATGGTACATCTAAAGCTTCTAGAAAAATAAGCTCCAGGCTTATACTGTGCCTCAATACACACCTGCATTGAATGCAAGACAGCTTGTGTTCTAACACCCAATCACATATTGGTTTCTAGTCCCATCTGGAGTACCTTAGCAGCCTTTTATCAACAAGCTAATTTGAAAGGTCAGTGGAGTGTAAGCAAATGTAAGATATTTAATTCATTAACTTATTGTCAATCAGTGATTGCAAAAATACTTCTGACCAAATTAAGAAACTTAGAACAAAATCTTCCGTTTAAACTACTAGGTATGAGTTCTCTGCATACTTTATCTCCGGTACCTTCTATATATTATTGTAAGAGTTTTTTATATATATAATGGAATCTATGCTATTTAGCAAGTTGATTCCTGTTTTCAAGATAAAATGTAAGACATACTGTATGAGTGAAGAAGTATGATCAAACAGATGTTAAGTTTAAAAACATGAGTCTGCCAGCAAATTCTCTAATATTTTTTTACATTCATACAAAAATCTTATGGAGTCAGTTTCATTGCATTTGGATAGCTGCAAAAGCAGCATAACATCTGATTAACCTGTTATGAGTAGATTGCGTCTAAAAGGTAACTACTTGCTTCACGTAATAATCTTGTTGACAAGTAACACCTGAACAGTTGAGACAAATAGAATTTAAACACCTGATCAATTTTTATTTCAAAATGCCTATAAAGTTTTGAATCTCCATCATACAAATAATTTTTCAAAATTCAGACATTGTTAGATGTATGTCAAAGTCCTTATACAAATAGGATACACTCAAAGGCCAAAAATATACATATTCTCTCAGCAGTTGTTACATAAATAGGAAAATATATACAGCTGATATTTTGTAATCTAAAGTACAATTATCATAACTGCAACCAAATACAGAAGATACTTTTTGAAAACAAAGACCACAGCAAAATTTAGGAGAAGAAAAAATTCATTTTATGGCATCTACAATTATAAAGATACATATGACCAATTTAGGAAATTAAGTATTTGCCACTTGAATCTTTTTCTTTTTCCAATTTCAAAACATTTCTTTTAAAGCAACAAGTCTTTGAACAGATGAAACTCAGAACTCTACTAGTTACTACTGCCTCCTGATAGAAAAGTTAGGCCTTGTGAATACTTTGGGAAAATGGAAAATGGAAAAAAAAATCTTTAAAGGTTAAATTTATCTGAATCTCTATTAAATTTTTCCAAGTAAGTTAAATTGGCTATTGAAAAAACTCAATTCTTTTAAAGTAGGAAATGTTGGGGAGGGGGGGGCAACCTAACATTAAAAAACTCTTAACATAGAAGGAATAAAGGAAAATTATGCCAGTTGTTCCCAAGATAAAAGCAACTCAAAGAGGTGTGTATTGAATTATGTCTTGCCCCAAAAATTATCCTTCCTTTTCTGTGCCCGTGCCAGAGTCTGGAAAGCCCGGAGACTAGAAGCTGCAGAGCGAGCAGAGATCTCCGACAGTCTGTCCTCATCTGCAGTGAAAAAGTTACACTGAGTATAACAAGATACCTTTTCTACAAACACATTTTAAAGCTAACAAAATTCAAAGCATCTAACTCTGTAATGTCAGTACTATGAGAAAAAAGTGATTAAAATAAGTAAGATGTAGGTATTTTTAGGAAGTTCAAATTTTCCAAGTTTGCCATATTTAGAAATCAAACAATTTAATGTTAAATGAGTACTGTTTCCTTCCTAAAATCCCACAATGCCATTACCTAATAAATACGTGACCTATGACTTCAGCATTACTTGGAAAGAAATCGTCATCATACTATCTTGTCCTACTTTTAAAAGTACAGTTGTTCCGAGCAAAAGAACTTAAAGATTTCTTTCTAAAAGCCAAGTGTCATACGTTAACATGGCACTTACATTTCTGAAATCATCTCAATGTAGAAATAATATTTGACTTTAATATACTCTCCTTTATTTTGAAGAAAACAAATTCTATGATAAAGTTATTTGTAAGCATTGTTCTTTCATTCCTGATATTGACATCTCAAACAACATGATTTCTAGCTCACTAAATTATGGAAAAAAAAAAAAAATCCCCAAACATGAGAAAAAAACCTTTGATGTGTGTAGATCATAACATATTAATTCAAGTTCCCTTTCAGATTAAAAAATATATCAATTCAATGAGTTTATACATTTTTAGGGTAAGTTAAAATAGTAACTCTGTGAGGTGCATTAAGAATTCAAAAGTCTGGGTTGAGGAGATAGCACAGTAGTTCAGGTTACAGGCTCACATGCCTGGGGCTTGAGCTATCGGTTCAATCCTTGGCACTAGCATACACCAAAGATGAACAGGATTCTTGCAGGAAAACACACACACACACACACACACACACACGTTTTTACATATGTTCATATATATATGTATATATATAATACACACACACACATATGTGTGTGTGTTCAAAATTCCTCTTCCTGCACTGTTAGAGAAAATATATTTGCCAGAATGAAGATAACACCTATATTTTTCTAATCACGTACTTCTCCTGAGTACTAAAAGCTGACCATAAATAGGCATTAAAAAAAAAAAAAGATAAGCATAATGCTAGGCCTTGTTCCTAAGGTCCCCACTGGCCAGAGTAGAAAAGCACCTCAAATGTAATGTGAGATAAAATCCTTTATCTGTTTGCCCTAAAAAATTTTTTCCAAGGCTTTAGTTACTAGTTATTTACAAAATGGGAATAATTCTACACAGAATCCTAATGTGGTTTCAAGGATTTAACAAAATAGCGTCCGTGAAGACATTATATAAACTATGAAGCACTAATCAAATTTCAAACCATTATACTAGCAAAACCACTCTATCCTAAAACCTGATAATTTAACCTTGTACTATGTGACTCAGAAATACCTTTGTCGTTAAAGGCTTCATGTTGAGGTAAGTGGAAGTGGTTCATCTTCGTTTTTCCCACTTAAAAAAAAAAAAAAGGTAGAAGAAATTTCATCCTTCAAGCCACCCAGCCATGTATCATATTCATACTGAAAGCAGGATGTGAGAAATTTTATTATTGTATACACCTAATAGAAGTTACTATCAAATGACTTCAATTTTTTTTTATTTTTATTTATTTATTTATTTTCCCTTTTGTTGCCCTTGTCTTTTTATTGTTGTTGTAGTTATTATTGTTGTTGTTATTGCTGTTGTTGTTGGACAGGACAGAGAGAAATGGAGAGAAGAGGGAAAGGCAGAGAGGGGGAAAGACAGACAGACACCTGCAGACCTGCTTCACCGCCTGTGAAGACTTCAATTTTTAGTGTGCTTTGAAATTACTTTTAAATGAACAAGGGATAACCTTAAGTGCTTTTTATTAATACTGATCTATTCAACTGCAAAAGTAAAGCAATGATCTTCTGTTTAAAGACGGTAGATGGAATCTATATATTTATTTAAGAAATTACATAAACCAGTAGGAAAGAGATAATGGGACAAGAAAAAGCAACAACATTTTGGACAGAGGAAAACAAATGGGAGAGTAATGAACGTGGTATCACGACTCTATTTGAACAAAATTAATCCTTAATTAGCAAAAGAGGAAAGTCTAGAAGCAACTAATTTGATCCTATACTGGATCAAGCTTGGGGAGGACTATGTAACACTGACAGCTAGAATGAAGGCAAGACTGAACCAGGAAATTGGATGATTTTCTTTTTTAGACAGCAGTCTGCCAGTGATCCAGGAGGTGGTGCAGTGAATTAAGCATGGGACTCTACAGCATGAGGTCCTGAGTTCAAGCCCTAATATCACATGTGCCAGAGTGGTACTCTGGTTCTCTCTCTCTCTCTCCTCTCTCTCAATGATGAATAAATAAATCTCTTTTTTTTTTTAAGAAGAATGGAATTGTTTAAAAAGAAGGCTTAACAGAGCTACTCTGACTAAAGGACACTACTAACTGGCATTATTAATAGGTAGTACATACAGCCTTTGCAGTATAATAATTTCATTTTAGAAGAAAAAAGGTTAAAAGTAATTACCATTATGCTGAAATTCTGGGTCTCTCAGAGAGCCCTGAATGCGCCGGGTGGGATGCCAGTAGGATGGAGGGCAAGGAGGAGAAGGAGGAGACTGCCCGGGGGTGTGTGCTGGAGAGTCTGGCATGTTGGAGACTGGAAGAGTTGCTTCAACAAACTTTGGAATATTGGCCACAGACTCTTCCCTCAAAGGCAGGGGATCAACTGTTTTTATACCAGCAGCTGGAGAAGTCAGAAGGGATACAGCACGGCTTTCTTTCTAAAAAGAAAATAAAGAAGTGGGGGAGATAGCATAATGGTTATGCCAACAGACTCTTATGCCTGAGGTTCTGAGGTCCCAGAATAATCCCCGTATCTCCATAAGCCAGAGCTGAACACTGCTCTGGTAAAAATAAAATATAATAATAATAATAATAATAATAATAATAATAATAATAATAATAAACAAGACATTTTAAACACTATATATCCAGAAAAGGAGTGAGAGAAAATGTGTGGGAAATAACTTTCTATAACTCTCATGTAGGGAAGACGTTATAAGCCCAACAACCTATATAAACAAACATCCTTAGGATATATAAAAACAAAATAATGAACATAAAAAGTTGGTAGAAACACACAATTTATATAATTGGCAATGAAATATTTCTGCTACACAAATGCATTTAAAAATTATAAAAGCAGGAAAAAATTGTTAGTGATTTCACTCCAAGAGCATTTTCTTACAAAATTATCTTTCTACTGAGGTTTCACTGTCTGGAGCTTCTACTTTTGAGCCCCAGCATAAAACAGAACTTTATCTACTGATTTTTTTTTTATTAATGTCATCTTATTCTTTTACATAACTTTATGGTGAACTGATAAAAATTAGAAGGGATGTATAAGCAACTCATGAACACATAAATTACTAATAGCAAACATTCTATCTCATTAATCATAATTTCAAAATAATAGCCTCAAGTACTATTTTTACTTGTAAATTACTAAGATTAATTTAAAAAGCTATAGTACTTAGAGCTGGCAAGAACAAAGAAGAAAAATTGGCATTCTCACAGGTTAGCTGAAAGCACAGTTTTTCAAGACCACTGATAAAACAGCAAAAGCTTTAAGTTTGCATTCTTATACACACTCTCTTTCTCTTGTACATTTAAACTGGCTCTTGATAAAACACAATAAAAGACTAGTAGGCAACTTATAATGCCAGAATTCATTTAAAAAAAAACCTACAAAAACATTATTTTCATAGTTGTCTTCCAAATCCTACTTTAAATTGGACTAAGAGCTCTATAGAAGGGCTGAGTGGTGCTTTGCTGACTACAGCACTTTTTACTATGTGTGAAGCCTCAGGTTCAAGCCCCTGGTCTCTACTTGCATGGGAGATACTTTACAACCAGTGGTTAATGCTCTAAGTCTCTCCCCTTGTCTTTCTCTTAAAAAAAAAAAGTGTTCTTCTGACCACAAAGTAATACTGTACTTAATATTTATATATGAAAAAAAATTAGCTAAAGAGCGGATCTTTTAAAAATATTTTTATTTGTTTATTATTGGTTAGGGACAGAGACGTTGAGAGGAGAGAGGGCCAGGTGGTGGCAAGCACACAGAAGGACCGGAGTTCAAGCCACTGGTCTCTACTTGCAGGGAGAAATCTTCATGAGTGGTGAAGTAGGGCTGCAGGTGTCTCTCTGTCTCTATCCAAGAATAAGAATAAATAAAGTTTAAAAAAAGAGAGGGGTGAGGAAGATAGAGAGGGAAAGAAATAGAGTAACCTGCAGCCCTGCTACACCACTCGTGAAGCTTTCCAAGGGTGTATTTTTTTATAGCACTTGTTTAAATATGAAAATTATGAAATAACAATAATAGATTTAAAAATAGGTTATACAATAAGAATCTGGTTTAAAAAATTGAAGTACAGCTATAGAGTGCCTATCATGTCACTATACTGAAGAGAATATTGTAAATGGTATTTAACAACAGAAACATAGTCACAGTAGACTGTCATTGAGAAAAAGATCATGAAAAATCTTACCTACAGTGCACAAAATAAGCACTAACTGTAAATAACCAAGTAAGTCTTCATATGATTTTATTCTTTAGGAAAATGCAAACCAGTAAAATCAAATACAGTTCTGAACCTCTGGGCTAGCTACCGTTTGTAATTGCTGCCTTACGTTATTACCACTGCCTTCTGAACTTAGATGTTTTCTTATTTGTTGGTTGGTTCTGCTGTCACCAGGTCTTCACCATGCCAGCAGACTTTTTCAGACAGAAAGAGACACAGAGTAAGAGGGGAAAGAGCACAGCACGGAAGGGTCCTCCGGTGCTCTGGGGGCCAGGCTCACACCTAGGTGGTGCACACTCTCCAAGTGAGTTTCCTCGCCAGAGCCTAGTGGCACTTTCTGCAAGTAGAGGGTTTAACTGCTTCAAAGTCGAGAGAGCTGGAATATCACCAGACACACACATTTTTAAATCGAGATCTATGAGAAAGTTATGTCTTGCACTTGGTCCCCTTTTAAACTACAAGTACCACTTTGGGAAATTATTGTTTTGATTTTGTTCTTTTTCTACATCAATGTATAGGATTTGGCCTCTGCTGGTATGTTCTTACTATTGTTAAGGAGATCTGAATGACAGGAAGCCAGGTGATGGCACACCCAGTCAAGCACTAAGTGCAAGAAACTGGTTCGAGCCCCTGGCTCCCCACCTGCAGCAGGGACACTTCACAAGTGAAGCAGGTCTGCAAGTATCTCCCTCTCCCTCTCCCTCTCTCTCCTTCTCTCTCTCTCTCTGTCTCTCCCTCTATCCTGCCCCTCCCCAATTTCTCTCAGTCCTATCAAATAAAAGAAATAAATAAATAAAAATGTGTTTGTAGTGCTGGCACCAAGCCCCAGCAATAACCCTGGGGGAAAGAAAAAAAAAAAGAGAGAGAGAGATCTGACTGACATATGACATATGCAGAGTATGTGTTACACATGGAGTCCCCAGTTTTATCTGAACTGACTTCACGACCTGCTTCTGAGTCTTTATGGTTTTGTTTTTCCACTCTGCCCCAGTACAGTCCACTCTCTGCTAGCAGCCAGACTGTTGTCATCTTTCATGTAAATCAGGCATCTGCCTTTGCTGCTTCAAATTCTCCAACCACCTACCAGAGCCATGACACTAACTGCCACTATCTTATACAGTCTCTCTTTCCAACCTCATTCCCTGCCCATCTTCCTTCCCTCGCTAGACTCCAGATGCACTGGCCTTTTCACTCCTACAATCCCTCTGTCATGGAGCTGGGGAGACAGCATAATGGCTAAGCAAAAGCCTCTCATACCAGAAGCTACAAGGTCTTAGGCTTGGTCTCTGGCACTGCCTTAAGCCAGAGCTGAGTAGTGCTCTGCTGTCTGGTGTCTCTCTCTAATAAAAACTAGTTTTTGAAGTCTCCTTGTGATACACTTGCACTTGCTAGTCCTTCCACCTGCCCTAATCTCTTCTGGGGCATCTCCCTCACCAGTCAAGCCTTAGCTTGACTGAGGAATGTCGGTCCCTATGGCCCAAACTAAAACAACTGTACACATTCTTACAGGTCAAATGTGGTCTTATCTAATTCACAAAAAATTCTACCTAAAATTATCTCTTTAAAAAATACTGCCTCTCTCTCCCAATGAAAATGCAAGCTCCATGTGAGGCATGGTTACCAGTGACTCTACAGTGCCTAGCACACAGTGAGAGAACATTATGTATTTAGGGGAGTGAAAAATGAAATTACTGACCTTCCCTCCAAAGATGGTTCCTGTTCCCTTACTCGCATCACCCCCCCATCTTCTATCAATCCTGGTGGGCAGCCAGCAACCTAGAAGTGGGTGCTGTCCCCCCAACTCCCATTATCCAACTCAGCAAGAAGTCTTGATACTTCATCAGCTTCCCACTGTTCTTGAAACAAAGACAGGTATTTTCAGTATAGTTTTTTTTTTCGTATTTGTTTTTCCCTTTTGTTGCCCTTGTTTTTTTATTGTTGTTACTGATGTCGTCGTTGTTAGATAGGACAGAGAGAAATGGAGAGAGGCAGGGAAGATGAGGGTGAGAGAAAGACACCTGCAGACCTGCTTCACCACTTGTGAAGTGACTCCCCTGCAGGTGGGGAGCTGAGGGCTTGAGCCGGGATCCTTATGCCGGTCTTTGTGCTTTGTGCCACGTGCATTTAACCCGCTGTGCTACCACCCAACTCCCATAGTTATCTTTTTTAACCTCATCTTGCACCATGCAAACTAGCATTCACTATACTGGTCTTACTGGGTCTGAAAACTCCACATATAAATCTAAAAATAAAAAGAATCTCCATAGAATCCTGGCACATGGTATGCTTCTCTCTGCTCTTTTAACCTAGTTTACTGACTTTTTAAAAACATTTGTGGGAGCTGGGCAGTGCTGCACATGGCGGCAAAGCTCAAGGACCGGGGTGAGAATCCCGGTTCCGAGCCCCTGGCTGGGGTCACTTCGCAAGTGGTAAAGCAGGTCTGCAGGTGTCTATCTTTCTCTCCTCCGACTTCCCCTCCTCTCTTGATTTCTCTCTGTTCTATCCAACAACAACAGCTATGACAATAATAACAAGTACAATAATGGCAACAAAATGGGAAAAATGGCCTCCAGGAGCAGTTCATACTGCAGGCACCAAGCCCCAGTCATAACCCTGGAGGCAAAAAAAAAAAAAACATTTGCACATGGTGCAAAGCACCAAGGACTGATGCAGGGATCCCGGTTCGAGCCCCTGACTCCTGCTTCACAGGCGGTAAAGGTTTGCAGGTGTCTATCTTTCTCTCCCCCCTGTCTTCCCCTCCTCTCTCGATTTCTCTCTGTCTATCCAACAACAGCAATAACAATAAGGGCAACAAAAATGGAGGGGGAGGGTAATGGCCTACAGGAGCAGCGGATTCATAGTATAGGCACTGAGCCCTAGAAATAACCCTGGAGGGAAAAAAAACACTTATGGGGACTGGGTAGGTTAATGGTTCATAGTACAGTTGTTAACACATAAGGACAACCCCTCATCTCCCCATAACAGGTGTCCAGGTATCTGGAAGACACCCCCCAACCTAGGTCCTCCTCCCCATCACACACCCCAATGTCCCTTCATCCCATCCTTTCCCTCCTCCCCCAGCATTCTTTGCTTTGATCTAATACACCACACCCAGTCCACGTTTCACTTTATGCTTTCCCTTACTGTGTGTGTGTGTGTGTGTGTGTGTGTGTGTGTGTGTGTGTGTGTATGTGTGTGTGTTTTCCTTAAGTTCTACCTATGAGAGATCATTCAGTATCAGTTCTCTTTCTGGCTTATCTCACTCAACACTATAACTTCAATTTCTGACCAAGATATTGCAAAGGAGGTGGCTCCATCATTTTGAACAACTACATAGTATATATGGGTATAGGTGTGTATGCATATACACCACAACGTTTCTTAGTCATGTATCTGTTTCTGGGCATCTCACCCTGTTTTAACTGGCTAATTCATTCTCTCTATCTTAACTCAATTATAAGTTCTTTGAAGAAGCATTTTTACTGGTGAAAGTAATACTCCATGCTTCTTTAACACTTTTTTCATTTAGTTTTTAATTTTACTTTTTTCAGGTGTGATTTTTTTTTTATTAATGTATCTCTCTCTCCCCCTCACCAAACTAGAGATTACATACGATCATGTACTGTGTCTATTTTTGTTATCATTGTAACAGAGCAATGAAGGATTAAAAAGGGGGGGGTGCTGGGCAAAGCGGATTAAGTGTACATGGTGCAAAGCGCAAGGACGCAAGGACCAGCGTAAGAATCCTGGTTCAAACCCCCAGCTCTCCCTAAGGTGGGTCACTTAGAAAGTGGTGAAGCAGGTCTGCAGGTGTCTATCTCTCCTCCTCTCTGTTTTCCCCTCCTCTCTCAATTTCTCTGTCGTACCCAACAATAACAACATCGATAACAATAACAACAACTACAACAAGGGCAACAAAATGGGAATAATGGCCTCTAGGAGCAGTGGCTTTGTAGCGCAGGCACTGAGCCCAGTGATAACCCTGGAGGCAAAAAAAAAAAAAAAAAAGGCCCCAGCCTTCAACCCTGAGGTTGTGTAGGGGGACTTGCTCTCCCACCCCACCCCACCCCACCCCACCACTACCTGGGAACACAGGAGACTTGCACAAAGCAAACCTCTTCAGCCTGAGAGCTTTAAAGGCAGCAGTGGAGGAAGGTGATTTGAGAAACTAAACCTCAGGAGCCATGTGGTAGTGCACCTAGTTAAGTGCACAAATTGCAGTGCACAAGGTTGCAGGTTCAAGCCCCTGGTCCCCACCTGCAGGGGGGAAAACTTGATAAGCGGTGAAGCAGGGCTGCAGGTCTCTCCCCCCCTGCCTCCCCCTCCCGTCTCAATTCCTCTCTGTTTCTATCCAATAATAAATAAAATAAAACATTGTAAAAAGTTAAAAAAAAACAAAAAAACTAAACCATCCTCTATACTGTGCAGTGCATTATATTAGCAAACCATCTTCCTCCAGTGCAAGTAATGTTATAAACTTTTTTTAAATGATTATTTTGAAATTTTTCTTTATTTGTTGGCTAAAAACAGAAATCAAGAGGGGAAAGGAGATAGAAAAGGAGGAATAGACACCTGCAGCACTGTTCATTGCTTGGTAAGTTCCCCCCCCCCCCCTTGCAGGTGAGGTCCAGGGACTTGAACTTGAGTCCTTGCACCCTGTAACATGTGCACAACCAGAGGCACCACCACCTGGCCCCTTGCTATGAATTTTAACTGATGGCAGGCAGACACACCAAAAGAAGGGCTATATTCTGCTCTATTTCATCATAACCACAACATTTAGTATGTAGCTGGATGGATAAGAAATACCTGTTGAATTAATACATTAAGCTCCTAGGTTTTTCTGCAATTTATAAGAGTGGAACTAGTACTTGCCAATCAGGCCAATACTGTGAGAATTCTCAAGTTTTGAGAGATAGTTATTAAGGTGTTAAAAGCATGGCTCTAAGAGTCAAATTCTGTTCACCCCTTGGCAGTCCTATTACCTCTATTTCACCAGTTAATTAAGATAATACCAACCTCCCAGAGTCATTATGGAGACTAAACAAATTAACACATGTAAAGTCCTTAACACAGGGCCTAGAGCACAGGCAGTGCTCAGCCTAAGTCCTGGGGCAGATTCCTAGCATCTGATTCTGAGCAAGTCTCTGGCCATACTCCTCTGGTCACAGTCCCTTCAGTGAAGTAGCAAATGCATAAAGCAACAACAAAGAGGGCAGCTAGTCTGCCACTCTAATTCACTCGCTTACTCTTTTTTTTTTAATTTCCTTTGGTTTTTAAGCATATTTGTTTTCTGATCACTCCCATCACCAATAACACTCATTTAACACACATTCAACTAATGAGGTCCTGTTTTAATAGAATGGTTGTAGTGGTGATGGGGGGGTCAGATTCTGATCCTATCACTCACCTCTCCCCAACACCCAAAAAACTTTCCACTGTGCCCTCTGACTCATGAACACTATCAGTAGAATCCCCTAGAGAAAAAAAAATCAAGCTCTTTTCTGAATCCCACGATTACGTTAAATCACGTGACAAACAGTAACTTTAGCCTTTCCATGATTTCAATTTCTGGCTACCGCCTCCTAACTTTTGAGATCAAATCACCCACAGGTACTTCCATTCCAACAAGTCCTTAGGCTTGCCAAGACCTTCCATCCATTGAGCCTGTCATCTCTGTAGCATATCTTGACCTTCTCATGTGCTGTTTTCCCTCCCAAAGACTCAACTCCCACAGTTATTGCCTCCAATTCTTTGCATTTACTTTAAATTCCTGACCCTATTCCCCAAAACACACACACACACACACACACACACACACACTCCCCCCCCCCCCAGATAAAATATAAATCTGTTAAATCCAAGTTTGTACTGATTCTGCATCTCTGCAGCCAAGCATGCCCGGAGAAAAAAACACATAGCCCATCCTGACTGATCTCACATCAAACTTTTTGATCACCAGCCTAAAATGGTTCCTTCATGTTGCCCTGCAATACCTCCTATTTCCCTGATCCACTCCTTCTGTTCTCTAAAAAGAATATTCCATACCTCCTTCCTCTCTTTTCTCAAGTCTTCAGCATTTTCTTTCCCAGGGTCAGCGTCAGTGAAGATCTTTCTTTATATGCCATTCAAGAGAGAATTCAGAAGGGGACAGATTTCAACTAAACTAAATTATGATGTAGGAAAAACACTGCCGAATGTGCCTGTTTCCAACAGCTGGAGTAGTCAAATTATGATGACTTCTCTGGTGAGGTGGGAAGTCTGCCCCTTTTCCTGAGGATACAGAAGACTCTGACCTACAAATGAGAAGAGACTTCCCATATTCCATCATCAGTACTTTCCCTTTGTGACAATGAAGGGACTGGCAGAAAGCCCAAGACTGACCCTTCGACAAAAATCCTTTGTCCTTTCTCCCATTCAAGAACATCTCTGCAACAAAATGCTTTTAGTATCTTTTCTCTTTTACAATTGTTCTCATCCTTATATAAATGTGCTATTATCTCATCCCACCCACCTTGGCCTCATTTTTTTCCAGCTGACATTCCAGTATCCTTCCTGGAAAATTCCGTTGAAAGAACTGTTGTCTGTGATGTTGTCTCAGATTTCTCTTGTTCTTTCTAGTCCTATTTCCAACCCTGATACCATCTCCCCAGACAATACCTTTGGCCCACCTGCATGCTAGCAGTTGGGCTCAGGCAAAAACTAGTAGTCATGAGCCACTTGGAATGTACCTAAAATAGACCAACTAGCTTTTTCCAAAATGGAGACCCCAAATCTCATCTGCTATATTCTTGCCTTTAGGTTCCTGATTATTAAACAATTTGCTCTGCTTTATATCTTAATGCTTTTTTCAGCCACCAAGTTGCAGATGCTACCATGATGCCAACCTGACTTCCCTGGGAAGACGATCTCACCAATGTGTCCTGGAACCCCAACTCTCTAGAGCCCAGCTAGGTGTATGGATCAACCTACCAATACCTATATCAGAGAAGCAAAACCTTCCACCTTCTGTACCCCATAATGATGTTGGGTCCATACTCCCAGAAGAATAAAGACTAGGGAAGCTTTCAAGGGATGGAATACAGAACTCTGGTGGTGGGAATTATGTGGAATTACACCCCTCTAATCCTATGGTCTTGTCGATCATTATTGAGTAAAAAAAATTTTATCTTGTGTACATTCTCTTGAAATCCCTTTTATATGGGTTATTTGTTCCTTTACACACACACACACACACACACACACACACACACACACACACACACACCTGCCTTTAGTCCAAAGCACTATTAATTTCCATACTGCTAAATACAGCAATCACATATGTGGACCTATCAGTCACATTGACTCTCCTCGATTCTCTCAGGAGGCCACAGTCTCCTTGGTTACTCTTCAACTTCCCAATATCAAACAACCCAGGACTCAGAGAAATCTTAAAACATTACATATTTATACCATTTATCAAAAGAACTTCAAATCACTAACTACAACCCAACTTCTCTATACACCAAACTCAGAGTCTGTGCTTTAATCAGTATGTGTATTTGTATGTCTAATAAGCTTCTCACATTTAAGGTGTAAAAATAGAATTCTTGACCTTCTCTGACAAATCATTTTCTCATGCTGTTTTTCCCCCAACTCAGTTAAATGGCATACCTCCTGCATATGCCAAAAACCTTGAGTGACTATTCCTTCTTTTTCCTGCCTCGTCTCACCCATAATTAAATCATGTCAATTATAGTTTGATGGATATCCAAAATTCAGACTTAATCATATGACCTCCTCTAACCACCACCATCATCCAAGCTATGAGTCTACTATCTTTTACCTGGATATTGAGGTTGATTCCTACCTATTTTCACACCACACCCTTCTCTTGCATCCTCACTGCCTATTCACAACACAGCAACCAGTAACCTGAGAGAAACCAAAGTCAAGACATACCACTTCTTTGCCATGGCAGTGGTTTCCCATTTAATCTAGAATAAAATTCTAAGCCTTTGCGTTCATCTGTTAGGCCCCACACAATTTGAATCTCCTGTTTAAAAACTCTTGAGTTCATGATCCATAAATGCATCCACTTGTACTCTCTGCTCCAGTCACACTGACCTCCTCGTTATTTCTCAAGGAAGCAAGTACATGAGCACCTGCAGGACTCTAGACTTGGTGTTCTTTGCCAACAAAGCTTTCTCAGATATAAGCATAGGTCCATTTCTCACTTCCTTCAGATTCTGCTCAAATGCTACTCTCTCGGTGAAAAACTTCCCTAGCCATTTCCTATTCACTCCCCCCTGCTTTATTTTCTTCCTTCTTATTTATCACTATCTAAAAATACAATGAATTTTACCTTGTTATACTAATAATTCACTCTCCCCTAAGAGAATAGAAACTTAGAAAAGGTTGTCATTTTGGCCTTTTTCTTTCAGTTACATTTCCAGCACTAAAACAACGCCTCAGCACAGCTATGACACAACTGCCAGCCACTGTACGCTCAGTAATTAGTATTGCTTTTCTTATCTTTCTTGAACCATTACAGTTTTGAACAGAAGTAGTAATACAGTGCCAGTGTTGGGGAGAAAAACTCTTTAACGCCTTTGCCTGATGAAAGGCAGGCTAACACCATCTTCTCCATATCAGATGCACAGAATTTTCCAAACTCTGAGCCAAAAAAGTTTTCCACAAAATCTAAGTATCCCCCCCAAAAAAATATATATGTATATAAATATTTACCTTCCTAAACATAGTCTTGGGTGTTTCAAAGCCATCCTGGCAGGACAGTGTTTTCCTCAGTTCTGGAACTGGAAGCTTCATTTTAGAAGGAGACACTAAAACAGCACCACCTATAAAAATTCAGGTGGTAAGTTTCAACTAAATGAAATGATCATGGAGAAACAGCAAGCTAAATAAGAACGCTACAGCATGCGCTTATTACCAACAGCTGGAGTAGTCAGATCATGATGAGTCCTTTGGATTCCACCAAGCTCTCTCAGCTGTGGAGTAGGAAGCCTGCCCCCCTTTCCTGAGGTTACAGAAGACGAATCTGACCTACAAATTAAAAATCTCTGATGAAGTATTTCCTCCAGAAAATATGAGCAGAAATACTTAGTTTTCACTAAAAACAAAACCATTTTTGTCTCTAAAAATTAAGTTCACATGTAGTTAGGAATGACTGGAGGCTGGTACAGAAGATCACTTCAGCAACACGGCAGAGCATCTGTCCACTAAATTAGAAGCTAGGTCCTGAAGTCCCATCTCCCCAGAGCCCTGCCCCACTAGGGAAAGATAGAAACAGGCTGGAGGTATGGATCGGCCTGCCAACATCCATGACTAGTAGAGAAGCAATTACAGAAGCCAGACCTTCCATTTTCCGCACCCCATAAAAAATTTTAGTCCAGGGAGTCAGGCAGTAGTGCAGCAGGTTAAGCACACGTGGCGCCAAGTGCAAAGACCGGCATAAGGATCCCGGTTAGAGCCCCCGGCTTCCCACCTGCAGGGGAGTCGCTTCACAGGCGGTGAAGCAGGTCTGCAGGTGTCTATCTTTCTCTCCCCCCTCCTGTCTTCCCCTCCTCTCTCCATTTCTCTCTGTCCTATCTAACGACTACGAGATCAACAACAATAGTAACTACAACAATAAAAAACAAGGGCAACAAAAGGGAAAATAAAAAACAAACATTTAAAAAAATTTTTTGGTCCATATCCCCAGAGGGATAAAGAATAGGGAAGCTTCCTTGGGAGTCAGGCAGTAGCGCAGTGGGTTAAGTGCACGTGGCACAAAGCGCAAGGACAAGCATAAGGATCCTAGTTCGAGCCTGGCTCCCCACCTGCAGGGGAGTCACTTCACAAGCGGTGAAGCAGGTCTACAGGTGTCTTTCTCTCCCTCTCTTTGTCTTCCCCATCTCTCTCCCATTTCTTTCTGTCCTAACAACGATGACATCAATAACTACAATAACAATAAAAAGCAATAAGGGCAACTAAAAAGGAAAATAAATATTTTAAAAAATAGGGAAGCTTCCAATGGAGGGGATGGGACACAGAACTCTGGTGGTGGCTACCGTATGGAATTGTACCCGTTATCTTACAACCTTGTTAATCATTATTAAACTACTAGTATTTTTTAAATTAGGAGCTAAGTTCCAAATGAGGTACAAAACTTACAAAGGAATGACAAGAGGTTTGAACTACAGAGAAAAAGCACTCTCTGTAGCAACATCAGTTATAGTAGAGAACCAATCCCCAAAGCAAGTTTCATACAAATTAACAAGAATTCTATACTTTGCCAAAATCATTTAACACTACAAACATATTTTCTTCCTGTCTTGATATAACCAGCTGATACTGAAGAGTACCAATTACTTTGCTTTAAGTATAAAATCATTTCCCCAGACACGTTGATAAATCTAGTAATTCATAATTATAATTAGCAGGATTTAAATGAAAATAACCTTAACTAACTTCTCCCCAAGTAGTTCAGTGTTCAATTACCAACTAGTTATGACTCAATAACTGAATGAATCAAATATGCCAGATAGCAAACATACTTCTTGAAATTAAAGTAAAACCTCTGTAATACTACTCTGCAATAATAAAAAAAAAAAAATGATATTGTGGCCTTTGGGACAAAAATGGATGGGACCAGAACAAAATAAGTAAAGAAATGAAAGACAACTCCTGGGTGACTGCGTGATATCACTCATATGTGGAATCTAGAGAAGTGATATGCATGAACTTGCAAAAAAAAAAAAAAAAACAGAAGAAAACTGTTCCTGAGAATTGTAAGAACTATGATAGTTATTTTTAGGAGAGGAGACGGTGAGGACACAGCACTGGTGGTGGGTGTGACGTGAAACTGTATACATTGTACTTGTATTGTAACCCGAACTATTAATCACGAATAAAAAAATGAAAAAAGTAAAACCTGGTTCTTTGTTATAAAATCAAAAGCATAAGCCACTATACTATTCTTAATGACAGAACAAAATCCAGTCACAGTGCATGATAAAGCTTCTATATACTGACAATCAGAAAGAAATTCTCACCCTTCTTTAGTCTTGTCTGCCTTAGATTTTTCATGTACTTCCAGCTTCTCTGGCTCTCCCACATAAACCTGCTTGTCCCCTTCCTTTTCCTCCTCCATGTCCACCTCCTCCTCTCTTGGCTGTTTCTGTATGTCTTCACGGGTGTCCTCGGCATCCCAGGCCAGACGCCTTCTAACGGGCGTGGTGGGAATGTCTAACACGTCCACTCTGTCCATATCCTTCTCAGGCTGTTCTTCCAAAGCAGGTCCTTTTTCTTCTAGTTTTGCAGAAGAGCATTTCTGTAAAACCTTATGGCTTGTAGGATCTCTGCATAACAAAATAAATTTTACTTGAAATCTAAGTCATTTGGAGTTTCTAATTAAATGAACGTTTTGAGTCCCTTATTGCCCTCCACTGTTTACAACTTTGTTCCCACACAGTTGTGGGGATACTGCTTTGCTCAGTTAATGGAAACAAAAAAAACAACAACAAGATTTTACGTTATGACAAAGTTGAAATATGGAGTTTCTACTACAATATGTGTGTATATGTGCATATATATATATACATGCATTTGTTTATGGATCTATGTATATATGTCTATACACACACATTTTTTTTTCTTTAACAGAGCACTGCTCAGCTTTAGCTTATGGTGGTGTAGGGGATTAAACCTGGGACTCTGAAGCCTCAGGCATGAGAGTCTCTTTGCATAACCATTATGCTATCCCCCCTGCCATACACACATATAATTTTGTTCCTACCTTCGCACATACATACTTACCCACTGCTGACAATATAAGTGCCCATATGCAATGGCACTTATATACAAGAACTAGGGTCTTGGGCTGGCAAAATAGCTTACTCAGACAATGTGTTCCTTTGCTATGTACAAAACCCCAGGTTTAAGCCTGGTCCTTACTGCAATGAAAGGACCTTTGGTCCTGCAGTGTTTCTCTCTCCTTCTGCCTATCTCTTTGTCTCTATCTTTTTAAAAAAAAAAAAAAAAAAAAAAGGATCTCACACTGTCTAGTTACTTACTCAGTTAGGGTTTGTACACAAATGCAAACCGTGGATCAGGTAAGATAACCCAAATTCTAAACTTTGGATAGCTTACCCTTTTCAAGAAAGTGTTAAAGAACAGAATTTACAATAAACTTTTTAACCACATGCCACACTTAGAAGTTATAGTCAATTAGGTATGTTATAGGTATGCTTTCATAACTAAAAACTACTTTGTTTGCTATTAGCTCAATGTTCTCAATAGTTTGAACTCAATAGTATTAACTCAGTAGTTCAATTGTGTTCACTTTAAAAGCCAGTGGCTCAAAGTGCACGGACCAGAGCAAGGATCACGGTTCGAGCCCCCGGCTCCCCACCTGCATGGGAATCACAGGCAGTGCAGCAGGTCTGCAGGTGTCTTTCTCTCCCCCTCTGTCTTCCCCTCCTCTCTCCATTTCTCTCTGTCTTATCCAACAACATCAATAACTACAACAATAAAACAACAAGGGCAACAAAAGGGAATAAATATTTTTTAAAAGCCAGAGAGAATTCACCCATAGAATCAGTGTCTAAGTTTCATATTACCCCCAAATTTCCACTAATAAACCTGTTCTAAAGGATATGTACCAATAGCTTATATTTTCTAAAGTTTTTACTTGTGTTGCCTCCCTCTTTTTTTATTTTAATATTAATTTAAGTGTTTGTTTTTTGTTTGCTTGTTTTTTTTATGTATCTACCACATAATCGTCTCTGCTGTTTCTGCCATCAAGATTATTGCTAGGGATCAGTGCCTGCAACTCTCTCTTGTTCCCAGCAGATCTTTTTTAAATATAATTTTACCATCCACAAAGAACATCTCACCCGGCCAGATCTAGTGCTCGAATGTTACTGCTAATGGTGCCTTCTGAGCTTGTGGTTGAGGAGACATCCCAACAGCGGTTGCTATCAGACAGAATCTGATTCAGATGATCCCGAGAAAAATGTGTTCCCTGAACTCTTTTCCTATAGAACTCGGCCTTCTCTCGAAGCTCTTTAACCTATAAGGGAGAGTTAGAGACAGCAAATACTATTTAAATGCTTCTCTACAAGTATCACCAAGTAGCACGTTGAACACATTGCACAAATACAGCCAGAGACCAAGAACAGAAGACAAAAAATAGCCACGCTGGTGCTTCAGACTATGTGCATTTTAAAACAGAAATTAAACAAGCAAGCCAAAGCACAATGCAGTTAGCTGATTTCAGGCCAGCAAGCAAGGGGGAATTGGCAGCAACTAAGAAAAATAATGACACATACTTCTTACATTAACTGAAGTTAAACAAGTATTATATGCATTGATACAGTCCGTAAAAACTCAAAAGCAACCAACCTCCGCATACCACATGGCATTTATAGAACCCTAGGGGAGGAATACAGAAATAACACTTAATGACAGGTTAGTGCCACAATTGCATCTGGATGGGAATTGATGAAATATGATTCTTCTTCATTCTAAATATATCATGAACTTGTCAATCAATGGTTTCCAATGTTTTTTTTAAGCAATATTTAGCTCAGTAACCAAACTATCATAATTACTTTGAAAATTAGCCCCTCTCCTCAACCAGCCCCCCCTCACTTCTTTGCATGGCCGGGATGCTGTTAATGATGTATAGCACAGTTACTATTCCCAGCTCCCCATCTCTGAGAGAGTACTGACACAGAGAGTCTTTATTTCCACATTTTATATACTACTACTTCTACAGCAGGCCCCACTAAGAGTCGTGAGGCTTTCCCCTCCTCCAGATTTCGCGACATTCCTTTGGAATCAGCAGAAGACTCAACTTTTATTTTTATTTTCCATTAGTGATTTCACAGTGCTTTACAAAATTGTAAGATTTTAAGGGCATGTTTTCAGAGCTACCAAGGCTTACATGCTTATCATCAAAGTCCCCCCCACCATTCCCAACTGCCACCCCCTGCCACAATCTGACAGTCACCACAGTCCTCAATCAAGTCCAAGAGATAGTTTGGCTATTAATGATTTTGTAAGTTCCTTGGTTCCAACAGCCTATACACCACATATAAGCAAAATAAACAAAACAAAAAATGTTACATACGTAGTTTTTAATCTCACAAAATAAAATAGTAATGCATTCAACAAAGTAATATAGTATTAAAAAATATTCAAGGCTGGGTGGTGGTGCACACACTATAGTGAGCAAGAACCTGGGTTCAAGCCTCTAGTCCCCACCTGCAGGGGGAGCTATATAAGTGGTGAAGCACTCTGCAAGTGCCTGCCTTTCTATTCTCTCTCCCTCCTCCCTTCTTACCCACTCTCTTTCCTCCTTCTCCCCTTCCCTAATTCTGTCTATATTCACTAAATAAATAAATGTTTTAAAATACATTCTGATGAACTATTAGATGATCTAAACCCCCTATTATGAAACTAAAATATTTTCATATGAAAAGAAGCCTTTATATTATACTAATTTGAAGTCCTTTCATTTTATACAACATACTGCCACCTGCTGGCTTCCCAAAGTATAATTCCACAATACATACAAATGAGGCAGCATAAAATTGTTTAAAATCTGTACATAGATTTGAAAAACTCTCACACTTCTATTTTTCTATCATAATATAGGAACATTAGCAATAAAAGAACACAAGATGTTGTCTGCTATCACTGCTCTTTGTTTAAATGCTAAAAAGCAAATAACAACTTGACATTGCAAAAGAAACCGAAAACAGTATCTTGAGACATTATTGAGTTAAAGGGAGGAACGGGACGTACTTCATCTCTAGGGAACTCACCAAAGCAAAAGACAGTCACTGCCAAAGTGCCATAGAAACCCTTTCATCATAGCAAAATCCTGCAGTCCTAATGAGCCAAATCTGAAGTATGTCTCAGGGAGAATTAAATATGTCATTTTCTTCTTGCAAAGAAACAACAAAACAGAGCCATATTTATTTGTCTGGGTTTTCTTGTTTGCTTCTACCAAAGCACCATTCAGTGGTAGGGGGATTGAACCTGAGACTTTTAGAGCCTCAGGCATGAGACCCTCTTTGCATAACCACAATGCTATCTCCCTCACCCCCATGTTCATTTGTCATTTAAGTTACAATTTCAAGAACTCTCAAGAAAATGACTTCTAGTGGTTTTTGCATTTAACAGGCAAAACTGGCATACAGGGCATACAGAGCTATGAACCAGGGTATTCTGGAGGCAGAGCAGCTGGTTGTAACAAGCCTTGGCACAGCCCAGGTTTTACTTATTTCTTTTGTGAATCTGAGACCCTGTGAGGTTGCATTGCTCCCAATTTGCTTTTTCACTGGGGGGTGGGGGGACAGGACAAGGGGGAGACCACAGCACCAGAGCTGGGAACTTCCATGCAGTGCTGGGGGGGAACAAGGGTCGTGGTGAGCTATCTCTCCAGCCCCTAGGTTTAACTTCTTCTATTTTTATAATATATTTTATTTATTATTCATTTTAATGGGAGAGGGAGAGAGAAAGAGGCACAGAGAAACGGGGTCCTATCAGTCCAGCATTGTGTGCAGGATGGAATGGGCAGGAGCAGGAAGGCTGCGTACATACTGTCCAAGTGGGAAGACCTTATGGACAAGCGGTGAACAAGAGGGCAGATAAATACACCCTCCATGCACAAGGTGATTCCGTTTTAGCTGATACCAATCTCTTTAAAAGAAGAGGGGGGACTGGGCGGCAGCACACCAGGGCACCAGGTTAAGCGCACATTGTACCAAATGAAAGGACCCATGCAATGATCCCCTGGTGGACAGAAATCAAGCAACCTCCTAAGACAGCAAGCAGAACACAAGAGTGATCAGGACATGGGCCTAGGAGCTGCCAGCACAGGGCCAATAGCTCAAAGCACCTGTTAATATACATTTTCCTCACATTACACATAACTCTGAATCATAGTTTGGAGTAAGGAATAAATAAAAGATTCTTCCCCTCTGAACTACTCCTCACCTAATAATGATGGCAGAAGGAAAAGGTATTTATTTACTAACTACTAGCTGTCTACTAATGTCTAAACATAAATGTTTAAATTTGGCTTATGCATACAAGAAAGGCAAACAACAGTCAAAGTGCAGTTTAGAAGATGCTAAATATACAATAACCAAGAGCCCCACTGTTTATTCTTTAACTCTATGACTAAACGAGCAGTTCCTAGTTCTATGATGACCTTTTTCCTCAAAGCTTTCTTCCTCAGACTACTAGGGTATACAAACAGTAGAGCTCACAACTCTGTCAGCAAAGTCCATTGCTTTGTGGGTTTACAGGCTGTAACACTACATGTTGGCAGTGGAAATTAGTTCATCTTTATCTGAGAAAGTGGGATGCATTGGATCGACCTTCTCGTGGTGTATCCTGTGAGTACCCATTCATTGGGGAAACTGACTATCCTTCCTAGCCAACTGAATCCACATGGATCCCAGTCACTTTCAAAGCCAGCAACAAGCAGCTCCTGACAGCTTTCAACCTGACGCTGTTGACTGGCTACAGAAGAAGATCTGAGAAAGTGGAATTGTGATGGTCTGGATATTCTAATTCAATCTACAAAGCTCTAACTCCATAAACAACCTATTAATTCAATCAAATATTTGCTGTTAACTTTTCACTTTAAAGATCTTAATAAAAACATGCACCTCTGAGGTGCTAGATACTATTATAATGAAAACACACTGATAAAATATATGCTAATACAACATTAAGTTCCTGATACTTTTTTAGTGCCATTAGTGCATCTTTAAATTTCTCTATTATTAAATGAAATTCATTACACAATTAAACTATGACACAGGTGCTTAGAACACATATGTGGGCTTATTGTGCTTATGAGCACTCACCTGATTGGGGATGTTTTCTTTCACATGTGTCCAGGCCCCAGCTTTATATAAATACTGGGCTGGGCTTAGAAATTTTGCTCTATATTCAGAATTCACCTTCCTACCAGAAATAAAATGAGAGTGAATATTTCAACATGTTGACCATCAAAGCAGCATAGTTTCTTACAAAATACATACCCAAGCCTTTGATGTCTCCAAGGAGTAAGCTTCTTTTTAGGCTGGTTTGAGTCTTTCGATTCCATCTCTTCTTCTAGTTTTAAAGGATCATCTACTTTATTACACTAATATAAAAACAAGAACAAAGTGAAAACACTTATGTTATAAAATACACTAGACAACTAGACTACAATTCCAGTTTTAGAAATGTTTTTAAGTCTGAAAGATAACAACTCACAAGAAACCAATAAACAATTGTGAAGTTACTAGACAGTTGGCTTTTTAAAGTATACATGAGGATATATTATCATCTCCTAACAATAAGAATGTTATATCTTTGGCTAGGAAAAAAAAAAGCTTTAATTAACAAATACACATTTTTCAAACTCAGAGCTGAGGCCTCTCTGGCTCTCTTTGTGCTTCTAAATAAAATAAAATAAGCATTTATGTAAATAAAGGTAATACTGAATGGTAGTTTTAACTTGGCTTGGATATTCTAAATTTATAGTTGTGTTATAGTCATTAAACAAAGTCTGGATGAGTAACTTGCTACACTGTATTATTACTGAGCAACTTTTTCATACACAAGAGCATCATAGATTCTATATGTATAATTTATATGTACATATAATTTCTGTTTTAGAGCCCATAAAGTACCATGTATGCTATTCCAAGAGATTCTAAAATAGGATTTACATCATATTTACCTATAATTTACAATAATTCTAACTTGATGCTGCAACTTAAATAGCCATAATTTCACACAGGAGCAGGTGTTTGTATATCCTGTGGTAAACCCTGTGAATTATAACGCCTATAATCTGGCATGCTAAAGTTTTGATTTAAAATATGTTTATTTCATTTCCACTACTTAATTTAAGGTTTGTTCATTTGTTCTTTTTAACCTGTGTCATTGGATTGGAGCATCTCACAATGGAAAGATCATCATCCCTGGGCCAACTTTTTCATTCTTTCTTTCTTTCTTTTTTTTTTTTTTAGTAGAGAGATGAAGAGACACGGAAGAAAGGCACCACAGCATTGGTTTACCATTCATGGAGTTTCCCCCAGAACCATGACGCTCCCATATGGTGCTGGAGTTAAGACCCAGGGCCTCATGCTTTGTAAAGTGAGTTCTATCAAGTGAGCTAGCTAGTGGCCCTTAAAGCATTCGTTTCTATTGGTCTTAATCCTAGAGCTCACTTGATATCATACTCACCTGCAGCACTGCTAAGCACACATGCCCAGTATTATATTTGGTTATTTACATCTGTGTCTCTCCACTAGCCCATGGGCTGCTTAGAGATCTAGTGCAGTTATCATTGTATTCAAAAGTTACAACTACCTGGCTGCTAAGTGTGCTCAATGAACAGTAACACATGAATTAGTGAACTGGATAGAAGAAAAAAAAAATGTCTGTGGTAAGGGAAAGACAATG
The DNA here is from genome assembly GCF_950295315.1 of Erinaceus europaeus. NCBI lineage: Eukaryota > Metazoa > Chordata > Mammalia > Eulipotyphla > Erinaceidae > Erinaceus > Erinaceus europaeus. The sequence goes on along the minus strand of NC_080168.1, from coordinate 96,056,675 downwards.
AAGACTTAAAATTACAAGAATTTTGTTTTGCTTAAAGTTAATAGTTGAGGGCTAGGGAAATTGTGCAGAGGTATCACACTAGACTTTCATGCCTGAGAACCTAGTTTGTAAATTCAACCCCTGGCACCACTGTATTCCAGAGCTGAGCTGTGTGTGTGTGTGTGTGTGTGTGTGTGTGTGTGTGTGTGTGTGTGTGTAAGTAAGTAAGTAGGGTAAATATTTTTTAAAGAATTGGGGTGTGTGTGTGTGTGTGTGTGTGTGTTTAAGTAAGAAATATTTTTAAAAGAATTTAACCAAAGCTGTATAAAATAAAAGGCTGGGGAGATAGCATAATGGTTATGTAAAAGCACTTTCATGCCTGAGACTCCCAGGTTCAATCCCTAGTATCATCATAAACCAGAAATGAGCAGTGCTCTAGTTAAAATAACAATAATAATAAATAAAGTTAAAGGTTACCACATACCTGTCTTTCAGGAGATACTGTCTCTAGTTTCCCGTTCTCTTTCAAATTATTTCTCAATTTGGGTTCCTTCACTGGAGATAAACCCTTGAAATTTCTCTTGTATTCAGTTTCATGAATGATTGAGTTACCTTTGAATTGTGGGGCAAATTTGCTTTTATTGTGGAAAACCTTGAGACAAAAAATGAACTGAGTTTAGTTTTCTGTTGGCTAAATATGCAGAACTGAGATAAAAATCCTTTAAAAATTTCACACATACAGTTGAGTAATGATACAAAAAAGTGAATTTATATATAATTTGTAATTTTACTCCAAAAGGCCACAAAAGCAAAAATAAGACAAATGGAATTTCACCAAACTTAAAAAAAAAAAAAAAAAAGCTCTTTTCTATAAAATCAGTAATGTAAAGGGACAATGAATAGGAAGAAATCTCTGCAAATCATTTAGCAGGTAAGGAAGGGGTTAATATGCAAAAATATATGAAGATGTCAATTCAATAGCAAAATAACAAGCCAATTAAAAGAGGCCAGAAAAACACAGAGGTCAATGGACGAGGATAGTGAGTCTATAAATAAACACACACACACAATCAATTAATGTAAGGAAAGGAAGTCAAGAATTCACAGCGAACAAAGGGCCACTCTAATAAATAATGTTTAAAAAACTAGACAGTTTAAAAAACTAAAAGGAAATTGACCACTGTCTAAAAACAACACATAAAAACCAAGTCAAACATAAGACCTGAAACCCCAAGACTAAAAGTAAACCTAGGGTAAACTCTTTTACCTCGGTCCTCGTTTTCTTTCTCTCTCTCTCTCTCTCTCTCTCTCTCTCTCTCTCTCTTTTACCCATGGTTTATAATTCTTTGTAAGTTTAAGTTTCAGAAGTACAGCTTCACACCTTGCTATGTGTATAAGCCTCACAGCATCATCACTAAGTTTTAATGCCATTCTTCTCATCAGAGTGACCCTTAACCTTTCTTTCCACCTTCCTCCCCTACCTTTTTGGTAACTATTATAGTTTTCACAGTTTGACATCAATCTTGGTAATGATTTAACGCCATAACCAAAGGTGACAAAAGTAAAAGTCAATGGGACTACATCACCTAAAATACTTCTGTACATCAAAGGAAACCATCAAGAAAATGAAAAAGTAACCTACCAAACAGATGAAATTATTTACAAATCTTATACCTGGTAAGTGGTCAAAATCCAAAATAATAAAGAACTCATAAGACTCAATAGAAAATAAACAATATGATTTTAAAATGCACAGAGAACTGAATACATATATTTCCAACAAAGCCACAGAAATAGCTAACATGTACACAAACAACAGGTGCCCAGCCTCACTTAACCTGAAGGACACTGTGGTAAACTCAAACCGCAATGTCCTCTCTATCATCTCATGCCATTAAAATGGACAACATCAAAAGACCAATAGTAGCAAGTGTGTGAGGATACAGAGAAAATACAAAGACTGAAAGCCTGTACATTGCTGATGAGAATGAAAACTGGCATAAGTATTGGGGAAATAGAATGAACTTTCTCAAAAAATTAAAAAATAGAACTGTTATGGCTCAGCAATTTCACTTTCTGGTATATATCCCAAGGAAATAAAATTAGTATCTCAGAGAGATATCTGTACTCCCATGTCCACTCGCCATGATTTACAAGAGCCAAGATAATGCAATCAACCTATGTGTTCATCAAAAGATAAAAAAAAATGAGGTGTATATATGTTGTATTTTATATTGTAATAAAATTTTAGCTGCATGTATATATTTGTAGTAATCAATGAAATAACACTGACTCTTAAGAGGAAAAAAAAAAGAGAATGCTATTTATAACATGGACAAAACAGGAGAACATAGGTTAAGTGGAAAAAAAGCCTGGCACAGAAAAGCAAAGACTATATGACCTCACATGTGGAATCTAAAAAAGTTGAATAGAAGTAGACAGTGGAATGGTGGTTGCCAGGGGTTAGAAGGTGGAACAAGTGAGGAAATTTTCATCACATGATACAAAGATAAATTCTGGACCTCTAAAGTACATCTTGGTGACCATAAGTAGCAATGTTGTACAGATACCAAAATGTTACTAAGCAGAGCTCAAGCATTCTTTTTTATTATTATTTTATTTATTTTCCCTTTTGTTGCCCTTGTTTTTATTGTTGTTGTAGTTATTGTTGTTGCCATCATTGTTAAATAGGACAGAGAGAAATGGAGAGAGGAGGGGAAGACAGAGAGGGGAAGAGAAAGACACCTGCAGACTTGCTTCACCACTTGTGAAGCGACTCCCCTGCAAGTGGGGAGCTGGGAGCTCGAAACGGGATCCTTATGCTGGTCCTTATGCTTGGCACCATGTGCACTTAAACCGCTGCGCTACCGCCCAACTCCCTCAAGTGTTCTTATTACCCAAAAAAGATGACTGAGGTGTTAAACAATTAACTTGACTGAGGTGATCATTTCACAATGCATACACACATCAAGCATCAAATGATCACTGCAAATATATCATTTTTATTGTCAGTTATACCTCAATTAAGGTAGAAAAAAAAACCCAAAGGTCAACTTTTTATACTTATTAATATGTTGTGAATAATAGTTACTGCAATCAAAATAATGCTTGTGCCAAAAGAAACAGCAATCCCAAAGTTTCCTATTCTTCCTTCCCATAATTTTGGTAATGAGATAAATAAAAGTGGCTTAATTATGTGAGCACAAACATTAGCTTTATAAGACAGCTCTTCTCACTGCTCTAGGATTCTCTCTTCCTCAACATTAAACGTTTTTCTTTCTGCAACAGTAAGAAAATTTTAACATCTGGCACTCATTTGTAGTTTTTTCCTCTGCTTAACTATTTTTAGCTCTAAAAAGTTAAAATTAAGGTAATTGCTATGTTTCTATTTTTAAATACATCCTCTTGCCCTTAATATTTCATATTGTAGGGCAGGGGTAGATAGCATAATGGTTATGCAAACAGGCTCTCATGCCTGTTGCTCCAAAGTCCCAGGTTCAATCCTCCACACCACCATAAGCCAGGGCTGAGCAGTGCTCTGGTTAAAAGGAAAGCAAATAAAAAAGACCTGTTGTTCAAATGAGATATATCATAGTTGTATAACTCTGAATATGCATCTCCATAACAGACCAAATCTAACAGATTTAAGGAAAGTATAATTTCTAGAACTTCTCTGCCAAAAGAAGTTTACATATTAAGTTTACATACTCCTTTACATATTAAGATATCCTTTCAAAAAACAGGTACATGTCCACCAAAAAAAAAAAAAAAAAAAAAATTGATCCATACTCCCAGTAGGGGGAGAAGTGATAGGAAGAAGAGAATAAGAGGGCTCTGAACTTTGGCTCCATCAGCACCCAGAGAGGAGGAAGAAGGGAGGGGCATTTGGATGTAGTAACAGGGTTATGAGTGGCTTAGAGGGGTAAGGAAGGGGGCAATTATGTACAAATCTAGACAGACAATTGCAGAGATGATAGTTAACACATGTCTGTAACCTTGGTAGAACTGTGGTGGCTTGCAATAGACAGACTTGGGAGTCAGAATTCTGGTAGTGGGAACGGTATGGCATTATACTCCTGTTGACATGTAAGTTTGTAAATCAATATTAAATCACTAATAATATTTTTAAAAGAAAAAAATAAAGACTAGGTACATATTAAAGTACAAATGAACAACTCTTTTATGTTTTAAATGTTCCCCAGTAGCACACCTTCAAAATTTCTGTCATAGTTCTCTAATACACATACCCTAAAATTGGTATGGTTTGGACAAAAAAAGCATGTGTTGCCAAACCCTCAACAATAAACCAATAAAAATAACTAAACTAATAAAACTCTATGTGAAGTTACTAATAGCGACTTACATTATTTTATACACCTGATCCTATAAGACATATCCATACATTGCTTTCATGGAAATGTGTAAAAAGCTGCCCAAAGTTTTAAAAATCAAAAATGAGCTTTGACTGAATCGGCATTAGCTTAAAGGTCAAATACTCTATGAAAGCTGAGCAATCACAATTTTGATGTTATAGTTGTGTAGGTATGCTTACTATCCCAGAGTACTGGCAAGCCAACCAAAGAAGTTCTCGTGCCACTTTCTAGGTTAATAAGGGTTATATACCACGCTGTCATTTTATATGGTCATGAAATTTACATAACTGCTTAACATGACTGAAAAGCAAATCCCAAAATATCAGTAATTATAGGATAACGTATATTGTGGCATAACGTGACCAATGCTACTGTCTGCATGTATCTGATCGTCCTCTTGGCTCTTAGAGGTAATTTAAAAAAATGAATGCTGAAATTCAGGAAAATGAACATGAAGAGAATATAAAAAGGTGTGTGACTACAAAAAAAAAAAAACAAAGATCACCTTTGGTCTAGACTCCCAGAGGGATATAGGGCAGCTTCCAATGGAGGGGATGGGATGTGGAACTCTGGTGGTAGGAATTGTGTGGAATTGCACCCCTCCTATCCCACAATCTTGTCGATCATTATTAAATCACTAATTAAAAAAAAAAAAATTTAAAGAAAGAAAAAGAAAGATCATGAAAAAAAAAAGAAAAAAACCTGTCAGGGGTCTCTGGGATGTGAAAGAACTCCACATGCAGGACAAGAAATTGGTTAGGACATAAATGAGAGTTCAGAGCTCTAGGACTGCTTAGAGGATGATAAATGCAAAAAGCAGAGTGTTTCTTAGTAGTGAGCTTAGCATTAAAACTACACAAGAGGGTGGGGGGGTAGATAGCATAATGGTTATGCAAACAGACTCTCATGCCTGAGGCTCTGAAGTCCCAGGTTCAATCCCCTGTACCACCAAAAGCCAGAGCTGAGCAGTGCTCTGGTTAAAACAAACAAACAACAAACTACACAAGAGTACAACGAAATGAAGTATCACAACACATTTAATTACCATATACATTTTGAATTTTACAAATATAGTTGAATTGACAAGCTCTATGACTGTTCATTTGACTCAAGGATGAAACTATGCATCTTATGTTCTTTCAACATATTCTGTATTCATCAAGGTAAACACCTAAAACAGTTGTGCTTTGCTTAGAAGCCAGAAAACATGCAGTATGTTAGTCAACTCAGTGCAACATTTTAGAATAAAAACCAATCGAATGATCTTTATATAAAAAAAAATTTCACAGCATACAAAAACTTACCAGTCCCCAACTTTTCCTAATCCTGTGTCCTATCTAGGTTATGTGATGGATCTGGCAACAGTGATCATCAGTAGCCTAGGACAGTATAATATTACTACTAGAAATCAAAAGCCATAGCATGGTTTCTTAGCAAAACTCTCATTTTCACTTTTATAGAAACTACCTCCAGACTTAGTGCAATTTCTTTCAGCATTTAATCCTAATGTAAATCTGAAACACTAGATCAGATGTGACAATTAAAGAAAAAAAAAGGATTACACATCAAACTACCTGATTGGCTGTAAAAACAGGCGCCGTTTGCTTAGGAGTCTTCCAAACAAACTGCCTTTGATACTCTGAATTTCTCAAGACATTATGTGAAGGAGGAACCATCAATCCAGCTTTCTTCTGAAGAAGTCTATCCAACTGTTTTGGGGGGGAAAGTTTCACTCAAAATCATTAAAAATTTCTTCCCACTCCACTCCCCAGTCCTGTCAAAAACATGTAACATCAAAGCCATCCTGATCACAAAAATTTTGATGTGTGCAACTGCAACACTGTTCACTATGTACACACTGGGAAACAACTTTTTTCAACTGATAATCTTCCTTTTAGATTGCCAATTCAAAATTCTTTGGATACTATCACGTAATTATTTTTGCATTCCACATAAAGGTAGTATTTCTCAATCCCGACCAATTATTCACAATTAAATCTATCACTAAAATAACAAAAACACCTTGCCTTATCCATACATGGCTTCTGGAACACCCCTTTCCTCCACCCCACCAGACTTACACATTAATCCCTCTATGGCCTCTGGTTTTAGCAACAAGTCAGATTCTTCCCCAACACTTGTCAGACTCTATTGTTCCAGTCAGCAGTGGACAAGAAATAGGAAAGGAGCAGTGGAGTGTGGAACATGTGGGTGGCAGTCCCTGCAGACTCTACTTATGTGCTTGTAGGGACCTTCCGGAGGCCAGCTGTGACATAAGAGAGCAGAACTGCAAGATCTTTGAGATCCGGCCAGAACTCTCCTTCCGTTTTCACTTTGACAACTGAGGTTCTGTTTGTTTTTTCTTGCTGGTACACAGTGAGAAACCGAAAGGGACCTAGGTAGAGGTCAGCACACTCCTCATGCCAGATAATACGCCCTACACTCCTCCTCCTCAACTTGATCTCTCCCTTAGGATTCAGGTGCAGATTTATGACAAATAAAATCCAGAGGCAGGCTGCCCACCCAATGAGGGGATATATTAAGGTAGCCAGTACAAAATAGCCACTGATAAGAATAGAACCAAATTCACAGTCACTAAAGCCAACCAACCCTTTTATAACTTCTTAGTAAGATACTATTATTAGACAAGTAAGCAATGAAAAAACCGTCAGCACAAAATGTAACATTATTAAAACAATGATGAAGTCTACAAATAATTCTTTCTGAACATAAATGGTGAATATACTTACCCCATTGTCTATATTTTCTGAAGGAAGCTTGGTAGGACATTCAGGCTCCACACTTTGATTAACTGGTGCATGCTTTGCTATGACATCCTTATTATTTTCCACAATATTTGAAGCCGCTTCAGCTCCAGAATCTGTAGAGTGAGACCTGGTTCTCTTGGGAACCCTCAAAGTTTCTAATGCAAGAACACTTTCTCCGTTGACATTGGCTTTTTGCTCTGTCTCTTGTGATCCTAGGACTTTGGGTTCTGGCAATACAGCCATATCATTCTCTGAGATAGCTCCATTCCACTCAAGAGATTTTGAAATCTGTGGGTCAGGGCAAGGGACTCTTCTTTTTGAAATAAAACTTGGCTCTCTGGTGATTCCTACAAAATATAGAAAACAAAAATAGCAATTACCAGAGCATACAATTACAAAGACAATTTTTAGTACCTCTGAGACTGGGGACAGATGGTGGTGCACTCAAGCGCACAGAGTACTAACTATGCACAAGGACCCACGCAAGTACCCAGGCTCTAGGTCCCACTCCCCACCTGCAGTGGTTAACACTTCATGAGGGGTGAAGCAGGTCTGCAGGTGTCTATATTTTTCTCTCCCTATCTCCCCCCTCCTCAATTTCTCAAATTTCTCCTCAATTTCCTATCAAATAAAATTGGGAAAAGAAAAAAAAATGACCATCAGAGTGGTGGATTCATAGTGCTGGCACAATGCCTCAGCAATAACTATGGAGGGAAAAGAGAACTTCTGAGAGGAGATATAGAATCAAAATTCAGTGGCAATTCATACAACATTCTTCATGTTTTAAGGTAAAAAAGTAGTAAAAAAGAATGGTTTTTCAACATCAAATGTTCAAGTATGCTTTAAAGGAATATTAAAAGTTTGACCTTAAAACACATTTAATTGGGGTCACGATGTTTGAGTGATCCTAACACAAATCACTAGAGCTACAATGTGATGGAACTGGCAAGCCAGGCAATCCATGCTGCCTCCGTTTCTAATTACTTTCCTGTGCTACTTTATAGAACAATGGGCCCTAGTACGGTCACACTTTGGAACTTCACACAAAGCTTCTCTTATGCAGAACAGACCAAGATGAGAAGGGACGAGGTGTCATTAGACTGGCTCTTAGTTCTACATTTGTCTTGATTTCCTGAGACTTAAAGAAAATGAACCCCTTTCACAAGAGGTAAGATACTAGTCCTCTATATTTCTGTCTGGCAAGCTAATGTCCAAAAATGTAACCTTCTACCCAGGTAAGAGGAGCTCGGTGGAATGACAGCAACTGAGATAGCACCCCAGTTTGGCGCTGTTCTTTAAATAGACAGGGGTGAGTGGGATTAATACTAGAAGGGAAAGGGGACAGATGAAAGGGGTGATGAGAAAGAAAGCTCCAGATGGCAGGTGTAGCTCATCTGAAGATCAGTTTGGGGAAAAAGCACATATGGAAGTCAGGATGTGGAAAAGAATTCTCTTCAGCTGCTTTTTTTTTTTTTTTTTTCTGACAGGAGGTAAATCCTGAGTCCTTTAGCCTCCATCATGGATGTTGCCCTCATCAAACTGAGGGTCCTCACCCTTACAAAGTTTTCCTAGACCAGTAGCCTTCAAATTGGGTGCATACATGTCTGAAAGCACATAAAGACATTTGGGAGGTGGTGGGTGGGGGTACGAAAGGGAAAAAAAAAAAAAAGCAGCTGAAGGGACTCCTGTTCCAGATCCTAAAGTCTGTATGTGCTCTTTCCTAACACTGATTTTCATAAGAACGACAATGGCCATGTGTAGTCACGAAGCCTTTCATAATGACCCTTTTCCCATTTTACAAACAACCAAAAACCACACCTTTCAGTGAGTTCCAAGCAACAACAACAACCAAAAAAAAAAAAAAAAAAAAAACCTCATAGGTGGGAAGGACAAAGGGGTAATTCAAGAAAGCATTAACTCCTAAGGGAGAATATTCAACAACAAAGCACAGAAGGCAGAAAACTAGAAATAACAACGAAATAGTACTCTATTTCATCCAGCACCACAACTTTCCCACCTACCTAGCCCAGAATTAAAATTTAGCTCTTAAGGGAGTTGTCGTGTGAAATGTTTGTATGCATTTCGGCGCATTTATTTGAAGTGAAAAATAAAGCTAGACTCAAAAGAAAATCAACATTGACGTTACTGACTACCCATACACATTTACAACTGAATGAGCTAAAGTGGCAGAAAATAAGAAAAATATATAAAGTGTATATATAATGTTCAAGATATCAGAAATCACACCTTTCGTATCTATTCATATATAATAAAATAAATATCAATTTTAAAATGTAAAGGGCTGCAAAGACTTTCCAAGTCCTTTCAGGGTGTATAAAAGGGAAAAGTTTGAAGATCATTGCTCTATAACAGAGAGTGAGGCTTCAGATAGAAACGCAAGAAGAGAGGGGAAGAATCTCAAGTGACCTGCCTTTGTTTCCCAGCACCAACAAATGTGGGGGGGGGGGGGAGGCAATGAAAAATTGCTCACTTTGGGGGTGCTAGGCGGTAAGCATAACAGGTTATTAAGCGCACAAGGCACGAAGCCCAAGGACAGGCATAAGGATCCCGGTGTAAGCCCCAGGTTCTCCACCTGCAGTGAAGTAAGGGCTTAACAAGCCATGAAGCAGGTCTGCAGGTGTTTTATCTTTTTCTCCCTCTCTGTCTTCCCTTCCTCCTCTCTCGATTTCTCTCTATCCTATCCAACAACAGCAATAACAATATGGAAAAAATGGCCGCCAGGAGCAGTGGATTCACAGGGCAAGCACCGAGCCCCAGTGATAACACTGGAAGCAAAATGAATAAATAAATAAATAGCTCACTTGGATAGTGCACTTGCTCTGTAATGGCCATGACCCAGCTTTGAGCCTGGTCCCCACCTCACTGAGGCAAACTTTGGTGCCGATGTCTTTCTATTTAAAAAAAAAAAAAAAAAAAAAAAAAAAAAAGGTAAGCCAGGAAAAGCGAAGCCTCAGTGACAATTTTTTTTTTTAAGAATTTCAGGCAAGGCCCACAAAACACTGATGTTGAACACTACTAATCTTCTACTCCCCTTTCTGAACATCCAGGAGTTCAACTTTAAAACACAAACCCTTCATATTCCATTAATATGCATCCTTTATATTGTGCCAAACTCCAAACTTTCTGTTCCCACTATCTCATTTCATTAACCTGACTCTGAAGTGTAGATGATGTAAGGAAAAATGTTATCTAGATAGCAAACAAATGTCATCATATACACCTAGGTCTTCTGTGGGGTATCTGTATTTTACAAGATATTTCTGGATTCTTAATCTAATGGAGTCTCCAACTTGTAAAATTTCTAGTCACCAGAAGAGGATTATGAGCACCAAACTGCCCAAGATGCAGGGCTGCACAGCCTCTAAAGTCCGGCTCTGGGAGCCAGGCGGTAGCACAGCGGGTTAAGCAGGCACGGCGCCAAGTGCAAGGACAGGTGTAAATATCCCGGTTCGAGCCCCTGGTTCCCCACCTGCAGGGGAATCACTTCACAGGCGGTGAATGAAGCAGGTCTGCAAGTGTCTTTCTCAGCAGGTCTTTCTCTCCCCCTCTGTCTTCCCCTCCTCTCTCCATTTCTCTGTCCTATCAAACAACGACGACAGCAATGAAAACAACAGTAATAATGATGACAAACAAGGGCAACAAAAAGGGAAAAGAATATAAAAAAATAAATAAAATTAAAAAATAAAAAAGTCAGGGAGTCGGGCTGTAGCGCAGTGGGTTAAGCGCAGGTGGCACAAAGCACAAGGACCGAACGGCATAAGGATGCCGGTTCGAACCCCGGCTCCCCACCTGCAGGGGAGTCGCTTCACAGGCGGTGAAGCAGGTCTGCAGGTGTCTATCTTTCTCTCCTCCTCTCTGTCTTCTCCTCCTCTCTCCATTTCTCTCTGTCCTATCCAACAATGACAACAACAATAATAACTACAACAATAAAACAACAAGGGCAACAAAAGGGAATAAATAAATAAAATAAATAAATTTTAAAAATAAATAAATAAAAATAAATAAAATTAAAAAGTCAGGCCCTGAGCAAAGAATCCTGATGCTTCAAAGAAACCCTAACAGATCCACCTAATCTAGCCCACTCTTCCCTTCATCCTCCATACTTAATCCTGGAAATACTCTCCTCCTTTTACTAATGTCCCAGGCTAAGAACCCAAGACAAAAGTCTCTTTTTCCGGCTCCAAACACCTGACATTTTGAAGAACGACATATCTTGCATCAACACTCTCATACATGACACGATGGACACCTAGCACTCACCTGCATGGATGTGCGTAGATGCACCAGGCACTATCTCATTTAACCCTTCCCCAACAATCGGTGCAGACCAGACAGACCAGATTTGCCAAAGGTCACATAGCTAGCATGAATTCAAAGTCTGCTTTTTTTTTAATTAACTCTAAGTTAGTTTCAATAGACAGTCCTGTGTGTCAACGCCCTGTGTTAGGTACTAGATGGGGATATGAAGGACAGAGCCCTGCTCTCAGAAACTGTATATTCCACTAAGGGAGAATTAAACAAGCAGCGAGAGTAGAGTCAGTGTGTCCTTTCTTTCCCCTCTAGCATGCTCTGGGAAACCATGGCCCAGGGCTCTGACTTCCCTATGAGACAGGGAAGAAGCAAGTGTGATGATGACAAGAGCATCACCTCTGAATTCAAATGCTTCGAACAAAATAATCCTAAAGTTAAATCATGGCTTTGCCATTTCCTAGTTGTAAATTGGGGATACTCTTCCTCAGGACTGTCTACTCACAGCTTCCACATCTTAGCACAAATGTCACCTCTTCAGAAAGGAGCTTCCTGATCATCAAGCTGAAGTGTAGTACTTCCACCTCTGTTACATTAGAAAAAAAAAAACGAGAGAGAGTGGTGGCCCAGAAGGTGGCACAGTGGATAAGGGATTGGACTCTCAAGCATGAGGTCCTGGATTTGATCCCTGGCAGCACATGTACCAGACTAATATCTGGTTCTTTTTCTCTCTCCTCCTATCTTCCTCATTAATAAATAAAATCTTTAAAAAAGAAAAAAAAAAGAATTTTTATAACAACCTGTAACTTCCTGGTTTATTGAAGAAGTTCCTTGTTTTATTGTTTCTCCCTGCCGTCTTTGTCTAATTTTTATCTGTTTCGAGGCAAAATATCTAGAAGATGGGAATAATTTTATCTCATAATAAACTTTTAGTAAATATCATTAAATAAGTCGGCCATGCCAACTGAACACAACGCATCACGTTTTCAGAATAAGTTTGTTTGTTTTCGAAAACTTAACCCAAAGGCTTTGGTGATGGTATAATGACTATTAGTCTGCTCCACTTACCTAACTGGTCTGATCTAAGTCCAGCCCATGGATGCCTTTGCCCCACTGAGGGATTATAAGACTCTGACAGATAGGACTTTTTCCACAGAAAGTTTCTCTGGTATTCACTCAGCCCCTGTAATGCAAAGCACAATCTGAATACAATTAATGAACCGGGTTATTTTTTTTTTGCAATTAATAAAAACTAGCCTAAAGCATAAATCAGTGTAAATAATTTGTGAACCTCTAAAAGAAGTTGGAAGGATTTAAGCTAATTATGCACAGACAAGCTCCTTAATGACAGCTCATATTTACCTAGCCCCGTGCTAAGTAGTGCACACATGTTTGCAGCCTTTAATCCTCACAACCACTTGAGGCAGACACTAGCAGGAATCCAAGGCTCAGTGGCTACCATTGTTTTGTTGTTGCTGTTGTTGTTTTGCTGGTTGTCTGACTGCAAAACCTTAACTCTTGTCAGGTAACAGGTGATCATTCAAGTGATCCTAACTAAACCCTCACCACGTACACACCGTTATGTCTTACGCCCGAGAACTTTCAAAACCTTGTGAAGTTAACCAAAGCCCTTAAACAGATGCCTAACTACGAAAGAAAAAAAAAGAAAGAAAAAGTGCATTTCTTGGTATCTTTTTTTCTTGTCATGGTTTCGTTCTTCCAGCCATTAAATGACAGACACTTTAAAGTCTAAAATGGATAAGAGGGACCAAAACATGCTGTCCCAGTGTGAAAGTTCCATAATATAATGTCCCCCTCCACCTCCATCCCTTTGGCAACCCTCCCCTCGCCCCCAGGCCATCTCAACACCCCCTAACCCTTCCGCTGCGCATCCCGGAAGTGCTGTGAGCTCAACGCAGGCAGGTGCAGACCCGCAGCATTAACCACAACGGGCCGGCTCCGCTGGGCCAGGGCGCGAGGCGCAGGCACTCGGGGGCCCGCACCCGCCTCGGCTCCCCACGGTAGTGTCCGGAGACCCGGGCCTCACCTTGAAGCGCACCGGCATCTCGCCGGTGCTGGAGCCCCAGCCACTCGGACAGTTAACGGGACAAAAAGCCCCGAGGGGGCGGGGCGACAACAGAAGGTTCCCTAGCAAAAGCTCCGGGCCCGCGTCCCCGACTACGCGCCGGCGCAATCCGCCCTAAGAGCCTCGAGTCCCGTCGCTCAGACTTGCCCCGCCCATTCTGCTGCTTTAACACCAATAGGGACTTGGAGAATCTCTCGTCCTTTTTATAAATTGACCAATCAGAGGGCTCTAAAGAGAGACACCCGCCTCCCCTCTCCAGTCCCTAGGGCTAACACAGAGCTAGCGGAAGGCCGACCAATGAGGTTCCCGGAAGCGGGGAGGGCGGAGCCCCCGCGGGAGCTTAGTCTTGGGGAGGGCTAGAAGCGTGCTGCTGCGCCACAATGGATCTGAGTGCTCCTGGGGTTCGGGGATCGCCGGACTTGTTGGGCCCAGTTCTTGACGTCATAAAACATAAAGGGGTTATCTTCATTCCAAAGAGCATGACATGCGGAACCCTTTTTTTTTCTTTTGCTACAAAGACCGTGTTCAGGTCTACTCTCCTGCATGTCAAATTCCAACGACCATCTGCTGCGTGGCGCTACATACTGTCACACCAAAAGGGAGAGATCAAAAAATAAATAGAGCTAATGCAAGCAAAAAAGAAAAAAAAAAGAAGTCTTTAGTGAATCTTGAAAGACAAACTGCTGCTGACTTCCAGTGATGTACTCAATCGCCCTGCCCGCCTCTGCCCACCACCAAAAAGATCTCAACATTAGCCAAGGCTGCGTCTCAAATATCAAAGTCTTGTATCTCCTCTTGCCATTTTTTTTCAAATAAAGTTTTGTTAACAGATTATAACCACGAATATGAATACATACTTCTTGAGATTCTACTACTGGCAGAAAAATTATGCTGACGCTGAAAATGGAAAAAAAAAAAAAAAAAAGTACATTGTCCTACACAGTAATGTAAAATACTTAGGAGAATGAATGAATTTACTCAATAGTGTATGGTGTGTCAAATTTCCAAACAAGAGATATAACTAGAAAACCCTATAGGCTATAGGCACTGAAAAGGAAGTCATTCCTATGGGAAGAAAATGACTAGAAAAAGCCTGGGGGAAGGGGAGGGGGAATGCAGTAACAGTTTTGTAAATTAGAAGCCATGAAATAAAGAGGGAAACAGGACAAAAGACTGATGTCTTAATGGAATAATGCCAGGTTTGAGAAACAATGAACTTTTCGTTTTTCATTTTATTGACTGAACAAAAGTATACCTTTCAGCTTTCAAATATTAATGTCAATCCTTGATGCAAAGGCTTGTCTTCCTGAATTAGAATTGATGTCTCTGTTCTTCTCCATCATCACTTAAAAATTCATTTGAAGGAGCCAACTGATATCTGCATCAAAGAGAATATTAAATTAATCCCTCTGCAGTCATGCATACAGAGGGCTCTTGGTAAATGTTAATTGGTGGTGACAGCATCTCTGTCATGTAAATTAAGAATGGCACAATCAAGACACAGTGGAACATAAAACAGAAGTCCATTGCAGGAAGGGAGCCTAGATCTTACAGGACTGGAAAGACACCATTCTAGTTGCACAGACAGCTTTAAAGTGAAATGATAAGAAAATTGAACCACACATGATAAAAATTACTTTAGTCACAACCTAAGTTTATTGAGATGTGTTATAAGAATAACTAACGAGAGTAGGGCGGTAGTGCAGTGGGTTAAGCGCACATGGAGCAAAGCACAAGGACTGGCATAAGGATCCCAGTTTGAGCCCCCAGCTCCCTGCCTGCAGAGGAGTCGCTTCACTAGTGGCTCTCTCCCTCTCTGTCTTCCCCTCCTCTCTCCATTTCTCTCTGTCCTTTCCAACAACGACCACAACAATAAAAAAAAAAAAAAAACAAGGACAATAAAAGGAAGGGAATAAATACATATTTTTTAAAAAAAAGAATAACTCAAGGAAGATTTTATTTTGTGATTTTAAAATAATAACATACCCCTAGCTTAAGCAAAGATGTAGAAATGAAAAAAGAAGCAACCTTTTAAAGTTTGTAACCTGTGTTTTAGTAGCTCTTAAACTCTACTACTGCAGGGAGCAAACCCCGGAGGATGCTCCCTAAGCATTCCAGGGAATTCCAAGGAAGTGTTTCACAAGTACTTACAGGTACTAAGCCCAGTATGCTCAGCTACTCTGCCCTGTGTGACTCTCACTGCTGCTCACCACAGTCACATCCATGTAGCACTAAGTCTTCCCTGAGCACTATTTGAAGCTTCCTCAGACTATCCACACCGTTGACTGTGGTCAGTGTCACTGTGTTTCTCTCCCCTTTTAGTGTGACCCTGCATTAAGTGCCTATCGACGGGTCACTGAGAGCATTTCTATTTGTATCTTAGTCTTCCTTTTCTCCATCATATGCTGCATGCTCAAGCATGTGCTTGACATTCAGAACCTGCTGGCTCCTTCTCCCATGATAACAGTCTCTTTGAGAACCTAAACAAGGATGGTGATTTCCAAGGTGCACACCAGCTGATTTAAGGTAGGTCCTGCTTCACCTCCATCCACTGTGGGGCTGGATTTCAGGTAAAGGTGGGGTGACTCAAAGTGGTAAAACTTTGATAGAAAAAGCTTGCTATTCACTTGCTTGTTTGATTTTTGTTTTTTCTTTTGATTGATTGATTGATTGGTTGGCTGACTGGTTTGGTCTTTGGTTTTGCAGTTCCCAGCATGAACTGTTTCATAGCTCCCTTGGTCAAGTTTTTATTATCTTTATTATTTCAGAAAGACAGAAACATCAAGGAAAATACCACAGCATTGCTCCACCATCTATGGGGCTCCTCCTGCCTCAAGCCATAGTGTTCCTCTGTGGTGCTAGGACACAAACCTGGGACTTCCTGAATCATTACATGGGTACTATACTCGGTAAGCTATCTTCTGACCCACACACAGTGCTTATACAAGGAAGTCTTCGCTTAGTGGTAGAGTTATGTTCCTAAAACCCATTCAGTAAACAAATAAGTCAGTAAATGAGGAGCCACTGGGTATAAATATTTCAGGCCTAATGTACTCTACTGGTAGTGGGTTTGTCAAGTGGCTTTAGATAGTTTGTTGACATTTTTGCATCATTTATCACACCATTTCTTCTTCTTCTAGCGTTTGCCCTTCTTCCGTAGCCAGTCAACAGCATCAGGTTGAACCTGATGTAAATCACACCATTGATATGTCTTAACTGTTTATTCAGTAGGGTACTGTATATTTTATTGTCATAAAGGAGATACACTGTCCTATAGGCAAACTTTACACAGTAAAGTACAAATATATCAAAGGAAAAAAAAAAAGGTTAGTATACTTTAAACCAACGGACTGGGGTCCAGACTGACACTGAGGAAGGGGATGCTAGATGAGATGCTTAAAGCTGAGCTGCTGGACTGCCACTTTAAAAAAAAAATTATCTTTATTTATTTAATGGATAGAGACAGCCAGAAATTGAGAGGGAATGGGAAAAGAGAGGAAGGGGGAAAGAGAGAGAGAGAGAGACAGCACTGCTTCACCACAAAGCACTCGCAAAGCTTTTCCCCTGCAGGTGGGGGTTGGGGCTAAAACCTGGGTCTTTGTGTACTGAAACATATATGTTTAACCAGGTACGCCACCACCCAGCCCCAGCACTGCCACTTTCCACAACCAAAGTTCTAATACATCACCACACTACTGACTGGTCTGAGTACTGGTTGTAACTCAGTGGAGAGAAAATTAGTAGGTCACTGAGCACTAGATGCATTATTCTAGTACAGCAAGTCAGGCATCCTAAATGGTATCATACATTGTTTCGTATATCTAAGTTAAAACTTGCTTGTAGTTGTTGGGGGTAAAAAAAAAAAAAGAGGGTGAGGTTTGATGTTTTAAAAGCCAAAACAAAACAAAGCATGTCTATGAAGGCTAGGTCAGAAGATAATTCTTAGGGGATGACAATTCTGAGGTGGCACACCTGGTTGAGCGCACATTGTAACAATGCACAAAGACCCGGATTCGAGCCTCCCATCCCCACCTGCAGGGGGAAAGCTTTGTGAGTGGTAAGGCAATGCTGCAGGTGTCTCTCTGTCTATCTCCCCCTTCCTTGTTGGTTTTTGGCTGTCTCTATCCAATAAATAAAGATAAGTTTTTTTAAAAATGTTTTAAAAATCAGAAAATGAAAAAGAAAGTGATTCTTCACATGGTAGAGTTCACTCTGTCTAGGGGAGCATTTCCGCCACCAGCTCAGGTCCTCACCCTGGGATCAGGAAGGGTATCATGCCTGTCCCCGTGCAGGGAGAAGTGTCTACTTCCTGAGACTAGATTCTTATATTCTTTGTAATGGCAGTTGGGAAACGTTTTGTCTCAGCAATTCTACTTTCACAAATTCCCCTTACAGATAGACTTAACCATATGTGAGAAAATATCCAACCAAGATTATTCGGCCCATTGTTTCCAGTAATGAAAGCTGGAAAGAATTTAACAGTCCATCTGCTGCGGTCAAGGCAGATAAGCCACAGCTCCTCCAGGGCCCAAAGCAAGAACAAGCCAAGCAGCAGGCGTGATCCTGGGAGCCTTCTTACCTGGTTGATCTTGGTCAGCCAGGTCCTGCAGGCGCTTTATCAATACATCAGGGTACAGCTAGGAAGACAAAAACCACAAGAGAAACTCCCACAAAGAAGGTTTACTATAAACTATACCCACTGCCTGTCCCCTGAACCCTGCCCCAGCCTCCTCAGTCAGACATAGTGGAGCAGCCAAGCTCACTGCCCATGAAATAGGTTACAGGAAGACAACTGGACAGATGGGTCAGGGAATTAGCCTTAAAAAATAAGAATTGGGATCTGGCTGGTGGCACACCAAGTTAAGCGCACACAGTACAATGCACGGGGATGCTCACAAGGATCTGGGTTGGAGCCCCTGGATCCCCACCTGCAGGGCAGTTGCTTCAGAAGCGGTGAAGCAGGTCTGCAGGTGTCTCTCTCTCTCCCTCTCCTTCCCCTCTAAATTTCTCTCTGTCCTATCAAAAACATAAAAATGATGGCCACAGGAGCAGTGGATTATCATAGCGCAGGCACTGAGCCCCAGCAATAACCCTGGAGGCAAAACAGAAACAAAAACAATAATTGTATTTATCTCTGGGTATGTGACTGAACAATTTGATTGGACTGACCACATAGTTAGGACCAGATTTGCACTTTTATGTTTGCTGACACTTCCTCCATGACCCACTTACCACCACCTCCTCTCAAGTGGTTACCTGTTCAAGATGCAGGCATAGGAGATGAGAAACCAGAGTAAGGACAGGTGTAGAGGCAGGTGGAAAATTATTTACTGGATAATGGTTACTAGAAAGTGAGGGGGGAGGAGTTAGAAGTGAAGGGCTATGGAAGCTATAAGATCAGACCAAAAGGGGTGCACATGTTTATTTTCCACAATGCAGACCTAAAACCTACATGCTATCATACTGCAGTGATATGTCAATAAAACAATATGGAAGAAGAGAGGATAATATAAAATTCATTTTCAAAAATGATTTGTTTGGGGTTTTCATGATTCAGCTGTGCTACTGCACCTGCTTCTTTGTGTATGAGAGATAAACTAAAAATGTTTTCAGCTCATACACCTGAGCTAAATGATGCTTATGCTCTTACAGCACAGCTGCGTATAGATTTTGCCCTCTGTGTATTTCATTTCTAACTCAGTTGGGTTTTGACTTATAAATATTTTGAACCTTTTCTTCATAATCTTACTCTGAAATGAAGGGCAGAAAATACAGGTGTATGGAGTTTTCAGATCTACATGACAGTTTAACTATCAAAGTTTAATAGTGAATTATGAGTGGTTACTTTTTTTAATGTCTTCAATTAAAACTTAATGCAAAGATTTTTGTAAAGCAAAGCCTGGCTCAGCTCTGGCTTCTGATACTGTTAGGGATTGAACTGTTAGAGCCTCAGGGATGAAAGTCATTTGCATAATCATTATGCTGTTTCCCCATCCCCTGTACAAATCTATTTGAAAAAATTTTTTTTACAATATTTACTTATGTATTCCCTTTTGTTGCTCTTGTTTTTTATTGTTGTAGTTATTATTGTTATTGATGTCATCATTGTTGGATAGGACAGAGACAAATAGAGAGAGGAGGGGAAGACAGAGAGAGGGGGAGAAAAAGACAGACACCTGCAGACCTGCTTCACTGCCTGTGAAGCGACTCCTCTGCAGGTGGGGAGCCAGGGGCTTGAACTGGCATCCTTAGGCCAGTCTTTGCGCTTTGTGCCACCTGCGCTTAACCCGCTGCGCTACCGCCTGACTCCCACAAATCTATTTTTAACTTTATTTATTTTATATGACAGAAACTGAGAGGGAAGGAGATAGAAAGTGAGAGAGAGACAGAGAGAGACTTGCAGCAATATTTCACCACTTGTGAAGTTTTCTCCTTACAGATGGGGACCAGGGACTGAAGTGGGGTCCTTCTTCTTCTTCTTCTTCTTCTAGCGTTTGCCCTTCTTCCGTAGCCAGTCAACAGCGTCAGGTTGAGCCTGATGTAAGGTTTCAAGACCTCCTTTGAATCTGGAGAGGTGGGGTCCTTATGTATGGTAACGTGCACTTAACCACCTCACTCCACAAATCTAGTTATAATTATCTATTAAATTATTTTCTGAGAGAAAGAAACCATCATCCTGGTATATGAGGTGCTGAGGATTGAGCCAGTTACCTCATGCACACAAATCCTGTGCTATATTGAACCACCTCCTGTTACAAATCTAAAAATAGTGCAAATCTAAAAATAAATTTAAAAAAATAAAAAAGGAAAAGGGTATTTGTTCCAAGAAGCAGCAGTTCACATACCTGAGAAAAGAAAAGAAGAGATGGGGAGGTGAAGGAGGAGGAGGAAGTGGAAAAGGAGCAGGAGGAGGAGGAGCAGGAGGAGGAGGAGGAGGAGAAGGAAAGGAAAAAACTGGTAAGGTACTGGAACACTGCTGTGTCCTTGTAAGGCTTCATTTCAGGATTCAGAGAAAGAGTCGCTGCCCAGCTGGTGCTGGTGCTGGTGCTGGTGCTGGTGTGTCAGAGGGCGGGGCCAAGATAAGGCTGCCTCTGGAAATGACTAGAAAAGAAAGGAAGACAGAAGATTGCAACCAACTGCTGCTGTGGCGTGAAAAGGCCACTCCCACTGTCAAGGTCCTGCTGAGAAGTAAAAAAGGGAGCACAGGAGGACATACCCCACTCCCCCCACATCTTCCACCCTGTCTCTCTCATGTCCACTCAGCAAACACAACAGGGAGGTACAGTGCTCAAAGGATCTGTAGTGCCTACAAGGACAGTAGCTGATTAACTTGCATACATGCGTACAACCCTTAGCAAGAAAGAGGCATCTTTTTATGAGTTCACATGGGTGGCTCTAAATTTTAAACAGGCATGGAAAAACATATCATCAGTTGGGATAAAAGGCAAAGAGGAAAAAAAAATGATGTCATTATTCACAGAGACTTTTTCTTCACTCATGAGTCCCATTCCATTAGCAGAAGCTATGAAAATAATATTTTATTCAACTTAATTATGACCCTGGGGAAACTTTTAAGGTATTAATAATTATCATTAAGGCTATCCTCTGTATTTAAAATAACTCTTTTCATTGATCCTTCTGAGAGTCACTTTGTTGATAGACATCACACAGTAAGGCTGTGATTGCTATTTTATAAAAATGGGTCAAGATATGGGCCAAGTGATGGCACACCCAGTTGAGCATATATGTTCCAATGTGCAGGACCCAAGTTCAAGCCCCTGATCCCCATTTGCAAGGTGAGACCCTCACAAACTGAAGGAGTGCTATAGGCTTCTCTCTCTCTCTTTCCCCTTCTCCTCTCAATTTTGCTTTCTCTATCAAATACATATTTTTAAGTACGTCAAGTTTCTTTAAAGCAAATTTTATTGGCATTTAAAATATAAACATATCTATATATTGCTCATTGTTTAAATCATCTAGCAAGGGCCAGTGAAATAGCTCACTTGATGATGTGCTGCTTTGCCATGTATGTGACCTACATACATGGGCCTGGCTCCCTACCACTTTGAAGGAAGCTTAGGTGCTATGGCCTTTCGTTCTCTGTGTGCATTCCCTGTGTTTAAAATAATAATAATAGAATAAAAATCTAGTATGTGTGTAATATTTCTCAGTAGTGATTGAAACCACGTAGAGTTTGTACCCGCTTCTTTATTTCCATTTAACAAACAAAACCAAGTATTCTACATATTAAGACACTCTTAGGCAAGGGACTAGAAGAAAGAAGATACAAAGCTGACTAAGACATACTCTCTGCCTTCAAGTCTGACGCCAGTGGAGCAGGGGACAGACGTGCATACACACACAAAACACAGGAAATAAAGAGAAAGAAGGAAGCGAGGAAGGGGCTAAATGTGGACACCCTGGGATTCAGAAGGTGCTTTTCAGTCTCACACCAGATACTTTGATCCAAGCCTGGCAACCGAAGAGCAGGCTGGATAAGGGGGGATGGGAGGATGGGGAGTGGGGGGCTGCTTTTAATTCCATCCTAGGTAACACCTGATCTAGAAGACCTTTCACTTTTTCTCTTTTGTTCTCGCCCAGCTAGCTGAATCTAGGTCAGGTGATTCTGGGCAAGATTTTAAATAACATTTGCTCAAAATTGTCGCGTCCCCCCACCCATACCCCAAGATAAATTACTTGCTGTCTGTAGTGCCTCTTTTTTCCTTGCCTCAGAAATCAGAGTGACAGTGTTTTAGTGGCTGCTGCTTTATCATAGCAACACAAGGCCACATCAGCCTGGTGTATAAATACAGATGGCTTTCTCTGAAATACCTCACAGGATGACTAGGACGTTAGTTTACAAACTTGATAATACTTTTGAGTTCTGTAACTTCCTTTTGGGTCACATTTACTTGGGTTTTCCTGTGCTGACTTTGAGCTCAGCCTTTACCAATAAGCAATCAGTCTGACAAATATTTCTTTGGTGGTTTGCCATAGGTAGTAACTGCTTTTTCTTCATATGAATGAATTTCTGATTGCAGAACTGAAAAAAAAAAAAGACAAAATTAAATCAACGGATTCTATCTCAGAATCAGAACTGCTGACACTTCGTATTAATGCCTGGAAGAACTGAAAAAAAAAACTGGGTCTGTAATTAAGACTTATCAATGAGCCAAGTGCAATTTGCCCTCCAGACTTTTAGTTACAGGATGCCTTTGTTGACAAAATACAGCTTCTGGATTTGAATGGGAGAGGGCATATTTTGGAGGGACTCCAGGAGGACAAGATGGTGCTCCCCCCACGTGTGTGTGTGTGTGTGTGTGTGTGTGTGTGTGTGTGTGTGTGTGTGTGTGTCTGTCTGTCTGACTTACCATACACAGCTATGGTTAAGTAAAGTAATTATCAACAAAGCATAAATCACTGTAAGTCTTACATACCATAAAAATATGTTTTGTCCCTCCTGAATAAGACACAGGGAGCAAAATTTGGGGGTACAAAATTCCTTTCATTTTAATATCTTCCCTGTTGAAAATCTTTGCTTTTGCTTTGATTCACTGATTGTTATTTGTGTTAAATCACCATTCCTATGAAAGCACCCACAGGACACAGTTGTTTTTTCTGGAATAGCTGACTCTGCAGAATGAGAAGCATCAATTTTAAAGCCAGATGTCATGTATTAGATTAGATTACAGGATACTACCCACCTTCTTAACAGCCCTGCAAGGTAATATATATATATATATATATATATATATTACTTTACCACAGTTAATGCATATATATCTTAACAATTGCTGATGAAGAGAAAATATATATCATTATTCCTTCTGAAATCACTGGTTTTCTCCATTATTAATGCCATATCAAGTGTCAATATGAGCCCAAGCATTTTCCAGGACATAAATCTGTTTCCTTCACCTTAGTGACTTGTAATTGTTGGCTCCTTTAAAACTGTATGTACACTTTGCTGCAACAGTGAGCTCATAAAAAAAAAAAAATCTTAATAACGTGTTGTGCATTCTCAGCCTCTCAACTTCTATTAATTGAATCAATGATATTTAACAGAGTAGAAACTGCCATGCACAACTGTAACCTACTGCACATATAAATTTAAAGGAATTATTTCCATATCATTGACCACTACCTATGAAATAGGTTTTAGGAATTGTACTTATAAAACTTTGGCTTCAAAGGGATAGTCTCACATGGCCCTAGTGGGAAGAGGTTATCTAAAATTGGTACATGAGTTAGACTCAGGAACAATTAATATGTCCAAATGGAGTATGGAAAACAAAAGGACATCAGAGAATTCAATAAGCCCACTCAGTTTCTACTGCCTTGCCCCTTCAAACTAATGGAGAATAGTGAAGACCTATTCTAAGCATTTTTAAAAAGAATATTTATTTGTTTATGAGAAAGACACAGATAGCATTACTCTGGCACATGCAATGCGGAGGCTCAAACTCAGGACCTCATGCTGTTTCTTTTCACCTCTTTTATGGCATAATGTCATGCTGAGTGGATCATCACAGTCTCGTGCTTCCAGAGATTCTTGGAATACAGACAATGAGGAAAGTCAGATCCAGGAGCCAGAAATACATTGTAGAATTTCCATGGTTGCCATGTGCAAAGGACATGGGGTAAGCACCTGATCTCCACCTGCAGGGGGCACACTTCATGAGCAGCGAGGCAGGTCTTCAGGTGTCAGTCCCAGTCCAGGGTGCCAGTATGCCGGGCTAGCTTCGTGGGCGGGAGACAGACGACCAGGGACTCATGGCTGAGCTGGAGAGCAGTATCTCTTTATTCACGAGTGAGTGGGGATGAGGTTCAAAAACTAATCTCTAATCACAACCCCATTCTGTCCTGCATCCTTCTCCTCCTGCCACAGCGTCAGGAACCACAGAATGTGAATGTAGGATAGGGGTTATGGATAAGGGAAGAGCGCCAACCAGTGAGGACTAAACCAAAATCTCCCGGAGGCAGGGGGAGCGAGACCAAACCAATGTAACAGAATGACCATGTAAATAGACCACAACATCAAGCAATGTCACAGAAGGGATCCCAGAAGCAGAACTAGAAGCATACCAACATTCAGGTGTGTTTTTCTATTTATTTATTTATTTGTTTATTTTAAAATTTCTTTATTAGGTGTCTATTTTCCTATCTCCCTCTCTATTTCCCCATTCTCTCACAATTTCTCTTTGTCCTATACAATAAAATATTTTTAATGGATAAAATGACCCCCACATAGACAGGTGGATTCATAGTGATAGTGTGGAGCTCTAGCGATAACCCTGATGGCAATAATAAATAAATAAAATAAAATAAGAAGAAATTCCGCAGGTAGGGAGCCCGGTGGTGATGCACCCAGTGGAGTGCACATGTTACAATTCTCAAGGACCCAGGCTCAAGTCCACCAGTCACCCAACCTACAGAGGGGAAGTGGTACTGCAGGTATCTCTCTATTTCCCCTTTCCCTCTCAGTTTCTCTGCCTCTACCCAATAAATAAAGAAATATATATCAGCATATATACATATATATATATGGGTGTATATATAATTCCACAGGCAAAGAAATTTGAAACTGAAAGGAGCATAGGACCCCCAACACTAGAGGGGAGCAATTCAAAGAAAAGGAAGTCGATCTAGGAGCTGGATCAAGAATTGTGTTTTTCTCCATAAGTATGTAAAATGTATTATCATAGAAAGATGTCGATATGAATGAGCCAAGAAGATGAATAATTCCCCCCTAAAATTAATTCTAGTGGGGGTTGTATTGTTATATGGGAAACTGGGGAATGTTACGCATGTACAAACTATTGTACTTACTGTTGAATGTAAAGCATTAATTCCCCAGTTAAAAATAATAAAACAATTATAAAAAAATAAAATTAAATTAATTCCAATAACAGCCATTTACAAATTGGCTACTGCCACTTATGGCTCACTCCCATGCATTACAAATGTCAT
The DNA here is from genome assembly GCF_950295315.1 of Erinaceus europaeus. NCBI lineage: Eukaryota > Metazoa > Chordata > Mammalia > Eulipotyphla > Erinaceidae > Erinaceus > Erinaceus europaeus. The sequence goes on along the minus strand of NC_080168.1, from coordinate 96,031,230 downwards.
AAAGTGTGTGTTCAGTAAACTAATTGGAAAGCTATACTCTGCAACTACGTGCTCAGCATTGAGGGTTTTCTCGTTTGTTTGTTCGTTCTTTCTATTTTACTTGTTAGGACAGAGAGAAATTGAGAGGGGAGGAGGAGATAGAGAGGGAGACAGAAAGAGACACACATGCAGAGCTGTTTCACCTGCAGGTGGGGAGCAGAGGTCTGAACAGGGCCCTTGTGCATGGTAATGTGTGCATTCAACCAGGTGCACCACTGCCTCGCTCTCTGTTCCGTCTTACTTGTAATTTGAAGCTGACTCTAGAACACTAGAAGACATAGAAATCTAATGAGATTTGAAAGTGCTATGGGACAAGTCCTTGCTGATGCAAACAAGTGATGTACAATCTACAAATACACACCACTTTCTTATTTGAGCTCATGAACTTTGGTTATTAAAAAAAAAAAAAAAGCAAGTGTTATCCACTTCCAACATATGCTTCATCTCATCAAAATAATACACAGGCATGTGCAAATACTCTGTGAACTGAAAAGCAATATGTGAGCTATTCTTGGAATTGTGTTAAGAACAATACCTTCAAAAAATAGTAGGAATGATACCTTTGTTACATAACTCATCTTTGCTATTTCTAAACAATGAACTGACATAGTTTGACAATATCAGTCTGCTATTTATCATGAACAATACCTTTATGGTTATTGTCTAATACTTGCTGAGTGCTAGTATCTGTTTGCTACATGTGTTAAGACACATATGCTGTGGTAGAGGGAGTCGGGCTGTAGCGCAGCGGGTTAAGCGCAGGTGGCGCAAAGCACAAGGACCAGCATAAGTATCCCAGTTCGAACCCCGGCTCCCCACCTGCAGGGGAGTCGCTTCACAGGTGGTGAAGCAGGTCTGCAGGTGTCTATCTTTCTCTCCTCCTCTCTGTCTTCCCCTCCTATCTCCATTTCTCTCTGTCCTATCCAGCAACAACAACAACAATAATAACTACAACAATAAAACAACAAGGGCAACAAAAGGGAATAAATAAATAAAATAAATATTTTTAAAAAAGACATATATGCTGTGGTAGAACGGTTCTGTCAGGAAACAGAAGCACTACAATATGGGAGTTTGTATAGAAATGACAGGTAGATGTGAAAGGAACTAGGGAATAAAGTTCTATAACAGTAGGTGGCAGTCAGAGGAGTGGTCACTGATATCTACAGTTGCAATTTTCCAGGAGGAACAACTCAGTTCATAGGAAAAGTCCAAGAATCCTGCTCTAACTGCAGGGTGAGAGCTCATGGAGACGGCCGTGAGCCAATATCAGGTGAAGCTTGAAGGGTCCTGGCATCCACATAGCAAGAATGATAGCCTCCTTCCACATCTGCCCTTTGAGTTGTGCATGAATCATTCTAAGTCTCTTAAGTCTCATTCAGGAACTCCATCCAGGAGCCACACAGAAAAGCAGGCCCTTGAGAAAGGCAATTCCCAGCCTTGAATGGGAGTAATGCTGATGGTTCCAAGTTATCAAAAGACAATGCAGCACACAGACAATTCTCATATCTAGGAGACAAGAATTAGTGGTAATATATTTTGGCAGTTAAAATTTTGAGATATTCAATGACTTGCCTGAGGTTACACGCTAATAGGTGACAGAACTGAAACTCAGAGCCAGGTCTGTCTGATGCCCAGACAACTGATTTTATCTTTAACAATTATTCTCTAATTAATAGCCCTTCAAAAATCTACAGAAAAGCAGAGTATGTAAAAACATTTCTTTTTTGTTTCCAGTGGAGGGTATGGGACACAGAACTCTGGTGGTGGAAACTGTATGGAATTATACCCCTCTTAACTCACAATCTTATTAATTATTAATAGATCACAAATAAAAAAATTAAATATATACTTTTTATTAGATAGGGCAGAGAGAAATCGAGAGAGGATGAGGAGATAGATAAGGGGGGCTGGGTGGTGGCTCACCTGATTGATCGCACACGTTACAATGCACAAGGACCCAGGTTCAATCCAGGTTCAAGCCCCCAGTCTCCATCTGCAGGGGAAAAGCTTTGCGAGTGGTGAAGCAGTGCTACAGGTGTCTCTCTTTCTATCTCCCTCTACCCTCTTGATTTCTGGCTGTCTCTATCCAGTAAATAAAGATAATTTAAAAAATTTAAAGAGAGAGAGTCCTGTAGACCTGCTTCACTGCTCATTAAGTGGACCCCCTGCAGGTGGGGAGTCAGGTTTGAACCTAGATCTTTGTACTTGGTGACATGTACACTCAACCAGGTGTGCAACCACTGGGCCCCCTTGCACTTGGTAATATATGTGCTCAACCAGATTCACCAGCACCTGGCCCCCCAAAATACTTCTTTTAATATCATGCCCCATGTCTGTGAGTATAAAGAGGCATATGTTTTTATTTTTTATTATCTTTATTTGATAGAGACAGCCAGATATATCCCTTCCTCTCTCTCCATATATATAAGGGGTGAGGGGCTGCAGACCTGCTTTTCCACCCATGGTGCTTTCCCCCTGCAGGTGGGAACTGGGGCCTTGAACCCAGGTCCTTGTGCATTGTAACATGTGTACTCAACCAGGTGAGCTATCACCTGGCCCCACAAATGTTTAACTATTCTAGAATAATGAGAGTAAGAGATACAGCATTCAGACCTAAAGTGAGGTGGCAGGGATTGTTGTCACCTTTAGGGCCAAACTAAGACACATCTGCTGCCTGTGGTATCAGGTGAATTGTTTATTTACAAAGCTACATTATCAGAAGGTCTCTTTTCTTCCTCTCGTTGGAGAACAACTAATGCCGACATCCCTCAGTTATCCAGTATTTTCCACACCATGTTCCCCACCTTAAACTCACCTTTTGGAAAAAGGAAAAATACATACTTTCTTTTACCTCAAACCAAATGAAAAGAGCAGCAAAGGGACACTTGGGGAGCTTAATGAACATTCCCTGGACTCTGAAATATCAACAGAAAGGCTATTATCTAACCCCTGCCTCGGGAAGCAAGATGTGAAAGATTACAACCAAAATGGCAGGCTTAGTGGCAGAATAACAAGAGGCAGGTGCATTAGGAACAGGCTGCCCTTCTGTCCACAGGAGGGCAAGAATATCTAAGGGTCCTTGTGGGCCGACATGAACACAGGAGAAGGCACCAACATGGGGTTATATGTATTGCTTGGAAGGACATGTGATCTGCAGGTGGGTTGCCAGAAGTCCAGGTGCTGAGGGTGGGATCTTGGTGGGCAGTGAGGCACAACACCACCCACTTAAGGGAGCTGCTATGAGCCAGCCTCAGTGGGCACATCTCCAAAATACCCCTCAAGGGACAAAGCCAGCAATTACGCACCTGCCGCTTCAGGAAATCATCAGATTACAAAGTGCACAAGAGAAAAGGAGGTGTTTTGTTTTTGTTTGTTTGTTTTAAATCTTATCTCCTTCTGAGCCAGGGCCCTAGATGGGTCAGAAACAGCAACTGCAAAATAGGGAGCATCTTCCCTAGCCTCCCCCCATATACACACACAGTTGCAAGTTTGGGGAGACAGCACAGGAGGAGGGGAAATGAGGAGTAGGTCAGAGCTTTAGATTGCAAGGGAACTTTTAAAATCAGCAACCAGAGGAGACTAAATATGATGAGGGTTGTTTTTGTTTGTTTGTTTTGGTTTTGAGGTTTTTTTGTTTGTTTGTCTACTTTTAATGTAAGAGTAATTGAAAAAGTCTGGGTTCTAGCAGAGATTGAATCCAGGAGGGAAATTTAACTGAGAGAGCCAGACAAGAATAAAGGTATGTTCTGTTTACACTCTTCAATCTAGCCTGTAAACACAACAAGCAGAGCAGTATATGAGGTAAGGGGAGAACAAAAATGTACACTCAGAAATTAAAAAACAATGTAGTAAATTCTATATAAAGTTATTTGAAAAATTGAGAACATCTCCAGTGAATCAGATGTAAGAATGTAAAAATCCATAAAAAAGAAATAAAGTCAATCAAAGGTTTAAGTCACTAGGGTGGTCCAAATTCTGGCATTGTAATGGAGTCTGAAAAAGAAAAAAAAAATAGGGGGGAAATAAATACAGCAAAGGACATCACCAGAGATAATGCAAGACCTTTTCCCAGAATTGAAAACGTGAGCTTTCAAACTGAAAGTACTCTCCATGCATATTCAGCCGCTATTTGAGAACACCTTCCAAGTCTTGTGCTCTGCTGTGGAACTCCAGCAGAGGCCAGAGCAAGCAGAAGTCCTGCCAAGGGGGGGGGCTGGCCTCCTCCTGGCAGGTGGAGTCACATAGCAGGTATTCTTGTTAAGAGATGGGTCTTCTCTTCAAAGGAACATGAATAGAACCATTGTTTAGTAAAAATATAATTTTAATATAAAGTCTATAACCACTTGTGCTCACTAGTTCTGTATTCTTTAGATTCATAGAATAGAATATTTTCTTTTTTTATTTTTTTATATTTATTTTATTTATTTATTCCCTTTCATTGCCCTTGTTGTTTTATTGTTGTAGTTATTATTGTTGTTGTTGTTGTTGGATAGGACAGAGAGAAATGGAGAGAGGGAGGGGAAGACAGAGAGGAGGAGAGAAAGATAGACACCTGCAGACCTGCTTCACCACCTGTGAAGCGACTCCCCTGCAGGTGGGGAGCCGGGGTTCGAACCGGGATCCTCATGCCGGTCCTTGTGCTTTGCGCCACCTGCGCTTAGCCCGCTGCGCTACAGCCCGACTCCCAGAATAGAATATTTTCTTGCAGTGCTTGCTAATCCTCCACTAAAGACCCTCAGATATTTCGAGCTCTGAAGCCCAGTCCAAGGATGGGGGAAACAGTCAGGTACAAAAGAAGGGAGAACAATCCAAACCAAATAATATTGCATCCGCCGATCACAACCTAACCAAAGCAACGATTGCCACCTCAACATGCTTCACCTCAGACTGTATCCAGAGACTTCACGTGTGGAATGACAACCCTTCAGCTTCATTACTCGGGTGAGACCTTTCCTTTAATAGTACACTCTAATTTCATCTCAGGTAGTTCACTTTCTAACAAAGTCCCATAACCTAGATATACACCAGTTTCTGTGAGAGAGAGCTTATGTGCACACGTATCCATAAACTACTGCAAAATATATACCTGAAAGCAGGATTACACTAGAGTTTGCAGTGAGTACCTCCCTAACACTTCCTCTCCACTATTCCAAGCTTGGGATCCATGATTGCTCAACAAATTGTTTGGCTTCATATGTTAACTCTCTTTTCAATCACCAGGTTCCAGATGCCACCAGGATGCTGGCTAGGCTTCCCTGGATTGAAGACCACACCAATGTGTCCTGGAGCTCAGCTTCCCCAGAGACACACCCTACTAGGGAAAGAGAGAGGCAGACTGGGGGTATGGACCGACCAGTCAACGCCCATGTTCAGCGGGGAAGCAATTACAGAAGCCAGACTTTCTACCTTCTGCAACCCTCAACGACCCTGGGTCCATGCTCCCAGAGGGATAGAGAATGGGAAAGCTACCATGGGAGGGGGTGGGTTATGGGGATTGGGTGTTGGGAATTGTGTGGAGTTGTACCCCCCCTACCTTATGCTTTTGTTCACTAATCCTTTCTTAAATAAAAAATTTAAAAAAAAAAAAAGAATTTTGTACATTATGTAAAACTGAAAAAAAAAAAAAAAAAAAAAAGAAGGGAGAAGGCTGAGGGGACCGCGCTCTTCCTGACTGCCCCTATTGGCTGCATGTCCTTTTACAAAAGAATAAACGCCTTGCTTCAACTCCTTATCTTTTGTCTTGACAATTTTATTTTATTTTATTTTTAACTTCTTAATTGGGGGATTAGTGTTTTACATTTGACAGAAATACAATAGTTGGTACATGCATAGCATCTCTCAGTTTTCCATATAACAATACAACTCCCACTAGGGCCTCTGTCATCCTTTTCGGACCTGTGACAATTAATTTTAATTGGATGTTATTTACAACATTATTAAGAAAATGAACTCAAGATAAAGGGATATGGGATAAAGAAGTGTATGTAAGAGACTGCTATTTTAAACACAGGAAACAGCATAAGTAAAAACCCCAAGATGGAAAAATTCTTAGCTTGCTCAAGAAAGTCAGTGCATCTGGACCTTTGGAACTCCAGAGGAAAATAGTAGATGATGATCTACTATTATAGTAGATGATGGTAAAAACTAAAATTCTCGAGACATATGGGAATTCACTGCAGATTTTGTACCTCTAAGTGTTATGATACAGTAGACATCGTTTAAGAGAAACTCTTGGTGCTGAGAATAGCCCAGGCAGTAAGCTCATCACTCCTGAGACCTGGAGACTGAGCCCTGATACCACACATGGAAGCACCACAGAATTGTGGGAAAACACAGGGATGGTGGAGTAGCACTGTGGTATCTCTCCTTCATTTCCCCTCTCTATGTGTATGTAATAAAAAGAATGAAAAAGCTGGAGAGTAGTAGAATCACATGTATAGGAGAATGGGCACAGCCAAAACAAATTAACAACCAACCATAAGGAATACAAACTGTACCAAGGAACAAGAATGGAAGCCAAACGACTTCACTTGGCCACACCAACATTAACAGTGTATTTGAGTAAGACACTATTGGTGGAGATGGGAAATAATTGGATTGTTGACAAGCAGTAAAGAGAGAGCCTTGCTGGTGAATTACATGTCAGGTGTGAGAGAAGCAAAAAAGTCAAGGATGAAGCTAAGGAGTCTTTTCACCTCAACAACAGGCGAGATGGAGTGAGACTGTTCACGCTCAAGGACCAAGATGAACAGTGAAGAATTTGCCGTTATTTTGAACTTTTTCGTTTTGAGATGCTTCAGTGAAAGCATCCATATATCTTTGCCACATACAATTATAGGGTGTTTTTTTAAAATACATATTCAAGAATATTTTCTCAATACAATGCATGAACCTCAAAGGCCAGGTGACTGGTTTATATATAGATATATATAACCTCAAAGGCCAGGTGACTGGTATATATATATATATATATAGAGAGAGAGAGAGAGAGAGAGAGAGACAGAGAGAGAGAGAGACCGACCTTAGCAATGAAGCATCCTTAAAGGTAATGGGGGACCAGGCTCAAATCTGGGTCACACACATGGCAAAGCATCACACTATCTCATTTGTTGTTCCTGTATTTCTGATGACAATTCTTTCAAACTCTTTACTCACTGCTGTGATTATTTCCTTAGCTAGTGTTTGGATATTGAACTCGTTATTTTGTTCTTCACCCTTTGGGGGGCTTTTAGCTGGACTCTTGTCTGGGTTTGTTTCTCCATTATTTCTTCTTGTTGGTTTAACCATTTTATATATTATGTTATAAGTTCCCTCTCTCAGTACTTTTCAAATTACTGATCACCATTGCCTGGAGTGACTTGTGTCTAAGGTAATTAAAGGGTTCACAGTGGTGGAAGTTAACAGTGGTTTCAATAGTATTTTAATCCCTGAGTTGGAGCTCAGTGGTTTGAAAGCCTCTTTTTCTTTTTCTTCCCTGTAGGCTAAAAAAAAAAAAAAAAAGCCTGAGGGCTTTTAAACTACAAGTAGGCTTCTTAGCTTAATCACTGATTCTGGTGACCTGGTGGGTTCCTGTCGTCCTTCCAGTCCTGTCTCCTTTCAGTCCCAGGTGGTCTCCTTTGTTATTCCTAGTTGATCCAGGAGAGGAGAGAAAGAGAAAGAGAAAGAGATCTATCTGCTGCTGCTCATAGCCCCGCCTCCGGAAGTCTGCAGCACACTATCTAATTGAGCTATTTCACCAGCTCAAGAAACCGGATTTACAGGTTCACTTCCAATGCTGAGAGTTGACACTCTAGTAGTCCTTTTCTCACAGAGTAAAAACTGTTGATCCTCTCTTTTTAGGATTCCTATTGGATTTTTTAAATTTACTTTTAAAAAAATTATGAGAAAGGTGAGAGAGAAAGGTGAGCCTTTCCTGAGAGAAGACAGGCAGTGTTGAGGAATGAACTTGGGCCTCTGGGACCTCAGGTATCCTGTGCTCTCAATCCATCTGCTCAGGCCACAGGATCTTTTCTCCAGCCTATATATTTTCTTCCTTTTCTACATTACATTCTCCCTTTTTCCTCTAACTTTTTGGGGGTATACTACAGTTTCCTCATATATCTGAGAAAAAGAAAAAAAAAAAAAACTTCACTTAGCCATCTTGTTCTTTCTTCATTTCCCTGACAAAACTTTCTTCCCCTCTAGTCTCTGAGGTCTTCTCTCCTTTTTTTTTTATTTGTTGATTCTTTTATTCTGTTTTTTTTTGTTGTTGTTGTTGTTGTTTTTAATAAGCCAGAGGGGGAGAGAAAGATAGACACTTGCAGTGCTGCTTCACCACCTGGGAAGTGACCCCTCTGCAGGTGGGGAACCAGGGGCTCAAACCGGGATCCTTAAACCAGTCCTTACACTTAGCACCATGCGTGCTTAAGCCACTGCACTAATGCCCAGCCCACATAAACGGACTGTTGTGCCTGAGGCTCCAAAGTCTGGTGTTCAATCCTCCACACCACCATAGGCCAGCTGGCTTATCAGTGCTCTGGTAAAAAAAAAAAAAAAAAACTGAGAGAGAGAGAGAGAGAAGTCCTTAGAATGAGGTGCTTTCTACCTCTCTAAATCAAAGTTTGTTCATTGTGGAAATTAAGGAATAGTGTGCATGCAGTTATTTTTTAAACTTATTAAAGCTGTCTTCCATTATGAGAGCAGATGATTTCGGTCTATGAGAGGGAAAAGGAGCTATCAGCCAAAGCAAGGCCTCAGAAGAGCTCCCCTGCATAATGGTTATGCAAAATGTTTATGTGCCTCAAGCTCTAAAGTCCCAGGTCCAATCCCTCCATACCACAAGTCAGAACTGAACAGTGTCCTGTTACAGGGCGAAATCAAACCACCATCCACTAAGAGGAAGCAAAAGATGTTTATTCACGAATTGCAATTCGGGCCGAGATGGTGACTGGTGTTAGTCTACCAAGCTCGACCCTGAACAGGGCTCAAACCACACAATTTATAGGAATTCAGACTACACTCAGGGAAGGGGAACACATCACCTTATCAACCTACATCCAATAACAGGCTATAGCAAACACAAAATCCAATCATTTCAAACTTAGCAAAAGCATGATCCATTCAAAGCAAAGCGCGGGCTAGTTTTAAATATAGTAAGATCACACAACCAATAAAATCTAGCCAGGTAGGGTCACCACATCCCCCCCCCATCAGTGGCCCCTTCCTAGAAAATAATTTCCTAGTGTAAAGGCCCTGATAAGCTTTGTCTGTTTGCAGGGTCTCAGTAAACATCCGGTGGCTTACTGATTAGGTCCTGTTCCTTTCAACAGGTGGCTTACTAATTAAGTCCTATTCCTAAAGGGACAAAGGGAAAGGAATTTTCTATCTCTCACCACCAACAACTTATACTAAAAGCACTTAACGAATAACTGCATGAAAGAGAACTTTTAAAACTACTTCTAACATTCTTTAAAACTATGCTTCTAACATGTCCTAGTAGGGAAAAAATAATAATAAAGGAACAGCACACCAAGCTTCATAGAACCGGGGGGGCACTCACGTTCCCGGGAGCCCTTGACAAACTAGGTCCAGTCCCTCCATACCTCTATAAGTCAGAGCTGACCAGTGTCCTAGTCAGGACAAAAAATAATAAGAAAGGAGCCAGTCCCAGGCGGGTCCTCACAGTCCTGGGGGCATTCAGGAGTCCTGGGTGCAAGCCCTGCACACCACTGTAAGTCAGGGCTGAACAGTACCTAGTCAGTCGGGACAAAAAATAATAATAAAGGAACTGGGCCCAGATGGGAGCTCAGGGTCCCAGTCCCAGGTGGGCACTCCTGTCGCTGGCGGGCCCTAGGGAGCCCGGGTCCAGTTCCTCCACACAAGTATAAGTCAGAGCTGACCAGTGACCTAGTTGGGAAAAAAATAATAAAAGAAACAGCCCTTGCGGTCCCAGGTGAGCCCTCTGGAGCCCCAGGTCCAATCCCTCTACACCCCTATAAGTTAGAGCTAAAAAGTCCCTAGTCTGGACAAAAAATAATAATAAAAGAACTGAGCCGCTCCAGCCGGCCAAGGAGGGAGCTCACGGCCCCTGGTGGGCCCTCGGGAGTCTTGGGTCCAATCCCTCCACACCACTACAAGTCAGAGCTGATCAGTGACCTATTCGGGACAAAAAAATAATAATAAAGGAACAGCACCCAGGCGGGCCCTCTCTGTCTCAGGCAGACCTGGGTTCAATCCCTCAAACCATTATAAGTCATATTTCAAAGGGCCTGTAGCTATACTATTGTTTTTTGTTTTGTTTTATTTTGGTTTGTTTTTTTTTTTTTGCCTGAGCCTGAAATCTGATATGCAGATGGATCCAAGTTATTGTCTGGGGATAGGAAAGCTATCAGGGGAGGGGATGGGATATGGAGATCTGGTGGTGGGAACTGTGTAAAGTTGTACCCCTCTTAGCCTATGGTTTTGTCAATGTTTCCTTTTTATAAATAAAAATAAAACCATTATAAGTCAGAGCTGACCAGTGTCCCTGGGGACAAAAAATAATGGGCCCTCCACTGAAATTAGCAGGAAAACCTGTGGCCAGGAGCCAGCTGGATTAGAGTCAGGCCTGAGACACCCATCAGTGGGATTTGAAGGAGAAGAAAAACCTGTGGCCAGATGTTGTTTTCGCCGGGCTAGCTTCACGGGCGGGTAACAGACGACCCGGGACTCATGGCTGAGCTGTAGGCAGTATCTCTTTATTCATGCAGGACGCAGCACAATCTAAGCCGAGCTAAGCTAAACTAAAAACTACAAACAATCTTGTCCTTATAAATATACTAGCCCAGTAGGGTGGGAACAAGATGCTACGCAGAGAGGGTGGAGAGAAAAGTGACTGGTGAAAATCAGGGTGTGACAAGGAGAGGGGGCGGAGCAGGCAAGAATTCTACCACTGAACCACCAATGCCCTGGAGGGAGGGTGGTGCTTGTTAACAGAGGTTATGTAAATAGAATACAGTGTTATGTAAATAGAATGCAGGGGGGATTAAACCAAATGAAACAGAAGGGGTTTTTAAAAGCAGAATTAGAAGCCTGAGGCAAACAGTGATCACCTAAAATAGCAGAGGAGTTGGCCTAGCAAGCTAGAGCTCCACATGTCCAAATACTATGCAGGTCAAGGAGTAAAGAGTCAAGGATGCCTGCGTGAACCTGAGAGCTCTCCAGACTTTCAGGGCATCTTGGCAGGCTTCCCTCATTGACAGGGTCTTCTGCAGATGCAGCTGCTTCTGATGGAGAGGTCACCTGAGAGGGGCCCAGTGGCAGGCTGCTGGTGGTCACCATAGCCACACTCCAATGGAGCCTCAGGAGGCAGGTGCGACAATCTCGTTCACTTCTGACTCAAAGCTTGGAGCCTCTAGTCTTCCCTCCGTTGTTTAATTAAAAAAAATGTTTTTAAAACAAGGGCAACAAAAGGGGGGAAAAGTAGCCTCCAGAAGCAGTGGATTGATGGTGCAGGCACTGAGCCCCAGCAATAACCCTGGAGGCAAAAAAAAAAAACTTTATTTATTTATTTAATTTGATAAAACAGAGAGAAATTGAGAGGAAGGGAGGGAGAGACATAGAGGGAGAGAAAGACAGAGAGACACCTGCAGCCCTGCTTCACCACTCATGAAGCTTTCCCCCTACAGGTGGGGACTGAGGGCTTGAACCTGGATCCTTGTGCATGGTAATATATGCGCTTAACTAGGTGCACCACCACCTGGTCCCTAACTTGTCTCTCCTTAACTCTGGTTTCCATCTCAGGTCTTTCATCAAAAATATTTCTTTATCTACTTATTTATTTTAAGAGAGATTAGTCATTCAATGCACTATAAACTATTAGTCCCCTCCTAAGAATAACTTTTTTTATTTTTTATTTATTTTTAAAAATATTTATTTATTCCCTTTTGTTGCCCTTGCTGTTTTATTGTTGTAGTCATTACTGATGTCATCGTTGTTGGATAGGACAGAGAGAAATGGAGAGAGGAGGGGAACACAGAGAGGGGGAGAGAAAGACACCTGCAGACCTGCTTCACCACTTGTGAAGCGACTCCCTTGCAGGTGGGGAGCTGGGGTCTCGACCCGGGATCCTTACCCAGTCCTTGCACTTTGCACCACCTGTGCTTAACCCGCTGCACTACAGCCCAACTCCCAGAATAGTTTTTTTTAAATAAAATAATTTTTTTAAAAAAAGAGTGAGAGATCAGAACACTGCTCAGCAGGGGCTTATGGTGGTGTTGGGACTGAACCTGCCACCTCCAGTCCAAATCTAATCTTTTCAAGACCAAGCCTGCAGCCTCTGCTCTGTCTCATTCATCCTCACAGGGCTTTGCGCCATTGCTATGGCTGACTGCACAGTGTGGATCCCTCCACCGCGGGATTCATTCTTTGGCCATCTGTTCTTACCCATGTTTTCTCCCTCAGAAAGCCTATCTATTCCCTTAACTGCAATTAACACCTCTCCGCTGATGACTCTCAACTGTTATTTTCAGTCTTCATTTCCTGTCAGAGTCTGGACTTCCTGTCAGCAACTATACAAAGTGATGATTTCACATAAAACACTGGAATCAAATGGCCTGGACTTGAATTTTATTTACGACTATAAACTTGTAGTCATATTTGCCCTCTCAGTATTCATTCAATGGAAATAATAATAGTTCCTATTCCACTTTCCATGCGAATAAAATGAATCCATATATATATAACCACTTAGTGTCTGGCACTAAATAAATAATAAAATCGTTATTGACAAGCATGCTAAAACTCCATTATAATACAAAACTCTTTATTTGCTGGGATAATCCCTGTACCCATTCTCTGGTTTTGTTTTTTTTTCCCCATGGCACCTCTGGGTCTCAGACCCACAAATATGAACATTTATAGAAATTTTTTACTTACCCTCAACTTCTATTTCTTATTATCCAATACTCAGTTGGCAAATACGAATTACTAACTTCCCTGCTAATTTTTCCTTGAAATGTCACTTTGGTCTTTTTCTTTCTTTATCCCTTTGCTAAGACCCAGATGGGCCCCCATATCCTCATACTAACACAGCCTGAACAACATCCTACTCCTTTGTACCGTGGACTCGGCCTCTACCCCAGAAACTGGATGTTTTCTCTAATTCCCTGCCTGTTCTCTTCTTCATTCAGATACCTTTACTCCTCTGTTTTGATTCCTATCAGGTGAAGAATTCCCAAAGTCAGAGAACTTTCTAGAATTTCCATAGTACCACGCCATTGTGTGCAATCTTCCTTCCTTCCACTCACCTGCTTTGCTTGCTCTGTTTCCTGAGACCATCTCAAGCTCTTTCTGCTCTCTCAACTTTCTAGTATGTTTATTTCACCTGCAATGTCCTCACTTTTCTCCATCTTTCTCAAGTTTACCTATTCTTAAACCTCAGCCTTCTCTCCCAGGTAATAAACCCTACTACTTCCACACCTGAAATCAACATTTGATCTAAATATATGCTGTGGCATATTATTACACGTAATTTCAAATATATGTCATTCTGGATGTGTGTATTAGATGATGAAACCCCAAAACGTTCTAATGTTTCCTAAATTTCAGTGTTCCTGTTTCATCCCTCTCTTACCCAATACTAGAAAAGGATAAAGATTCAGAAAACCTTGATGATGATATAAATTATAAAAATATATGTGATATGCTTATGTTTATCTAAGAGGCTTTACATACATTAACTCCTCTAATTCTCACAATAACTTCAAAAAGTAGAAATATTATTGTCCCTCTTCTATAACTTAGGAAACAGAGGTACTGAGGTAAGTAATTTGACTGTAACTATCATGTATCTCAATTTTCACAGAGTCATGTTTACATATGTAGATATACAAATACTATTAAGATAATCTAGGAACATCACCTTGTAAAAAAAAAAAAAAAGAATCAATAGTAAAAGAAAATAAAACATAGGACTCATCCTCACTTCAAAGACCAAAATAACTGTTTCTCGACTGTGAAGAGAGAGGAATAAGTAGGGACCACAATTAAGAAAAAAATATATATGCAGTTTGTTATGTCTCCATTTCTTTGACTCTGAATCATATTCTCTCTCTCTCTCTCTCAAACACACGCACACATACACAACACTTCTAAAAAACATCAGATCTCACCCCTCTCCCATGTTATAGCTAAGGTTACTAGGATTCTTTGGCGGAAAGAAGAGCTTACTAACCACAACCACCATTCTAAGAAACAAGCACCCATAGACAATGGCAACAGCCCAACTTCAGAAGGAAATATGGTTATGTGTTGCATCCTGTAAGTCACATGCATCTCCTTCTTACCTTGTCACAAGGAACAGTTTTGTCTCCATACACATAAGGAAGAGCTGTATTAAGCTCTGTCTACTTGAAAGTCAATCACACATTCCCCACAGATAACAGCTTTTTTGATACCTACCTGAACTCTGGGTCATAACTCTGTAGAATAGAGTGTGGGAATGTGGTAGGCTCAGTGACGCCTCCATGGCTGGCTCAGGAGGCAAAGTCACTGAAAGCAACAGCCCCAAACTGGAGCATTCCCCCAACATTTACCACCTCTTTCGTGTGAAGGAAAGACTGTAGCTTGTCTCCAGTGCACAGTTAAAAGTTGAGTGCTGAAGAGCTAAACGAATCAGTCATTTCCTTGTGGCCTAATTTGTACCTCTTGGCTTTTTGTTGAGGAAGGAGGGAAAACTGGTAGCTTGTTACCTCAGAAAACTGTGCCCAGCAAGCAGCTGACCCTTCAGAGTATCTGCCCTGGTTTACCACACTGAAATTCTAGAGTTGGTTTAAAAAATCTTGAAATAGTGATTTCTGCCTTGCAGTTTAAAAACTGAAATGGGAATTAAGAATCTTTATGATATAAATATTGTTCTGTATCTCCTCGTTGGCATTCAAAGATGCTTTCCTCTAAACCTGGCTGATTTCCAGATAGGTGGAAGACTTCAGATTTAATTACAGTGAAGACAGTTAGCATGACTTTGAAACTTTGAAGCAGTAGTTATCCTCCTTCAGCAAAATATGTGTGTGTGGTGAGAACAGTTCAGCTGCCAGGAGCTCTCCTGACTGGCATTCAAGTGGAGCATTAGTGGTCTTGCCCTTAGCAGCTATTCTGCCTTAATGACTGACTTCTACCCTCCATCACAGATGAGTGACTTGAGGTGCCACAGACTCCAAAAGCAGCTTGTCAAGGGGAACAGAAAAGTTGCAAGAAGCGAACATTGTGAGAGAGAAGTATGTACAGTTCCCCGAGATAGGTGTGTGCTAATGTAATCATATTGTTTTTTTTTTTCCGCCTCCAGGGTTATTGCTGGGACTCTGTGCCTACACCACGAATCCACTGCTCCTGGTGGCTATTTTCCCTTTTTATTGCCCTTGTTGTTTATTGTTGTTGTTATTATTATTATTGTCATTGCTGTAGTTGTTGTTGGATAGGACAGAGAGAAATTAAGAGAGGATGGGAAGACAGAGAGGGGAGAGAAAGATAGACACCTGCAGACCTGCTTCACCACCTGTGAAGCGAACCCCCTGCAGGTGGGGAGCCGGGGGCTCGAACCAGGATCCTTGTGCCAGTCCTTGCACTTTACGCCATGGGTGCTTAACCCAGTACTCTACCTCCCAGCCCCCGTAACCATGGTTTTCAATCTCCTCAGATACTCTCTCTGTAACCATATGTGCCTTGTACAGAATGCTCTAAATAAACATGATAATAGCTAACAGCTGGACTCTTTCTAGCACTTTCTTTATCAAGTACCTGCTAGCTTGCAGCTTCCCAGAACAAAGAAAGTCTTTATGCTTAAGCCCAGAAGCCTGATTTATAAACTTAGTGTAATGAATTCTGTCAAAATTTTATTACCAGTTGGGTTTCACCATAATATATGTATGGAACAGCTATTATATGCAAGGATAATTTATTTTAATGCATTAGAATTTTCCATTTGTTGAAGTTCTCCTAGTCCTGGGAGTTGGAATGTCTCCTTTGTTTGTGTTTAGCTGACTGCCTGGTAGCCAGCTGCCATAAAGACAGCCATCTATGATTTCTTTGGTGTTTCAATCCACACAGTAAAGTGGAATGCAGGGTCAAGGAGGTGACTCAGCAGGACAGCACCCACCTCAAATGTGTGAGACTCTGGGTTCAATCCTGGCAGCACATGGAAACATCAAGAACTGCATGAATGATGGGGTTGTGCTTGGCTCACTCTCTGTCTGTCTGTCTGTATATCACCTTTTTCTCTTTTAAAAAAATTGTTCCAAGGTAAGTTCTTTGGAACATACCTAAAATAGACTTCTTAGCTTCGTCCTACACAAAGACTCCAATTTCATCTGCTCTATTCCTACCTTTGAGTAGTCCTGTTTATTAAACAATTTGTCCTGCTATATATCTTACAGCCTTTCAGTCACCAAATTGCAGATGCTACTACGATTCCATCCTGACTTCCCTGGCCAGACAACATCAATAGGTCCTGAAGTCTCATCTCCCCAGAACCCTACCCCACTAGGGAAAGATACAGGCTATGGATTTTGATTGAAATGCCAATGCCCACATCTAGTAGAGAAGTAATTACAGAAGCCAGAACTCCCATCTTCTGCACTCCATTTTGATCCATACTCCCAGGGGGATAAAGAATAGGGAAATTTCCAATGGAGGGGATGGGAAACAGAACTCTGGTGGTGGGAACTGTATGGAATTGTACCCCTGTTATCTTACAATCTTGTTAAACATTATTAAATCACTAATAAAAATTAGACCTGGGGAGCCACTCAAGGATACCATGCATATGAAAGATGCTGAGTTCAATCTCCAGCACTTAATGAAACAAAAACAAAATACATACATACATAAAATAAAAATAAAGAACAAACAAAAGAAAATAAGTAAAACCCTCATCTTTTATTCACCATGAATGATGGACAGAGAAGGTCGTGTCCACAACTGGTCTATGCGTTCTCTCTCTTTCCTAAAAGCCAATCCCAAGTTAAATCCTGGACTGTGTGTAGTCATTACAGTTCTTCTGGAAGCCACAACTGCTAAGGCATTTGCTCCACAAGACAGCCTGGAACCAAGGTATAATCAAGCCTTTCACAGGTCCCACTGGGCTACACTATGAATCATCTCTGTTTCCTATCCAACTAGCACAGATAAATAGCAACTGAATACCATTTTGTCTCCTGAAGAGTATAATTTTCTTAAATTACCATAAGGTGCGAGTCTTTTTTTTTTTTTTTTTCATATACAGCTTTTAGAAGGCCAGACATATCTCAGGAAGGTCAAACTAATCTCAGGAAGCAACCTACAGGCAGAGAAAGTCCGCTACAGAGTTTAAAACCTCTTAAGGAACCATTCATGTCACCTGCCTGGGAAACTTGAGCCACTTGGAGAGCACTATAGCTGCAAGCAATGATACTACCTTTTGTTCGAAGGTTCCCTTTACTGTCTGAATTCTTCTGTCACCTGTCTCTTCCCTGGGGACTGAGCTAACAAGAGATCATGATATCTATCAGCAATCTGGCTCACTGAAATTTATCTGATAAATAGTAACTGGTGTCAGAAGATGGGAAGGGTGGCACAAAGTGGTCTGTTTTTCCACAAGTCTCTTCCAACTTAAAAAAAAAATAAATAAACGAAAACACTTGCTTTCCCTTCTCCACAGCAGCATCCTGTAAGGTAATAGATCCTTTCAGAGCCTTCAGATATGGCCCGAGTTAAGAGCTGATAATTATCAACTTGTTCCTGGCATTTTATTCAGGTAGATTTGTAATGCTTCAATCTGCCACTAGAACTTTCCTTCTTAATCTTTACAACCCAAAGAAGTGCAAATCATTTAGGCCTATACACTATAAATAATATATAAACAGCATAAGTAAGGAACAAGGTGGGGAGTAAGGAACTAGGAAATTGTTGTATTTTTCTTTTATCAGTAGATTTCTGCTAATTATTTCAAGAGTCACTGAGGGCTGTACCGGTGTCCGCTAGAACAGAATTTCCCCCAAAATATATTCTGTATTGTAAGGAACACACACTCCTGAGTTACTAGCTTTGGTTTGAATACTGGCCAAGTGATTTTAAGTAAATTAATCTCAGGTTACACAGTGGAATAAACATGCCTCAGTCTCCTCATTTCTAACACAGAGTTAATAATAGTGCCTACATCATGGATGGTAGTGAGAATTCATCTAGTCAATTAGATGAAATATTTGCATAGTAGCTAGCTAGTTGTAAGTGCTAGATATTTCCATAATCACACTCCACAGAACACTGGTTCCTGAGGAAACAAGGCTCTGTGGTCTGGGACTTCCAGGAGGAATGGCACAGAGTAACAACGAATACCACAGACTCCTCCTCAAAACAAAAAACATCAACTACTATGGAACTTAACAAGCCTCATCAAACTGTAGCAGTCAGAAGCACTGCAGCCACAGCCCACAAGTTGCAGATGCTACTATGATTCCATCTTGAACTCCCTGAGTAGATGACCTCACCAACATGTCCTGGAACCTCACCTCTTCAGACTCCTACTGAAGAAGGGTTTAAGGGGTAGGATTCCCTTCTGGGGTTGGATGCAGTTTTCAAGAGAACACACATGGCAGATACACAGTTTCTAAATTTTTCCTTTATTACAGTCTGAAACAAATTACATACACAAGTGAAGTTAGAGTTAAAGCTCGGGGGAGAGGTTCCCAAGGGTCTCTGGAAGAGTCCAAAAGACCTTTCTCCATCCAAGCACCCATCTCTTACGCCTTTTTTTTTTTTTCTTTTTTTATTTAACCGGAGCACTGTTCAGCTCTGGCTTATTGTGGTGTGTGTGGGGGGGTGGGGATTAAACCTGGGACTCTGAAGCCTCGGCATGAGAGGCTGTTTGCATAACCATTATACTATCTACCCACCGCCCTTTGATGCCCTTCTTATGTCACACCCGGGCCCACTTTTCATTGGCCTGATGCAACAAACTTCATATAGTAAAAAAGACCCTCCGCCATCATGCATTTTAGTTCTACATGTGTAAACTTGTTGGATAGTATGCCAGCTCCCCCTGGCTTAAACACCAGTATGTCTGTATGAGATTAATTTGATCCCATTCAAAGCTGCGGTCTATTTACATAAATCACTTTTACATTTACATAAAGCACCACCTTCCCTCCAGGGCATTGGTGGTTTAGTGGTAGAATTCTCACCTGCTCGGGCCCCCTCTCCTTGTCACACCCTGATCTTCCACCAGTCACCTTTCGCTCCACTCTCTCTATGTCACATCCTGTTTCCACCCTACTTGGAGAGTATAAATACAGCTGCTCTTCTGATTAAAGACACTTGGAAATTGCTTTCCGGTTCCAAGGGTTCCAGAGTGTATCTCCTGCAAAGTTAGTGCGGCATGAGTTCCTGATCCCTCTCCCACGCACCAGCCTAGATCGGCTCCAGTTGAGTTCTCTCCAACCCAGAGAGCACTAGCTCGGGAAGAAGCACCCCCAGGCTATCCCGGCATAAACTCAGTGAAAACAAAAGTGTGCTATTGTGCACCCCAGTTCCATGTGTTCAAACCCCATGAAAACAAAGTGTCTGTGCATTGTCCCTCAAAACTACCCCACTAGGGAAAGATAGAAACAGAATGGGGGTATGGATCAATCTACTAACATCTGTGTCCAGCGAAGAAGCAATTACATAAGCCAGAACTCTCACCTTCTGCACCCCCATAAAGAACTTTGGTCTATATTCCCAGAGGGGTAAAGTATGGGAGAAGATGATTAGAGGGCTCTGGACCCCAATTCCACTTTATCCTGAAGCACTGGCCACCAAGAATCTTGTTTTTATATCATCCCTGAAAGGAAAGCAAATCTGGAATACACCAGAGAAAGTTAAGCACTGTTTCTTTTTCTTTTTTCTTTTATTTATTCATTACTAGAAAGAAACAGAGAAATTGAGAAAGGAGAGAAAGAAAGAGAAGGAAAGAGACAGAGAGACACCTGCAGCCCTACTTCGCCACTCATGAAGCTATCCCCTTGCAGGTAGGGAACCAGGGACTTGAACCTAGGTCTTTGTACACTGTAATGTGTGTGCTCAACTAGGTGTGCCACCACCTGACCCCGACACTGTTTCTCTTACCTGAGGGAGACGAGGGATAAAGGAAAGACACTCAGAAATAGTAATAGGTTTAGGTATGACATAGAAAGGAAGTAAAGACAGGACAGGGAAGAAGAATGGGTAAAAAATATATATAGATACAGATACAGATATATGTAAAGTCAGCCATTATCTGTGACCTTGGAAGAACTAGTGGAGGGAATGGTATGGAATTATGCTCCTATTATAATTTTATAAATCAATATTAAATCACTAATAAAAATAAAATTTAAAAAGTGAAAGTGCATTGGTATAAAAAATTTCTTTGGTTTTGAATGTATAATAAAGATGATAATAAAATAATTTCCAGAAGAAAATAAAAAGAGTCTGTGGTCAGATAAGATTGGAGATGTTTCACATGAACATTTCATGAAATCTGCAAAATTGTCTCTTAGATATGGGTAAGAGGGGCCAGATGGTGGTGCACACACTACAATGCACAAGAAGCCAGGTTCAAGTTTCTACGAGGGGAGGGGGGATTCTTCACAAATACTGAATCAGTGCTACAGGTGTCTCTCTTTCTCTCTCCACTATATCCCTGCCCCTCTCAATTCCTCTCTGCCTCTATCAAAAAAGGCAGGGGTGGCGGGGAGAATCAAAAAATGCCCACTAGAAGTGGTGGATTCATCATGCGGGCACTCAACTCCAGCAATAACCCTGGTGGCAAAAAAAAAAAAAAAAAAAAAACTAAGTAAATAAATATTTTGCAAAATTATAGGTAAGAAAGAAAAACTGATGCTGATGAAACCAGGACAAGATTCTTATTTATTTATTTTTTTAATTTATAAAAAGGAAACATTGGGGACTGGGTGGTAGCACACCTGGTTGAACACACGTTGCAGTGCACAAGGACCCAGAGTCCAGCCCCCAGTCCCCACCTGCAGAAGAACGGCTTTGCAAGTGGTGAAGCAGGGCTGTAGGTGTCTCTCTTTCTCTCTCCCTCTCTATCTCCCCTACTTTCTCAATTTCTGACTGTCTTTATCCAATAAATAAAGATGATCGAATTGGGGAAGATGGCATTGCTTAGACATGATGAAATATTTATGCCCCCCTTGAAAAGGTTCCCAAACACATTAGCATATTAAAGGGGAAAGCTCTTGTTCCTCATTCAAGACAATATGTTGCTCCACATTGTGTTCTTTACAAGTTATACCTATCAATAAAGTGTGTGTGTGTGCGCGCATGTGTGTGTGCGCGTGTGTGAGCGTGTGCGTGAGTGTGCGTGTGCGTGTGTGCGCGTGTGCGTGCGTGTGCGCGCGCGCGCACGTGCATGCTCACTGAAACAGAACCTAACAAAACTGGGCATTCATGTTCAGCAGAGAAGCAATTACGGAAGCCAGACCTTCCACTTTCTGCACCCAATAATGATCTTGGGTCCATACTCCCCGAGGGATAAAGAATAGGAAAGCTATCAGGGGAGGGGATGGGATATGGAGTTCAGGTGGTGGGAACTATATGGAATTGTAGCCCTCTTATCCTATGGTCTTGTCAATATTTCCATTTTATAAATAAAAAAAAAGCTGGGCATTGCAGAATAATCAGATGAAGGCTTCAAGCCACTGTACAATCAAACAGCAGAGAAGAAAAACTCCTCTATTGGGTTCAGGACATGAAAATCCTAAAGGCTAATAATGAGTGATAGTCTCTACATTTTTAAGGAAAGTGTTTGCTGCTCCTGAAAATAGTTTAGCTGGTGGAGCACAGGACTTACATTTCTGCAGCTCCTGGTTCCATCCCTGAGATCACATGCACTGGAATTTGATGGCTTGGCTTGGCTTCTCTCATTTTAATACACATATGTATTTTTAAAATATTTTTTATTACCTTTTGTTGCCCTTATTGTTTTATTGTTGTAGTTACTGATGTTGTCATTGTTGAATAGCACCAAGAGAAATGGTAGAGGAAGGGAAGACAGAGAGGGGGAGAGTAAGATAGACACCTGCAGACCTGCTTCACTGCTTTTGAAGAGACTCCCCTGCAGGTGGGGAGCCGGGGGCTCGAACCGGGATTCTTACACCGGTCCTTGTGCTTTGCACCACGTGCGCTTAATCCGCTGCACTACCGCCCAGCTCCCACATATATGTATTTTACAAAATAAATCCTGGGCTGTGTGCTGGTGCACCCACATTACAGTGCACAAGGACCCAGGTTCAAGCCCCTGGTCCCTAACTTCAAGAGGAAAGCTTCAGGACTGATGAAGCAGGTCTGCAGGTGTCTCTGTCTCACTCCCTAACTCCTCCTCATCCTCTCTCAATTTATGTCTCTATCCAATAATAAATGAATTTTAAAAAAGATTTTAAAAATAAATCCTTAAAAAAGGAAAATACTTGCTTTGCTCCCAGGCTATTGATTATGATAAAATTCACTCCTTAGAAATGGTTTTTAAAAGGGGGTGGGGTGGGATTTCTGTGTGGTGGAGCACCTAGTTGATCATACACATTACCACGGACAGGGACTTATGTTCAAAACCCCAGTCCCCACCTGCAGGGGGGAATCTTCACAAGTGGTGAAGCTGCACTGTCGATGTGTCTCTTTCTTTTTCGCTATCTCCTTCTTCCCTCTCCATTTCTCTCTGCCCTGTCAATATAAGAGAGAATTAAAACAAAAAGAATGGTAAAAAGTTTTTTTAATTAAAAATTCCAATTTAGGGACCAGGTGATGGCACATCTGGTTAAGCGTTCACTAGTGGGATAGCTGCATGAGTGCTGAAGCAGGGCTGCAGGTGTCTCTCAGTCTCTCTCCCTCTTAATTTCCCTGTCTCTGTCCAGTAATGCATGAATTAAATAAAAATTCCAGTTTAATTACAAATGCCATAGAACCTTCCATATGTATCAAGATCAGAACTAGAAAAATGACTGTGGGAGCTCTATTCCATTATTTGTTTGTTTTTTTAAAAAGCAACAATGCAATAACAATAGTGCTGTTCTTAGTGTGCAGTGAAGGGACATCTCTAAAGCAGTAGACAGGATCTGGCATGGTGCTGCAGGGCTCATCCCAGTGAGGAGATGGAGTGGAGATGTAGGAAAGGCTAAAGAAGAATAGGCCGCTATAAATCAAGACGCCACCGTCACTCACCTGTCCCTTAATCTCAATGGGCAGATTACCATGGAGACCGTTAAACAAATGACTTACTGTCTGCTGGTTTAAATTTACTTCAGACTCAACTCATTCTAGTTCTGCTGTGCCTTCAAAACCACCAAGAACTAAGTGAGTCATCTGCCCTTTGCAAATGCTGAGGTTGGGCAGAGCGAAGCAAAGACTCGCACCACCTTCAGTTTGGCATTTGCGATAGGAGCCAGCAGTGAGAAGATCATTTGGCAGGGGGCGAGCATGGTGCATATGGGTGTGGGGAGGTAAGTCAGAGAAAAAATCAGCTCAAGGGCTTTTGTTGCAAGCCTCAGAATGACAGACTAACAGAAAAACAGATGGCCCTTCAGGTATGCCCGGCAGCCACCACTGTTTGTCTGAGCTGAGAGCCATGCAGAGTACCTGGGCCCACTTCCACTGGGGCTGATCTTGAATTAGAAACAGATGGGATATGCAGCTTCAGAGGCAGGGATATTGGTCCATAAGGAGCCCTCTTCACAGCTGAGCTTACAGTGTTTTCTCTTTCTCAGGCTTAGCCAGCCTCTGCTATAGTTCTGCAGGGCGGCTCACATGCACATAGCTACTCTTTGGCATGATGTTAGACTCTAATATGTGTAGCCTCCTGATGGGAACAAAAAACTAAAGTGAGAGAAAATATTTTTAAAGGGGACTATGTGGGATTTTTTGTTTGTTTGTTGCCTCCAGAGTTATTGCTGGGGCCCAGTGCCTGTACTAGGAATCCACTGCTCCTGGAGGCTATTTTTTCCCTTTTGTTGCCCTTGTTGTTGTTGTTATTGTGGCTGTTGTTGTTGGGTAGGGCAGAGAGAAATAGAGAGAGGAGGGGAAGACAGAGAGGGGAAGAAAGAGAGCTGCCTGCAGACCTGCTTCACCTTCTGTGAAGTGACCCCCTGCAGGTAGGGAGCCGGGGCTTCAACCGGGATCCTTAGGCAGGTCCTTGTGCTTTGTGCCATGTGCGTTTAACCTGCTGCACTACCGCCCAACCCCCAAAGGGGACTATGTGAAGGGTGGGGGAAATGATCAAGTCATCATACTTCTGGTGTTTTTGTTTTCTTTGAATCTTAAGTGCTTGAAAGAAAGGAAGAAAAAAAAAAAGAAAAGAAACAAGTTCATACTGAAAGAATAACCCCCTTGAAGAAAGTTGCCCAATAATTAATTCTGAATGTCCTCTTCCAAACAAGACACTGTTTTCTGTTGTTATGGGGTCAGTTTTCACTGTACTCGTTTGATAAATGAGAGCTGCTTACTAACATGGAAAACTTTTTAAAACTTATATTCAGTAAATTCATATACTCTGTCAATTGAGATTAAGTGTTGTAATAAGGATAGTTTGCCTTCATGTGTTAAGTCTCTCAAGTGAAAAAGAGTAGCAGATTTCTTTTTAATTGAATTGGCCTCATTTACAACATATTAACTAATAAAGAAAACCTGGTGTTATAACTGTCTAATATTCGATTTACCGGGTTCAATAACTAGGGTTCTCAATTGATTTCACTGTCTTCAACAATTACACGTAGAGCCATCTATTTATGGCAACTTTTTGAAGGGAAAAAAGTGCCCAAACCCAGACACATCATTAATTGGCAGCAATAAGAGAAATAATTTCTGTCTCTGGGACTTCACCACTCCTAACTTACTTTTTCAAATTTTCAATATAGAGAGACAGAGACAGAGACAGAGGGAGAGGGAGAGAAAGAAGGACACCATGGCACTAATGTTTCCACCAGTATGCTGGGGGCCAGGCTCGAGTTCGGGGAGTGAGCATGGCAAAGCAGGCACACTATTCAGGTGAGCTATAATGCCAGCCCCCTAACTTATAGCTTTATGGTACAGTGGCTCTGGGGTAGGGGAAGATAGTATAATGGTTGTACCAAAAAAACTTTTGGGACCAAGCAGTAGTGCATCTGGTTAAGTGCACACATTACAGTGCACAAGAACCCGTGTTCAACCCCCTGATCCCCACCAGCAGGGGCAAAGTGTCATAAGTAGTGATGCCGTGCTACAGGTGTCTCTCTCTTTCTTTACCCCACTCTCAATATCTGTCTCTATCCAATAATAAAAATAAAACTATTTTTCAAAAATACTTTCATACCTAAGGCTCCAATGTCCCAGGTTTAATCCCCAGCATCACCATTAAACCAGAGCTGAGCAGTTCTCTCCCATTCTGTGTGTGTGTGTGCATGCATGCACCTGTGTGCATGTGTGTGTCTTTCCTTCTGTATCTCTCTCATTAAAACAAAACAAATATATATATTTTAAAATACAGAGTGGCTTCTATATACATACATTAATAGGAATTTAAAAAAAAGATGAATCCACAAAATTTGTTCCCACATATATGAGGTGGGGCGGGAGGCAGACAAGGTTAAAAAAAATAGAAAGTAATAGAAAATAGGTTACTCTCAAATCACAGCTATTGGATTAAGTGGGGAATAGTGCAAGGGGGAGGGAGGGAAAGTAAGGTGAAGGTGTAGACACATGTTCAAAGAAAGGTTTAGTAGAAAATGCAAAACAGTGAAGGAACTTAAGGAAGGCACGAAGAGGAAGTTCATCTTACTCTGTGACTCCTGGAGCTGCCTGGAGGATGAGAGGAGCCCCAGAGGAAAAGATAGCATGTGTCATTGGTTTCCATGGTGATGACTAACAGTGTCAAGGTATGACTTCAGCATAGGAATGAGGATATAATAATAGCACCTACCAACAAGTCCCTTTGAAGTCCTCCTCCCAAACACTCAGTATTTGTTAATTTTCACACCTGTATAGTAGGGAAGTTTATTTCAAATAGTAAGAAACCAAAGCAGAAGCAGTTTAAATGGACACAGTGCTTGAAAAGGCATACTGCTACTAATCTTTCACCACAAGGAATAAATTTGTGAAATAATCTGACTGTTCGGTTGCTCTCATGAGAATTTGGAACTTATCATTTATGGAAAGTGTTCTAGCAATGTATGAAGAAGGCAACCATTTACAATAATTGTTCTTAAGCCTCTCCTTTGATTATAAGGTCCAACAAAAGGCAGCCTCAAACATCAAGAGTCAGATAAACTGAGTTCTAATTCTGTCTCTTACCACCTACCATCAGAGTGAGCTTGGACCAACTACTCCTATAACTTTAAAATAAGATTAATCCCCTAGTGGGGACTGTATTGTTATGTGAAAAACTAAGAAATGTTATGCATTTACAATCTATTGTATTTACTGTCAACTGTAAAACATTAATCCCCCAATAAAGAAATAAAAATAAGGTTAAATAGTATGTTCTTCAGAGGGTGAAACTGGATTATGTATACAGAGACTCTTGCTGCAGTGACAGTGCAGGAATTCGTCCCTGCCTGGTTCTTTTTCTGCTTTCCCAAATCCTATTTCATACTCACTGACACCTAGGCTCTAAAGTCTTTGGTCACTTGCCTCCCTTTGGGGGATTCAGTACAAAGGAAATGAGTATTCATAAAAGCCATGTTTGTGTTCAGTATCTATAAGGACCTCAGGAAGTAGTTGAGAGATTAGCAATTCAGAGATCAGTTTTCTTTCCACTTATCCCTCTTACAAATTATGCTATCCTGAGCAAGCTAGCTAAATGCTCAAGCTTTCAATTTCCTGTTCTGTAAAAATGACACCACACTACCTGCTTTATGGGTCATCTTGTGGAGACTAGATGTAATTATGAATTTTAAAAAACCGTCCTGGAGTGTCTGCCAACACTCCTGGCAATTGTTGCCAATGGTTTGCTAAAAGGATTTGCCCCCAGCACATGACTGGGGATCCCTACCTGCTCCCTCCCCCACAGGCAAGTTTATTAAATTTTTTCTTAAACAGAAGTTGTTGAAAGAGATGAATTTATGTATGCTTTGCATATGTCCAAAGGAGAAATATTAATAACTTGATTTTGGAAAAATGATGAGGTTGAGTCACCTTGCAGATGAGTAAATTCATGCCTGGAGAAGTAAAATGACAATGCCAAGGTCACAAGATCACACTTCATCCTGTAGCACAGGCTGTGACAAGATGCAGAGAAGGGCACTGGTGTGGAAGTATGCAGCTAGACGGGATTACTATATATCCAGGGAATAAGGATGTCAGAAAGGCTTCAAAGCTAGAAGATATAGCAACTTTAAGGAACTATAAGTGAACATCTGCAAAGCTACACATCATAAACCCAGATAAATCATCCTCAGAGACTATCTAAAAATGTGCCTATATAGCAAATATTTAGCTTTCTGAGTCATGTGATCACCTCTTCACAAGACTATATATGATTTTCCTGCTTTTAAGAAACAATCAGTGTAGGGAACTGGGCAGTAGCACAGTGGGTTAAGCACACATGGCGCAAAGTGCAAGGGCTGGCATAAGGATCCCAGCTCAAGCCGAGCCCCCAGCTCCCTGCCTGCAGGGGGGTCACTTCGCAAGTGGTGAAGCAGGTCTGCAAGTGTCTGTCTTTCACTCCTCCTCTCTGTCTTCCCCTCCTCTCTCCATTTCTCTCTGTCCTATCTAACAACGACGACAGCTATGACAACAATAACAACTACAGCAAGTGCAACAACAAGGGCAACAAAATGGGGAAAATGGTCTCCAGGAGCAGTGGATTCATAGTGCAGGCACAGAGCCCCAGTGATAACCCTGGAGGCAAAAAAAAAAAAAAAAAAAAAGAAAGAAAGAAAGAAAGAAAGAAAGAAGAAAGAAACAATGAGTGTAGTACTGGCATAAGGATAGACAGGTAACAACAGATTTACAAAACATTTCCTCAGTAGTTTTTTAAATGGACAGATAGATCAACAGAACAGAATGGAAAGTTCAGGAATCATCCCTCCTATATTTAGAGACATGTGATTTTCAAGAATGGAATGTGGCAACTCAGTAGGGGCAGCCAGAGACCCTCAAAGGGCAGAGCTGAGAAACTTACCTCATACCATACATACAAATTAAATCGAAACGGATTAGAGATATGAAGTGTGAAGAGCTAAACTAAAACACTTTTAGATAAGAACAGAAGAAAGAACTTGTGTTCGACAAAGATTTCTTTGACCTGACACCAAGAACATGATCTGAACAGGGAAAACGGATACACTGCACCTTATCAAAATTCAAGCGTTGGGGATCCAGTGAATGCTCATGGAGGAGTGGTATGCAGACTCCTATCATGGGGTGGTAAGAAACTGTACTCACGTGACAACTGTTTTGTAAATCGCTATTTTCCTAATAAAATGATTTTAAAAATAAAAAGGCTGTCCTATATAAGAGCCTAGCACACAATACATGTATGAATTGACTATGACTTACATAAATTTGAAATATTCTTTAGCATTCCCACTTTCTTCAAAATGTAGAGTAATTAGGTAAATTCTGGTATATCTCTATGGTGCAGTTACTTAAATTATAGGAGAAGGACATTTACTGACATGAGAAATGTTCATGATCTACTATTACTTAGTGAAAATAAATACTTTATATAATTTGGAGGCAATTATTATTTTTAAAAAATACGCACACACATAAGGAAGTGAACTGTAAGGATTTTTGCCAACACAGTGACAGGATTATCTCTGGGTGATAGTCTTAGTGTGTGTGTGTGTATGTGTGTGTATGTGTGTGTGTGTGTGTGTGTATGTTATTTTCTGTTTTCTACTAAATGTTCTGCATTAAGCATAAATTCTTTCTCTGGTAGGGAGAAAAAGTAAAAATAAAATTTAAAAAGGAAACAATAGTTAAATTTTTGGAAAAGCATTACATTGTGATTCTTAAGTACATAAAGCATGGCCATGGAAGAAAAGCACTAAACACAGCAGGGAATGTGGAGAGAGAAAGAATCAGCCAAAGGGGGTAAGAGCAATGGGAGGAAAAGAGGTCAGAGAGAGGACACATGCTAAGATGGGGCAAAGACTCAGAAGGAGCCCTGTCTTTGTTCAAGCATTGTTGTGGGGACTGTCAAAAAGCCTGTGAGGATACAGGATTGTGTCCCAGCCAGGCTGGTAGACCACCAGCCGTCAGAGATTGCCAGAACACTTGGAAGCCCTTAGGCTTCTGAGTCCAGAATGTTTTAAACTGTCCTAATTTGACTGTTTCCAGTCTACAGAAAGGGTGATTTACTGGCTTGGTTAAGTAAACACTGAAGGACAACCTAAATGGTTTCTCTTGAGGCTTTTGGACGTGGAGGAGCGATTTACAAGGGTTTGAAAAGCTATCACCACTAGGTGGCATACCTCAAATACTCTTTCACTTTGAAACAGCAAAGTTCTATCCAAGAACCACAGCAATACTAAAGCTTTGTTAGAGGCAGTTAGGTGAAGACCATTTAAGGCTTTCAGTTTCCCCCTGTTAAAATAAATAAAGAGTATCAAGCAGAATTATCACCACTACAATAAATGTTCCTCTCCAAAATAATAAATTTGGTGGACGTATCTGAGGGGGTCCTAGGAAAAAGACCACATCAGTATCTACAGCTGGCAGCCATCTTTACCAGTCAAAATAAATAATGACTTGATGAGCTCCTATTTCTAAATACCAACTTCTATACTGAGTTAAAGCTATTAGTCATTTACACTTGATGTGGATGATTTTTCTCTGCTGCCTTTCCTCCTACATCACAACATGTCATTGATTATTTCGCAAGAATACGTTTTTGGTTGGCAAGTTAACAAGAGGGATAATGTGGGAGCATATGAAGTATAGCATCTAGAAAGTACAGCACAGGGAAGGACCTTCAACTCGAGGGCTCTGTGTGCGGCTGCCCAGGATTACTCAACTCGTGTCATTTTTTAATAAGGAGAGGAGAAAGTGGATGAAGAAATAATTAAGGGGAAGTAAGGGATGTAGCAAGACAGATTTTGAACAGTTTACAGATTTGCCTAGCATTATCTGGAATATAAAGTCCTAGTGATGATATATGGAGAAATATAGGCAATTGATATTTTCCAAAAGGAAATTATTACTAAAATATATGAGATACAGCAATATAAGGATAGATTTCCTTAAGTAGGCACACATTTACAGATGCACAGACAGGTATACATCCCTTTCAGTGTAGAATCTTATGAAGCTGAACAGTCAGGTTAATGATATAAGCCATTTTGAGAGTTTCTTTTCTTTACTGGATTGCTTTTAGCAATTGATAGATCTTTTGAGAAGGCACAGTACTAATAAGGTAGCATTTTTTGAAGATGAAATTCATATACTAATATAATCAAAAAGTTATTCCAAGCTAAATTTTGCTAGCAGAGGAAAGATGAATTAATTAAAATAATCCCTTCTGGACCAAAAATGAGATTTTAGTGTATTGAGTCAGAGTATGTGCTCCTTGTGAACATAAGCAAGTTATGAAATCACTCTGTCCTTGATTTTCTTCACTTACAGAATTCAGATAACCATTCCACCTTGATAATATTGTTGTGAGATTAAATGAGACAATCTAAAATACATTCTTGTGGTGGTACACACTATTTGTCAAATAAATAGTAATAATAGTAGTAATGGCAAAAACTATCATGGAAGAATAAGCTTTAACAACATGTGGTTTATTAAGTCCAATGTATTAAGTATACATAGGCTCCAAAAGTAGTAACTTTCAATAACTACATTAATTTGGATGTATGGTCTGACACCTTTAAAACTGTATTTCTTGTTTATTAGCCAATATTTATTTAAACTCAGGTGGTACATATATTCCAAATAACTCCCCTACTTAGTTGGGAATATTCAAATAGGCAGTTTCTGCATCAGTGGTTTTAAGTTATTGTACCAACACATTAGAATTAATTAACATGCTCTATTCTCCAGACATGTCAAATTGTATGCCTTTCGTTAATTCATAATAGAGATGCATTCAGCTAATGCAAATATTTTTTTAAAAAACTGCTAAAATAGATCTAGTCGGGCATCAAATAAAATAGATGTAGTTGATCAATCAACAAACCGCTGACCAGTAATTCTGGATTGTGTGGGTTGGCCACCGAGCCAGCCACCAACGATGCAGGGATATAAAAGAAACATAGCAGAGACGGGGCCAAGTGGTGGTGCACCTGGTTAAGTGCTCACATTACAGTGTACAAGGATCCAGGTTCAAGCCCCTGGTCCTCACCTGCAGGAGGAAAGCTTCACAAGTGGTGAAGTAGGGCTGCAGGTGTCTCTCTCTGTCTATATCCCACTCTGTCTCCCCCTCCCCTCTCAATTTCTCTCTGTCTCTATCCAACAATAAGTCAATAAAAAATATTTTTTAAAGAAAGAAAGAAACATAGCAGAACAATAGGAGCTTTGTGAATCCTTAAAACTGCTTTTATCAGGGATGGACAGACGGACACACATACACATACACACACACCCGGCATGGCATACACAAGGCCTCATCTCTGGTAAAACACTCAAGATACTGGCAACAGTATTTGCCTTTAGAGAGCAACCATTTTAGAGTATTTCGTACTGCTTGAGTTACCTTGTTCAAAAAGTAAACAGAAGTGAGATGACGCTAGAAGTTAGACACTATATTTCATTTTCATATAAAACAAGACCTCTAGAAGCACGTGCCTATGACTGATCTGTCTACTCTATGTAAGATCTTTGATCTGCCTCCATCATTCAGAAAGAAAATTAAATCGTTCGCTGCAAAATAGTACTGCTACTGATCCCAAGCCCATTAATTACTCCTAATTTCCCTTGTAAGCACACAATAACAGCTGTGCAATCAATCAATCCATGTGGCCCGGTGATGGTCTGTTGAAATGCCTTGCTAAATGAACTTGGCTGTGGCACGGTTATCAGGATTTTGCTGTCTGGCTGGGTAACCATTTTGTAGCTGGCCAGCAGGGTCTGTAACCCACAGCAGAGCCTCTCAGAATCACCCTCATCCATCAGCAGCAGCACTCTCTCCCAGAGGCGCTAAGCAATGACCTTCCTCCTTGAATGCTAAGGTTCATTTTCCTCTTGGAAGCTTGTAGCTCTGCACTTGGCTTCAGAGAGCACTATGTCCTTCAGCCTTAACCTTGCCAAGAAGTCCGTCAATCAATCCATCAGCAAACATGTATTAATCATCTCTCCCACTCAGGGCACTGTGATGGATGTTTTTGGGGGTGGGGTGGGGGATGTTAAGAAATATAAGATGTGGTTTCTACCCTATGAATCTCTAGCCTAATTCAAGAGGGAAATCACATGATGCTATAAAAGGTAGAATCACAAAAGGTAGAATATTAAAAGTGACAAATTAAGAGGTGAGGGGAAGAAAGTCCCATCTATCAAATGTCTGTACAGTACAGCAGTTCCTTCACATATGCTTTACACGTAATCATCCTGCCAATAATTTTCTTTTTTATATTTATTTATTTAAAATATTTGTTTATTCGGGGGTCGGGCGGTGGTGCAGTGGGTTAAGCGCATGTGGCACAAAGCGCAGGAACCGGCATAAGGATTCCGGTTCGAGCCCCCGGCTCCCCACCTGCAGGGGAGTCGCTTCACAGGCGGTGAAGCAGGTCTGCAGGTGTCTTTTTCTCCCCTTCTCTGTCTTCCCCTCCTCTCTCCATTTCTCTCTGTCCTATCCAACAACGAATTGCGTCAACAGGGGCAATAATAATAACCACAACGAAGCTACAAGGGCAACAAAAGCGGAAAAAAAAAAAAAAAAAAAAAAGGCCTCCAGGAGCGGTGGATTCATGGTGCAGGCACTGAGCCCAGCAATAACCCTGGAGGAGGAAAATATATATATATATATATTTGTTTATTCCTTTTTGCTGGCTTTGTTTTTTATTGTTGTTGATGATGTCATTGTTGTTGGATAGGACAGAGAGAAATGGAGAGAGGAGGGGAAGGCAGAGAGGGGGAAAGATAGACACCTGCAGACCTGCTTCACCACTTGTGAAGCGACTCCCCTGCAGGTGGGGAGCCGGGGGCTCGAACACGAATCCTTATGCCGGTCCTTGCACTTTGCACCACCTGCACTTAACCTGCTGCACTACCACCTGACTCCCCTTCTTGTTTTAAATTTTTTCAACTCTGTTATAGACTAATAGAGATTAAGAAAGAAAGCTGCCTAAAATCAGATGGATCAAGGTAACACCTTCATTCATTACGTCTAATTCCAGATCTCCACTCTTCTGATTCCAATGTGTTACTCTTCCCAGAGTATATCATTCTTTGCCCAGAAAATAAATTTGCTAAAAATTCTTTAGACTGAGATAGTGAAGTGGACCGATAGGATGTCAAATTAGAGGCAAGCTTTAAAGAGGTTAAAAACCCAAGAATGAGGGGGCCAGGAGGTGGCATACTTGGCGGAGCAGACACATTACAATATGCAAGGGCTCAGCTTCAGTGCTCTGGTCCCAACCTACAAGGGGCGGGGAGCTTCATGAGTGGTGAAACAGTGCTGCAGCTATCTCTCTTTCTTCTCTCAATTTCTCTCTGTCTCTATCCAATAAATAAAGTACTGGTGGCCTGGGTGTTGGTGCAGTGGATTACATGCTGGAGCCTTAAGCATGGGGCCCTGAGTTCATTTCTTGGTATTGGAGGTACCAGAGTAATACTCCAGTTCTTGTTCCTTCTCTTCCTCCACACCACCCTTCTTTCTGTCATAAAATAAATACCCAATACTGAATGAATGTTGTAAGGTAAAAAGCAGCAAGAAAAGACTGTTTACATTTGTAACATAGGCCCTACCCTGTAATGCAGAGGTGGAAAAACTCAAGCTGATGAGAAGGGCGCCGGGTGAAGTGACTCTTTTGGCTGTTCTCAGCACTGATAGGCAGCATGTCCTGAGGTGAGCAGGTGCTCCATGGACCAGCCAGCTTGTGAATGAATGAGCTCTTCTTGGGAGGGGGTCCCCTAGGCACACGCTGACAGTGGCCTTCAAATGCTCTGCAATGCCCCTGTCAACCACCTCCTCTGTTCTTTTTGCTCCCATCATTCCCCAGCCACACTTGACTCTTAAGTGTTTCTGAGTGATCTGGGGCACTATTTCTTCAAAGGTCGTATACTTTTTCTCCCTTCCCTTGGAATACTCTTCCACCAGACATGGCTCACCGCCAGCCTCACCAGATCTCAGTTCAGACACCATTTTTTCCCTGAAGCATGACCTAGCCTTGAGGAGCTCTGTCACATCCTGCAAGCAGCATCTGCTGTACCATATTTTGTATTTGTCCCTTATCTGCCTCCCTCTATTAATTTGCCAGTTCCATTAAAGCAAAGATTCTTTACCATTTCATTTACTTCCAGAACATTGAACAGTGCCTGAAACAAAATTGACAGGCAACAAATAACAGTTGAAATAATGAATCTTCACTCAAAGGAATTTTTATTGTTATTCTCATAAAGCAGAGATCAAACTATACTACCTGTCCAGAGAAGTTACATTTAAACAAAACAGTGGGTGATAGATTTGTTTAAAAGGTATATATAGAGAGAAAGCAAAGAGGCAGAAAGAGAGAAAAAGAGACCACAGCACCAAAGCTTTCTTCTATGCAATTGGAGTCAGACTCAAACCTGTGTGGCTCACAGGGCAAAGCAACACATACCCAAGTGAGCTATTTCACTAGCCTGTGAGTAATAGAACGTATATAGTATAATCTCATCTTGTTTTTTAGTTATACATTTGCATATATATACATATTTGAGCATAATAACAGCTTGATAAAACACTATATATGAGTCATGTAATATGCTCTTACATTAAAGTGTTTGTCATTATATGAACAAAACTCTTGGAAATACATACCAAACTACTGAAGAATGGAGATGAGGTTGGAGAGGGAATAAGAGAACATTAACTCTTAGTTTATCCATTACTTTATTAGTCAAATGTTTTACAGTAAGCATTCTTTTTTTAATTATAAAAAAAGAAAAACCTCGGAGGAAACTGAACATCAGTCTTATTTCTATTGACAATTTTCCATTTTCATTTTAAACTTCTCATAGGATGTTTTCCTTTGGACCTGGAGTCTGTGCTAATAATTCACATGGCTATATTCTCACAGGAATCCTTTCTTGGCTACTATAAAATATTACAAGTGCCAGTGCCTTCAGAAAACAAAGGATAATGGTGCTTTCTTTTTTTCCTCTGGGTTGTAATTTAAAAAAAAAAAATTCTTATCCCAACTGGCATGATTGTGAAATTAGAAATATTACAAGGTTACCACAATCCCCATTTTCAGCCTATCTCTATGTTCCACACATTCTTAAGAATCCTTATCGCCTTGGTATCTGTGATTTCCACATCTATAGCATGAGCGCATGGTGCAATTGTCCTTTGCAATGCTGCAGGCCAACAGAAAAATGCCATGCCCTGCTACCTCCCACTTTCACAACACAGGGCCTTTCTGCTGCAGCTGGAACTGAGCCCAGAAAAGCTAGGCAGAGGGCTCTTACAATCTCTGTAGAGACCAGGACTGTAAAAAAAAAAAAAAAAAAAAAATTGAAATGATTCCACCCAATCAGCTAGGGGCCATATGTGGGGCAGTCTGCCTGGATCCCTCTGACGTGAGCTATTTGGTTGGGCAATTTGTGCTGTTGTTGACAGGGCAACAAGGGGCACCCCTTTATCACATCTGGGTTTCTCAGCCACTTCTATCCGTGACCACTCCCTTTCCCAGGCTGAGCCCACAGGAAGTAGGGCTGGAGGGGAGGAGGTGTTGCGAATTGTGGGAACCGCACAGCACAATCTCCTGTACTGCTGGTGAGATCTACTCCACCCCTCACCCGAGAAACTGGCTGGCCACCAGCTTTCCATCTTATCCCCAGCTCTCCTGTTCAGAATGGATGACCTGGGTGATGTTTACACTCGATTTTTCCTACTTATGAAGGTTTGGGTATAGGGATCAACTTGTTCCCCACTCAGACTGTACACAAGAAGTCACCTGCTGAGACACGCCCCACCTCCTTTAATCGTCTTGCAAGTAGGATCAAACCTGATAGTACTTCTTTAATGGTAACAGTGGTTGCCAAGCACTTGGTTTCAAATGACTGCTGGTGGAGTGCACAACCTTGATACAGACTTTCTATAAGGTGATTTGACTGCACGTATGAAAGCTTTAAAGGTGTTTAAAGTCACCAACAATTCCACTTAAGGAATTTAATGTAAAGAAGTACAAATTGTGCATACAAGGAGCTTCTTTCCAAGATTATATCCATAAGGATGCAGTACTTTGTACTGTCCTTCAAAATAATATTTTAGGTTTTCTAAGGGCATATGAAAAAAGTCCTTATATTTATATTAAAATGGAAATGTATGTATTTGTATATACATGTAGTATACCTAAGACTTACTCTGAATGTAGGCCACCAACACCTCTCCCTTGGACTTCTATAAGAGCTTCTTGTCAGCATACAATTCATTCTGTACACAGCAACCAATGGTGATTACAAATATATATATATATATATATATGTATATATATATAATCAAATGGCATGAAACATATAACTAAAATGTTCAAGGTTGTTTAGCAAAGATGAGATTATGTGGGGGCAGGCAATGGTGCACCAGATTAAGCACACATAGTATGAAGCACAAGGACCCACACAAGGATCCAGGTTTAAGCCCTCAGCTCCCCACCTGCAGCAGGAACGTTTCACAAGTAGTGAAGCAGGTCCACTGGTGTCTGTCTGTCTCTCTCCCTCTCTATCTTCCCCTCCTCTCTCAGTTTCTCTCTGTCCTATCCAATAAAATGGAATAAATGGCTGCCAGGAGCAGTGGATTTGCAGTGCCAGCATTGAGCCCCAGCAATAACATTGGAGGCAAAAAAAAAAAAATCAAAGATGAGATTATCCTTATATTTTCTGTCTGATCCTATTATTTATCAAATTCCAATACAAGAAACATTTCACTTTTGTCACCAAGAAACCAAAATATTGCAGGTGTCAACCCATAATGTTAGCCGTCTATCTCCCATGAATTAGTTCTGGCAGACCAGCATCAGACAAATTCAGAAGTAGTAATGAATGTACCACTTCCAAACAGAGCAGCAAGGATCAGTGGAGGAATGTCCTGGCCCAAGGCAGTCAGTACAGGGCACTAGAGAGACCACATTACCCTCCTGCACACACTTTGTACCCTCCTGCACAGTGGACAGACATCACTAATTGATCATCTCCATTGATAGCTGGGCCTGATGCAGTCCTGGCACTCGGCACTCTTCTCAACACAGAAGCAGTTACTGTCATTCAACTCGGGTTGACACTTCAGAGGAAACCAATCTGTTGTCTGCAATAGCATTCTATCGGAAGAGGGGGGAGTTAAATCATCGTGCTCTCTCTTGAATGACCATAATGACCTAAACATTTTCAGATCTTTTTTCCATCTAAAGTTTCCCCTCTCTCCTCTCAGCCCCATGAGGCAATTAGGGAGATGTGTTAGTGCAACTGAGAGTTACAGTGGTTAAAATCACAAAGCAGAGCTCTGATCTTCTCACACCATATACCAGGCACTGCCCACCACAAAGAGGAAGGTGGGGCTGGAGTTAGCACAGGCCCTGGGCAGCCAGGGACTGTAGGTAATGAGGAATATGTTACTACTAACAACTTTTGTGATAATAAGTGGAGAAACAGATAATGTGAAGTTCATGCATTTTATAACAAAAGTCATCACCCTTTGTGTGTGTGGGGGGGGGCAGGACCTCTAGAAGCCCAACATGTTTACTGGTTACCATGGTAATCATGACTGACCACCCCTTCCTTTGACCTATGCTGAAGGAATTTTCAACTGGATGCTCCAAAGTCTGCAGAGAACAGATTGCTCAAGTGGTGTTTGCATCTTTTCACACTTCCCTGTCACCTTCTCTGCTGTCATACACAGGTTCAATGGCCAAGAAAAGAAAAATACAGTGTTCACATGACTACCACAAAGAGGCATAGAAATTCTTCTCTAGTACTCCAGCTGTGTGAAGAAGCAGCTTACTCCAGCCACTGGCAATCTTGATTGCTATCAGAGGTAGTGTGAGCCCTGTTTTTGGCAGGCCAACCAATGGAAATTCCACAGTAGAGAATAAATGGAGAAGATTCCTATCCACAAAGGAAAATACATAGCACTCTAAAACATCAATAGGAGAGACTAGCTAGGAGATGAAACTTTTTGTAATTTGCAGGGCCCTGTGGTAACTCTGACAAGTGAGAAAGTTACCCTTCTCTTCAGCCTTCCCCTTTAGCTCCTTCCCCTGAATTATGCAATGCCAGTTAACTGTTCTACCCCACCCACCTAGGGGATTCTCTCCAAAGCTCCACAGACACCAAAGTCTACATCCTTTATGCTCTTTCCCCACATTCATTTGCCTTTCCTTTATAAAATAAAATGTTGTATCACTGAGCAATGTGCAAGAAACCCTGGTCATTCTTTTGTCAGAGACTTTCTTCTTCCTGATTTTCTAAGACTGGCCTTAATGACTGAATTTTCAGCAAATTCTCAGCAGAAACTCTACAGTGTAGGAGAGAGTGTAACAGTGTATTCAAATTGCTAAGAGATTAAAATTTGCCAACCAAGAGTACTTTAGCCTGTAAAGTTATTATCCAAGTATGGTAGAGAAATAAAAGTTTGGATTCAACAACAAAAGAAAACGTGGAAAAATGCAAACTTGGAGAGACTAAACAGCATGCTTCTGAATAACACTTGGCCAACAAAGAAGCCAAAAGAGAAATTTAAAAATTACCTATAGAAAAACTAAAATGAAGGGTCAGGCAATCGGATTCCATGGGACACAGCAAAAGCACTGTTGAGAGAGCTGTTCATAGAAACACAGCCCATGTTAGAAAAGAGGAAAAACCTCAAATAGTCCTACATCACACCTGAGGAATTAGAAAAGGGTGAGCAAACACATCCAAAAAAACCCCAGCAAAAGTAGTTAAATAATAAAAATCAGAGCAACAATAAATGAAACAGAAAACAAAACAATAGTACAAGATATCAATGAAACCAAAAGTTGGTTCTTTGAGAGAATAAATAAAACAGGTAAATTCCCTTGCTATGCTCACAAAAGAAAAAAAACACACATGCTAAAAGGAATCACACAGACAGACCTATGATTGCCTAAAGATGGCCACAGACCTATGAAAAAGTACTTAGCATCACTTTTTACTAGAGAAATGCAAATTAAAGCCAGAATGAGATACCATCTCACACCAGTGAGACTGACCAACATCAAAAAGAATGAAAACAAATGCTGGCAAGGCTGTAAAGGAAAAAGAATTTCTGATGGGAATGCAAACTGGCCTAGTTTCTATGAAAAATAGTATGAGATGTGCTTAGAAAACATAAATATCTTAAAATCATGCCATACCATTTCTACACATATGTCTAAAGGACATGAAAGCACTAATCTGAAAGAACGTATGCATCCCTATGTTTATAGCTTCACTCTTCACAGTAGTCAAAATACACAATCAGCCTAAATGTCCATCAGCAGATGACTAAATAAAAAATTGTAGGATACGGTGAAGCTATCTTTCTCTGTAGTCTATCTTTCTCTCCCCCCTCTGTCTTCCCCTCCTCTCTTCATTTCTCTCTATCCTATCCAATAACAAACGACATCAACAACAACAATAATAACCACAACAAGGTTACAACAACAAGGGCAACAAAAGGGGGAAAAAATGGCCTCCAGGAGCAGTGGATTCATGGTGCAGACACCGAGCCCCAGCAATAACCTTGGAGGCAGAAAAAAAAATTGTAGGATAGCAGGATTGTAAGATAAATTGTAGGATGGCACACCTAGTTAAGCACACACATTACTGTGCATAAGGACCAGGGTTCAAGCCCTTGGTCCGCACCTGCAGGGGAAAGCTTCATGAGTGGTGAAGCAGGGCTTCAGGAGTCTCTCTGTCTCCTTCCCTCTCTATTTCCCTTTCCCTTCTCAACTTCTCTCTGTTTCTATCCAATGATAAACTAATAAAAATTTTAGGGGGTTGGGCAGCGGCGCAGTGGGTTAAGCGCATGTGGAACAAAGCGCAGGGACCGGCGTAAGGAATCCGGTTGGAGCCCCCGGCTCCCCACCTGCAGGGGAGTCGCTTCACAGGCGGTGAAACAGGTCTGCAGGTGTCTGTCTTTCTCTCCCCCTCTCTGTCTTCCCCTCCTCTTTCCATTTCTCTCTGTCCTATCCAACAACGAACAACATCAACAATGGCAATAATAAAAACCACAACGAGGGTACAACAACAAGGGCAACAAAAAGGGGGAAAAAATGGCCTCCAGGAATGGTGGATTCATGGTGCAGGCACTGAGCCCAGCAATAACCCTGGAGGAAAAAAAAAAAGAATAAAAAAATTTTTTTAAAGAATTTAAAAATTCTTAAAAAATAAAAAATTAAATTTAAATTGTAGGATATATGGTCAGTGGACTACTTCTAAACCATTAGAAAAATGGCATACATTTCAAGTAAAAATGTAGAGAAATTTAGGTGATTGTACTAGGTGAAAGAAACAAATGAAACATAACAACCAGCTGCTTCGCTTATATATGGAATGTAAATAACTAAAAGAAATGAACTTGCTAAAAAAAAACAGTATTACAAAAATCACTATGAACATGACCATGGTGGTTATCGGAAGGAAAGGGGAGAAAGGTGGGAGAAATCAAAGAAGGTGCTCTTTGGTGTGATGGTCCTAGACTAAGGAGGTGCATGTGGTGAGTGTTACACATATATAAAGACATGAAACTATAGACCTGAAATTTTATAGTATTGTAAATCAATGTTAAATTGATTTTTAAATTAATGTGAAAAATAGGCAATATAGATGCCATAACAAAACAAACAAAAACTCAAAGACTGTAAGAACACAGTGATGGTAATAACCAAAAAGAAATGGTGTTAGAGGTAAATTGTGAGTCAATTACATGGTGGTGGATAGAACCTGACTTTCAGTGGTGAATACACTATAGGACATATAGATGTAGAATTATAACTTGCGTACCCAATGCAAGCCATGTAATATTATGAATCAACATTATTTTGATTAAAAAAAAAAGACTTATTTTTAGGTGCAGGAACTGAGTAGGAGTAGGGGAAATATAGAGTACTCAGGTTGTGCTGTCAGTCCCTCCCATTAAGCTGGATTGCACTTCACCCACCATTCCATACGCTTAAGATCACTGACACCTAGAGTCCAAAGCTCTTCCACTGTGCTGAACAATGTCTTTCCTCTCCCCAAGCTACTCAGCCACTACTGGACCCTCAGATGAGCTGGGAGAGAGGGATCATGCATCAGCACACTGTGCAATATTATTGAAAGAACAATATACCGAAATCCGAGCACTAGGATCAGAACACAGCGCTGGCCCCTTTCACTTGCTAATTATTGTGTAGGCTCTCTGTCCTATTTCCTCTAGGGTACAAATCACTGCAAACTATGGTTTGCTGTTCCAACAGTAACGCAGCTCTCCTAAAGACTACTGTCCATGCCAACTCTAGGTGCCAGAGAAGGAATGTGAGAGTGGAGCAACTGAGAGTGGTTTAGCTGAGTGAAGGAAATCATACATCACAAAATGGCTTACAGGGTGTGCCTAGGTGTCTTGTAACTCAGTAACAATGAGGTATTCTATTAAGTATGTGCCAGACTTAAGTCTGTTGTTAATCTAACTAGATTGCAATAACTGGATCTGTGTATGCAGAGCCATTTACTCACAATAAAAAAGAGGGGGCCAGGCAGTGGTGCACCCAGTAAGAGTGCACATGCTGTCAGGTGCAAGGACTCTGGTTCAAGTCCCTGGTCCCCACCTCCCACCTGCAAAGGGAGCTTCATGAGAAGTGAAGCAGCAATGCAATTATCTCTCTTCCTTCCCATCTCCCCTTCCCCTCTCAATTCCCCTTGTCTCTATCAAGTAAAGGGAAGGAAAAAAATGGGGAGAAGTGCCCCTCCCTCCCCAGCTGCCCTCTAGAAGGAGGGGACACAGCCTCTGACATGTCTAATGCTATAGCCTCCTGAGTTTGCCAGCTGCCCAGCATCCAGGCACAGTCTTACTTTAATTTTTTATTTGTTATTAATAGTTTGTTACAAGATTGTAAGATTACAATCCACCACTGTTGTTAAAATTTCGGAGGCTCTTGCTGGCCGGGCTGGCTTCACGGCGGGTAACAGAGATGACCAGAGACATACGGCTGGGCAGGGAAGCTGTATTTCTTTATACAGGAACAATGATTCATAAACTAAGACAAACTAATCACCAAACAAAACTCTGCTGTCTCTTTGCGGCGGTGCAAGCACTCTCTCTTACTCTTGAACTCTGCCACTCTCCAACTCCCCAACTCTTCAACTGTTCAACTCTCCAACTGTGGAACTCTCCAACTCTCTCTTTCTCTCGAACTCAGGAACCCCTCTCGCAAGCACTCTCCCTAACTCTGCCCCTCTCCAACTCTGGAACTCTGCAACTCTTCAACTCTCCAACTGTGGAACTCTGGAACCCTCTCTTACTCTTGAACTCGGAAACTCTCCAACCCCGAACTCTAGAACTTCTGAACTCTGGAACTCTGTCTCTCAGGAACCCTCTCCCTGGAACTCTCGTGGGGTTCCTTCGGGGCGGGGCCAAGCAGGCCCGCGAAACTAACTGGACTGATCCAATTCTCTTGGCGGGGGAGAACTAGAACCCAATGTAAAGCATACAACACACCACCAAAGTTCTGTATTCCCACTCTCCCACTTCCCAAAGATCACCACCATAGTTCTCACAAGTCTTACGAAGAGTTTGCTTGCTTCTTTTTAATTTGGATATATATGATATTTTGGCAAGTTAATGCAAATAAGACCTCTAGATTCTACATATGAGTGAAACCATCTGGTGGTCATCTTTTATCTTTTTATTTATTTCATTAAGCATAGTCACCTCCAGTTCCATCCATTTTGTCCCGAATGACACAATATCATCTCTATTGATTGCAGAGTAATATTCCATGGAATATATAGTCCATAACTTTGCTAACCAGTTATCTGTTGATGTGCATTTAGGCTGATTCCACTCTTTGCCTATTGTAAATAATGCAGCTATGAACATAGGGGTGTATATGTCACATATTTTTTAATATTTATGTATTTGTTTATTAAATAATTTATTTATTAGGTAGAGAAAACCAGAAATTGAGAGGGAAGGGGGTGGCAGAGAGGGGCACCAACAGAGAAACACCTGCAACACTGCTTAACCACTTGCAAAGCTTTCCCCCACAGTTGAGGACCAGGAGCTCAAACCCAGGTCCTTGAACTCTGTAACATGCAGGCATAGCCTTGCTTTACTGTCCGCCACTCACACAACTCAAAGCTGCACTGATCCCCTGGGTGTGGACACAGGGTACCTGGTCCTTTCCCTGAGGGGAGCTGACAACGGCTGGGACAAAATGTCTGGCACTCCCTAGAGGGCAGGACCAGGCCAGGGAGAAACGAGCAGAAAGAGGACAGGCAAGAAGGAGTCCATTGGCTCATGTAGGTAATGAACAGTGACAGGAAGGGATGACCAAGCCAAAGGAGGAGGTCAATTACAGTGACTGATGAAAATGAGCACCAAAGACAGCCTAAAGGGTGGGA
Source organism: Erinaceus europaeus (assembly GCF_950295315.1). Taxonomy (NCBI): domain Eukaryota; kingdom Metazoa; phylum Chordata; class Mammalia; order Eulipotyphla; family Erinaceidae; genus Erinaceus; species Erinaceus europaeus. Next base: position 95,987,508 of record NC_080168.1, on the reverse strand, counting down.
AGCCATGCAGAAGGTGTCCCCCCAAGAAGGCCTGGCTGGGAAGCAATGAGCATTTCCATGCCCTGCCTCTTTAGAGCTCCCCTGGACAGTGAAGAGGGCCCTTCTGCTTCCAAGGGCCGGAATCCTCACAGCAAGACTCTCCCCGAGCCCCATAAAAAAATAAAGCAGGTTAGACAAAAATACCAGGCCCCAGGACAGAGGTCAGAGAACAGCCATGACTCCATGTTTCACAATAAGACCACAAAATATAAAAGAGAGCAACGCAAGCTCCCCTCTCCACTCCCCAGCCCCCACCCAAGATGCCAAATCTGTATCAACTCCACTGACATCCTACAAATGGCAGCTCTGACCCTCCCTGAGGAGTGGGGGTCTCTCATCTGAGTCAACTCCTAGAGGCTAGACATCAAAATGGGAAAACATGATAAAAGGGGGAGTGTAGCTATATAAGGGTTGATGATAATTACAGTCTTAAAACAATAGGCTTAGAAGACAGCTGGTCCTCCACACCCACAGGGAGAATATGGGTCACAGGGTGAGGACAAATCTGTATGCAAAACTCACCATGTGAACCAACCCCATTGCTGCCACCAGCCCCCCCCCCCCCACATACACATATTTTTGTTACACACTGCCAGTTCAGAGAGGAATACCCCAGTGCTGGGTCAAAGCAAAGGCGGCTTCCCACTGCCCTTTGAATGAAATCCAAAGCCCTGACTCAAAGCTCCCAATTCAAGTTGGGGGAGACAGACAATAAACTAGGAAATATTATCCATGCTCTGTTGCTCTGTGAGGTGGTGGAAAGTGTTATGGAGGGGAAAAAAAGAAGGAAGTATAGTAGATAAGTGTTTAGGGGAAGAAGAGGGGAGAAAGAAAGGCATTTTTTTTTTCCTAAATATCTGTTCCAATAATCTCTGTCTTAGCCTTTGTGTCTGTCTCACAGTGCACAAACTTTTTTTTTTTTTTTTTGGTGCACAAACTTTTAGTGTGTGTGTGTATGTATTTGTTGTTAACCAATCTTCTTTGTGGAATATATACTCCATGAAGTCAGAACTTACTGCTGTCTTATTTTCCTTGATGGCCACAATTATGCCAGATCGAAGAGGTCTTTGATAAAGTTAGTAAATAAATGGATGAAGGAAGGAAGAAAAGGAGAGAGGGAGAGGAGAGAAAGAAATGAGAGATGATGGAAATAAAAAAGGTAAAAAAAAAAAGAAAGGAAGGAAGAAAGAAAGAAAGGAAGGAAGAAGAAAGGAAGTAGTAGGAACTATAGGCAGAAGCAAAATAATCAGAGCCAGAGCAAAGGCAGAGTAGGAAGGTGATCTTAGCAGCTAGCTCCCTCAGGCAGAGGTGTGTGTGTGTGTGTGTGTGTGTGTGTGTGTGTGTGTGTGTGTGTGTGTGTGTTGATGATAGAAGAGCAGGAAAAGCAAGTAAAGGTTGCCTTAGGCCCATGTAAAGGTTTTCAAACACATAAACTAGCTCACTCCCCTAAAAGGAGGAAACAGATGTTCAGAGTGACTAGCCAGCCTGCTGGGGGAATCTCTCCTTCATAAATAAAACTGATGCAGTGTTCTTGAAGGGGATGAGGAGAGGGACAAATGCTGGTTCTGTGTCCACATGCCACCCCTTGTGGGAACTGCATGTTCTTTGAAAGCTTGTCATGGTAGGAACAGAAGTGACTTTAGCAAGGACAAGTGAACGCTCACATAAATTTCTGGTGGCAATGTAAGTTGACAAATGACACTTTGCAACACTTTGCAAAGGTAATGAGGTAGTATGTTTTAGGAACTTTAAATGCCCAGCGGCTTTAACATTGTACTTGGAGCGTTATAAGAATATATATTTTTTATGTTTATAAGTGATTCAATGGTGTTTTACAAAATGGTAACATTTCAGGGGCACGATGTCAAACCCACATCAAGTGTGTACAAGTCACTGTACTCTTCATCAAAGATAGCATTTAAAATGTAAACAAAAATATTAATGCCCAAAGATATCACAAAATTATTAATAATAATTAAGCAAGCAAAATTGTCTTAAATACCCAACAACAGAAGACAAATACAGCTAGGTAACATCATCACTGAATTCTTGGAAACTTCAACTTTAAGTGAAACTTTCATTATGAAATCAGGTCCTAACATTATATAATTCAATGTAAATTGGTATTGCATTTTCTTTCTCTTTTTTATTTTACTGGCAGTTAATAGATTAGAGTACAGTTGTTGACACACGGGTACAATTTCTCTTCTCTCCCCTGATAAGTATCTGCAAAACACTCTCACCCCAAACTTATCAACATTATAATGAAATAATACTGAGTTTAACAAACAAAAAGAATGGTAATGAAGGAAATGGCGTAGAGCAGAATATTAGACTCACTTGATAAAAGAGTTCTTAAAACATTATGCAGTTGTTAAAACATTATAAAGACAGTAAAACTAATGTTAAGCATAAAATATAAAATTAAAGTCTATATGCTGTGGCTGTTAGCATAAAATTTATATGATCAATTGTATCCATGTAACATGAAAATGTAATTAAAGCAAAAGGGCAGACAGAATGTTTCTCAAATGTAAACAATGATTCAATTTAAATTCACTTCCAGCTGGGGGTATGGATTGACCTGCCAATGCACATGTCCAGAGGAGAAGCAATTACAATAGTCAGACATCCCACTTTCTGTCCCCATAAAGATCTTTGGCCCACACTCCCAGAGGGATAAAGAGTAGGCAACCTTCCAATGGAAAGGATGGGATACGGAACTCTGGTGATGGGAACTGTATGAATTGTACCTCTCTTATCCCACAATCTTCTCAATCATTATTAGATCACTAATAATAACAACAACAAGAAGAATAGTTGAAAAATAAGAAAACATGAAGCAGAACTTGGACTGGGTTTGGTGTATTGCACCAAAGTAAAAGACTCTCAGGTGGGTGGGGAGGGTTCAGGTCCTGGAACATGATGGCAGAGGAGGACCTAGAGGGGGTTGTTGAATTGTTATGTGGAAAACTGAGAAATGTTACACATGTACAAACGACTGTATTTTACTGTTGACTGTAAACCACTAATCCCTACAATAAAGAAAAATAAATAAATAGTCACTTCCAGCCCAGCAAGCAGCTGGCATAGTGATGTAGCACAAGGCTTGCAAACATGATGGCTTCAGGCTAATCCCTAGCGACAAGTGTGCCAATAATGTGCTTGCTGTCTCTGTCTCTCTCTCTCTCGCCCTCTCCTCCCTCTCTTTGCTGTCTCTGTCTCTCTCTCCCTCGCCCTCTCCTTCTCCCTCCCCTTGCTGTCTCTGTCTCTCTCTCCCTCACCCTCTCCTCCCTCTCTTTGCTGTCTCTGTCTCTCTCTCCCTCACCCTCTCCTTCTCCCTCCCTCTCCCTCTCTCTCTCCTCTCCAATAAATAGATAATTTTTTAAATTCATTTCACTTTGAAAACAAATTCGGTGTTCAGGGTAGAAGCTGGGTGTACATGGCCTAGGTTCGAGGGAGCTTCTGGGACCCCAAAGGAGGTGTTATAACACTGGAAGGAGCTCTGGTGCTGTGGTGACTCACTCACTCATCTCTCTGTCTGTCTGTCTGTCTGTCTGTCTGTCTACCTATCTGGAAACAATACCCCAGAGAATTGAGAGTATGCGTTTGCAAGATCCTGACTACACACACACACACGAATGTGTTCACTCGTACACACACACATTCAGACACACACACACACACACACACACACACACACTGTTCAGCAGAACTCGTGTGCGACACAAAGCAGACGCTGGAAATGTGAATTAAGGAGAAAAAGAAGCCCTCACGAACAGAATAAAATGCTATCCCTGAGCTATCTAATGAGAGAGACCTGCATGGTTCTGAATTCCAGGATGACCTCCAAATTCAGATTCAGTAGGAAAGAGGGGCATTGTTTTGTTTTGTTCAGCAGAAGCTAGTATGTAAGTTCTGAATAAGGGAGAGGAAAAAAAGACAAAAATGCAGCTAAAAACAGACAAGGGAAGAGAGAATTGACAGACCACGCAAGTTGGAGAGAGTCCCAAACAGAGTGAACAGTTTGTGACAAAGACCAGAGGCAGCCAGGGAAGGTGCAGCTTGTTTCAAGAATTGAAGGAAATTCCATTTGGCAGGAGAGTAAGATGATAGGGGCGAGTGGGGTCGGAAGCTGAAGAGACAAGCAGAGCCAGCCCTGAGTGGTGGTTTGGACTCTGAGGGCAGTGGGAAGCCTTTGAAGTGATTTAAGATCTGTGTTTTGCCCCTCCAGCCCTGGGAGATGGAGGGGCAAAAAGGCTGGAGGGAAGGGGGCCAGGTTTACAGGCTGTTTTGATAATTAATCCAGGAGAAAGAGCAAGATGAGTTTGTGTTAGAAAAGGGACTGAGGGGAATGTTTTTTCCATCGTTATATTTTTCTAGCATTCTCAAGCTTTCACAGCCATGTGTGATTGTCATAATTGGGGAAAAAAGAAATTGGATGCTTTAAGGAAGGTGAACTTTATTGCATTCAGTCTGAAAGTTCATCAGAGCCTTTGGGACACTTTGCTGGGGTCTCTGTGTATCAGAATTCACACCCACACACTGAGAGGATGGAATTTTCCATGGGCTAGGGACTCAAGGTAGATTTGGCAGAAGTGACTACTGAGACAGGAGAGATAAGGTTCATGAAACCCGAGCATTCATTCATTAACAAATATCAAGCACCTACTATGTGTCTCTCACACACTGTTTTAGATGGTGTAGACACAAGGGGACAAAATGGTCAGGTCCCAATGACACTTTCTAAGGGAGCAAGGCAGATGATCCATCAATAAAAAAGGTGGAAAACTATGTCCCCCACTGGATGAGGAAGAGTTTCATGTCACACTGCTACATAAGAAGGAGAAAGGCTCAGGAGGCTGGGAAGTAATTGCAGGTCTGCTGATTCCTATCAAGACAGCATGGGGCACCTGCTCACAGAATATGACGTTGCCATCATGTCAGTGACTGAGTAATACTCTTTCCCAGAAGGGTGCGTTCAGTACCAACTTCATATGCATGTAGGGGCATTTATACATGGAACTCAAACTTGCCTACACTGCGCAGTCTGTGGGGCCAGATGAGCTCACACTGAAAATGACAACCCACGTTTTGTCCCTTTGTCCTTGAGACCTTGTAAGGAGAAACCTTGCCAACTATTTCTTCCTGTGTGTATATTTAACAGCATCCAGCGGCATGTCATAGGTGGTCACAAACAGACTTTTTTTTTAAAAAAATCATCTTTATTAATTTACTGGATAGACACAGCCAGAAATCAAGAGGGAAGGGGGTGATAGAGAGGGAGAGAGACAGAGAGACACCTGCAGCACTGCTTCACCACTCACAAAGGCTTCCCCCTGCAGGTGGGGACTGGAGGGCTTGAACCCAGGTCCTTGTGCATTGTAACATATGCGCTTAACCAGGTGTGCTACCACCCAGACCCACAAATAGACTTCTTATGTGTTTGTCAAGTGATGCTTGTACACCAGCAGTTACGTGGTGTGGTCTCTCATCCTAGGCTTCCATGGGAATTCTGCTTCCTGCTCAGGGAGTGATGCCACTGTCACTGCTGAGGTGGTGAGCTCTTCAGTGGGAGAACTATCCCTTTCCCCTTGATCTCGGGAGGCACTCAATCGGGGTCCCCTGTTATCCTCAGACTCTGGGGACATTAGCTCTGGAATTGTCTGACAATGTACTGGCCACTCTGAGGAGCATTTCCCCACCTAGACCCTGAAGCAGAAGTGCTATTGATCCTTTGTCTCAGTTTCCTCTTCAAACAAACAAAGCCGCACTGCTGACTTCTGCCTGCAGCCCCTTCTCTTTTTTAAAAAATAGTATTATCTTTTATTTATTTATTTATTTATTGGATAGAGACAGCCAGAAATTGAGAGGGAAGGGGGAGAGAGAGAGGGAGGGAAAGACAGAAAGATACCTGCAGCACTGCTTCATCACTTGCAAAGCTTTCCCCCTGCTGTTGGGGACAAGGGGCTTGAACCTGGGTCCTTGCACATTGTAACATGTGCACTCAACCAGGTATGCTACCACCCAGCCCCAAAATTTTTAATTTATTTTATTTTACTTGATAGGCTAGAGAGAGACTGAAAGAAGAGAGGAGATAGAAAGGGAGAGAATCAGAGAGACACCTGCAGCAATGTTTCGCCTCTTGTGAAGCTTCCCCTCTGCAGATGGGGACTGGGGGTTCGAACTGTGGTCCCTGTTTGTGGGAATGTGTACACTCAAGCAAGTGCGCCATTGTCAGTCCCCACTGCAGTCTCTTCCCCACTGAGCACAGAACCGACCTGCAGGGACAGCACCGGCCTCGGGACGCAAATGTAGCATGTCCAGTGAGAGACCAGCATTCCTTCCCGCCCCCTGGCTGCCTAATCCAACCTCTCACTCAGGACCCTCCACTTTATAGCTCTGCTCTGGGGGGCGGGGGCAGCTTGCCTTGGGGATTAAGATGGGAAGACAGAAGAGAGACTTCCTTAATTTTAACTATTTTCCCCCTTTATTGGAGGAGGGATTAATGGTTTACAGTAGACAGTAAAATAGAGCACTTGGTACATGTGTAACATTTCTCAGTTTTCCACGTAATGCTCTAATCCTTCACCTAGGTCCTCCTCCGCCATCATGTTCCAGGACCTAACACTCCCCCACCCCCACCCCAAAGTCTTTTACTTTGGTGCAATACACCAATCTTAACTTTAATTCTAATTCTGTCTGTGGCTATACTGTCCCCAAACATGCCTGATCTTTTCTGAATTTTAATTCTGGGGCTGTCATCCATAGTTTTATTTTTCATCATGGGGCTTCACTAGTCCAGGTGCCCATTATTGTTGGGCAGAACCACTGTACCAAAGCTTCCCTCAGTTTCAGAGTGTTGGGGGCTCAAACTTGAGTCCCATGCACAACAAAAGCAAATATGTTCCCAGACGAACTATCTCACAGACTGAAGTAAGCCATATTTTCACTGATTGCTCGCTGAGTCCTGCAGAAGTTCAGGAATCCTTCAGCTGCTAACTCTCCTGCCTCCTGCTCAGCACCAGGTCAGCTTGACTGTCCTTAGTTATTTAAATAAACTGACTCTAGTCCTCCCCACACAAATCTCCCCCCCCCAACACACACATGCACCCAATAAGTTGGAGGTCCTAAAGGGAACACCCAGAGATAGAATCATGGTCTCAAAAGCCAACTCAAATGCTGCTTCCTCCATGAAGCCCACCTGGAGCTCCTAGCCTCAGATTCAAACTCCTTAAGAGCCCCCCCCTTTTTTTCTTCCTGTACTAGAGGATAAACCCTGCTCAGCAGACAGCTAAGCTCAATGCAGTAGCCTCACTGTGTCAGCTCTCCCTCCTGTAACAGACACTTCAAAGAAAATACCTGAGTTAAGATGGCCCCCAGAGGTCCACTTGAAAAGGGCATTTGCCCTTGGCATTAAGTGGTGGATCCTAAGCAGCAGGGAAAAGACATAGTCTCTTGGGGCTGGGCAGGAAAGTGGTACACCCAGTTGAGTGCACAAGTTACCATGTGCACAGACCTAAGTTCAAAGCCTTGGTCCCCACCTGCAGAGGGGAAGCTTCACAAGCAGTGAAGCACGTCTGCAGATGTGTTTCTTTCTCTCCCTCTCTAGCTCCCTCTCCTCTCTCAATTTCTCTCTGCCCTGTCAAGTAGGAGGAGGAGGAGGAGGAGGAGGAGGAGGAGGAGGGGCAACATAATGGTTATCCAAAGAGACTCTTATACCTGAGGCTCCAAAGAACCAAGTTCAATCCCTTGCAATACCATAAGCCAGAACTGAGTAGTGCTCTGGTAAATAAATAAATAAATAAATAAATATAAAAGGTAGGAGGGTGGAGAAAATGGCCACCAGGAGCAGTAGAATCATCATGCAGGTATTGAATCCCAGCAATAAATCCTAGTGTAATATATATATATATATATATATATATATATGTATGTATGTATGTATGTATGTATGTATGTATGTATACACAGTTTATTGTATTCCTTAGGCACACAGCACAAAGGCTGGGATTCCCTGACTCAATCTGAGGGCTCCAGCAAAAGTGTCTGTGCAGGACAGTGGTGCACCCAGCAGTAGCACATTAGCATCTGTGGGCTTTCAGCACTGTGTGCTGGTAGAGTCCTTGCTGGCAGACCATGGCAGTATTGTGATGCTTCTCTAAAAGGGACCAGCCCACTAGAGCTGGTACTCAGCCCACTCAAACCTCTGACAGGTAAAGGCTGGTGTCAGTTCTGACTGGTCAGGGCCTTGTCCCTGCTTTTTCCAACACACTGGCCCTCAAACTTTCCACTCCCTCTGTACACTCTTTTCCCTCTTCCTTCATCCGCACACCTTTGGCTTCTCCTCTCAGCAGAGTGAAAGCTCTTTCCTGTCTGCCCCACCACACACACACACACACACACACACACACACACACACACACACACACACACACGCGCGCGCGCACCACACTCTGCATTTACTCTCACACAGCACGTGTCTTTATTCCTATCTCCCCCACATTTCGCTCATCACAGCAGAGCCAGCAGAGCACAGTGCCTGGCAGGAGAAGTAGCAGCTCAGCAAATGTTTCTTGAGTGAATGAATTCATATGACCCCTACAAAATGTTTTCCAAGGAACAAAGTCAGGAAATCTCCCCCTGAGACACTCGGAATTAAAGTTTGTGTTGTCTTGTTATCTGAATGTTCACTGCTTGCTTTTTAAAATTAAAAAAAATAATAATGACTAGGGTTTCTTGAGCTCTAGCTGAGTGCATTATGGTGTTAAAATCCTAAACAAGCATCTGGGGTAAAGAGCATCTTTCTCTCCTTCCACCATTGCAAAATAAAAGGATAGTGAGACAGATTAAGGAACGTGTCCAGGGCTGCAGGTTCTCTCTGTCTCTCTCCCTCTGTACCTTCATCTTTTTTTCAATTTCTGGTGGTCTCTATCCAATAAATAAATAAAGATAATAAATTTTTTAAAAAAGGAAATGTGTCCAGATTCTGATAACTGGGAAGTGGGAGGTCTACTGGTGTGAAAGTCTGCTCTCCCAGCTTCCACACTTTTCACATAACCCTTCACCTAATGTGGATTACACGTGAGCCTTTCCTATAGCATTAAACAAGCTGTATTTATGCCTGAGTCTCCAAAGTCTCAGGTTCAAGCCCCTGCACATCACCAAAAGCTAGAGCCAAACATTGCTCTGGTTAAAAAAGAAAAAAAAATTCATCAGCCAATCAACTAAATAGTTGTGCTGTCTTTGTTAAGGATAGAATAAGTTTCTCTGGTTGTTTGGCTTTTGTTTGGTTGGGTTTTTGTCACTGACAGGCTTTACCACCCGTGGCTGACTTTTTCAGGTAGAGAGAAATGACAAAAAAACAGAAAGAAAGAGGGAGAAACACCACAACACTGAAGTTTCCATCAGTGCTGTGAGCTTTCTTGGCAGTTGGAAAGGATGAGTTTCTAGCGTGGTGGCATGCACTGGTGTGCACAGTGTGGTGTGCTGGCCTGGGGCAACTCCAGCACTGGAAAGCTGTCCCAGAAAGCAAGGTCCCAGATTCTGTCTCAGACCTACTCAACCAAAATTAGCATTTGCAATGATTTGCAGTGGTGTGTGTGTGTGTATTTATGTATGTATGTATGTATTCAAGTCTGGGAAGCAGTGATTAAGATCAGAAGGCAGTGAACTATACCACATGGGCCAAGTCTAGACCATCCTGTTTTTACACAAATCACAAGCTAAGAATATTTTCTTTTTTCACATTTTTAAATGATTGGCATTTAAAACATAAATGGTATTTTGTGACACCTGAAAATTACATGAGGGGTTAAAGAAAGCTCACCTGGTGGCATGTTCCTCATCATGCTCACAGCCAGGACCCCATGTGGAAGTTTCACAGCAGTGGGGAAAGCTCAAATACAATGGTGCCTTTCCCTTTTTCTGTGTGTATGTCTCTCCCTCCATCTGAGGGGAAAAGAACAGAAAAGTAAGCCCAAGAACTGTGAAACTGTGCACAAACAAGGTCTTAACTCTGCAGGGAAAAATAAATGTGCATAGGAAATTCACATTTCCGTATCCAGAAGTTAAGTTGAATCAAAGCACCTTCATGTGATGCTTCACTGCCTCTGCTTGCCTTTGCATCACCATGGCAGACCCAAGTTGTTATAGAAGACTGCATGGCCTGTGAAAATATTCACAGCTGGTCCTTCACAAGAAAAGTGTGGTGACTTCTTGCCAACTCCATGCCCCCCACCAACAGTTCGGTGGGTAACAAAGGCATTGAGGGAAAGGAAATATTCCCACCACATGCAGAGGCTAAGGGCCAAAGAGCTTCCTCTGGGAGAGCCAGAGCCCAGTGAATACTACAGAACTGAGGGGGCGGGGCGGGGGGGTTATCATGGAGTAGAAATCCAGAGGGCAAGGGAATGGGGCTGAGCCACAGAGTGGTGGGTGGTAGGAAGAGAAAGTATAAAGCAAAGATCTGAATATAGCCAGGCAAAACTGATGAGAAACTGGGGTTCCTCAAAGCTGCATGGGAAATCTGGTCATAGCCAAGGACAAAGGGTCAACTAGAGTGCTGGGTTTCAAGGATCCACCAACACAGCTGCAGGGGATTTGAGAGTGCTACAAGTTGAAGGGTTGGGTAGTGTCCTAATTGTTGAAATGACTGGGATTTTCCTTAGGCTCCTAAACTGTGAGGGTGACAATTTATTCTCATCCCTAGGAAAGAATTGTAAACATGACCTTTATTCTGAGACGAAATCGGTCTCCTGCTCGAGGGGCTTGCTGCAGATGTCTGCCCCAGCCCCTGAGAGCACCTGATTCTGTGGGAATTTGGAGTTAAAGAAGCATCTTAGGTGATTCTAATACTCTGAGAAATCCAGCTTTGGTGAATGAAAGAACTCAGGCTTCTGGAAGAAGTCAGTTTGAATAAGTCACATTTCTAGAAGCAGTCACTGGTTGATAAGGATGACATTGACAGATTGTTGCCTGGTTTCTGATGGCATATGGGACTTCAGGAAAAAGGCAATGACATTAGAGAGGGATCGTTGGGCTTTATCTGCTAATAGCAAGAGGGTAGTGCTACAAGTCCCCAGGAAACTCCAGGAAAGGAATGAAAGATGGGAGCCCTCAGAGGAACCTTGGACTGAAGTGTATTAATCCAAAGGGGCTGTTCAGAACACACAAGGGCTGGAGAGTAGAAATGCCTGCCTCTCCCAGATAACATGAGGTTCTCCCACATGACGAGTGACACTTGACAGACTGGGGTGCTCAGGGGTAAGGTCACCATAGGCAGGTGGCAGAGCTAATGTGTAGTAATGGTGCTTTCTGAACTTGGCAAAGTTTTACTCCTGCTTCCACCAGTCCCAGACTAATATGGCTACCAGCTGTCTATATACATATTCTCAGACGGACACTCAGTGCCGGTTAAATTATATTTGCTCCTTCCTAAGAAATCTCTGATAATTTGGGTAGGTATGCAGCAGCAAGTTACATTTCACAAGTTACAAGAATAAAAACATAATTACACACATTTAAAAAAATCCTGTTTAAATTTCTTTTTCAATTGTCAGATAGACACAGAGAGGGGCCCCAGTAGTGGCACACCCAGTTGAGTACATAGTTTACCATGCTCAAGAAGCAGGGTCCATGCTCCCGTTCCTCATCTACTGGGTTGAAGTAGGTCTGCAGGTGTCTTATCTTTCACTCTCCCTATCTCCCTCTCCCCTCTTGATTTCTCTCGGTTCTAGCAAATAAAAATAGGAAGGAAGGAAGGAAGGAAGGAAGGAAGGAAGGAAGGAAGGAAGGAAGGGAGGAAGGGAGGAAGGGAGGAAGGGAGGAAGAAAGAATAAAAAGAAAGAAAGAAAGAAAGAAAGAAAGAAAGAAAGAAAGAAAGAAAGAAAGAAAGAAAGAAAGAAAGAAAAAGGGGAGTTGGGCAGTAGCGCAGAGGGTTAAGCGCACGTGGCACAAAGAACAAGGACCAGCGTAAGGGTCCTGGTTAGAGCCCCCAGCTCCCCACCTGCAGGGGAGTCACTTCGCTGGCGGTAAAGCAGGTCTGCAGGTGTCATCTTTCTCTCCCCCTCTCCATCTTCCCCTCCTCTCTTCATTTCTCTCTGTCCTATCTAACAACGATAACAATGATAACTACAACAATAAAAACAACAAGGGCAACAAAAGGGAAAGTAAATAAATTAAATTTAAAAAATTAAAAAATTTTAAAAAAAGAAAGGAAAAGAAAGAAAGGAAGGAAAGAAGGAAGGAAGGAAGAAAGGAAGAAAGGAAGGAAGGAAAAAAGAAAGAGAGAAATGGATTTATAGTGCCAGCACTGAGCCCCATAGATAACCCTGGTGAAAACAAGAGAGAGAAAGAGAAAGATCACTGCACTGCTCTGCCATCCCTGGTGTGCCCCCTTGCCCCCATGCTCGTGTTCTTGTGCTCCCATACAGTGTCAAGAGCTGGAACCTGGGGTTTCATGCATGGTAAAAGATATACCCTACTAGGTGAGCTATCTCCTGACTCTGTATTGAAAAAAAAATCTATTCCCTAAAAAAAACACAGAGAGGGAGAGTGCAGAATGAAGAATTCGTGTCTGTTTTAATCTACTTTGGAGCTGCCCTGGAAAAGCAGTTTGTCTTTTCTGTTTTTCTATTTCCTGTTTGTTTCAGGAGACCTTGCTGGAAGCAACTCTGTTTGAGGCACAGCATGAAACATCTGCCCTGTTGTGACTTCTTGGTTCAGCTTTTACATACATCACCTTCCTAGCCTTGAGTCAAAAAAAGCATTCCCAGGCTCTTTAAGCCATTATGTGGGATTGCTATTAGGAACCAAATGCACTCAAACAGACTCTCCAGCCCACCCAGGATTACAGTTCTGACCTTCAACGATAGTACAGCAGGGAGGCAGATCCAAAAAGGCTGACACTCCCTGCCTTGTTATTTTTAACCCCCCAGAGGCTGCTTCTGCATATGATATCACTTATGTAACTTCTCTTTGCAAGAACCCCTCTGCTGCCCCCACCTAGTCTCCACACCCATCCCACCCCATCACCCCACTACAATGACACATGTGCTGCTCCACCCATCTGTGAATATGCCAATAGTTCAAGGATGTGGACATTGAGTAAATAAACACACACAGAAATGAAATTGGCTTTTATGCAACCAGCTTTGGGGAGTTACAGTTCTATTCCTTTAGGCTTAAATTTTCAGTGTGTTAGGATAAGAGAATTGCCAAAACTATATTGCAAAGCTGATTAGGAATTCTCATCATTAGAAATTACATTGTTACTTTGAGATAAAATATTTAAAAATTTTTTACTGTGGTTCCTACATAAGGTTATTAACCTAGAGTAATCTCACTAGTTTCTACATGCTGGGTTGATTCATGAGTTTATGATTTTTACCATATAAGAAAACTTAAATTCTAGCAATAGTTAATGACCATCTACTCTTTAAAACGTAGGATTTTACTTCAAAGACGTTGGCCTATTAAGCATGATATTAAATGTTCATCTATTTAAAAAGCTGCAAATGTTAATGAAAAAAAAAAGCTATCAAATGCTCGGATCATTCTATTAATAAAATAGCTTCAAACACTGTTGGGGTTTTGATGAAGGTAAGAACTCAAACAACTTTATCTACTGGTGAGACAATTATTAATAATAGTTCGGTTGTTAGCAAAAATGCCAAAAGAGTAGGAAAACAGTAGCAAAATGCATCAAATTGAAAAATTTCCCTATTTTATCATATCTTCATTAGTCCCATTTTATTATATTTTTTAAAAAAGATTTCATAAACCTAAATCAGCACTTACTCAGTGCAAAATTGGAATGTCAGTACTATAGCTATTTTGACTACCATGGTTAGCCAAAAGAGGAAAAGGACAAACAATATAGCTAGTTATTTTTAAGGAATTGTTTTTAATGATTTCTTTTAACCTTCTGTATTGTGAATTGTCTCAGGTAAGGATGCTTTTGTCTGCAAGTCACAGAATATCCACATACTAATAGCATTAAAAGTACGGTGTTTGGGGGTCAGGCGGTGTTGCACCTGGTTAAGCACTCACATTACAGTGCTCAAGGGCCTAGGTTCAAGCCCCTGGTCCCCACCTGCAAGGGGAAAGCTTCATGAGTGGTAAAGTAGGGATGCAGGTGTCTCTGGGTTTCTCTCCCTCTCTATCTCCCCTTCCTCTCTCAATTTCTTCTACAATCAACCTGGGCATGGGACAGGGAGGGCGGGGGCAGGCAGTGGGTGGATGGAAAATGGTACTTGAACAAACACTTTACTATGTGCAAGGACTGGAGTTCAAGGCTATAGTCCCCATCTGCAGGGGAAAGCTTCATGAGAGCTCAAGTAGTGCTGCAGATATCTCTATTTCATTGTCTTTAATCCCCTCTCCCCTCTCAATTTCTCTATCCTATCAAGTTAAAAAAAAAAGATTGCTGGGGGCAGTGGATTCACTGTGCAGGCACCAAACGCCAGCAACAACCCTGGTAGCAATAAAAATAAAACAAAATAAAACACCCAGAATTTACTGACTTTTAGCAATAATTATTTTTGCTTATAAATTTTCAATTTGGGAAGGACTGAGGATGGGGGCAGCTTCTCTCCTCCTCCCTGACATCCACTAAGGAAACTTGAAAAACCAGAGACTAGAATCATTAAAGGCTAGTTTAATCACATACATACTGTTCTTAATGGCAAAGTTGGGAGAATTGAGTGTTGGTGCCACTGAGGCTCTTCAGGCATCTCTGTCTCTGTGTGGCCTCCTATGTGGTTTCTCCAACATGACAGCTTCAATGTGGGCTGATATCTGATATGTCAACTCAGGTCCACAGTTTACATGTCACACAAAGGGACAATAAGGCAGAAGCTGTATCCCTTCCTGAGACCTAGCCTGGAGACTCATACTACATGCTGTATCATTCTTGCTGCATTCTATTTGTTAGAAGTAAGTCACAATTTATTGTTAAATGGGAATCTGGGGAATGTTATGCATGTAAAAAAAAAAAAAAAAGAAGTAGAAACGCAAAGCAGAAATTGACTGAGTTTGGAGTATGGCACCAAAGTAAGAAAGCAGAAGTACACTAGAGTTTGCAGTGAGTACCTCCCTAATACTTCCTCTCCACTTTTCCAAGCTTTGGGTCCATGATTGCTCAACAATTTGTTTGGCTTTGTATGTTAACTCTCTTTTCAGTCACCAGGTTCCAGGTGTCATCAGGATGCCGGCCAGACTTCCCTGGATTGAAGACCCCACCAATATGTCCTGGAGCTCAGCTTCCCCAGAGACCCACCCTACTAGGGAAAGAGAGAGGCAGACTGGGAGTATGGACCGACCAGTCAACGCCCATGTTCAGCGGGGAAGCAATTACAGAAGCCAGACCTTCTACCTTCTGCAACCCACAATGACCCTGGGTCCATGCTCCCAGAGGGATAGAGAATGGGAAAGTTATCAGGGGAGGGGGTGGGATATAGAGATTGGGCGGTGGGAATTGTGTGGAGTTGTACCCCTCCTACCCTATGGTTTTGTTAATTAATCCTTTCTTAAATTAAAAAAAAAAGTAAGTCACAAAGACAGGCCCATATCAAGAGTAAAGGGATAAAACCACGTCTTTCGACGTGAGGAGTGCCAAAGAATTTGTCTTGAAGTCTTGAAGCTGCCATAATAGGGATCAGCTTTGTGTAAGTCAGTCTAGAGGGAAGCTGTCCATGTGGGACTCCATGATACAACAAAAACCTAGGTCTTTTTTTTCTTTATTGGGGGATTAATGTTTTACAGTTGACAGTAAATACAATAGTTTGTACATGCATAACATTTCTCATTTTTCCACACAACAATACAACTCTCATTAGGTCCTTTGCCATCCTGTTCCAGAACCTGAACTCTTTCCCCCACCCCCACCCCTGGAGTCTTTTACTTTGGTGCAATACATCAACTCCAGTCCAAGTTCTGTTTAATGAAAAACCTAGGCTTTTTTCTGTAATTCTGCTCTACCTCTTTTAGTAGATAAGTTGATTATCTCAAAGTTACAAGATGACTGCAGTAGCACCAGACATGATAACCACATTCAAGACTAAGAAGAACTGAAGGAGGAGTAGTACCAGTAACTTCTGGTTCCCTATATCAGGAAATTTTACAAAATCACCTCAAGGTCTTCCTTAGCAAAATTTTATTTATGCTCACTTGGTCAGAACTTGTCACAAAACCACCCTTTGCTTCAGGAAACATTAGGACAGTGACTATTTACATTCTGTCTTCTTTACTGTAGACACAGATCAGGGTGGCAAGATAAACATTGGGTCAGCCAAACCATGCTTCTGCCCTAATATGTCTCTGTATAAGAACCATAAAGTCAAGAGTAAGAGGAACTTCAAAAAATGTCTTCTCCCTCTGCCAAAGTTAATAAAAAAAAATAAAAAATAAAAAGGCCCATGGATTGGGAGGTGACATAGTGCCTATTAGCGTATGTAAAAGCATGAAGTCTCAAGTTCAATCCCTGGAATTGCATGTGCCAGTGATGCTCTGGTCCTCTCTGTCATATAAACAAACAAACAAGTTTAAATAAAGCAATTAAAAGACCCCAATATTAGAGTAATAGAAAAATGAACCCATAAATTAAAACATTTTCAAATGTTAACTTACAAGCAGGATCAAAAATCAGTCATTGAATTAATGCATCATTGAATTAATGTATTAATTTATACAGTTTAAACAGGAAGTGGAATTGGGTCACCACAGAAACATTTGCCAATAAGATAGCAAAGACAAAGAAGACCATTGACTTCTGGTAAAATGTTACAGCTGCCTTGCAGATTGCCTTAGGTTCTGAGGCCCAGGACCTAAAAAGAATTTGAGAGCAGAGGGGAAAAAATGAATTATCAACGTATAACCCCAGTCAAGTTTTTATTTCTCACCTTTTAGAACATTCTTTTTTCTTTTAGTTTCTGTTGTTCACTAGTGAACAGAAACAGGAAAGATTCTATGAATTGAGGGATTTTATTTAAGCCAACTGCAACAATGACTAAGTTTTTAACATTTGAAAACTTGAAGTTTTATAACAATTTACTAAGTAAAATAAATTAAAATTCCTTTCTTTCCCCTCTGTGAGCACAAGTCTTCTTCTCCCCACCATCCTCAGCTTCCCAGATCATATTATTTCAAGTTATGGTTGTATAAATTAGGTTAGAGAAATAAGATAATGGTTCTGCAAAAAAATTCTCTCCTCAGGAGCATCAAAGGTCCTAGGTTCAATCCCCAGCAGCACCACAAGTGAGAGATGAGTAGTGTTCTGGTAAAATAAATAAATAAATAAATAAATAAAGGAATAAATGAATCACAGCAGATATTTCTCTGGGCCCTTCAGTCCCAGGAGATTTAGCTCATACTGAAAAAAATGAGACAACTGGATTTACTAGCTCAGTGGTGTCAGGACTCGTTCCCAAGTGAGTGAAAGATACTCAAGAAAACACATGTGCATAAGGGAAAGAGCTCATTCTAAAGAAAAATGTACTCCCAGTGAGAACTTCAACAACATTACAGGCTACAACTTGCAATTTATGCCTGATTAGCTTTCAGAGACAAATGAATGGGAAATTGGAAACCCTTTCCTTTATAATAGAAGAATTCTGACAAAAGGAAATTAAATAATTTATCCAACATGACAGAGCCCATATTAGAGGGGGGGATGTCCAGTCATTTGCAAATATTTCTATTCATAGCTTAATTTGGAATAGAAGGTCATGCAGGTCTTTATTCCAAACCTTGACTAACTCAATCTAAGATGAAATAGACAAGCAAATCAGGAAGCATATATTGTGGGAGTTACTAATACTTTTTTAAATCACTTATAATCTAGTGCTCTGTTTTCAATGTTTCTATCTTCTGGAAAATTTTATTTAAGAAGCAATGAATAGGCTTTTAGAGAACATGATAAAATTTAAAAGTAAACTATTAGAACTTATTTTTGCAAAGCTGTGGCCTCATATATGCATTATTTTACTGCTCTGGAGCCAACTTTTGAGAGAGAGAGAGAGATAGAGAGAGAGAGGAGAAGAAGAAGGAAGAGGAGGAGGAAGGAAGAGAAGAAGGAGAAGAAGAAGAGAGAAAAAAAAAACAGTTATCAGAGTTTCCCCAGTGTCACAGAGCTCCCCTATGATGTTGAGACTCAAGCCTGGGCCTCTACAGGGCAAGGGCAGTGTCCTAGTCAGTAAGCTACCTCTCTGGCCCTTGAACTTTTCCTTTAAAAATATAGGGGCTGGGGCCAGGTGGTGGCACACCTGGTTAAACACTGACATCACAGAGCACAAGGACCCAGGTTCAAGCCTCTGGTCCCCAACTGCAGGGGGAAAGCTTCAAGAGTGGTAAAGCAGGGTTGCAGGTGTCTCTGTCTCTATCACCCCCTTCTCTCTCAATTTCTGGATATCTCTAATAAATAAATAAAAGTAGTAATAATTTACACACACACACACACACACACACACACACACACACACACACACACACATATATATATCAGGAAATAGCTCACTTGGTAGAGAGCACACTTTACCATGCATGAGGAACAGGGTTCAAGGTTCCAGCCATCACATGGAAGTACCTGCACAGAGGAAGTTTTGCAAGCAAGGAGGCAGTGCTGTGGTTACTTCTCTGTGATTCCTTCTTCTCTATTCTTTCTCCCTCTATTTCTAGCCTTCTATCTGTTGGAAAAGTCATGGTGTATTTTACCATTTGTCTATGAAAAAAGGTGTCATGACTTTTCTAGCAACCCAATAGATTATAAGCAAACAAGCAAGCAAACAAACAAAGTCACTTCACCTGGAGGGATGGAATATTGCAGGTACCAACCCCAATGCCCAGTGATGCCCTGGTGGCAAAAATAATGAAGAATGTATATGGGGCGGCCGGGCAGTAGCACACCAGGTTAAGCACACATAGTACAAAGCACAAGGACCTGCGCATGGATCCCCGTTCAGGCCCCCAGCTCCCCACCTTCAGGGGGTTCACCTCACAAGCAGTGAAGCAGGTCAACAAGAGTCTATCTTTCCCCCTCTCTATCTTCCCTTCCTCTCTCAATTTCTCTCTGTCCTATCTAATAAAAAACGGAAAAAATGGCTGCCAGGAGCAGTGGATTTGTAGTGCAGGCACCAAGCCCCAGCAATAACCCTAGAGGCAAAATAAAACAGAATAAATATGTCAATTTAGAGATATACTTTAAGACACTTCAGACATTCCCAAGTCACATAGAAAAAAAATATAAAGTGATAAAACTAATAATTTACTTTGTAAATATTGAAAACATCTATTAACTATTATAGGCTTAGAGTAAGTGTTCACACTAAATTTCATTGAATGTTCAATGTCTTTCAAACACACAAATGTAGTAATACATGATAGCTTTTTAGACCAACTATTCCTTGTTTTCAACTCTAACTAGAAATTCCTTTTGGGCTTCAAATACAAAGATTTATTGATATTACTCAACCAGGTGACAAGATTAATAATCTCCATTAAGCACTAATTTTCTTTTCATGCTGCAGAGACTAACACAGATGTGAAACAGAGGTTAGCCACCCCCAGAACATATGTCTAGACAACAAGCAAGCTGATGACAGTTGGTACATGAGCTGATTGTGCTTCCTTACCTCCCTTTCTACTGTCTGTTTTGCTGGCAATGAAATCTAATAGCAAATGTTTCTCTTTCCTGCCTTGTGTCCAACTTCCTAAGTGCTAGTAGTTTGGGGGTGTGCAAAGGAGACACCCACACACACATACACACAACATGACCCACTGAGTTTAGATGAACAAGAGTTTATCAAGTTCCTATTACCAGTACCGTGCTAGTGGCTTAGAAATAGTGACAAAAGATAGTCTCAGATTGTCTAAATCCACATCCCAGCTCATCATTCATTAGTTGCATAACCTCAGACAAGTTCCTCAATCATTTAAATCTGAAAATGAGGATAATAATAATAATAATATAATAATAATAACATCAGCAGTAATAAAACACTGTGAGTTGTAGGTAAGATCTTTCTTAGACAAAGTATCTAGTGAGTGCAATAAACTCAGCTAGCTAGCATATCACCATCATCATCATCTCAACCCAGTCGTTCTTTAATTTTCCTGTGGAGGGAAAATAAAAAAAAAAAAGCAGGTTGTTCCCAATTTTGTTTCCAAACTGTTTATGTGTCGTTCTCTTCTCACACAGAAAATAAAGACCAGAGAGACCACGCTGAGATGGTGGCAGTGGTCGCAGTGGCGGTGGTGGCTAAGATTAATGTAGGTGCCAGACTTAAAGAATTATCTGATTTAATGTTCACATTAAATGAGGTAGATGTGTTATATCCACACTTGCAGAGAAAGAAAGTAGGTGTGGGGGAGTCGGGTGGTAGTGCAGCGGGTTAAGTGCATGTGGCACAAAGCGCAAGCACCAGTGGTAAGGATCCCGGTTCCAGCCCCCAGCTCCCCACCTGCAGGGGAGTCACTTCACAAGCGGTGAAGCAGGTCTGCAGGTGTCTGTCTTTCCTCCTCGCTGTCTTCCCTTCCTCTCTCGATTTCTCTCTGTCCTATCCAACAACAATAACATGAATAACAACAACAGTAATAACTACATCAATAATGAAAAACAACATGGGCAACAAAAGGGAAAAAAAATATTAAAAAATTATAATTAAAAAAAAAGAAAGTAGGTGTGGGGTGGGGGTAGATAGTATAATGGTTATGCAAAGAGACTCTCTAATGCCCTAGGCTACAAAATCTCAGGTTCAATCTCCCACACCACCATAAACCAGAGCTAAGCAGTGCTCTGGTTTGAAAAGAGAGAGAGAGAGAGAAGAAAAAGAGAGGGTAGGGCGGTAGCGTAGCAGGTTAAGCGCACGTGGCGCAAAGCACAAGGACCATCGTAAGGATCCAGGTTCAAGCCCCCAGCTCCCCACCTGCAGGGGGGTCGCTTCACAAGCAGTGAAACAGGTCTGCAGGTTTCTATCTTTCTCTCCCCCTCTCTCAATTTCTCTCTGTCCTAGCCAACAACAATGAACAATAACAACAAAGGCAACAAAATGGGGGAAAAAATGGCCTCCAGGAGCAGTGGATTCGTAGTGCAGGCATTGAGCCCCAGCAATAACCCTGGAGGCAAAGAAAAAAGAGACAGAGAGGAAGGAAAGAGAGAAAAAGAAAGAGAGAGAGGAAGGAAGGAAGGAAGGAAGGAAGGAAGGAAGGGAGGAAAGAAGGGAGGAAGGAAGGGAGGAAAGAAGGGAGGAAGGAAGGAAGGAAGGAAGGAAGGAAGGAAGGAAGGAAGGAAGGAAGGAAGGAAGGAAGGAGTGGGACAGACTGAGGAGCTCAACTGTTGTGATGAGTTCAGAGACAGGGGATTACTTAAACATGGAGTTCAAGAAAGACCCCTGAGGAGAGAGTGGAAGAGGGGCAGAGCTAGCCCAATAAAGTGTGTGGGGCTGGGCTGACATATCCAGTTAAGCACAGGTATCACCACCATGCTCAAGGATCCAGGTTCTATCCCTCACCTCCCACCTGCAGGGGGGACACTTCACAAGCAGTGAAACTGGTCTGTAGGTGTCTATCTTTTCCTCTTCCTCTCTATCTCCCCTACACTCCCCTCTCTCTGTCTTATCAAGTATAATAGAAACAAGGAAAAAAGGGGGGAATGGCCCCCAGAAGCAGTGGATTCCTAGTGTCAGCACCAAGCCCCAGTAATAACCCTTGTGGCAGGAAAAAGAAAAAAAAAGTCCTATTAGGAGGGGGGTGGGGGTGCATAGACCTTTGGTTGTGGGTGCAGTATTGAATACTACCCTGTAATCCAACAATCTTGTAAGCAACTGTTAATCATAAATTTAAAATGGCTTGAAAAAAGAAAAAGAAGAAATGTGTGCTAGAAGAAAGAACCTGAGCAAAACCACAGGGAACATCCTGTATACAGAAACTGGATGCAGTCTGCTAGTATTAAACATAAAGTTTAAGGTGAGAAGTGATTGAAAAGGAGACTCGTGAGGAACGTGAGAGCCAGCTCATGGCAGGTTTTATATACTGTGCTAAAATGCCTGTAGCCTTTCTTTAGATCAGATTTTCTAAGCCAAGTTACTAAAGCACTAGAGGTGTTTGTGGAGGTCTTTCATGAAATGTACCTAATAATAGTAGATTTATTATGATTGGTGTCTGAAAACATCCTTGGTTTTACCATTTCTAAGTGACTCACAATGCATATGTATCAGCATATTGAAGGCCCTGAGAAGTTCTGCAAAAAAGGGAGTGTGTGTGTGTGTGTGTGTGTGTGTGTGTGTGTGTGTGTGTGTGTGTGTGTTTAGCTGAACACTTTTTTAATTGATTTCACTGTAGGACACTATTTTTACAGAATACTGGGAGAGGTTTTGCAAGGTTTTAAACAACATAATGATTTGGATAGGTCAATTTAGTAAAAAAAAAAAAAAAAAAAAAAGAAAGAAAGAAAATCACTCTCCCCATAGAAACAGACTTTTAAAGTAGATTTATTTATTTATGTTTACTTCTTTTCAGAGATGAGTTTTAAAGAAGCACGACTAAAGACAAGAGTGAGATGATGATGATGACCCAGGATGGAGGAGATGGAAGCTTGCAGGAAATGATTTGGAGCTAAAATCTATACATTTCTTAAGGGTAGAGTGGACGGAGGGAAATGGCTGTTTAGAATGATACCTAGGATTCATATTCAAAAGCTTGGTTTTTTTTCCTTAAATGAATCTCCACATTCAGATAGCCAAAAGCACACAATAAACAGGCAAATCAAATGACTCAAGGTCAATTACAGTATGTCAGCCATCACTTACCACTAGGAGAGATTCTTGTCACCTGTGACTTGAAGCATTATGATGCATAAGAAAACCAGACCCTCACTATTTTCTTCTACTTTTCTGGGGTTTCCTTTTCTCAACAACATTACAATGAAATGATATTGAGTAAGATATTGTTATACGTTTATATTCTTACTTTAAAAAAAGTGAACCTGCACTAAAGTTGCTGTCATAATTAAGATGCTCTAATGCAAATCTACACAGATGAATGTTTTTTTCATATAATATGTCGCAACAAATTGTCTAATAAAATGGATTTGTTTTTCTCTTTTCTTTCTATAAGCTTTCTAAGAATAGGAGTGGGCCGGTGAACTAGCTCACTTGGAGAGTGTGCTACTTTGCCACGTGTGCAACCCCCGTTCAAGCCCGATCCCCACCACACTGAAAGTCTCTTTCACACTTTTTCTGGATGTTTTCTGTCTTTGTCTAAAAAATATTATTAAAAATAAAACAATGAAAACAGGAGGCACATCTTTGTCTCTGTGCCCTGAAGGTCTGAAACAGTTTCAATGGTCCAGAGAGTGGTAGAACATGGGACTTGATAGCCTGAGGTCCTAGGTTCAATCCCTGTCACCACATATACTAGAGCTGAGCAGTGCTTTGGTGGCTCTCTTAAATAATAATAATGAAATTTTAAGTTGCATGAGGAAGTGGTTGAACACATCACTCGCATGCAAAAGGTCCCAAGTTTAATCCCCAGTATCACACATGCCAGAGTGGTGTTCTGGACCTCTTATAAAAACAAACAAACTGGTTACATCCTTGATTCCTTCCTGTAGTCTCTACCACTGAACTATAGTTTGAAATCCATACTGTTCTCTTGTTTGCACTATCTAGCACCTATCCTGGTGGCCTCTCTCCTGTTGTCCCTGGCATAGGCCTGTCCACCCCTATCCACCCAGAGTGCTCATTCGAAAATATACACCAGGTCATGTCACTTCCTGCTTGAACACCCTCCAGTTGCTTCCGGTCTCATATATAACAAGGCCCAGATGCCTGCCCTTGGTGTACAGGACTCTTCCTGACCAGACCTCATCCTGTACCTGGCCCACCCTCTCCCTGACTCACCGCACTCAAGCTGGACCCTTGTCACTTTACTTTTCCAACCACTGGATATCATCTTTCCAGGGAAGCCTCTGATCACCTCACTCATCCTGTGTTTGATTATCCTAACATGCTGTTCTTTCTTTCATATATTCATTATTTTCTGAAACAATCTTATTTCAGAATTTACTTAATTTATGTGTCTTTCCTTCTAGATTATAAGCTTTATGAGAACAAGGACTTTGATGGTCTTACATGCTGCTGCATCTCTACGTCTAAGCATATGTTTAGCACACAGTGAACACCTGACACATCTTGTTTTGAATAAATCGGCGATATTTTTAAAGCCAACGCACAGTCTTAGATGCTTAGAAATCTGCCAAGGTTTATGTTCTGAAAACACGTAATTTTCTTGTCTAAAATCTCCAAGAGCAAAACAGAATTTTAGATCTAAATAAATGCTTATTCCAACGTATTTGACTCAGAAATAACCAAATGTACCTAATACCCTTAATTATCCTCTATCACAGGTAAATATTTTTGCTTACCACATACACTCTTTAACCTAGTTATAGTAACATAATAAGGGATTAGACCCTTGATACAAGTTGCCAAGTGTCATGTTTTTATATAAAACAAGCCCACATAGTTTGGAAGGAAGCCCAACAGACTCAAGATTCAGATTCATGTAGTTGTCATGCTAAGGAAAACCTATCTTTCAGACTATTCTGATGGACACATAGACAGCTATTTTTTCCTCCAAAAAAAAAAGACTTTTCAACCACAATCCAGTGAAAATATATGTGTAGAAAAATGTTCAAGGTAATCAATATAGTCTCTATGGGACCAATAACTGTCAAAGCCACAACAAATGGGTATACATTTCTGGTCAATTTTATATCTAGATTGTTTATTTAACATTTGGAGATTCTTATATGGTTACACCAGCATTTTCAGAAGGTATTTACAGAGAGAAAGAGAGAGACAGAGAGAGAGAGAATGGAAGGGGGAGGGAAAGAGAGGGAGAGAGAGAGAATATGTCACTCCATCATGTGCAGTACTGGGGGTCAGAGCTGGGGCCCCATACAGGCAAGATCTGTACTATACCTGTTGAAGCCATCTCCCAGTCACAGTAAATTCTTAGTTGGAAGGAAAGGGATATAGAATGAGTCTTATGCCACAACTCTCCCTAGCACTGTCACAGAGGCTAGCAACATAGCAAGTATGTGGGTTCAGTTCCTGGGCTACAGAAATGAAATGTGACAGTTGCTGGTCAGGACACAGAAGAACCCAGGATCTTAGGAAACAACAAGAAACACGGGGGTGGTGGTGGTGATGGTGTTGTTGTTGTTGTTGGTGGTGGTGGTGGTGGTGTGTGTGTGTGTGTGTGTGTGTGTGTGTGTACTCTGTAGAGTGTGCACATTACCATGCAAAAGTACCTAGGTTCAAGCTCTATCCCCACATGCAGAGGGAATCTTCATGAGCAGTGAAGCCATGTTGTAGGTGTCCCTATCTATCTATCTGTCTGTCTGCCTGTCTGTCTATCTTCCTACCTACTTACCTACCTACCTACCAATTTCGCCTTCCCTCTAAGTTTCCATCAACAAATGGATGGGGGTGGGGAACACTCAAAAAACAAAGAACATTCTCTTCCTTTGTAGCCTTTCATTTCCCAAAAATAGATACAAACATGCTTGGAGGTCAAACTGCTATGCTTGTCATACTGTAATCTTGAAAGAGCTACTTAACCCTTCTGAGTCTTAGCAATTTCATCTACAAAGCATTATTAGTCAGAAAAATACTGTGGACCTCCTGGCATTCCTTTGGGGGTTAAATAAAGTGCTGAGTGTGTGTGTGTGTGTGTGTGTGTGTGTGTGTGTGTGTGTGTGTGTGTGTGTGTGTGTGAAGATCTCACAGAATCCCCAGTATAGTACACACACTCAAAAAGCAGCAGCTCTTTAGAGCAAGTAGTTCTGAGACTGTGCTGCTCAGGAAAGACAAATTCTTTTTTTTTTAATTTATTTTTTATTTAAGAAAGGATAAATTAACAAAACCATAGAGTAGAAGGGGTACAACTCCACACAAATTCTGATACAACTCTGCTCTTTCCTTGTACCTCTCAGAGAACATCAGTGCTGAAAGGAACATTAGAATTGATTTAATCTCTCTCTCTCTCTCTCTCTCTCTCTCTCTTTCTCAACTGAAGGTTCAAGCAGTTACATGGATCATCCAACTAAATCTAGTTACCAGCAGAGCAAGACTTGATCTTTAATTTATAGAGATAGAAAAGAAGGAACTTAAGGAAGAAATTAAATTGAAACAGTGTCAGGTAGCCTTTCCATCGAGATGAGACCATCTGAAAAGACTGGTGACTCCTGATAAAGGTGGATGACTGGTGACATTCAGGCAGAACCTCCCACCATCAGTGTGTACAAGTGAAGGGACACAACCCAGGAAGCAAGAGGCACTCCCTTCAGATAGCCAGTCCATAGCATCACATCCCCCCACACTGCCTGCCTCATTGTCTGCACCAAACAAAGGAAACTTGACCCTGCCTGATATGCAAGTGAAGTTAACAAAAGGAGGGGAACCAGTATCTTGGAAAGCATATGGTAGGTGTAGTATGTCAGTACTGTTAGTAAAAGGAGCAGAGGGAGGGGGAAAACAACTGTCCCTCTGTATCATTTGAGCAGGTGCCTTCTCTTTTTAAAAGAATAGCTGGAAATTGAGTGAGTTGAACAAGCAGGTGTTAGATGGGGATGCAGAATTCTGGGGGCGGTGGGGGGGATGCATTGAGCTGAACAGGTAATAAAGAGCCTTGAGCAGGAGGTTTGAGGAAAACAACTGTGTGTGTGTTTGCATAAAGGCACACACACATATATTTAGCCAAACATGCCTGTCTTCCCCTTTTGCAGTTAATTTCAGCACAGCCCTCACCTCAAAGGCAAATTAAATTGTGTCCACTGTGCTATTTACAAGTATTGGGGGAGGTTCTCGGGCATGATGGGAGATGTTGTGGGAGTATGACAGGGCAAGGCAGTTTAAGGCCTAACTTAATTCCAAACTGAAATTGCTGGATCCACCTGCTATGCATTAATTATGCAACAATTACTGCCTATTTAGTGCCACTGCTGCATCTTCTAAGAGAAAGAAGTACATTAGGGAAACACTTGATAAAGCTACTCACCAAAGAAAGAAAAGACTCAAATTTGTGTAAGTTTTTTTTAAACCACATATTATATAAAGAAGCTAACTTGACCTCATGTGGTTATAAACAAAAACTGCCAAGTTATTATCAGGCAAATAAATCATCCTCAACTTCAAAGCTTTTCCATTGACTACTGTCACTGTTCCACTCCTATGTGTTTGCTATTTTTGAACCTTGACATTGTATACTGTTTTGCATGGATTTGCATCTGGAGTTTTTGGGGAACTTGGTACAACTATGTAAGGAAGAAAAAAATGCACTCAGTACTAAAAACTACTCACTAAACCATCAGCTGTGACATCACACAATAGCAAAAACCAGCTCAAAGATCACAGGTCTTCCTGGAGATTTCCCCAGCATAAAAGTTAAGAATTGTTATGGGGAAAGGAACTGCTCTAAAAGTGAGATAAGAAAGTTGATGTAAGTTACATGCAGAAGTCCAACAGAAATGAATGGTGCACTCATGCATAGGACTCCAAATGGACTGTTAAGGTTTGGTTCTCTCTCTCCCTCTCTCTCATACTTTTATTTATTTATTTATTTTTATTATTGGAGAGAGAGACAAAGAGAAATTGAGAGGGGATGGAGAGATAGAGAGAGGGAAAGAGACAGAGAGACACCAGCCAACAACACTTCACTTGTGAAACCTTCCCCCTGCAGGTAGGGACCAGGGGCTTGAAGTCGGTCCTTGGGCAACTTTATATTCACTTAACCAGGTGCACTAGCACCTGGCCCCGGGGTCTGGTTCTCAAACAGCAAGTGCTGAGTTGAGGGGTTCTGATCAGCCACTAATTTTCTTTCTGGATGAAAATATCCTTGGGGAATTCCAGTTTTTGTCTAACCCACACCTTCTAGTCTTGGAATTTCGATGTTTTTATCGTCACAGAACATATGAAAATTCCACCAGCAATCCTTGCTAGCTGTCATCTCCCTCCACTTTTTTCAAATATAATTTTAGCTTGATGAACAACTTAAAAAAAAAGATTTATTTATTTTAAGGAGAAAGAGCATACGCTTATGCAAAGGCTCCAGACCTGGGTCCTCAGACTTATATTCTGCCTGCTAATCTATCTCCCACTGATGAACAACTATTAATGTTTGCCCAGAAATTTCTGGAACAACAGAGCTTTCCTTGAATTTTCTGTCTTATATTTATGTTTGTTTTCTATCTATTTACATCATTGCTTTGACCCATTTCAGTTATTTGGGGAAACTTGTACTTAAACCCCAATATAACACTAGAGTTCTGAGCACTGTTTTATTCCATTTAAATTGTCTTAACCACCTAAGTATACATGAAAGTAACTTGGCTGTAATTTCTGCATACCTCTGTTAGCCACATGGTCTACTTCTAAGAGAAATACCAGTGGTCTTTAGTTTCTTAGGTAAAGTAGGTAAGGAATCAGTGGGGGCTCTCGTTAGAGGGGAGATTGGAATTAGAGCCACTAATGAAACTGCGTCACACTTGATTCCACTTCCTCTGAAGTTGAAATGTCTGAACCTTGGCAGCAATATTCTGGGACTTACAAAGTCTAAGAAAGGTCCAAAGAGGTAAAATTTTCTCCTGTAAGAAGTACAGAAAGTCCAGAGGGAGAGGACATGGACACAAACTGGTAGGTCTTAGAAGAGGCTGTGTGAAAAGAAAGAGCAGTTGAGGAGAGATACATTACTCATATAAGCCGCCTTCTATGTAGTATGTGTCAGTCAGAACTGCCTATCCTCTTACCACACTGCATTGCTCTTTCTAAAATATATGTCGTAGGGCCAAAGTCTGGTCAACATCTTAGGGCAGAAAAGAACTTTCTCTAAATGGTGCAGACATCATTTTCAAAATAAGGAAGATGCAGTGGCTGCCAGTCCTCCAAACAGACCAACTTAGACAACAAATTAAGCACTTCAGTGGTCCACAAAATATTAAATTCTTCCTGACTGCATGCACTTAATTTTTCTGTTTCCAGAGCCCTTAGGGAGCTAGCATGCTACTTCTGAGAATTTTGAAATCCATGAGATTCCTAAAAGGCATTATGGAAGAGAGGTTTATATAACTACTGCTATTTAGGGGGTGGGGGAGTTGTAAAATTCTATTACACAGGCTTTCTTCAAAACTTTAGGGGGAAAAAAAACTAAAGTGGGATAGAGAAATTCCTCCAAGATGATCATTCACAAAATGGTCATTTGGACTACACAAACAATGATCATATTGTAAATCTAACAGTAACTTCACTGGATGTAAGATTAAGTCAGAGAGCTGATGCTCAAATTTTATTGTACCTCAAAATTACATTTGGGGCTTGCTGAAAAGAAACACTACAGGGTATCACCCCCCACTGAGATTCTGAGATGAAGGCCAAGCTTTATGTGTCTGTTTGTTTGTTTGTTTGCCACCAGGATTATCATTAAGGCTCAGTGCCTATATGATGACTCCAACACTTCCTAGTAGTCTTTTTTTTTTTTTTCTTTTCTTTTCTTTTTTAATTTCTTTATTGGGGAATTAATGTTTTACATTCAACAGTAAACACAATAGTTTGTACATGCATAACATTCCCCAGTTTCCCATTTAACAATACAACCCCCAATATGTCATTTATCATCCTTCATGGACCTGTATTCTCCCCTACCACCCACGCCAAAGTCTTTTACTTTGGTGCGATATGCCAATTCCATTTCAGGTTCTACTTGTATTTTCTTTTCTGCTCTTGTATTTCAACTTCTGCCTGAGAGTGAGATCATCCCATATTCATCCTTCTGTTTCTGACTTATTTCACTCAACATGATTTTTTTCAAGGTCCATCCAAGATCGGCTGAAAACGGTGAAGTCACCATTTTTTACAGCTGAGTAGTATTCCATTGTGTATATATACCACTACTTGCTCAGCCACTCATCTGTTGTTGGACACCTGGGTTGCTTCCAGGTTTTGGCTATTACAAATTGTGCTGCCAAGAACATATGTGTACACAGATCTTTTTGGATGGATGTGTTGGGTTCCTTAGGATATATCCCCAGGAGAGGAATTGCAGGGTCATAGGGTAGGTCCATTTCTAGCCTTCTGAGAGTTCTCCAGACTGTTCTCCACAGAGGTTGGACCAATTGACATTCCCACCAGCAGTGCAGGAGGGTTCCTTTGACCCCACACCCTCTCCAGCATTTGCTGCTATTACCTTTTCTGATGTATGACATTCTCACAGGAGTGAAGTGATATCTCATTGTTGTCTTGATTTGCATTTCTCTGACAATCAGAGACTTGGAGCATTTTTTCATATGTTTCTCGGCCTTTTGGATCTCTTCTGTGATGAATATTCTGTCCAAGTCCTCCCCCCATTTTTGGATGGGGTTATTTGTTGTCTTGTTGTTGAGTCTGGCAAGCTCTTTATATATGTTAGTTATTAAACTCTTATCTGATGTATGGCATGTAAAGATCTTCTCCCATTCTTTGAGGGGTCTCTTAGTTTGGGTAGTGGTTTCTTTTGCTGTGAAGAAGCTTTTTAATTTGATGTAGTCCCATAGGTTTATACTTGTCTTAGTCTTCTTTGTAATTGGATTTGTTTCATTGAAAATGTCTTTAAAATTTATGCGGAAAAGAGTTCTGCCAATATTTTCCTCTAAGTATCTGATAGTTTCTGGTCTAACATCCAAGTCCCTGATCTACTTGGAATTTACTTTTGTATTTGGTGAAATACAGTGATTCAGTTTCATTCTTCTGCATGTTTTAACCCATTGTTTCCAACACCATTTGTTGAAGAGACTCTGGTTTCCCTATTTAATAGTCTGGGCACCTTTGTCAAAGTTTTTTTTTCAAATTAACTCAAAAAATACAAGTATATATACACAGAGAGATGCATGTCGTCAGGGGAGGTCTGAATAACATGTGGTGGCTTTTTCTTTTTCTTTCTTTTCTGATAGAGACAGAGAGAAATAGAGGGGGAAGGGAGAGAGAAAGAGTGATACCTGTATCACTATTCAACTGCTCTTGAAGCTTTCCCCCTGAAAGTGGAAATTGGGGGCTTAAACCCAGGTCCTTGCACAGAATAATGCATGCATTCTACCAGGAGTGCCATCACCCAGCCCTCAAATATTTATTTTTAATAGGCACTAAAGGTGAACATATTGCAGGTTATTCAATAAACCAGTTGTCTTAAGACATTAATTTCTTGCACAGGGGAGATAGCATAATGATTTTTCAAACAGATTCTCATGCCTGAGTTTCTGAGGTCCCAGGTTCAATCCACTACACCACCATAAGCCAGAGCTGAGCATTGCTCTGGGGAAAAAAATTAATTTCTTGAAATAGTCCCAGCTCTCATTTTTCTCCATTTGTTTTCCTTTCATTCTCCTACTCTGCCCAAACCAGCTCTCACCATGGCCACCAAAGACTTCCATAGTCAATTCTCAATCCTCATTTCACTTGGCCTGTCAACATTATTTAACACAACTTGTCTCACTCTCTTCTGCTCTAAATGCTTTCTTGAGCTGGTTTACAGAATGCTCATCTATCTTGGTACTCCCCCTCCTTTTCCAGTTACTCTTCCTCGGTCTCCATTGAGGACCTTGTCATCCTATTTTCCAAACCTCAGGAGTTGAAGTTTAGGCCTTTCCACTTATCATTTTATAGTCACTTCTTCAGTATTTCCATCTAGTTCATTGGTCTGAATACCCTATTGATGCTGAGAAGCCCCACTATTATATATCCAATTGTCAGCTCAGCATCTCTGCTAAAATGTCTAATCAGTGTACACTAACAGGTACAGACCCTTTGGTCTACACTTCCTCTTTTTCAAGACTTTTTTCTACACTGCTTTAACCTTAATACAGTGCAACTTTACTCTTCTGAAGCCTCGACATCACTGACTTCTCATTTTCTTCATAGTCCACACTTAAGTTTTTAGCAAGTCCTATTAGCTAGGAAATACCTCCAAATCCAGTCATTTCCTGCCGGTACTATCACCAGGCTCTAATTTATAACTTGTTTAACTGAGTGACTACTGAAGCCTCCTAACTGGTCTCCATCTGCAGTGGGGGAAACTTTGAGAGTGATGGAGCAGTGCTACAAGTGTCTTTTTCTATCTCTACTTCTCTCCGTCTCTGTTATTAAAAAAGGGGGAGGGGAAGAGAGAGAAGAGAAGAAGAGGAAAGAAAAGAAAAGAAGATGAAAGAAAAGAGAAAGTCTGGCCAGTGGGAGTGGTAAATTAATTAATTAATCTTCAAAGCAAAAGCAAAGTTCTCTATAATGACCCACATAAAACCACACTACTCTGGCCTCATCGTGTAGCATTCCCCAGTCACCTTTTTTTTTAAAAAAAGATTTTATTTATTTATTAATGAGAAAGATAGGAGGAGAAAGAGAAAGAGAACCACATATCACTCTGGTACATGTGCTTCCGGGGATTGAACTCGGGACCTCATACTTGAGAGTCCAATACTTTAATCCACTGTGCCACCTCCCAGACCACCCCAGTCAACTTTTTGCACTGGCTGTTTTCTCTGCCTAAAAATGCCCTTCTCCTGAAAAATCATATGCTTGCTCTTTCCAATCATTTAATTTTCTATCGAAATGTCTTCTTGTTAGCAAGAACTTCCTAATGGCTACAGGCATTCTCTACACTTGTGCCCAGTGATCTGTCGCTACGTATTCATTCAGTCTCTCATAATCAACAGCACTTGCCGTAGGCTGAATTTTGTGACTTGCCTCGAGCAACAAGGATTGGATGGCTGTAACAGGATGTCATCTCTGAGCTTAGGTTACAGATAGACTGAGGTTCTCATCTTGGCCATGCTCTTATCATAGTCTTCTCACTCTAAGAGAGGCCAGTGTCATCTACAGAGGGTCACACAACAAAGAGGGAGGGACACCTCCAGTTTATAGTAAACAAGGAAGCTAGAATCTCAATCGTACAGTCAGAAATGTGTGGAATGCTGCCAGTTCTCCAGTCAACATACAGAATACAACCTCCTAAGTAATCCTGAAGCACAGACATAAGCAAGGCTACACTCAGGCCCACAGAACCCATATGACAGCAAGTGTTTGTGGTCTTAAGTCATTACATTTTGATATGATTTGCTACTCAGCAACCTATAACATCAAATGCACCTATCCTTGCCACCTTATATTCTTAGCCCCTTCATGCTATTGCTTTCTCCACAGCACTTGTCTCTAAAGCTCCATGTATTATGTATCTTTCTTTTTATTTATGTAATTCTCTGTTCATCCACTAAGATAAAAAAAACTCTATGGGGGGGCATGCCTGGGTCATAGTAGGCATTCAACAGACATTTATTGAATAAACAGATGGGTCTGGGTAAAGGAAGCTTTCTGATGTTGGTGAAAATGCAATGTAACTCATATGGTTATGGTTAAGTGTCCAGTGAGTAAAAGACACAGCAGCTGTGCTGTTTTGTAGGCATTTTACAAAGTATGGTTCTCCCCCTGGAAAAAAACTTTCATCAACTAACACTGGCATGCTCAGATAAAATTGTTGAATTTTTCGGGCTGAGATATTTATTTATCTGAATAGTATCTGTCAGAGAAGAGAGAAAGGGAGCTGCTTGAAATTAAATGTAAGCTGTCACTTGAGGGGCTATTTTAACTCTGAGTCTCACCCAGCTCATCTCCATTTCCTTCAGGCTCTCCAAAATCAAACAACAGTCCACTTACATATGAGTTACACACCTTTCATTTCCTGTATTGTTCTATAATTCAGTCTCCTTCCAGCTCTAAAGGCTTTGAGTTTGTCGCAGAAGTTTTTTTCAGACTTTTATGGGCTCTGAATTAGATTCTCACTTTGAGAGTCATTCAGAAAAACATAAAATAGTTCCTCCTGTCACTCTTATTGAGTGGTCTCTTAAAACCCCACTGTCTCATAACCATAGCCAGACAATAAGCTAATCCCCAGAGCAATAGGCAACTATTACCATTTCAAAACCATTGTGCAGTTGCCTCTGAAATGAAATCATTGGGTTATATGATCTTCAATTATTATGGACTTGTGCAGTTCTCTGGCAGGAAGCAGCGTAAGCCGATCATTTCTACAGAACAATAATGTTTAAAACTTTAATATTGGCCAAGCAATAGGAGCAATTTTCCTAACAGGATTGAACTGAGGATAAATGGAATGTCTAACAAGCTACTCTGCCACACTTATCTTTCTTGAACCCTTCAGGAGCTATATTTTATTCACCTTTTTTTTTCCCCAAATCTCACAGTTTCTGTTACATGAGAGGTGCTCAGAAAATGTTTGTGGACTAGACAGAACAGGCAAATGGAAGTGTGATGATGAGTCCCCCAATGATGTCTCCTTGTCCTCTAAGCTAGTCCACCTAGGTACAGCATTCTGGGTGGCCATTATTTCCTGTATGAAGCAGCTGGTGGCCTCACCTGCCTGGGTGGGTAAATAGACCTGACATCCAAACCCTGGCCTGTGGCTCCCTAAATGTGTAACATCAGCCCTGTGCCATCGCTGGCTTCCAGGATCTCGTCAAACCTGCGGACGCCCTCGTGGTTCTCAATCTTGCTGATGATCTTGATGTTCTTGCCCTCCACACCCAGGACCCTGCGGACCTCGTGCACGTCAGCCGCCTTGCGATGAAAGAGGCGAACACCATGTCCACGTCCTGCTCGACCCGAACCGGAGATCCTGGATGTCCTTCTCGGACACGGCGGGCAGGTCCACGGCCGCCCCCGGCAGGTTCACACCCTTCTTGCTTCCCAGGGAGCTTCCGTTCTCCACCTCGGTGATGAGGAAGTCCATGCCTTTCTCCTTGACCTGCAGGGAGATGAGCCCATCATCCACGTAGCTCTTGCTCCCCACCTCCACCACCTTGCAGATGTTCTTGTAGTCCAGCCACAGAGTGCTCTCGTCACACTTCTCCATGAAGGCGTTGTCCAGCGTGATCTTCAGGGTGGCGCCTTTCTTCAGCTCCACCTCAGCTGTGCCGCTGTCCTTGATGAGACCGGTCCAGATCTCTGGCCCCTTGATGTCCAGAGCCACGGCCACCAGCCGGTACAGGATGGGATCTAAGGCAAAGCTCTCGGTGGCTGCCCACACGTTCTGGAACTCTTGGAGCCGGAAAACAATTTCCAAGTGTCTTTAATCAGAAGAGCAGCTGTTTTTATACTCTCCAAGTAGGGTGGAAACAGGATGTGATATAGAGAGGGTGGAGCGAAAAGTGACTGGTAGAAGATCAGGGTGTGACAAGGAGAGGGGGTGGAGCAGGTGAGAATTCTACCACTAAACCACCAATGCCCTGGAGGGAGTGTGGTGCTTTATGTAAATGTAAAAGTGATTTATGTAAATAGACCAAAGCTTTGAATGGGATTAAATCTATCCCTATATAGGCATATGGTTAAGCAGAAGCCAGGGGGAGCTGGCATACTATCCAACAGTAGAGCATCCTAAAATTTGTCTAATAAGTTTGTACTATATTGCACAATATTCTGACTTCAATAATTGTTCTTTTCCAGGACTGAAAAAAAATTAAACAGTCCCTTCACCTAACCTTCTTCTCTCTTATTTCTGAATCCCAGGGCTTACACTGTTTCTAATTGTAAAAGCACACTCGAGGTTACTTATTATATCCCTTTCGGTTGCCTAGTAATACTTCAATTTACTTTTAAGGCTGCTTCTAATTTTCAAATAACAATTCAGAACACCTTTAAATAGAATATATTAGCTTTTAAGCAGACATGAAAAATGTTCCCTATTTACATGTAAAAAATGCCACTATGTTAAGAGGTGTGAAAGACATTTTCATGCTTTACAAAGGATGTGATTGAATTGCCTTCTTAGAAGGCTGTAAAGAAAAAGACAACCTGCTGATATTGTTTCAACTCCCCATGATAGAGGCAGATGGATACATTATTATAAGAGACCTGGAGGTCCTTTTCAGCCCTATGATTTTAGTTGAGCTATAGAAATTTACACAGTCCCACCTGCCTCCAGACTGAATTAAACTGGTTTGGATCTAAACCTCATTATTGGCAAATAGTAATTTCAGTAATATTTCACAACAGAGAAATCTGTTGGCTTTCTTTTTTTTAATCTATGAGAAAGTCAAATTAATTAACCTCCATAGTCGTGCAGCATTGTGATTCTGTAAATCTTGTGGGAGTCTATTATAGTTCAGGTACATGCTTCCCATGTTATTGACTGAGGATAATCTCTTTGGCTCCTAGTTCTCCCTAATATTGATAGTTGTAGATTTTTCTAAAGAGCAAAGTGAGCTTTATTGAATGCCTTCAGATACCTAATTAAAGTATTATAGCTGGGTAAAAAGAAATAGGATAGACAGACATTGAAAGGCCACTGGCTATGGGTGTGAATTCCACTCTGCTACTCACAATTCCACTCGGCTATTCACTCTGCTATTTATAACTATTTATAACTATCTTGGGGAATTTACTTATCTCCCATATTCACATCTAAAATTAAATAACAATTACCACCTCAGTCCCACTAGAACAACTACTACTAGAAAAATGGAAAATAATAGGTGTTGGTGAGTATGAAAAAAAAAATGGAACCCTGTGCATTATTGGCAGGAATATAGAATGGTGGCACTACTGTGAAGAAAAAAAGACAAGAAAGAAACAGTACGGAAGAGGTGTGGAGGGAAGCCAAGCAGTGGTGCAGCTGGTTGAGTGCATACATTACCACGTGCAGTCACCCATGTGCAAGTCCCCTGTCCTCACCTGCAAGGGGGAAGCTTCACAAGCAGTGAAGCAAGCACTACAGGTGTCCCTCTGTCTCTCTCCCTATCTCCCCCTCTCCTCTCGATTTCTTTCCTATCATTGAAAAGAAAAAAAAAAGAACAAAGAGAAAAAAAAAGACCACCATGAACAATGGATTCATTATGCAGGCACCAAGTCCCACCAATAACCTAGTGGCAAAAAAATAAAATAAAATAAAATAAATATAACCTAAAGCAGTGTTTCAAAGAGGTATTTGTATCTCCATGGTCATAATATCATTATTCACAAAGAGCTTAAATATGAAAGAACCAAGTGTCTATCAATAAAAAAATTAACTAAATATGAAGTGTATTTGTATATACATAAATATTTGGAATAATGTCAGCTTTAAAAATGGAGGAAAAGTTCCCACCTGCAAGGGGTCGCTTCACAGGCGGTGAAGCAGGTCTGCAGGTGTCTATCTTTCTCTCCCCCTCTCTGTCTTTCCCTCCTCTTTCAAGTTTTCTCTGTCCTATCCAGCAACAACACCAGCAGCAACAACAATAATAACAGTAACAAAAACAATGGAAAAAAGATGGCCTCCAGGAGCAGTGGATGTGTAGTGCAGGCACCAAGCTTCCAAGCTCCAGAGATAACCCTAAAGCAAAAGAAGAAGGAGGAGGAGGAGGAGGAGGAGGAGGAGGAGGAAGAGGAAGGGGAGGGGGAGGGGAGGAGGAGGAGGGGGGGAGGAGGAGGAGGAGGAAGGGGAGGGAGAGGGGAGGGGGAGGAGGAGGAGGAGGGGGGAGGGGGGAGGGGGAGGAGGAGGAGGAGAAGGAGAAGGAGAAGAAGAAGAAGAAGAAGAAGAAGAAGAAGAAGAAGAAGAAGAAGAAGAAGAAGAAGAAGAAGAAAGGGGGGCAGGCAGTGTCACACCTGGTCATGGGCTCACATCAAAAATGGAGGAAAGGAGGATCAGCAAAATAGCTCATTTGAGTGATATGACTGTTTTCCCATGGATGTGACCCAGGTTTGAACCCAACTCATACTGCACTGAGAAAGCTTTGGCACTTTAGTATCTTTCTCTATCTGAAAAAAAATATATATCTCATAACAGTGAAACCCTCTGGCTACAAAAAAAAAAGTGAAAGAAGTAAAAATTTTTTACACTTTTTTATTTTATTATATTTATTTATTTTCCCTTTTGTTGCCCTTGTTGTTTTTATTGTTGCAGTTGTTACTGATGTCATTATTGTTGGATAGGACAGAGAGAAATGGAGAGAGGAGGGGAAGATAGAGAGGGGGAGAGAAAGACAGACACCTGCAGACCTGCTTCACTGCCTGTTGTTGGTATGCATGAGACCCCTTCTGTTTCATTTGGTTTAAATCCCCCCTGCTTAACACTATTCTATTTACATAACCACTTCATTCTATTTACATAACCGCTGTTAACAAGCACTACCCTCCCTCCAGGGCATTGGTTCAATCCCCACTGTTTCATGATATGTTTTTGCTCCACCCTGATCCTCTCCTTGTCACACCCTGATCCTCTCCTTGTCACACTCTGATTTTCACCAGTCACTTTTCTCTCCACCCTCTCTATGTCACATCCTATTTCCACCCTACTTGGCAAGTATATATAAAGACAGCATTGTGAGTTTCAGGGTACCTTGAGTTTAGCTTAGCTCGTCTTAGATTGTGCTGCGTCCTGCATGAATAAAGAGATACTGTCTACAGCTCAACCATGAGTCCCTGGTCGTCTGTTACCCGCCCGTGAAGCCAGCCCGGCAAAAACAACATAACCTGTCGAAAACAACAGCCTGTGAAGCTACTCCCCTGCAGGTGGGGAGCTGGAGGCTCTAACTGGGATCCTTACTCCAGTCCTTGCACTTTGCGCAGAAGTAAAAATTTTTGATAATGATTTTCAAGATTATAAACAACAGGGGTATAGTTCCACACACATCCACCACCAAATTCTGTTTCCACACATCTCCCCGCCCCCCCAAAAGAAAACTATATAGTTCTCTCAACATCTTAATGACAGATTGTCTAATTTTTTTCTTTGCAAGTTCATGTGTTCCAGTTCTCTATATTCTACATAAAAGTGAAACCATCTGGCAGTTATCTTTTATCTCCTTGCTTACAAGGAAGTAAATTATATTTCCACTTTAGTATCATATTAGAACAGTACATAAGTCTTAGGTGTGCATCACTGAAAATCAGTTTTGTCCTGATTTACAACCGCCATAACCATGTTGTTCTGATTTACAATCCCTAATACACCTGGCCTTTGCCCTTTGCCCTTTGTTTGTGGTAACCACTAACTGGTCTTATAGTCCAAATGATTATCACTGGTACACGTGGTAGAATTTTATCTTTCTGTATAGCTGAATAGTATTATCTCAGTATGTTTATATACCACATCTTCTTTGTATATTTGTGCATCAATGGGCACTTGAGGTTCTTTTTTTGTTTGTTTGTTTTTTAAGATTGATTTTTTCATTGACAGAAAAGTAGAGCAATCTTCCAGCACATGTGATATCAGGGGTTAAACTCAGGTCCTGATGTTTGAGAGAGTCCAACACTTGATTTATTGTACCACCTCTAGGACCATGCCACTTTGGTTTTATCCAATTCTTGACTATTATAAATAATTCTACAATAAACATAGGGGTGCATCTATCTTTTAGAAGTGGATTTCTTTTTAAAATGAATATCTAGACATGAGATAATTGTTCTATATGAAATCTCCATTTTTAAGTTTTATGAGGAATCTTCATACTGTATTCCATGATAGTTGTACCAATATACAGTCCCACCAATAGTGAACAAGGATTTCCTTTTCTTCACATCTGATGCAGCACTTATCTCTTGTTCTATAGATAGTAATCATTCTCATGCATACATGATATACACTAGCACTGATTCACCTCTACGACCCTCATGATGTATTTTTTTTAAACTGATATTAATGACTAATTGAAAATATATTAAATCAATTTAATGGCTTATTTTACAAATTAAATTAGAACAGAAAGGACTTAATGAAGTACATCACACAGAGGAAGGACAAGTGATTATTTTGCAAAACATTTGTTTTGGTTATATACCCATCTGTGTTGAGTCACTTTGTAAAACTTACTTTTTACTGTGCATCATCATCAAGCATTCTTGAAACTCAGTGGCCTAGAAAAATTCCAGATATGGAATATAGATGCTAGTGGAAGTTTTTCGTTCAAAAGTTTATATGGATATATCAAGTGAATTTTTTTTTTTCTGTCACTGAGACTTTATGACTGAGGGTCAATATTTTCAGATAGAAACAAAGAGACAGAAAAGAGAGGAAGATACCATAGCACCAAAGCCTCCCCCAATGCAGTGTGAGCCAGACTTGAAACTGTGTCATGTGCATGGTAAAGCTGACACCCTCTCAGGTGAACTATCTTACTGGCCCAGATTAAGTGAATTTAGAGAAGTTAAACTAGAGCATTCAAATACTGCTGGTGGACATATGAAGGCAAACTACTATATTTATGGAAATATTTTACCAATATATTCCAATGTTCTTAGAAAGACTAAGTACTTCCCAATTTATCCTGAGGTGATAACCTAAAATACACTAGCACATTGATGTTTGACAGCAGATTATTTATAAAAATAGAAAATTGTAAATGACTAGATGTTCAACATTAAGGATGAATAAACTATTGTCTATCTTGTTTCAACTCTCTTAAATCTACTGGGAAAAGTGGTAATCTAATTATAACCAAATACAAACAATGACTGCTTCCCTACTAACACGTTTCTTCCCCCATTCACTGGCTTCCTCACTCTTGGTCGTCAGCAATTTGACCTCCTTACAGGCTAAGGGCAGGATGCCTTAGCTCCTACTTGTCATCTTTTGTCATCTTGAAATTCTAGTTTTGAGACAACCTGTTTATCTCAAACTGGTGTCTCTTGAAGTAACCAGTTTTAGATTATTAGTGTCTTACCTCCCACTACCTCTTGTCTCCTCTCATCCCCATCTATAGACAAGTCTTCCTACTGGACCAACCTCTCACTGAGGCTCCTCATCCACCAGGGGGAAAGATCAGGTTAGGGAAATAACTCAGCATAGGATGCAGGGCTTGCATGCCTAAAGCCTTGTGTTCAGACCCCAAAACCATGTGCATGTGCCAGAGCCGAGTGATGCTATGATGCTCTGATCTCTCTGTAGAGGCCCTGGTCTCTACCTGCAGGGGGAAAACTTCATAAGTGGTGAAGCAGGGCTGCAGGTATCTCTGTCTTTTTCCCTCTCTATGTCCCCCTCCCCTCTTAATTGCTCTGTCTCTAACAATAATAAATAAGTAAATTAATTTTAAAGAATCTTTAAAGAGGAGTAAACTTTCCTTTATTAGTCTTGCAATCTTTCTCTCTATATAATAAAAATAAATACAACTTTTAAGAAATTAAAATAACCCAGAAAATGTGATCTACCCATGTCATTGTTCAGCACTAAAGACATTTTTATGTATAATCTTAGTGGTGTGGAAATGTTTTTTGTTTTTTTAAAAAAAAATCCTTGTAGTTGCAGCAAATACAAAGATCTAAGTCTAAAGGAAAGCCAAAGGTTTAAGAATAAGTGATTTGGGACTTCTTACACTCTCTTTACTGTTAAGCAACATGTGAAAAAGCAAAGCTGTAGGCAGGGAGAACACTTTCTCAGCATAAGGGAGTCAGTTTATAATATGGTTCAAACTGTATAAGTAGCATGTAGTTTTTAGATTTAGGAGGTGGGGGTGGAAATTAATTCCATCGAGGTAAAAATGTCTTTAAATTTCAGGTCTACCAGGAAAAAAGGAAGAGGCCAGAGATAAAAGATCTCTGCTCACCTTCTTCAACAAGAAGACAATAATAACAATAATAACCCCATTACCTTTTATTATCTCCATCCACAAGAAGTACAGTTTGGTAAGAATTGTTTCAAGACTAAAAGAGAAAATATAAATTTTCTCCATACCATGAAAATAACATGTTGGCCATGTAAAATGTAGTGGATGAAATGGGCATGCCCCACCCTGCAAAGGAGGGGCACTGCTTCCTAACTCCTATTAACTGACGCTCTGTACCAGTATGAAAAAGCACCTGGGCCCAGTGTTGTCAGATCCTGATAACAAAGGTTTTCAAGACATACTATCACTATAGGTTTCTACAGGAAAATAATTTGAAAACAATATGTAGGGGATCCAGGCAGGGGTGCACCTGATTAGCACACACATCACAGTGTACAAGGCAGGTTCAAGCCCCTGGTCCCCACCTGCAGGGGGAAAGCTTCACAAGTGGGAAATCAGGGCTTGAGGTGTCTCCCTGTCTCTCTCTCTATCTCTGTTCTCTATCTCTCCTTCCCTTCTCAGTTCTCAGTTTCTCTCTGTCTCTATCTAATAAATAAATAAATATTGTATAAAAGACTAAGAAATTAAAAATATATATGTAGGGCCAACAAAACCTGTCTGATAGCCTTACTACATTCACACTTTATCAAAATGTGAATAGCTGCTATCTTTGTGTAATGGATGTAGGGTCACTTTTACCTTTACTTTTACGTTTGACTGCATATGCCAGATTAACAGTGAACACAATATTTCTTGCCAGAGAAAAACTAACGTAACTTGTTAACATTTTAAAAATTAATTACTAAACAGAGTGTGAAAATAATGATCACACAGCAACTGTTATAGGAATTTTCTCTGGGTGGATGCTTACATGAGATTAAATTTTTATAATGTTTTCCTCCTCGGGTTTGATATATGTTATACATAACTTCAGCCTATGTATGCTAACAGACCAAGTGTCAGATTTACTGACTCTAGGTGTAGGATCATGACTTTTAGCTTTTGTTATCAGATAAGGGTTTATGACAGCAATTTTCTTGCTCTGTAATATCATCATCATTTCTATTTTTTTCTCTTTTTAAAATTTATTTATTAGTGATTTAATATTGGCTTACAAAATTATAAGATAATAGGAATATAACTCCATACAGTTCCCATCACCAGAGTTCTGTGTCCCTATCCCCTTTATTGGAAACTGCAATAGTTTTCCCAAGGTCATAAATATAGGCTGATTCTATAACTATCTCTCTATATCTCTCTCTGTGTGTGTACACATATATATTCTGCCCCCCCCCCCTTTCTTTTAATAGTCCTGTCTTTACTTTCTTTCTAAGTCACCCTTATATGTATTACTACTTTCGGGTATATTTCCTTTTTACTTCCTCTCTCAGAAAGATGAAACCATGCCTGGCTTCCTCTGGCTTCTGGTTTTCTAGATTCACCTCCCTTTCAGCGATGATATAAAAACAAGGTTCCTGGTGATCAATGCTTCAGGTCCTGGTGGAATGGGAGTACAGAACCCTCTGGTTTACTTCTCCTATCATTTAGTCATCTGGGATTACAGACCAAAAAAATTTGAGGGGTGCAGGAGGTGGGAGTTCCGACTTTTATTAATTGCTTTTCTGTTGGACATGGGCATTGGCACGTCAATCCATACCCCCGGCATCATCATTTCTATTTAGTTAAGTATTTATCCTAGGTTCCATAATATACTAGTCTTCCTGACTGACTAGATGTTGGAAGAAAAGATCACTACTTTTTACAGAATAATTATTAGTAGTAATAACAGTCCTCTACATTGTGTGGTAATGAGTACTAAATGGGATGCATTGGATCGACCTTCTCGTGGTGCATCCCGTGAGTACCCATTCATTGGGGAAACTGACGAGCCTTCCTAGCCGACTGAATCCACATGGATCCCAGTCACTTTCAAAGCCAGCAACAAGCAGCTCCTGACAGCTTTCAACCTGACGCTGTTGACTGGCTATGGAAGAAGGGCAAACGCTAGAAGAAGAAGTACTAAATGAGCAAAGTTTATAAAGTGCTAAATGTGTGTCAGGCATAAAATAGACATGAAGATACAATTGTTATTGTGACTGTTGTCATAATAACATAAATAGCATTTTCATTGTTATCGTTACTCAAAATGCAGCAGTGGTTATGATTTATTTATTTACCGAAGTGCTGATCCACTCTAGTTAATGAAGGTATGGGTATGGAACCTGGGACTTTTGGTGCCTCAGGAATGAAAGTCTTTTTACATGCCCCTCCATGCAGCATTCAAGAATGACTACTTGTTAGCAGAATAGATGGTGTTGGGGAGCTATGAGAAAGGAAGATAATGAAAAGGATCAAAAGGGCATTTCTAGTTTGCTATTTCTTTTTTTTTCTTTTTCTTTTTTTTATTTAAGAAAGGAGACATTAACAAAACCACAGAATAAAAGGGATACAGCTCCACACAATTCCCACCACCCGATCTCCATATCTCATCCCCTCCCCTGATAGTTTTCCCATTCTCTAGCCCTCTGGGAGCATGGACCCAGGGTCGTTGAGGGTAGCAGAAGGTAGAAGGTCTGGCTTCTGTAATTGCTTCCCTGCTGAACATGGGCGTTGACTGGTCGGTCCATACTCCCAGTCTCTTTCCCTAGTAGGGTGGGGCTCTGGGGAAGTAGTTTGCTATTTCATAGCTTGGTAAAAACAAGGGAGGAGGAGGGGGAGGAGAAGGAGAGGAGCTAGAAGAACTAAAAATAGAAGTCTGAAGATCTGGGGTAGGGTAGTGGACCCAGGACCAGGAAACTGCCAGTGAACTGGTCCAGCTAAGTCCTGTACATCTACTCAACCAAGATTTTTCCTACTGCCATGACAGTAACAGCCCACTGTGGGTCATGAAATCACTTTAACCATCAGCATTTTTTAAATGAAAGCAAAGGGAACAAATAAGACTAGAATAAGTAGCAAAGATGAGTACACTAAGTACACTTCGTGTAATTATGACTTTCGTTTTCCTGTAGATGTATGCCTAGCAGCAACAGTAAACAAACATTTTAGAAAGACTATTTACTAGACCAAATTGAAACATGAACTTTTCTCTGCATTGTGTCTGCTTCTTTAAAAAAAAAAAAAAAAAAGCGGGGAATTCTACAAAGGACTCTCATGCCTGAGGCTCTGAGGTCCCAGGTTCAATCTCCATACCACCATAAACCAGAGCTGAGCAGTGGTCTCAAAATAATAATAATAATAATAATAATAATAATAATAATAATAATAATAATAATAAAGTGTGTTAGTG
The DNA here is from genome assembly GCF_950295315.1 of Erinaceus europaeus. NCBI lineage: Eukaryota > Metazoa > Chordata > Mammalia > Eulipotyphla > Erinaceidae > Erinaceus > Erinaceus europaeus. The sequence continues at coordinate 95,942,575 of NC_080168.1, read as the reverse complement.
TGTGTTCCCTAAAACAACTTCATAAAAAACAACTTTGAAAAAGAATTGAAGAAATTTCCACCCAAATACAATGCCATCAATCCAAAGATATTTTTCCAAGGACAAATCTGTTTTCAAGACCTTAATGCATGCCAGGCACTGGGCTAAATATTCTGCATGCAATCTCCCAAACAATCCCATGAGATGAAAACAAACCCCAAGAATACAAAGACAGTAGGTTCCACAAACATCACAGATTTGTAGTCTGTAGATCTCCACCTCCTTTCTTGTATTTTCTCTCATTCTCTCTTCATCTCTCAGGAAAGGAAAAAGAAGAATGGTCAAAGAGGAGAGTAAGAAAGAAGAGAAAAGAAGAGGAAAGAAGAGGAAAGAGACAACATGGAAATAAAACAGATGGGAACAAAAAGGAGGGAGGAGGGAGTGGGAGGAAGGTGATATAAAAGGGGGGAGGGCCAGGTAGTGGCGCACCTGGTTGAGTGCACATGTAACAGTGCACAAGGAACCAGGTTCGAGCCCCCGGTCCCCACCTGCAGTGGGAAAGCTTCACGAGTGGTGAAGTAGGCCTGCAGGTGTCTCTCTGTCTCTCTCCCTCTCTATCACCCCTTCCCTCTCAGTTTCTAGCTGTGCCTATCCAATATATAAATAAAGATAATTAAAAAAAAAAAAAAGGAAGAGATGGAGGGAAGCACTGAACACTGCTGATATCACAGCACATGTCTCAATAAATTCTATCTGAATGTGAATGTAAAACCTTCCATGAAGCTCTTTAAAGGGGACTCAGTCTTGAGGGTATAGTTGAGAAGAGCAGGGGGGAGTACACCAAAACAAAGTCCTGCTTCCTCATAATGTGCGAGGTCAGTCTAGACTATCCACTTTCATCAGCTAGGGCAAGCAAACCAGCTCCAGAAAGGCTGCTTCTGGGAAAGTCAGTACTGAGGTATTGACATTAGCATCTTGTGCGCGGGTAGCCTAAAGTAATGCGTTTTCTCCTCTCGGAACAGGCCTTTCTATCTATTTGATTTTTGTGATGCATGCCAGCAGGTTTTGGCTCAATGTTAATGATTTTGTTCCTTTTGAATTCCTAAGAGATTTTATTTCTTTTGTTTTCCAGGAGTGGTGTGCCACCAAGATTGCAGTCCAATAACATTCTTGTTGTTAAAAAGAAACCATGGGAAAGGCCTGCTGCTGCTTCTCTGTCTGATGCTGCTATTCCACACAATTACTGATGCTTCCTTTCAGAGAATACAAAGGATAATTCTGTTTTTAGGGTCCCAGTTATGGGACTGTCTAATAAACTGATAATTCTTAGCCATGTGCTGCTTACATATACTCTCTTTAGCTAAGTAGACAAACCATGTTTACACAAATACATGACTAGTGTTCTCTCATTTTTTAATCATTACCTAGCAGACTACCAGTTGATGAACAACTTTATTGCTAAGTATTCTTCATCAGCTTTTTTTTTTTTTTAAGATTGATTTATGAGAGGGAAAGCAAACCATAGTGTGACTCTGGCATATGTGATGCTGGAAATAAAACTTTGGGCCACATGCTCAAGAACCTAACACTTAACCCACAGTACCTACTCCTGTGTGAGGAAGTCAGGCAATTCAAACAAGCTGAGGTCAAGAGGTACAGAAATGATAGTACTGGACAAATTGCCTGACTTCCCCACACACACCCTTTCCTCACTGAAACAAGAAGCAGGGTAGAAAAAATATCTATTTGGTCTATGACCATACCATCCTGAATACACCCAATCTCATCTGAAAAAAGATCTACTTGGACTAAATATGAAGTTGTCAAGCCTTCTAGTTAATCAAGAAAAATCAGGTTTCAGATAATATTACCTACACCAACTCAAGAACTCTACTTTAATCTCCCTGACCCGAAAGAAATCACAAAAGTTTCCCCTTTCACTTTTCTATCTTCCAACTGGGGCCCAGATTTTATCTGTGTCAATGACTCTCTAAATATAGGACCTCTTAGTGATTCAGGCCATGCAGAGATACAAGAAAACTTCATGCTGAGGCACCAAACCCTCATTCTCAATCCAGTCTTTGAAAGCACCCCCAAAGCATCTCAAATCATAATGAGGGCAACAGCAGAAAAAAAAAAGCCCTCAAATCAAAATTAATTTTAATTTTCTTTAATTAAATGCCTTTTAGCAATTCATTGAGATAGATGAAGATTCTGTTACAAAATCAAAAAGCAAGTGATTCTCTAATCTCATTTTTTGTTGCCAAGTTTCAGCTGACCTACTTTTAAGTTGCCCTGCGAAACATGGCCTCCACCTACTTCCCCTCCTTCTGAACTCTGCCTCTCTTTCTTCTAGTCATTTTGACACCCCTTTCTCCTCCCACTTTTGTCCATGGAAGGATCTGGAAGTTGGCCTTGACATTCTCTTCTTCCCTCACCCAGAGGAAGAGATGCCCCACCCTCATGCTTTCATTTCCCCTGTGTCTCTCTAACAGGAAGACACCCAAATCTTTAGCCATGACCTCTCACTGACTCTTCAATCCTCTAAATCCAGGATGACCATTCATTCCCCCTTGGTAAGACAATCCCACTGTCATTCTACTTTAAGTGTAGTAGTGCCCACTTAGACTCTCAACAAGCTCTCAGACAACAGAGAATCAAATCACCTCAGTAACAGCAAGGTTTCCCTCTGAATCCAACATATCCTCTCTCCCCTACTTCTTTTCCAGACATTCTCAGCATTCCCATTTCTGTCAATAGTTCTGCTGCTTACTTTGTTCAAAGGCCAGAAGCTTGGGTGCCATGTTGACTCCTTCCTCCCCACCCACCTTAGCCATGCACAGCAGTGGTCAGAGCCAGGGCCAAAGAATGAACACAGTGCCTGACTATGTCACTTACCAGCTCTGTGTCCTCAGCTACCCTTTGTCTCCTGACCTCCATGTTATCATTTGCAAAACAATGAGAACTTTCTGACAGGGTAATTGCAAGGCTTAAATGAGGCCACTTTTATTTGGGAGGGAGGGCACGGAGAAGAGGGAGAAAGGAGTGCTCTGACTTTCATACAATGAATCTGATTTCTTTTTATTCAAATATTCATTCCACACATATTTATCAAGCACCTAATACAGGCCAGGCACTACTCTAGGTCTTGGGACTACTTCAGTGAGCAAGGCAACCAAAAATATCAGCCATCCCAGAGCAAACATCCTAGTAGGGAACAAACAGCAAAGAAAAAAAATCATGATAGGGATGATCCAGCCTGGAAAGAAGTCAGACTGAAGGAGGGCTGAGGGTACCTGGGTGGTGAAAGGTCGCTATTTTCAGAGAGGTAATGAAGGAAGAGGTCACTAATAAGTGAACAGAGACCAAATAGGTCTGTTGATATTGAGGAAAAGAACAGGTCCCAGAAAGTTCCCTGAGGCAGTACCAGGTCTGGTATGTTTAAAGAGTCCAGAGAACAAGTAGGCTGAGCAGTGGAGCATGAAACCAGAGGTAACAGATAAGAGGTGTGACAGGAGGTGGAGCACCAAGCCAGACGTGACAGGAGCCCCTCTCCACTTAAATCTCAAGGAGGAGCTCAGCCCATCCTCTCAGTGAGATGGGAACTGCCAGAAAGTGAAACCAGCGAGTGTGTGAGGTGAGATAAGACTGCTGGAGGTGGGCCAGCAAAATAGCTCACTTGGATAGCCTTCTGCTTTGCCATGTGCACGACCCAGGTTTGAGTGGGGGCCCTCACATTGTGGCCATTTTCATTCTCTTTTCTCCCTCTCTTTTGCTCTGTCACTATTGAAATTAATAATAATAAATAAATGAGTAAATTGCTGGAGGCATGACCAGAAGCAGAGAGGTTAGGAAGAAGCTTGCAGTAACCCAAACAAGAATGATGGTGACAGCTCAGGGTGACAGCAGCTCAGAGGTGGTGAGGCAAACATGAACACTGTTCTTTTGAAGAGTCTCTCAGATTACCCACTGTTTTCACAGTCACAGCCCTGGGCCTGCTCTTCATCATCTAGCACCTCATTTATAGCAATAGCCTGCCCTCCCTGGACTACTTATCCCAGTCTCTCTCCCCACTTTCCTATTGCTTCCCTGTTCAGGACATAACTGCACCCGCCAAGCTATCCTCCAAGTCCAAAGGTTTCCCACTAGATCTCAAGACCTTTCTCTGTGCCTTCTCTACTTAATGCTCTCTCCTACCTAATTCATCCAGTGCATCTCCGATGGTACTTGGCTTCCTAAGTGACCAAGAGATTTGCAACTTGATATGGTAATTCAAAAGGAATAGGGAGGTTGTTTTGTTGGCTCTTAACACCATATATTTTTTATAGCAATAGATAGTAACAACCAACACTGATTAAGCGTGTACTAAATGCCAGACACTAATCTGAGGTGGTTACTAATAGTAACCCCTGGGGCTTGGTAGTGGAGCACCTGGTTGAGCCCACATGTTACAAATAATATTCCTCTCTTAGCCCTCACAACACCTCCACCAAATGGATACTGTTTGTACCCCAGTTTTGCACAGAAAGAAACAGAGGCAAGGTAAGGTAATTACTTAGCATCAGAAAACTAGTAAGAAAGTATAAAGGGTGAGGGGCCAGGTGGTAGCACACTTGGTTGAGCTCACATGTTACAAAGTACAAGGACCTGGATTTGAGCCCCAGTCCCCAATCCCAGGGTGAAAGCTTTGTGAGTGGTGAAGCAGGGCTGCAAGTGTCTCTCTTACTCTCTCCCTTTCTATCTCCCCTATTCTCTCAGTTTCTGGCTGTCCCTATCCAATAAATAAAGATAATTTAAAAAATGTTTTTAAGTAAGTAAATGGGGTTGTGATGATATGGATTTGAATCTACAAAGCCTGACTCCAGAGCTGGTGCTCTCATACGTATTCATTTGCTTCCCAAATGACCTCAAATGCCCTAATATCAAGTATGCTAATAAAGCATGTGTACTGCAAAAATTTGACTACTGACACCATGCCTTTCTACTCCTCTTCCTCCTTCCCTCACCTACTCTTTCTTGTCAGGTAACTCTTCCTCTAGCTCTCCAGGGGTAATTCAACCTCTTCATCTTTCACAAACCTTTCTCACAGCTATGTAAAATCCACTGCAAATCACCATGTTTGGGTGGAGAAGAGTTTTCCCTGTTCTTTTCTCAACTTTACTGCAAGCTGCTTAAGTAGAGCAACCATAAATTATCTCTTTTTATATCTTCACAGTATGTTAAGCAACCCTACCAACTTCAGCAGTCGTGTTAAAATAAAGCCTACATTGAGCTAGATGCCTTGCAAGTACTGGAGACATTGTTGAGGGATTACTCAGTAATCCCTGCTGGCCAACTTCGAGGTTGTAGAAAAGCACTTGTAACACACACACACACACACACACACACACACACACACACACACACACACACACCATCAGTGACCCTTTCACATAAATGTTATCTATTCAATCACAAATACATGATTGTTATGCCATTTCAGTTTGAATTCATTGTGCATCTGCTTTGTGTAGTGCTAGACCATGCTTATTCCACTCAAATCTGCTTTAGGTAAAAGAAAATATAGGGAAGTTTCACAGAATTCAATAGCCAAAAATGTTATTTTCTCCCTCTCCCCCATCTCTCCATCAAACCCACCCTAGAATGCCTCCCTTTAGTCTGTATTCACACAGTCCTCGTGATTTCTACAAAATAATAACCTGTTTTAACATCTTTTAACCTGTTTTAAAATTTTTTCAACCTGTTTTTTAATTTTAACCTGTTTTAAAATTTTATTTATTTATTTTAATGAGATGCAGAGAGAAAGGCACAGTGAGAGAGACTAGAGCACTGCTCAGCCCTGTTTTATGGTGGTGTTGGGGATTGAACCTGAAACTGCAGAGCCTCAGGCATTAGTCATTTGCATAACCACTATGTTATCTCCCTAGGCTCACTTTCCATATTCTAATCCTAATATTCAGCCAGAGAATATAACAGGCTCACTTCATGATCAGTTTCTGCCTCTAGTCCAAACAGCTATGGCTGGCTAGTGGAGAAAGCAAGCATGAGGTCACATGCAATGACATGTGTGGCCTCACGGGACCATGCTTCTGAGGCAGACACTCAAAGGTCTGGGGGTGGTGTCTTCTGTAGAATCTAATATGATAAATGGCATATCATTTCTAAGAATGCAGACAAACTTCAGATTCACAGATTTCAGCATTCATAGTTCATGGAATTTTTTAGAGGTATAAATGATTCCAGGAATCATTTCGCATGATTTTCATACTTTTGAAATCCACAACTTTCTTAAACTAGTTGGAAACCAAAGTCCAAGTGTGGTTAAGGTTGGAGTGCTGTATAGATCTTAAACCTCTCTGACTCAAATAAAATGTTTTCTGGGGCAGGAAAGATAGCATAATGGCTAGGCAAAAGACTTTTGTGCCTCTAGTTCCCAGGTCCCTGGTTCAATCCTCTGCACCACCACATACCAGAGCTGAGCAGTGCTCAGGTTAAAATAAATAATATAATAAAATAAATAAAAGTATTTCTCCATCTCAAATTCAGTATATACTAAACCAGCACCTTTTACGTGTTGGTTCCTGATGGTAGTCTGTACACTATCGTAGCATGTGGACTAATTTAGCTTTTTCAATATAAGTCTAGTGTCTGCTAACCTTTTGTTTTTAAGTCATCACAGGGGCTTCACTGCTCCAGGCTGACTTTCTTATATAGCAATGGAGAGAGAGAGCCAGGCAGTGGCTACCATGCACAAGGACACAGGTTCAAGGCCCTGGTCCCCACCTGCAGGGGGAAGCTTCATGAGCAGTGAAGCATGGCTGCAGGTATCTCTCTTTCTCTCTCCCTCTTCATCTTCCCTTCACTTTCAACTTCTCTCTCTGTATCCAATAAATAAGTAAATAAACAATATATTTTTTTAAAGAGAGAGAGAAAGACACCACAGTATCAACCCCCTCTCCCATGCAGTGGGGGTCAAGCTCAAATCTCTGTTGTGCCTGTGGCAAAGAAGGCGCTCCCCCAGCTGAGCTATCTTAGCAGCCCTTTGCCAAACATTTTAATGCATATCGTCCCACTAGGTCTTCACCGTGAGATGAATCACTGGGGCCAGGTGGTGGCGCACCTTGGTGAGCGTGCATGCTACACTGTGCAAGACCCCAGGTTCAAGCATACGGTCCCCACCTCCAAGGGGATAAGTTTTGCAAGTGGTGAAGCAGTGTTGTAGGTGTCTTCTGCCTCTATACCTCTCTATACCTTCCTTGTCGATTTCTGGCTGTCTCTAGCCAATAAATAAAATAAAGATAATTTTTTAAAAATGAGATGAATCATTAAGCCTCTTTTGTAAATAATACCCTGAGAATAAAAAAAAGAAGTCAATTGACTTATGTACATTTATAGTTAGTATTGAAAGGAGCAGGATTTAAACCTAGTCTGTCTCACATTGAACTCTTGTCCTTCCTGTTATGCCCCGCTGTCCCACTCTCCAGGAATGTTAGGCATCAAGCACAAGAAAAAGGAGGGGATCATAAAAGCCAACTGGCAGGCATAGAAGTAAAGGAATTAACAACTAGGGGGCCGGGCCATAACACTGCAGGTTAAGCTCACAAGGTTTGAAGCCCAAGGACCAGCATAAGGATCCCAGATGGAGCCGCCCCCCCCCCCCCCGGCTCCCCCCCTGCATGGGCATTGCCTCACAAGCAGTGAAGCAGGTCTGCAGGTGTCTGTCTTTCTCTCCCCCTCTTTGTCTTCCCCTCCTCTCTCCATTTCTCTATGTAAATAGACCACAGCATCAAGCAATGCAGGGGACCTGGCGTAATGACCAACACTATCCAGCAAGGGCAACAAAAATGGAAAAAATTTGAAGTAGTGCAGGTATCTGTATCTCTCCCTATATCTCTCCCTCCCCTCTCAGTTTCTCTCTGTCTCCCTCTATCTCTCCCCTCTCAATTTCTCTGTCTCTATCCAATAGTAAATAAAAAAATATTTTTTAAAAATGGAAAAAATGGCCACCGGAGCAGTGGATTCATAGTGCAGGCAACTGAGCGCCAATGAGAACCCTGGAGGCAAGAAAAAATAAAAAGAAATTAACAAATATAGTTGAGGAATTGGATGTTTAAGTCAAGAACTCAATGTCCTTAACTCCTAACAATCTTCCCTCCCTCAATATTCACATCTCCAGAACAACAGGGATAACGGGAGCATGTCCAGTACACAAATCAACCCCATCTGCAGAAAGAGGAAAGTGGGTTTACATAGAAGATTATTCTGCTGGGGAGTCGGGCTGTAGCGCAGCGGGTTAAGCGCAGGTGGCGCAAAGCACAAGGACCCGCATAAGGATCCCGGTTCGAACCCCGGCTCCCCACCTGCAGGGGAGTCGCTTCACAGGCGGTGAAGCAGGTGTCTATCTTTCTCTCCTCCTCTCTGTCTTCCCCTCCTCTCTCCATCTCTCTCTGTCCTATCCAACGACAACAACAATAATAACTACAACAATAAAACAACAAGGGCAACAAAAGGGAATAAATAAATAAAATAAATTAAAAAAAGATTATTCTGCTGTCTTATAAGGCACATTCTAGCAAAGGCACCGATGCTACCTTTGACATTAATACCACCACCATCAACCCCCTCCAAATCTAGCTTGAGACCACACATAATTTGGTTAGCCTGGTGAAATTTTTCATGGTTCTTAAAACAACTTCAAATACTTCTGCATAATTTGATTCTGTGTTCCGGGGACCAGAAAGGAATAAGGCACAACTGTCTGGATCCCCAACTGTTCCAAAGGGCAGAACTTCAAAGAATTCTGGTCTCTTGCACAACTCTGCAATTCCTTAGATGCCTTTTACTTCCTATAAGTGACATGGTTTTTTGTTTGGTTGGTTTTTGCCATGGTGAGAGAGATGTATTGTCATTAAAAGTGCAAAGCTGGACTCCAAATGGATTGCACACTTGAGCTTGAAGAAATACTAATCAGGAAAGAAAGAAAGAAAGAAAGAAAGAAAGAAAGAAAGAAAGAAAGAGAAGTCCTAATCAGGTTCTCTCCCTCGCATAGCTAGAAGTTAGAGTTGACCAACCTTCTCAGTTTGCCCAGGACTGAAAGTTGGGCAAGAGAAGCAAGGCTTTCCATGTTAAACCAGGAAAGTCCCTGGCACATCAGGTTAAATTTGTTACCCTAAAACAGACTTGAGAGAGAGAGAGAGAGAGAGGGCAAAGTTTTTGTCTTACTTTAACTCTGAGGAATCTGTAAAAGCCAACCATCTTGGCAATCAGATGCTCATTGTTCTTTAATGTCTTTTAAACAGCCTATTTTTCATAGGTTTCCAGCAAACTCAAAAGTACAAATGTGTGACCATAAATACAATACATCAAACGGCACTTCATAATACCTCCAAATTGCAGATGAAATACATCAAGTAAATGAAGAACAAAAGTGGCACAGGCGACAATGATTCATGTGAGAGCCCGGCAGGAACTTTTGTACGAAAAGCAAGTCTTTAGCAGTCAGCACAGTTGTCTTTGATTCATAGCCATTAAAGGACAGGACACGCTAGATTTCACTCTTCTAATGGTATGAAGGGGGTGGGGTGGAGGGGCAAGAGGAGTGGGTAACACTGGGGCCTCAGTACCATACTCCTCATTCAGACCTGCACCTCTGCCTGTGGCCAGCAGTGCTGGAGAGGGCGATCCACACAGTGTGCACAGGAATTAAACCTTCAGCAGGGGAGGGAGGGAAGGAGCCTGATTTGAGCCCTATTTGCTCTCATCCTTTCTGAGGAGAATGAAGAGTTAAAGGTTTTCCACCCTGGTTTCTAAAAATTCTCCAAGACACAGCCCTCCAATACTAACTGATGCCATTTAGAGGTAATCTAATAATGTTGAATCATTTATCTTAAAATGATAGATGTTGGGGGGTCGAGCAGTAGTGCAGCAGGTTAAGCACACGTGGTGCCAAGCGCAACGACTGGAGCAAGAATCGCGGTTCGAGTCCCCGGCTCCCCACCTGCAGGGGGTGAAGCAGGTCTACAGGGGTCTATCTTTCTCTCCCCCCTCCTCTCTGATTTCTGTCTTATACAACAACAACAACAATGGCAACAATAGCAGCAATAAGGGCAATAACAAGGGCAACAAAATGGGAAAAGGTGGCCTCCAGGAGCAGTGGATTCATAGTGCAGGCACCCAGTCCCAGCAATAACCCTGGAGGCAAACAAACAAACAAAATGATAGATATTGAAAATGTAGAGTCATACTAATCTATGTCTAGTGAGGAACAGACAGTAGTTGTGACTAATATACACAGTTTGGGGTTACCCATGAGCTTTGTTTTTGTGGTTGATTTTTTATTAACTTTCAAATACTTCCTTTTAATCCTTGCGCTAATATGAATTTTGAAAAAGGAATTTTGAGTCAGTATATGATGCTGGTTTATAAAATAATAATTTTGCAAATATGTGCCAATCACTGTGTAGGTAGCAGGTGATATAGTGCAGAACAGAGAAACGCTCCTTGCTCTCCCTTGTAAGGTTTCCATGCTTGTGGGAGAGTAACAATAAGCAAGAAAACAAAGATACCAAATAATTTGTGAGTGTGATTAACAATTAATAATGAATCTACCTTAATTTTTCCTATCACTTTATCTGACATATCATGCTATCTCTTTGAACTATTCACAAAAACCTACAAAGCCTCTAGTCAAAGACAACTACAAAACAGGTTCACTCATCTGTGGGATATAGGGAATTGAAGCACATGAACTTGCAAAAAATAGTAGCCTAACTGCAAATTGCCTCTAAGACTTCATAAGAACGGCAATAATTGGGCGCTGGGCAGTGGTGCACCCAGTTAAGTGCATATATTACCAAGCACCTGGAGACCCAGGTTCGAGCCCCCACTTCCCACCTGCAGGGAGAAGCTTCACAAGTGGTGAAGCAGGTCTGTAGGTGTCTTTCTGTCTCCCTCCCTCTCTCTATCTCCCTGTCCTCTCTCAATTTTTCTCTATCCTAATAAAAAATGTTTTAAAAATAGAGAACTATAGTGGCTATGGGCCAGGTGAGAGTGGGGAGAAGGGACAGAACTTTGGTGGTGGCTGTGGTGTGGAACTCTACCCTCTTAATTTTATAATCTTGTAAACCACTATTAAATCAGTAATAAAAAAATTAAGCCTATAATGCCTTCATCCCATATATCAGTCAACAACACCTTTTCTTTTTAATTCAGTCTCTGTCAGCTCCCGCTGCATTTCACTTAAATATGCACATCTTTGTGAAGAAGTGTTTTAGCATTATGTAGCAATTTCCCCACAGGACAGCTATCTTACCCACTGTAGACTATTAAAAGTTCTCTTTTTTGGGGAGTCGGGCTGTAGCACAGCGGGTTAAGCGCAGGTGGCGCAAAGCACAAGGACCCGCATAAGGATCCCGGTTCGAACCCCGGCTCCCTACCTGCAGGGGAGTCGCTTCACAGGCGGTGAAGCAGGTCTGCAGGTGCCTATCTTTCTCTCCTCCTCTCTGTCTTCCCCTCCTCTCTCCATTTTCTCTCTGTCCTATCCAACAACGACAACAATAAATAACTACAACAATAACTACAACAATAAAACAACAAGGGCAACAAAAGGGAATAAATAAATAAAATAAATATTAAAAAAAAAGTTCTCTTTTTTCTCGTTGTTGGTGTTGTTTCATTCAATACCATTAAATCCCTGAGAACAATCTGCAACATCAAAATTCAAGGCTTTCCAAAGAAGTCAGCAGTGCAGTTTCCCATCATTCACAGATCTCCTTCCCTTGCTAAAAAAGAAGAACACCTGTTTGTTCTGATTCCTCCAAATTTGTAAGAAAAGTCTGTAAGGGAAATCCAGGCTTCTTCTCCGTAAGTATAACCAGGGCCATCCTGCAGGAGAAGGGATGTAGAAACTAAGGCCACACTAAGGACAAAAGATAACTCCGTCATCGTCGTCTATAGAGGACAATTTTAGAAATGACTGGCCCCCAGCTCAGCCCTCACACCTCCCTCTCTCTTCCCCTGCAGTGACAGTTTTTCTCCTAGTTTCCCATGAGCCTTCCCTCCAGTGAAAGCACAATCTTCAAACCACTTATACCAATGTGTCTGTGGCTAACGGCAGCAAGAATGTTACCATTTTAATATGGGTCAGGGTCTCCAATTAAGAAATAACACTTTGAGAGTCAGAAGATAGCTCATACAGGAGAGCAGAGCACACACCTTACCAAGGACAAGACCCAGGTTCCAGCACTGCTACTGCATAGAAACTCCATGACCAGTAGAACAGTGCTATAGTCAGTCTCTCTCTCTCTCTCTGTCTCTCTCCTCTGTCTTTCTCTCTCTCTTCCTCCCTCCCTCTCTCCCCCTTCCCTCCCTCAGACAATATCTGAAAATTTAAGTGAAAAAGTCAACCCAATTGCAGTGGAATAGTGTATGATTAAACCCCAGCACCAAAAAGAAAGACGGGGGGGGGGGCAGGTAGTGGTGCACCTAGTTAAGCGCACACATTACAGTGTACAAGGGCCTGGATTCGGGAGTCGGGCTGTAGCGCAGCGGGTTAAGCGCAGGTGGCGCAAAGCACAAGGACCCGCATAAGGATCCCGCTTCGAACCCCGGCTCCCCACCTGCAGGGGAGTCGCTTCACAGGCGGTGAAGCAGGTCTGCAGGTGTCTATCTTTCTCTCCTCCTCTCTGTCTTCCCCTCCTCTCTCCATTTCTCTCTGTGATATCCAACAACAACAATAAAACAATAAGGGCAACAAAAGGGAATAAATAAATAAATATTAAAAAAAAAAGAATCTCAGGCACGAGAGTCTTTAAAAAAAAAAAAAAAAAACAAGGACCTGGATTCAAGCCCCTGGTCTCCACCTCCAGGAGGAAAGCTTCCTGAGTGGTGAAGCAGGGTTGCAGGGGTCTCTCTGTCTCTCTCCCTCTCTATCTCCCCCTTCCACTCTCAATTTCTTTCTCTCTATCTAATAATATATACATACATACATACAATTTAAAAGAGAGAGAGAGAAAAGAAAGGAAAGAAGGAAGAGAGAGAAGGAAAAAGAAGAGGAGAGTAGGGAAAGGGAGGAAAAAGGAGAGAGGAGAGATATAAGATACTTCAAGAATAGTGTCTAGTACAGCAGGTTAAGCACACATGGCGTGAAACCCAAGGATGGGCGTAAGGATCCCGGTTCGAGCTCCTGACTCCCCACCTGCAGGGGAGTCACTTCACAAGTGGTGAAGCAGGTCTGTAGGTGTCTATCTTTCTCTTCTCCTCTCTGTCTTCCCCTCCTCTCTCCATTTCTCTCTGTCCTAACAACGACGACATCAATAACAACAACAATAATAATAACTACAACAACAATAAAACAACAAGGGCAACAAAAGGGAAAATAAATAAATAAAAAAAGAATGGTGTCTAATGCTGGTGGAAGACCAGGGGTAGTATAGATTTGGCCAGTCCTACAGAGATTCTGACTCCACATTTGTCATCTCCCTCTCTAACCAGTGGCTGACACAATAAGGTGCCACTTGCTTCTGATGCAATCTCATTGACATACTCCACAGTCACCATCCAATCTCAAGTAACACTTTCTTCAATATATTACAGAGTGATACTCAGGCACCAGAGGTACAGTCAGTCCATCTTGGATTCCTGTTTCCTGGTGCTTTAATTTACTGAAATTAAATTACACTCTGCCCATTGCAGTGCTATACTCGTCTCTTCCTCTCGGGCAAGGACTGTTTTCCAAAGCAGCTCATGGAAAATACTGATGGGTAGCTTCTTGACTATTACCTAGAAACTAATCTTTCCAGGACTCATTCTAAATGTCATTTTTATTCTAAATGACTTTGACATTGTTGTCGTCATTAATATTAATAACCACAATTATGTTTATTGGTAAACTGCCACTTACCAGACACTCTTCCTTGTACTATAACTGATGTTCATGGCCTCTGTGTGAATTATTATCATCCCTTCTTCAGCTGAGGAAACTGCCCGAGGTCACACACACAACTGCAGAAGATCTGCTCCTAAATAGAGCTATCTGCCTCTCTTCTGCTAGATCTGAAGGGGGTTGGTCAAGGTTTCTGCTTCTAGAGAGGTTAGGTACAATAAGGTAGGGAAGATATTACATCCTGGCAATTATCCAGGGCACATCAGGGTACAAGGTTACGAAACAGGCAAGGTTTTTGTTTTGTTTTGTTTTGTTTTGTTTTATCTCTGTTTTCTGCCAGATATTTATGAGTCTGAAGGTGAGTTAAGAAGGAAACAGGCTGGAGTAGGGCACCAAAGTAAAAACCCTGGAGTGAGGGTGAGGGTGGATATTTGACTTCCTGGGGCAGCAGTGAGGGGGAATGGGTGGGATGGAACACAGTCCTTTGGTGACTGGAATCATGTTTATGTACACTCCTATTAATTTTTAGTCATAAAAACACTATCTAATTAATACAAGAGGGGAAAAACTGAATGTATGTCTCAAACTTTTTAAATGACAGACAGTCTTTTTAATACATAGGCTGAGTCTTTGATATGTTGGCTCTCTTAAAAGATTAGACCAGGGAGAACAGAAGCAACTGGTGGCACAGCTATATACAAATAATGTCAAAGGACATAAATTATGGTGATATTGTGTATGATATAGCAAATCCTAACAAAGGGATTTTTCAAAGTTAACCCAATTACCAAATAATGTAATTATAGCAGTAACTATCTATTGTCTTCTTAATCCTAAGACAGCAGGAACCTCTCATTTCCTCTGTAGAGCCTGTATTTCCCCCAAGTACTGGAACCTCTAGGGTGGGGTTCACTTTCCTGCATGCTTTCCTCCTCGATTCATACCAAATGATATTGCATCTACTGATCCCAACCTAATCAACGTAACGAGTAGCACCTGAGCATGCTTCGCTTCAGACTGTGACCATAGACTTCAGGCATGGGATGTCAATCCCTCAGCTTCATTACTCGCGTGAGACCTTTCCTTTCATAGTATTCTCTAATTCCATTCCAGGTAGTTCACTTCCTAACAAAGTCCCAAAACCTAGATATAGGCCAGGTCCTATGAGATAGAGCATATGTTCACATGTATCCATAAACTAGGGCAAAATATATACCTGAAAGCAAAAGTACACAAAAGTCTGCAGTGAGTCAGTATAAAGTTCATAATGAAATAGTGTCTACTTAGACTTAGATACCCTCCTCACCTACTTCCTATAACAGTTCTCTCACTCACTCTAAAGCTAAGCTTAGCAAAGCAAGGACTGAAAAAGCTGAATAAGGGCAAGAGACTGGTATACTTTAATGATGACTCTTTAGTCACTATCAGGCCACCCCATCAGCTGGGGCCCTAGTCGGGGAGTCCTGAGATTCCTAAACAGACATGATGGGCCTAGACCTCGAATAAATCCCTCTCTCCATTGTTACCAGTCATCTCTATCAGGAACAACAAAATAGACCCCTTTGTGGGCCCCCATAGAGCCATGCCCTCAACTTGGATCAACAACAGTATAGAATGTTCCATCCTCCAAAGGGAGGATGGACAACATACTCTATGCTACACCTGAGGAAGTTGGGTCGATATTGGGGCAGCTTGGAATGTTCCTACTCATGACCACAGAATGTGAGCTCAGATCTACAGGGATGCAGAGGTCACATAGGCTCCTAAGCTGAGTATGGGCCCCAGGCCAAATTAAATCGATGGGGTTTACAGTCAACAATATTTATACCCCTTTCCCATATTTGGGAGCTACTCTCTTCCCTGATCCAGCTTTCTGGTCCTTTTCCAGCCATGACATCACCTCCCCAGACAATAACTTGGATCCACCTGCATATTAGATTTCAGGCTCAAGGAAAAAAAAAAAAAAAAACCTAGGATAGCCACAGGCCCTTTGGAATATAACTAAAATATGCCTACTAGCTACTAGCTATCTACAAAATGGAGGACCCCTCAACTCTTCATCTGCACTATTCCAGCCTTTAGGTCCATGATTGGTCAACAATTTGTTTGGCTTTGTATGTTAACTCTCTTTTCAGCCACCAGGTTCCATATGCTAGCATGATGCCAACCAGACTTCTCTGGACAGAAAACCCCACCAATTTGTCCTGGAGCTCTGCTTCCCCAGAGACCCACCCTAATAGGGAAAGAGAGAGACAGACTGGGAGTATGGATCGACCTGTCAACGCCCATGTTCAACGGGGAAGCAATTACAGAAGCCAGACCTTCCACCTTCTGCATCCTACAACGACCTTGGGTCCATACTCCCAGAGGGATAAAGAGGAAAGTTATCAGGGGATGGGATGGGATATAGAGATCTGGTGGTGGGAATTGTGTGGAGTTGTACCCCTCTTATCTTATGGTTTTGTTAACGTCTCCTTTTTAATAAATAAAAAAAAACTTAAAAAAAAGAAGGAAGCAAGCAGTTGCAGAATACAAGGACTATAGGGAGTCGGTGGTAGCACAGCGGGTTAAGCGCAGGTGATGCAAAGCACAAGGACTGTCCCTGGCTCCCCACCTACGGGGGAGTCGCTTCACAAGCAGTGAATCAGGTCTGCAGGTGTCTATCTTTCTCTCTCCCTCTCTGTCTTCCCCTCCTCTCTCCATTTCTCTCTGTCCTATCCAACAACAACGACATCAGTAACAACAACAATAGTAACTACAACAATAAAACAACAAGGGCAACAAAAGGGAAAAATAAATAAATATAAAAAAAGAATACAAGGACTATAATCAACACTACAGGACTCAGCTGAAACAACTCAAAGAGAGGAAAGAGTGTTCTGATTTAGACTCTCCCTTTCCAAAGCAGACAATAATAGAACCACAAACTGATGCCCACTACCGGTTGAGAGCATGTGATGCCAGCCCTCCCTGACAAGCCCAACCCTGTCCTGGTCTGATTTTCGGAGTGTATGCTTTACGGGGTAGTATTATTAACATTGCTATAGCAGAAGAAGCCAAGATTTCAGTCTGAGAAGCCCCGGGGGTGGCTTAAGTATGGTCTTCCATTCTGTTCCTCCCTCCCACTCTCTCTCCATCACTGCTGCCTGCAGCTCAGCCTAATAATAGTCCTCACTGCCGTTCATCAACTTCCTCCAGTCTGCAAAGGCCTTCCGCTGATCTTATTTCACATTTCACATAGCCTTGTGAAATAAGTGCTACTAGTAGGCCTATCTTACACAGGAAGATGGCTCAGGGAAAAGATCTTAGTTCCTTCAAACTACACTAAGACAAAGGACCAGATCCAGAACTGGTTCCAAGTTTGCTGGCTCTTCACATTTAGAAGGAGGCAAAGTAAAAGCCCATCGAATGAAAACAAACCATCTATCACTCACTCCACCTCACCTCAAACTGTAGTGTTAAAATTAATAACAGCTTATTGATTTAATGCTGCTCTATCATAAACTCTACCCACTTCCCATAAAAATGCATCCGGGTCCCCTGGGATCAGCCCTTTAACATCCTGTAGTTGAATTCCATTCAGGAGAGCTGATAGAGCGCGTTGCTCTCCATTGGCTTCTGCCTTTCTCCCCAAGGGTTATAGACAACACACAAAAGTCCTAGTGCATGCTGGGTGTGTACATAAGAAAATAAATCTTCCTTCCTGTCCTGCCTATGCATGGGATTGATTTCCACTGCCTAGTTATGAACGGCTGAGAGAGACAGCGTTTATAAATCACAGGCATCCACTGAGCACTCTTAGGCTCTGCAGTATAGTGTGACAGCTCCTAAGTCTTACTATCCAGACAGAAGCTTATTCTCAATGAAAACAGTCTCTTCTCTTGGAAGGGAAAAAGAACAGAAGGATTTGAAATTACTGCAAGCACTATTTAAATCAACAAGTCATTTGTTGTTCAAGAACCAGTCACCCAACGCTTTTTCTTTGTTTGTTTTTATTTGGTCATCATTGGGACTTCACTACTCCAAGCTGCCTTTTTTTCAGATAGGAAGAAAGACACAGACTGAAGGACAGGAAAAACACTACAACACCAATATTTTCCCCAGTGCAGTAAGAGCTGGACTCAAATGTAGGGCTCATTGATGACAAAGCAGGCATCCTCTCAGATGAGCTATCTTGTTGGCCCTCCACTTCCCCAGTTTTCTGAATTCCCTCTCTTCCTATAGTATCTCCCACTTGCTGCCTCCTTAGCATTTTCACTATTCAGAGGTCTTAAATAAAAGAGTGGAGGTGAGATTCAAAATAAGAGTTCAATGAATGATTATTAAGCACCCACTTGGTGTCAGAGACTAAAAAGGTATTGGTTGTTTAGTTTCATCATCACCAGGGATTCACTACTGCCAGCTGACTTTTTTCTGATTAAAAGAGAGAGAGACAGAAAGAGAAGGAAAGATACTACAGCACTGAAGCTTCCTCCAATGCAATGAGGTCCCGGATCATATCTGGGTCACATGCACAGCAGAGCAGTGCACGATCCAGGGTGAGCTGTCTTACTAGCCCAGTATGCAAGTTCTCAGTGAGTAACATGTGATCCCCATCTGTGGCTTAGTGTGATTAAGACTGTGTTCAAGCTGTATACAAAGTACTTCAAAACCCTGGTGACAGAGTAACTCACCTGAGAAGGAGGAGGAGGTGAAAGTAACAGGATAAAGGAAACAGCTCTCCTGCTGGCACTTGAAGGAGTGAAGTCCTCGAGGAAACTGGGAAATGGACTTGAGGAGACAGTATAATGAACATGTCTTCCCCATGATTTGTCTCTGTCCTATGCAACAACAATGATAGCAATAACAACAATGATAAACAATAAGGGCAACAAAAGTAAAAAAAAAATAATAAAAATGCCTCCAGGAGCACTGGATTCATAGTGCAGACACAAAACAAAAAAAGTTATTTATGGGGCCAGGTGGTGTTGCAACCAGTAAAGCTGGTTCAAGCTCCTGATCCTCACCTACAGGACTCTCTCTCTCTCTCTCTCTCCCCTTCCTACTCAACTTCTCTCTGTCTCTATCATAATTTTTTTTAAAAAAGGAAAAATAGCTGCTGGGAATGGTGGAATCATTGCACAGGCACCAAGCCCTAGTAATAACTCTGGTGGCAAAAGAGAAAGGAAGGAAGGAAGGAAGGAAGGAAGGAAGGAAGGAAGGAAGGAAGGAAGGGAGGGGAAGTTATTTATTTATGAGAGAGAGTACATCAAATTATCACTCTGGCACGTGCAGTACCAGAAGTGGTTCTCAGGACCTCATGCACGCTACTCACTGCACCACTTCACAGGCTGCCCTAGCAACATCTAAGCTGAAACTTCAGGGAATGTCTTAGCTAAGCTCTTCTCAGATTTATGGCCCACAGAAACTGTAGAAAATTGAATGTGTTGCTTTAAGCCACTACGTTTGGGCAGAGTTAGTTACACAACAGCAAAGAAGTAATACATCAACTCTTCTTGCCTCCACACTCTATATTATCCCTCTCACTGGGAAGTCAGTTGAGGTTACATTCCCACTGCAGAGAAAGAAAATGCTGATGAGGACTTCAAACAAGAAAGTCAGATCTGGTTTTAGGTATATCTCATGGACATCTCTGAAGTCAGAGGAAGGCATAAGATCAAGACTAAATTTCTTTAAAAACTAATAAGGAGGTCATCCAAACGAATTTAATGAGGATGTGATAAAATCGTGTCTAAAAAAAACAGGCTTAGCATTTCAATAATTAATTCAAGTCCCCATACTACCACTGAAAGACTATATATGTTTGGCAAGTTACTGAGGTTTTCAAGTTTTCTTATATAAAAAATGGAATTAAGAGTGGCAGGGCAGTGGCACACCTATTAGAGCACACATGATACCATGAACAAGGACCACAGTTCAAGCCCTATCCCCACCTACAGGTAGAAAGCTTTATAAGTGGTGAAGAAATGCTACAGATGTGTTTCTTTCTCTCTCTTTCTTTTCTATTCCTCTCTATCTCTACAAAAAAATAATAGGGGGTCAGGCAGTGGTACAGTGGGTTAAGCGCATGTGGCTCTAAGCGCAAGGACCGGCATAAGAATCCCGGTTCGAGCCCCCGGCTCCCCACCTGCAGGGGAGTCGCTTCACAGGCGGTGAAGCAGGTCTGCAGGTGTCTATCTTTCTCTCCCCCTTTCTGTCTTCCCCTCCTCTTTCTATTTCTCTCTATCCTATCCAACAACAAACATCAACAATGGTAATAATAATAACCACAACGAGGCTACAACAACAAGGGCAACAAAAGGGGGAAAAAATGGCCTCCAGGAACGGTGGATTCATGGTGCAGGCATCGAGCCCAGCAATAACCCTGAAGGAAAAAAAAATGAAAATTAAAAAGGAAAATAATGACCACTGGGAGCCATGAATTTTTAGTGCAGGCACCAAGCCCCAGCAGCCTTTGTGGTGAGAAAGAGAAAGGAAGGAAGGGAGGGAGGGAGGAAGGAAGGAAGGAAGGAAGGAAGGAAGGAAGGAAGGAAGGAAGGAAGGAAGGAAGGGATTAAGAGTACTTTCTGTGGCCCAGGAGGTGGGAGGTGGTGCAATGGATTAGCATTGGACCTTCAAGTGTGAGGTCCCACATTCAATCCTTGGCATCACATATGCCACATATGCTCTGCTTCTCTCTCTCTCTCTCTCTCTCTCTCTATCCTCTCTTCTCCTTTTTCATGAATAAATAAGTAAATAAGAATGCTTTCTGCTGCAAAAAATCCAATACCCACCTAGCAACAGATAAAAATTGTTTATGCTGGACTGGGCAGTTGGCACAGCCAGTTGAGCACACACATTCTCATGTGCAAGGATACATGTTCAAGCCCTCAGTCCCCTCTTACAGGGATGAAGCTTGAAATCAATGAAGCAACGCTGAAGATGTCTGTCTTTATCCCTCCTTCTCTATTTCCCCTTCCCTTTTCAATGTATCTCTAATTCTATAAAAAAATTAATTCATTGAAAATTTTAAAATACTTTTAAAAATGTTTATACTTCTCACATAACTGAAAGTTTAGTGGTAGGTAGGTTCTGGGAATGGTTTAGTCATCAACAACGTCGTTACAATACCACATCTGCCTTATATGTTGAATCATTGCCTTATGTTTCCAAGATGGCTGCCAAGGACTGAATGAAATTGGGTAGATTTAATGCTATACTCTAGTTCTGTGTTCCCATTTTGTAAACAAATTTTTAAAAGAAAAAGATCCCCAGAAAACCCCAGCATACTTCTGCTTTTCTCTCTTTAGTTAAAACTGAATCACAGAACCACCTTCACAATAACAGTGGCTGAGAAAATAAATGTTTAGTTGAGCACATTGATGCTTCAAGTAAGACCAGCTTCCATTAGCAAACAAGAGGAGAAAAGAATGAATGTTGGGTAGGTTTTCTGTTTCCCCAACCAGTACAATTAACTGGTGCATTATTTCCACTACAGTATCTGGCATTCTTTTTAGTGCCACCCAGGGTTATCACTGGGGATTGGTGACTGTAAAACTAATCCACAACACTCAGTGCCATTTTTTAATTTTTTCCTTCTTCCTTCCTTCTTTTTTGCAGAGACAGAGAGAAATTGACAGGGAAAGGGGAGATAGATAGGAAAAGAGCAAGAGAAGACACCTACAGCACTGTTTTACCACTCATGAGGTTTTCCCACTGCAGGTGGGGACCGGGCACTTGAACCGGGGTTCTTGTACATAGTAATAACATGTATGCTCTACTAGGTATACCACTTCCCAGCTCCCAGTGCCTGGAATATAGTTAGTATTCAAGAGGTGTTAGCTGTTGAAATTATAAGTGTGATTTAAGCCTACTGGAGGTAATAATTTTCAGACTCAGCTAAGGTAAAGATTTTTTTTTCTTTCTTTTGTCATCTCCAGGAATTTACCACTCCATACTGACTTTTTTCAGATAGTGATAGAAATGGAGAGAGAGACACCAGAGCACTGGAACTTCTTTCAATACTGTGAGAACCAGGTTTGAATTTGGGTTGCAAAGCATCACATGATCCAAGTGAGCTATTTCACCAGGCCTAAGATAAAGGTGTTGAAAACAAAGACAGTTGAAACTTTTGGGGGTGGAGGGTGGGGAGATTTGGTTTCAGTTATTTTTTTTTTACTTCTTTTTATTTCTCCTTTATAATCAGATAAGTATTTCTCTGCTTTCCACATTGCCATCATTGTTTCACCTTTAATAGAATTTAAGTACTTTATTATTTCAAAAATCTAAGTGAAGAAAAAAATAAAACCTTGGTTTCTAAATCTTCTCAAAGACAATTCCTATAGTAACTTTAATTCTACCTTCCAATTAATAGCCTGCAGAATTATATAATCATATCGTGCTGGGCACTGAGACCTATTCCCGGACATATTTGTTTTAGATATATCTTGTTTATGTGAAGAAGTAGAAATACCTTTTATTCTCATGCTAAAATTAATTCTCATATTGCTGCCTATGACATTAAATGTTTCTAGAATTAGTAGACAATACAGTACCTAAAAACTAAATTTCAGGGCTGGGAAGATAGCATAATAGTCATGCAAACAGCTCATATGCCTGAAGCTCCCAGGTCCCAGGTTCAATCCCTTGCACAACCACAGCTGAACAGTGCTCTGATTAAAAAAAAAAAAAAAAAAAAGAGAGAGAAAAGAAAAAAGAAAGAGAAAAGAAAAAAGAAAGAGAAAACAAAAACTCCCACTCAGTTATACATTTGGCTGAACTTCTCTCAAGACACTTTCAGTGTATAACTAACAAGTGGTGGACCCCACCACCACCATATATATATTTGTTCATCTGTGTGTTTTATCACGGCACTGCTCAACTTTGGCTTATGGTGGTACTGGGAATTGAACTTGGAATCTCAGAGCTTCAGGTATGAAAGTTGTTTTGTATAACCAGCATGCTATCTCCCACTCTCCAACATGTTTTTTTTTCTGACTGTGAAGAATGATTTAAAGACTAATAGTCTATGTAAGGAATGTGCTTTTTAAAAATACTTTCATTCATTTATTACTAGAGATAGAGAGAAATTGAAAGGGGGTGGGGAGGTAGAGAGGGAAAGAGACAGAGAGACGGCTGCAGCCCTGCTTCACCACTAGTGAAGCTTTCCCCCTGCAGGTGGGGACCAAGGGCTAGAACTTGGGTCCTTGCAGACTGTATAATAGAGACTAGTATTCTAAAATCATCGCTAATTATGTAACTGCATAGTGGTAGACACAAGAAAACTGAGTGACAAGGACTATTGATTGAAAAGGCTACTCTTTTGTTCCCACCCCTATACTCCTTCTCTCCCCTTACCTCCCATCCCCATTTCACTTCATGCCCACCCCTCCTCAAACTCCCAGAATGCTCTAACATTGCTTAGTAAAAGGGAAATAAGGGAGCAAAAGTGTGGAAGGCAGCCTTCCATTCTCTTTGAGATTTGGACAGCCTCCTTTAGCCACTTTGTATTTTCTCCCCTTTTATAATAAATATTTATTATACCTGTAATCAGAGAAAAGAAGGAGAAGGAGGAGGAGGAGGGAAAAAGTTACAAAATAGAGCAGCAAAGGAATAAGAAGTCTCAGTTCCTCTTCATCTCCAGCCTGAAGTCAAGACAATTCCTCTTCCCTCAACCTCTTGAGGCTCAAGTTCTTGCCCTGGGAGTGTGAAATACCTTTTCCTTTACCTTTCATAGCTTCAGCTTATGATAAACTCTGCCTCAGCAATTATATGACTGACATTCCAAAAACCAGAATGATTTCACACTTGCAGTGCCAGGCTCATGATGACAAACTGAATCAAAGGACTGTGTAAGCCGCTTCGGGTAAGACCATAGAGCCCAGCTACTGCAGACAACTTACTCTTTCTGATTAGATCTCTTCACAGTTTTTCTGTTTGTTTTCTCCTAGAAAGGAGGAGGCTTTCTCATCTAAGCTTCAGGGAAATGACTGTATTTTAATGGAATCTAACTGGCTCCCGCCTGGTTATCTCATAGGAGCTATGGTCATAAAAGTTAATTAAATTAGATTCATTTGCATATTCAAGTCTATTCCCTTCACTCAGTTTAAAACCAGAGAGAGAAAATATATCCCTCCTTGATAGAGAGGACATGCGGCAGTATCCAGATCACTTTCTTTGTATGATGAGAATGAAAGGATGCATTATTTTTCCAGTCCTCATACTTGAGCTTGTCTTCTCTTCTCTCTCTCTCTCTTTCCCTCTCCCTCTCTCGTAGGTGAGGGTCAATGCAAGAGTTAAACTACTATGTGCTGCAGTTCTCACTCGGAAATAAAGAACTTTATAAAAAGAGCTTTGCTGTACTTATTATACACTGAGCTAATTTTCTAAAGGAAAGGTACATTCAGAATGTTCCCTGGAAGAGGAGCTAGCAACATCAAGAGCCACAGGACTGGCTCCATGCCTTCCCCTTTCTGTGTGTGCCTGAATGAACTGTAGTGTCTTACAGCTTTATTATGGGGCAAAGCAAGAGAAGGGCTGGATGGTACCCTAAGCAGATGTCTGGTTTACCCTGCTGCCTAAATAGGCCTAAATTAACCTGCTGAAATGAGACTCTGGCCTTTTTTTCTGTAGCCCCTAGAAGAAGTCTCCTCTATAAACCAAACTTTCTTTAAAAAAAAAAAAAAAAACCTTAATACCATATTTAGAAAGCATTCTTTTCTGTCTCTATTTTCCTTTGACTGCTGATGGACTATTCATTCTCCTATACATGCAAGGCAGTGTGGTCAGTCAAGTCCAGTCCCTCTACTCTACTCATCTGTTCCCTTCCTTAAATATCAGTTGGTATCTGAATCAAACTCTGTGGTTTAAAAGCAGTGTCTGCTTGACTTCACCAGCCACTCTTACCTATTAATACACACAAAGGTGTTTTTATTATCTTCATTCATTGCTTTTTTTTTTTTTTTTTTTTACTAGCGTACTGTTTGTTCAGTTCTGGCTTGAGAGTGGGGGAAGGGGAGGAGAGAGGAAGGCAGAGGATTTAATCTGGGACGTGAGGCACGGAAGTCTCTTTGGATAACCATTAGACCATCTTCTCAGTCCTCACTATCTTCATTCTTTGTTCAGGAAAAGACAGACATCATTTTGCTCTGTGATGAACAAAAACTGTGCTAAATTCTTGGTAAGTTTAGTGTGCAAACAATGGTGGATTGTAGTTCAACCCTCTACTTATGCCTCTGGAAAAGTCACCCACGTCTAAGCTCATGATGTGTACTTTACTCAGTCCCATCCATATGTCTACATTATGCAAGTTGCTATTCACATGCCCATTGATATATTTGATTAATATTATTCTGATTATACAGACCATAACAGTCAATTATGATGGTGAAACCAGACTTTTGACCCATTATGAGCCTGCCTTTAAAATGTGACTCGAATCTGCAAAACAGCTCACTTGGATAGTGAACTCGCTTTGTCATAGGCACAACCAATGTTTGAGCCTGGTCCCTACCACACTGTAGGAAGTTTCTGTGCTGTGGTGTCTTTCTCTCTGTCTCTGTCTCTGTATTTCTACCTGAAAAAGTTTACCTGGAACAGCAGAAACTCATTGATGACAAAATACAACAACAACTACCAATAATAATGATGATAAATATGATAGACTCACTTGTCTAGCTGCCTTCCAAAAAAAGTCACAAGGTTGACCTAAACTGGTGATTTAAAAAAAATAAAGGAAAAGGAGACCAACAAAAACAACAAGAAGAAAGAAAGAAAGAATTGGGGCTGGTTTGGGGTGGGGGGGGGAGAGCTTCAAGAGCAGTGAAGTGGTGCTGCAGGTGTCTCTGTCTCTATCTCCCCCCTCACTTCCTTCTCAATTTCTATCTTTATCCAATAAATAAATTAAAATTTTTAAAAAGGAAAATTAATCTTGAAAAAAAAAAAGCAAGAAAGATTTTTAAGCTCACACTGACTACCCTAACTCAGGTTTGTGCTTAGATTTGTCACACGCATTCTAATTTCTCCACTATGGTCTCTGCACACACATACTCTCTCTCTCTCTCTCTCTCCCTCTCTCTCTCTCTCTCTCTCTCTCTCTCTTACACACACACACACACACACACACACACACAAGATTAATGAGCTTCACTGCTCCTCTTTCACAGAGGCATGTGGTTCAATGACATAATTAAGAAAATTCTTATGGAGCACCAGAGCACTGAGTGGGCAGGAAGGGTTAACAGCTGAAGAAGGGACTGAGAGCCCCAAACTCCAGGCTGTGACAGAAGGCTGGGAAGAAAGAAGCCAGGTGAACTGATCTGTCTCAGAAAATAAACACTGAGACAAAAGAATTGTCAGGGAAATTAATGTGAAGAGTTTAGTTTTTGTTGTGTGTGTGTGTGTGTGTGTGTGTGTGTGTTCCTTCAACAGGTGTGCTGTGAGAATTAAAAGCCACAGGCAGGAGAATGGATTAAAAATAGTATGATAATAGCCAGGATGACAATTGCACAGTAAAGAGCATCTTGGATTATACAAAGGAGATTCAAAGAAAGCTAAAGCGAAACAAGAGCAGCACAGTAACAGTACAGACACAGTAACACCATGAGATCTCTAAAGGCTCAAAATAAAACCACAATGTGACATCATGAAGCAAAAACAGTGGCAGAGCACAGGACTTGCATGTGTTAAGGCCTGGCTTCCATCTCCAGCACCATCTATGCCAGAGTGGTGCTTTTCCATTTCTCTTTCTCTCTCTCTAAATAAGCATCTAAATCTTAGAAGAAGAGAAGCATATAAGCTTCTAAAGCAGGATTTTTTTCTTTTTAATTATATATATATAATTTTTTAAATTGTTGGATATAGAAGAGAAATTGAGAAGGAAAGAGAAACAAGGGAAGGGACAGAGTGACACCTGCAGCCCTGCTTCACCATCTGTGAAGCTTTCCTTTTCCTCCCTGCAGGAATATCTTCTCTTTTTTTTTTTTTCACTTTTCTTAAAATTTATTTATGAAATGGAAATACTGACAAAACTTTAGGATAAGAGGAGTACAACTCCACACAATTCCCACCACCAGAACTCCGTATCCCATCCCCTCCCTTGAAAGCTTTCCTATTCTTTACCCCTCTGGGAGTATGGACCCAAGGTCATTGTGGGATGCAGAAGGTGGAAGGTCTGGCTTCTGTAATTGCTTCCCCACTGAACTTGTGCGTTGATAGGTTGATCCGTACTCCCAGCCTGTCTCTCTCTTTCCCTTGTGTGGCAATGTATAGTTCTGGCTTATAGTGGTCCTGAGAATTATATGTGGAATATATAGAATTAAATCATATGAATTTGCCAAAAAAAAAGTGAAAATATGTCTCTAAGATGTTTTAAGAACTATGGTGATTATTGTAGGGGGTAGGGGCAGCATAAAACTTTGGTCTGGGTGTGGTATGAACTATACCCTGTAACCTTATGATCTTGTAAGCTACTTAAGTCACTAGTTTAAAAAAAATAATAAAAAGATTTATTGTTCTGGACTTCAGTGCAAACACTTGGCCTAAAAGTCATTGAAAGGAAAACCCATTCACAGAGGAAAGCTGCTACTTCACAGCAGTGAGGCAAATCAGAAGAACAGCAACAGTAACGTTGAGTGTTGTCCCAGTTGTAGGAAGAGTCTTTGAGTTTCCTTCTGTCCTTTTATTTGGAACTGTCTAGACCATCATCTAAAAGCTTTCCGCTAACTGAGACATCTAGCACAATCACCCTTTTGACTCACCTAAAGTCAACTGGTTAGGGAGTTCAATTACATCTGTAAATTTTCCTTTCTAGTAGCACCCAGGTCGGTGCTTGATTGGCAGGACGACAAGCTGTCTGTATGCCACCTCTCTCTTCTGTTCCTTCTCGAGTGTTTGCAAGAGATTTTCCCTTGTACCCACCACATTGCTATGATCAAAAATCATATTAAAAAGTAAATTCTAGAGGGTGCAGCTCAGCCTTGCCTAGTGAACACATCACAAAGTCCATCACAAATCACATCACACAACAGCGATGTCCTGAATCCCTATTTTTACCATGAATGAAGGAAATCAGTCACAGAAACAAGTGATATTCTGGAGTGGGTGGGGGTGCTCTGCTCATACAAGTTGCACCAACTGCAGAAGCAAAGGGAATGAGGAAGTCTCGGTAAGACAGAAGAGTGGACACCTTACAGGAGCACACTCCCAAGAAATAGTGAACTCTTAAGTATTAAATGAAGGATAATAAACATCTTTTATTAAAAATTGAGCAAGCTTCATTCTAGGACTCCAAACTAGAATATATAGGGTTAGGGTTAGGGTTTGAACAAATTAATATATCAGTCAACAACTGAATTAAAGCCTCCTGGAGTCCGGGTGGTGGCACACCGGATTAAGTGCACATAATATGAAGTACAGGGACTGACGCAAGGATCCCGGTTCGAACCCCAGGCTTCCCACCTGCAGAGGGGTCAGTCATTTCACAAGCAGTGGAGTAGGTCTGCAAGTGTCTATCTTTTTCTCCCCCATCTACTTTCCCCTGCTCTTTCAATTTCTCTCTGTCCTATCCAACAACAAATGGAAAAAATGGCCACAGGAGCAGTGGATTTGTAGTTCAGGCACTGAGAGCCCCAGCGATAACCCTAAAGTCAAAAAAAAAAAAAAAAAAAACCTCCTAATTCATTTCTCCTTCTCTCTCCTTCCTCCTCCTCCTCCTCCTCCTCCTCCTCCTTCTCTCCCCCCCCCCCGCCCCCCCCCCCAGTTCTGGCTTACTATGTGCTGGGCATTGAGCCTGAGACTTCAGAGCCTCAGGCATGAAAGTCATTTTGCATAACCATTATACTTCTTGTCTCCAATCCTTCTTCTCTCTTAAGAATAGTTTTGGGGGTGGGCGGTAGCACAGTGTGTTAAGAGCACATGGCACAAAGTACACAGACCAGCGTAAAGATCCCAGTTCAAGCCCCACCTGCAGGGGAGTTGCTTCACAAGCAGTGAAGCAGGTCTTCAGATGTCTATCTTTCTCTCCCCCTCTGTCTTCTCATCCTCTCTCAATTTTTCTCTGTCTTATCCAACAACAATAGCAGCAATACTAACAACAATGATAAACGACAAGGGGAACCAAAAGGGGAAAAAAATGGCCTCCAGGAGCAGTGAGTGGGTTTGTAGTGCATGCACTGAGCCCCAGTGATAACCCTTGAGGCAAAAAAGAAAAAAAAGAAAGAAAAAAGAAAACAAAGAAAAGTTTTTGACCTGTATGAAACCCTAGATGTA
Source organism: Erinaceus europaeus (assembly GCF_950295315.1). NCBI lineage: Eukaryota > Metazoa > Chordata > Mammalia > Eulipotyphla > Erinaceidae > Erinaceus > Erinaceus europaeus. The sequence continues at coordinate 95,913,468 of NC_080168.1, read as the reverse complement.
CAGAATTAAATACAAAATAATGTTCTCATGGCCCAGGAGGTGGCACAGTGAGTGGATAAAGCATTGGATTCATGGGCATAAGGTCCCGTTTGATCCCTAGCATAATGTGTGCCAGAATCATACTTTGGTTCACTCTTTCTCCTGTCAGTAAGTAAATAAAAGTAAATCCTTAAGAAAAGAAGACAAGAAATAAACAATGTTCTCACCTTACAGATGAACACTAGGGTGGATAGGATACAAGATATGTACAGGTCAAATAGTTCAGGCTACACACAGGCCAAGGGCTCCCTTATAAACAATCACTTGACTCAGAAAGAGAAAATTGGCTGTCACAAGGGTTTTAGTGTGTCCCAGATACTTCCTTGTCACTGTGTCTGCACTGCTAGAGTCTCACACATAGGGCACAATAGGCTTTGTGAAATTTCACAACAAAATATCTGGATCCATCACTCATAACGTCAAGCTGGTGATTACAGAAGCCTAAGTATGACATACCATGAAAAAAAAAAATCAATGATTGAATCATGTGTCTTTAAGTTTAGCCTATAACAAATGCTTCAGGGAAAGGTTTAAAAATAAACATAAAGGAATCAAGTGTGTGGCTATGTTTGAATGGCCATGAGTGGAACTCACTCGGGGACCCAGGGTCACTCTAGGCTGCGGGATATTGTTCATCAGTGTCTGCACTGGGTTGTGGCACTGTGGTACCATGAGGCACTGGTATTCAAGAGATTATGGCATCTGAAACCCACAATGTTTAAAAAAAGACAAATGGAACTTCTGTAGTAATACTGAGGATCAGTTCATTGATCTTCCTAGAAAAAGGATCTCGGGTGGGGTAGGTAGCATAATGGTTATGCAAACAGACTCTCATGCCTGAAGCTCTGAAGTCCCAGGTTCAGTCCCCCGCACCACAATAAGCCAGAGCTGTTCAGTGCTCTGGTGTTTCTCTCTGTGTCTTTCTCTCTCTGCATCTCTCTCAAAAATAAAATAAATTAAATAAAAGAAAAAGGATCTCTAATTTTACTAATAGGAACATGAAGGTTAAAATTCTCCAAAACAGTTGGCTGCTTACATAAACAGAACTGTTGGACACGCTGTGAAAAGCCCAGTTAAACTATATAAGGTGATCTGTCACAGAAAGAAAGGTAATCATCCTTTTCCAAACCCTTGTTACAAAAAAAAAAAAAAAAAACAGTCCCCAAAAAGTGGGGACTGTGATATGACAAATAAAGAAAATGAACTGGCTTGTGCAGGTCACCTGCCTGAAAAGTTCTGCCCTGATAGTCAAATACATTTGATTAATTCCAGTGATTCTGGTTCTTCACAGACAGAAATTCCATCTTCAAAATATAGTACTATTTTTCTGAGATTTCTCAAGTCCATGGAACAATGGCACAAGTTTTGTTCAGCAGAAATTTGAGACTAAATGTAGCTTTAACTTTCTAGAGAAAGAGAAGTATAGATGAACTTATAGCTTACTTGGTGAGTTTACAGGAAGAAAAACAATATATCTCACTTGGCTGCTGTGTAGACTTGTTGCCTCTAGTAAAGCCTCTACTTAAAGGCTAATTTGAAGAGTATATAGTAGTTGGTTTAAACTAGCTTCATGCAGTTATAAAAAAGATGGTGGTTGGAACTGTCATCCAAAACAAATAATAAATGATGGTAATGTTCAGATTTTAAAACAACAATTAAGTAGATTGTGGGAACAAGAAAGTCACCTAACTTTGGTTGCAGGATATATTGGCAATCTAACTAAGAATGTGGATGCTTATTTATTATAATTGCATTGAGAGACTTCATCTCCTAGAGAGTATTTTGATACTCAAAACACTTGTGGATTCTAGTTTCCAAAAAATGTCTCACCTGAGAACTGTGAAACAAACCAAATCCGTTTTTTTTTTCTTTAAGAGTCTATATGATGAAACCCTAACAGTCTACTTCACACTGAAGTCGAAAATATTTAAAAAGGACAGCTTCAACTTGATTGAAGTGATAGGACGCTATGAAGACTGTTCACCCACATTGCATTTGGAATTTATATGGTTATATGGTAATGTTGTTTAAGAACTACTGGGGTAGTCGGGCAGTAGCACAGCAAGTTAAGCTCACGTGGCACTAAGCTTAAGGACCAGCATAAGGATCCCAGTTCGAGCCCCCAGCTCCCCACCTACAGAGGAGTTGCTTCATAGGCTGTGAAGTAGGTCTGCAGGTGTCTATCTTTCTCTCCCCTTCTCTGTCTTCCCCTCCTCTTTCCATTTCTCTCTGTCCTATCCAACAACAATGATATCAGTAACAACAGTAATAACCACAACAATAAAAAAACAAGGGCAATAAAAGGGAATAAATAAATAAATAAATACAAAAAAAAAACAAAAACTACTGGATTGTCCTGGGTCCATACCCCCAAGAGAGATAAAGACTAGGGAAGCTACCAAGGGAGGGGATTGGGTATGGAGTTCTGGGGGTGGGAATTATGTGGAAATGTAACTCTCTTATCCTATGGTCTTGTCAGTATCTCTTTTTTTCTTACTCATTTATTTACTTATTCATTTATTTGCCTCCAGGGTTATTGCTGGGGCTCACTGCCTGCACTGCAAAACCACTGCTCCTGGAGGCCATTTTCCCCCTTTTTTTGCCCTTGTTGTTTATCATTGTTGTTATTATTATTGTTGTTATTGCTGTCATTGTTGTTGGATAGGACAGAGGGAAATTTAGAAAGGAGGGAGAAAGAAAGATAGACACCTGCAGACCTGCTTCACCACTTGTGAAGTGACCCCCCTACAGGTGGGGAGCCGGGGGCTCCAAATGGGATTCCTACTCCAATCCTTGTGCTTGGTGCCATGTGTGCACTACCCCCAGCCCCTCAATATTTCCATTTTATATAAAGAACTACTGGATCTTAATACAATCCTGTATAAGAGTATAATTCATACTATGTGAAAAAATAAAACAGGACTTATTACTAGGAACCACAAAGATCAGTCATCTTTTAAAGATTATCTTTTGTAAGAAAAAAATTCTGTGCTACTATTATCTTATGTTGAAAGAATCTGGAAGTTTAAAGCATGATAGTAAATAGTCAATACTATTAATAAGCCAATGTGTAGGATAGTAAAATATATTTGAAAAATTAAAATCAGCCATGCTTCTGACATGATAAAAATCATGGATTTAATTAAATCAGGGATTTCCATATGTGTGGAATGTTGTTAAAGCTATCCCACATCATTCTTAAAACTTGAGACTATTTTTTAGCATCTCTGAGATTATGGGGGAGCAGCATTCTGATGTCATGTATGGATGTGTTATTATTCCTATATAAGAGAAAAAGATAAGTATGTATTTGCATGAATGCTTAACTAGAAATGTCCATGAAGCTGACTAACTTATATTCACTTTTTATTGTACATAGATTTCCAATATTTTCAGTTCTGTATCATTTAAACATCTTTCATTTGAGTAAATTCACTAAACATTTCTACTTTTGCTTTTGTTTAAAAAAAAAATGGAGAAGGCCGGGCGGTAGCACAAGGGGTTGAGCATACATGGCACAAAGCGTAAGGACTGGAGCTCGAACAGATCCCTGTTCGAGCCCCAGCTCCCCACCTGCAGGGGGTTGCTTCATAGACGGTGAAGCAGGCCTGCAGGTGTCTATCTTCCTCTCCACCTCTCTGACATCCGCCCTCTCGATTTCTCTCCATCCTATCCAACAACAAAGATAGTAATAACAATAAAAACAACAACAATTTAAAAAAAAAAAAAGGGGGCAGCAAAAGGGAAAAAAATGGCCTCCAGGAGCAGTGGATTCATAGTGCAGGCACCGAGCCCCAGAGATAATCATGGAGGCCAAAAAAGGGGAGAAAAATATATTCTTCAAGTTTAATTAAAACAAAAAAAATGGCGATGTGCTCACTAGTTTAGAGTGATTTGAGTTAGGCTGTGGACGATGATAAATTTATTGCAATGCTAAAAATAAATGAAGGGCAAGTCAGTAATCCTGGGGAATTTTATCTGCCACATTTGTGCATCCAGAGACGGCCCTAAGTAGACTTTAAGTAAGCACAACCAAAAGGGCACTTAGAGAAAGATAAAAGGTGTTGATTCAAATAGAAACCAAGCAAACAAGCAATAAAGGTCAAAGATCAGGGCTAGTAGAAACTGCCTACAGAGATGATACCATACCTTATACTTTCTTTTTAAAATTTGTTTAAAAATATAAATTTATTTATTGGATAGAGACATCCAAAAATCAAGAGGAAAAAGGGAAGATAGAGAGGGTGAGAGACAGAGAGACACCTGCAACACTGCTTCACCACTTGCAAAGCTTTCCTCCTGCAGGTGGGGACTGGGAGCTTGAACCTGGGTCCTTGCACATTGTAACATGTGCGTTCAACCAGGTGCTCCACCACCTGGTCCTTCATCTTAAATTTTTAATTATTGCCCCCATGTCCACTTGGTCGATTCCAAATTATATTCCTCCATGAGGATAATTTCTGGAACCATCCGTTCCACCCCGGTTCCATGGCTGCCAGTTCTTAGCAACATCGCCCCGCCAGATATTCGTCGGGATGCGGCATCATCTAAGTTCATTTCCCACGTCTACGCTCGACCGGACCTGCCAATATGCGCGGATATCTTCGCCCACCCTGTTCAACGCTTGATGTCTCGTCACCCAATCTGGTCCCCTACACCTACACTGAACTTCTCTGTTCCTGGAAACAGAGTTGGCAGTCAGCTGAGGTAAAGAACAAACACCTCATCACAGACCCCTGCAAGCGTCAACCCGGCTTTGACCTAGCACGTTATGATTGGGCCCTCCTCAATCGCTATCGAACAGGCCATGGCCGGTGCGCCGCTATGTTCCATCGCTGGGGAGCCAGAGACGACCCGAACTGCCCCTGCGGCTCCAGACAGACTATGACCCACATAGTCAATGACTGCCACCTCTCCAGATTCAAAGGAGGTCTCGAAACTTTACATCAGGCTCAACCTGACGCTGTTGACTGGCTACGGAAGAAGGGCAAACACTAGAAGAAGAAGAATTATTGCTCTGAGACAAGTTAGAAACCTCTTCCTCTGGGGCTGGGTGGTAGTACGGCGGGTTAAGTGCACATGGCGCAAAGTGCAAGGACCAGCCTAAGGATCCAGGTTCACAACCAGTGAAGCAGGTCTGCAGGTGTCTATCTTTCTCTCCTTCTCTCTGTCTTCCCCTCCTCTTTCAATTTCTTTCTGACCTATCCAGCAACAACAACAGCTATAACAACAATAACGATAATAATCACAAGGGCAACAAAATGGAAAAAATAGCCTCCAGGAGTAAGTGGATTCGTAGTGCTGGCACCAAGCCCATCAATAACCCTGGAGGTAAGAAAAGAAGGAAGGAAGGAAGGAAGGGAGGGAGGGAGGGAGGGAGGGAGGAAGGGAGGAAGGAAGGAACCTCTTCCTCAGGAAAGTCACAGCCTCCAGTTGTTCTTTTTATATATCTGGGCACAGACCCTCCTTACAGTCTGTAGGGGATCTGCATTTCACACAGGCCTTGCCAGCTCATCCTCTCTATTACAAGTTCCAGTTCCCTGTCAACTGACGTCAAGTCAGAGCAGTAGAAAAGTCAACTGAGAACCATTTTTAAGGAGACTAAAGAAACAATGCTTCAAAAGCTCCCAAACCACCACAATCACCACCACCCCCGGCAAAGTTCACCACTAAATTATATTATTTAAAAAGTGATTTCTTCCCTAAGATTTATGTACTTACTTACTTAACGAGGGAAAGAGAGAAAACATCACAGCATCACTCTGGCATATGTAATGCTGGGGATCAAACCCAGGGCTTCATAAATGCTAATCATGTGCTCTGTTACTGAGCCCCCTCCCTGCTGGCTACAATTGCTTTGTTGTTGTTTATTTGTTTGTTTTCTAATTGTCACCAAAGTTGTGGCTGGGGCTTGGTGTTTACATGACGAAACTACTGCTCCTGTTAGGATTTTTTTTTTTTTCTTAATTTGACAGGACAGGGAAAAAAAAACAGGAGGGGGAGGAAGATAAAAAGAGAGAAAGGGAGACAGACACCTTCACTGCTCATGAAGCTTCCCCTTCTGCAGGTGGAGCCTGGATGCTTGGATTCAGATCCTTGTGCATGGCAATGTGAGCACTCAACCCAGTACACCACCACCCAGCCCCCTTACAGTTGGTCTTTAAAGGAAATCATTTGTCGTTGCAGGAAAAGTCTATTCCTGGTCTGCAGCTGCTTATGCAAAGTCCAGGATTGGCTGGAGGTAGCTTTAAGAAGCTGGAAATTCAGTTCACGGTCAAATGTGTTTTAAAACAGTCTAACAATCCCAACAGTACCATCTGTAAGGACTGCATAATTTGCAGAATTTCTTGCTAAATCAGCTGGCCAAATGCAAAGCCAATTGCTTTGGCTTCCGTACAGCACTATGCTGCAACCGGGAAGTGTTTTAAGTGGATAATGAGTAGTCTCTTCTCTCAATGACTATATTCAAATAACTTTACTGCCTAAAATATGCAAAGTTCCGAGTCAGGGCTGCCCTTAGGAACTCCTGCCCCTTTATTTAGTACTTTAATCCTTGAGAGAGCGAGCGGGAAGGAAGGAGCAATCTTGCTTTCTTAAATATCCCCCTTGTGATGTTTAAGAAAGCAGCTGTCTAGCAATGGACTCATCCATTTCCCAGTTCACACATATGCATGTGTAATGGCACACACAGCAAGGAACCCTCAGACAGTCAGAGCTCACACTGGTTCTAAGATATGCAAGGTTTACACCCTGTGTCCAGGAATAATGGCCACATTTTTTTCCTTAGTTATAATATTATTTAGGGCCTCCTAGGGATAAAATACATGTAGAAAATAGTTCTCACCCTTGTTTTCCTCACAAGTATAATTATCCATTAGTTATCTATGGAAGATAGTTCCTTCTTTCTCTCTCTTTTTGTCTCTGATAAAAGTGACAAAACAGATGGAGATTCCTTCTGTGAAGAAACCAGATTCTATACTTTTAAACACTATTACTTCCATCTCTACAACTTAAAATATCAGTCAAGATGGGCAGAAATTTTCTGAGGAAGTGATTCAAAGGGCCAACAGATATATGAGAAAGTGCTCAAAGTCACTGATCACTAGTTTTAGCTTTACACTTGTGAGAATGTCAAACATCAGAAAGGTCAGAAATGACAAATGTTGGAGAGGATGTGGAGAAAAGGGCCACTTTTTTTTTCTTACTGCTGGTGGGAGGGCATACTGGTCCAACCATTGTGGAAAGCAATTTGAAGTCTTATTGGGACACTAGGAATGGACTTGTCCTAAGACCCAACAATTCCTCTCTTAGAGATTTACTCAAAGGAGACAGAAACACCTATCAGAAAAGATCTGTGTATACCTATGTTCATAGCAGTACAGTTTGTAATTGCCAGAACCTAGAAGAAACCCAGATGTCTAGCATCAGATGAGTGGCTAAAAATATTGTGAGATATATGATGGAATACTACTCAGCTGTTAAAAATTATGAAGTTGTCTCCTTTGCATCCTTTTGGATGAAACATAAGGGCAGCATGTTGAGTGAAATAAGTCACAAAGAGAAGGATGAATATCCAATGACCTCACTTATTAGAAGAATTTAATAAAATAGGGAATGGGAAGGGAGAACACAAAGTGAAATATGGACAGGACATGGTATATTGTACCAAAGCAATGAACTCTGGGGAGGGAGGGGAAGGAAGGATAGGAAGAAAACTTTGGAAGCCTGCTACATAATGAAATTGTATGCACATGTCAATAATTTCACTGTAAAGCATTAACCCCCTCAATTAAAAAAAAAGTTCAAAATTAAAAAAAAAAATCAGTCCAGACAAGCAGTGAGTGGTTGTTTGAGTCATTATGTGAGCTCCTCATGAAAAGTACTTTAGACCCTTTGAAATATAACTAAAATATTCCCACTAGCTATCTACAAAATGAAGGACCCCCCCCCCAACACTTCATCAGCACTATTCCAGCCTTTAGGTCCATGATTGTTCAACAATTTGTTTGGCTTTTTATGTTAACTCTCTTTTCAGCCACCACATTCCAGATGCTAGCAGGATGCGACCAGACTTCCCTGGACAGACAACCCCACCAATGTGTCCTGGAGCTCCACTTCCCCAGAGCCCTGCCCTACTAGGGAAAGAGAGAGACAGGCTGGGAGTATGGATCGACCTGTCAACACCCATGTTCAGCAGGGAAGCAATTACAGAAGCCAGACCTTCCACCTTCTGCATCCCACAGTGATCTTGGGTCCATACTCCCAGAGGGTTAAAGAATAGGAAAGCTATCAGTGGAGGGGATGGTATATGGAGGTCTGGTGGTGGGAATCGTGCAAAGCTGTACCCCTCTTATCCTATGGTTTTGTCAATGTTTCCTTTTTATAAATAAAAAAATTTTTAAAAAGTACTTTAGAGTCTTATCCTCAGCCCACCCACAGACACTAGCACCAGCATCACAACTTTGTCAGAAATGAAGACTGAGGATGAAGAGATTACTCTGTGGGTAAGATGTGTGCCTGACCATGTAACAGGCCCTGGTTTAAGCCCCGGCACCACATGGGAAAACCATGGATAACACCAGGGTAGTGGATGGCACTGTGGGTAGTGGAGTGTTGGACTGGTGTTTCTCCCTTGAATCTCTGGCACCCTGTCAAACTATAGAGAATCTTTTTTTAAAGATTCTCTGTATCATGCATGCAGGAGGTCCTTGGGAGGAAGGGAGGAAGGAACAGAGGAAGGAAGGAAGGAACAGAGGGAGGAAGGAAGGAAGGAAGGAAGGAAGGAAGGAAGGAAGGAAGGAAGGAAAAGAACTAAAGAGAAAAGAAAAATGAAAGGAAAAATTTCCTGACGCATCCCAGATACCCATGAAGGCAGCCCTGTCTCACACAAAACCAGTGTCCTGTACCATTCACATAGTGATTTGGGAAAAATTAACTTCCGAAGAGCTGAGATCTGTTTCTGTCCTTCAGTGTATCCATAAAGTTATTTTTTGTCTTTTTAAAATTAGTGACTTAATAATGATTTTAAAAATTATGAGACAACAGGGGTATCATTCTACACAGTTCCTACCACCAGAGTTCTGTGTCCCCATTCCCTTCATTGGGAACTTCAGTAGTTCTCCCAAGGTCACAGATATGGGATGACTATTATTTCTATAACTATTTATACTTGCCCACTTTTTTATTTTTTAAAATTTTAAATTTGCCCATTTTTTTCTATGGTCCTGCCTTCCCTTCCTTCCTAAATCACACCTACCCCTATTACTACTTCCATTTTTCCTCTTCTCTCTCCAAGCCTTGGGGTCTTGATGGAATTGGCTTTCAGAGCCCTCTGGTCATGTTCCCCTTACATTGCTCCCCTCTGGGGATATGGATCAGCATTCTTTTGGGGAAGCAGAAGGTTGGAGTTCTCCCTTCTGTAATTGCTTCTCTGCTGGACATAGGTGTTGGCAGGTCAATCTATACCCCCAGCCAGTTTCTATCTTTTTCCCTAATGGGGCAGGGGTCTGGAGAGATGAGGTTCCAGGACATATTGGTGAGGTCATCTGTTCAGGGAGGTCAGGATGGAGTCATAGTAGCATCTGCAACTTGGTGGTTGAAAGGCAGCAAGATACAAAACAAGACATAAAATTCTTTTTAACATTTCCTTTTTATTTTTCATTTCAACAGAAGGCTGTACCTCTTTTTGCTGCAGAGTGCCTCACTGAACATTAAAGTGTATAGATAACATTAAGTACACTTTAATTAACTTTACAAACACCTGATCAGTCCTTTGCCCTATGATTATCCCCTTTTACCTGACTTAGCCACACCCTTATCTTTCCTTTCTAGTAACCATTGATTGATCTTATAACCCAATGTAGTTTTTTTTTGTTATATTCATCAGTATTTTCTTCATCTTTTTTCTTCCTCTACATGCCACATGCTAATGGTATTATATGGTATTTGTCTTTCTCTGTTAGTCTCAGTTATTTCACTAAGCAGGATATCCTCTAGGTCTGTCTGTGTTGTTACAAATGATAGGATTTCATCTTTTTAATAGATGACTAGTATTCCATTGTGCCTGCATATCACACAGAAGACTATAACTATTGAGTGCCTATTATATGCAGACTTAAAGGTAAGAAAGATCCTTGTCTTCCAACAACAGACAATATGGCTAGGGAAGTAAGGCTTTAGCAAGCTGAGGTCCTAAAAGATTAAGTCCAGAAATGACAACAGCAACAACAATAACAAAGGACTGGTATCTGCTTCTAATTTCATTGACCCCAATTTCAAGCCAACAGACATTGTTAAGCTTCTGTTTCCCCATCTGTAAAATGGGATGGTCTTCATCAATGCATGTAAATTGCCCACACAGTGAAAAAAGTATGTTTTATATGCTGAACAAATAGTCCCAACAATCACCACCTCCCCTAAATCAGAGAGAATACAGGATGACAAGAGAAAGGATGTGCAGAAGAGAGGAAAGAAGCTACACCCAAGTCAGAGGCTAAGCAAGTGCTTAATGTCAGGAGTGAGATGCCCCTTGGAGAAACTATACAGTCCTCCCAGAATGAATTAAGTGAAAGGATTAGTGAAGAAGTTGGGGGGAGGCAGTGAAGCACCGGGTTAAGCGCACATAGTGCGAAACGCAAGGACCTGCACAAGTATCCAAGCCCGAGCCCCCCGGCTCCCCACCTGCAGGAGGGTTACTTCATGAGCAGCAAAGCAGGTGTGCACGTGTCTCTTATTCTCTCTCCCGCTCTGTCTCTCCCTCCTCTCTCAATTCCTCTCTGTCCTATGCAATAAAATGGGTAAATTGGCCGCAGGACAATAGTGCTGGCACCTAGCCCCAGTGATAACCCTGGAGGCAATAAATAAATAAATAAATACAAATATATATATTTTTTAAGTTTAGTGTTGTTATTCGACTTAAAAGGGGTTTGGTTAAAGGCTGCTTACGTGCAGCACGTAAAAGGATTCACAGCAGGAGCTGGGAGCTGGTTTAAAGAATATACTGTTTATTAGGGTGATACAGGTAAAAGACAAAATAAGCAATTATCATCAAAGGTTAAGGGTACGTTAGGTTCATAAAGTCTGAATATAGTTAACAAAAGTTTAGTCCCATAAGGTAAACAATTATCAACTCTGGTAAAGGATGCTCATGGCTATAGAGGGGTCTAAAAGTTTACCAGCTAGCAGAGTCACACGTGTTCAGTTCTCAGAGAAGTAGCCACGGTGGACGGTGGAGCATCTCTGCCTAGATGCTTCTGACCAGGAGAAGCCTCAGCCAAAGATTGTGAGTTCCAGCTGGCTGTACTTTTCTTTTGTTTTTAATTTCCTTATTGGGGAAATAATGTTTTAAATTCAACAGTAAATACAATAGTTTGTACATGCATAACATTTCCCAGTTTTCCATATAACAATACAACCCCCACTAGGTCCTCTGTCATCCTTTGTGGACATGTATTCTCCCCCCCCCCCCCCACTCACCCAGAGTCTTTTACTTTGGTGCGATACGCCAATTCCAGTTAAGGTTCTACTTGTGTTTTCTCTTCTGATCCTGTTTTTCAACTTCTGCCTGAGAGTGAGATCATCCCATATTCATCCTTCTGTTTCTGACTTATTTCACTCAACATGAATTTTTCAAGGCCCATCCAAGATCGGCTGAAAACGGTGAAGTCACCATTTTTTATAGCTGAGTAGTATTCCATTGTGAATATATACCACAACTTGCTCAGCCGCTCATCTGTTGTTGGACACCTGGGTTGCTTCCAGGTTTTGGCTATTACAAATTGTGCTGCTAAGAACATATGTGTACACAGATCTTTTTGGATGGATGTGTTGGGTTCCTTAGGATATATCCCCAGGAGGGGAATTGCAGGATCATAGGATAGGTCCACTTCTAGCCTTCTAAGAGTTCTCCAGACTGTTCTCCAAGAGGTTGGACGAATTTACATTCCTACCAGCAGTGCTGGAGGGTTCCTTTGACCCCACAACCTCTCCAACATTTACTGCTGCTACTTTTTCTGATGTATGACATTCTCACAGGAGTAAAGTGATATCTCATTGTTGTCTTTATTTGCATTTCTCTGACAATCAAAAACTTGGAGCATTTTTTCATGTGTTTCTCAGCCTTTTGGTTCTCTTCTGTGGTGAATATTCTGTCCATGTCCTCTCTCCGTTTTTGGATGGTGTCATTTGTTTTCTCTTTGTTGAGTTTGGCAGGGTCTTTATATATTCTGGTTATTAAAACTCTTCTCTGATATATGGCATGTAAAGATCTTCTCCCATTCTGTGAGGGGTCTCTTGGTTTGGGTAGTGGTTTCTTTTGCTGTGCAGAAGCTTTTTAATTTGATGTAGTCCCAAAGGTTTATGCTTGACTTAGTCTTCTTTGTAGTTGGATTCGTTTCATTGAAGATGTCTTTAAAAGTTATGCAGAAAGGAGTTTTGCCAATATTTTCCTCTAAGTATCTGATAGTTGCTGGTCTAACATCCAAGTCCTTGACCCACTTAGAATTTACTTTTGTGTTTGGTGAACTATAGTGGTTCAGTTTCATTCTTCTGCATGTCTCAACCCATTGTTTCCAACACCATTTGTTGAAGAGACTCTGCTTTCCCCATTTAATAGTCTGGGAACTTTTGTCAAAGATTATATGTCCATAGGTATGGGGGCTTACTTCTGGACTCTCAATTCTATTCCACTGGTCAGTGTGTCTATTCATGTTCCAGTACCACGCAGTTTTGATGACAATAGCCCTATAATACAGTTTGAGATCTGGGAGTGTGATGCCTCCAGTTCTGTTCTTTCTTCTCAAGATTGTTCTGGCAATTCTACGTCTTTTCTGGGTCCAGATAAACATTTGTAGCATTTGTGCTATTCTCCTAAAAAATGTGCTTGGGATCTTGATGGGGATAGCATTAAATTTGTAGATGGCTCTGAGTAGTATATTCATTTTGATGATGTTAATTCTTCCAACCCATGAACATACAATATCTTTCCATTTCTTTGTGTCTTTTTCAATTTCCTTGAGTAGTGGCTCATAATTTTCAGTATACAAGTCTTTTACTTCTTTGGTTAGATTTACTCCTAGATATTTTATTGTTTTTGTTGCTATAGTTAAAGGAACTGATTTCTGGATTTCAATTTCTTCTAACTTAGTGTTTGCATAGAGGAACGCCATTGACTTTTGAATGTTAATTTTGTAGCCTGACACCTTACTGTATTGCCTGGTGATTTCCAAAAGCTTCTTGCTGGATTCCTTAGGTTTTTCTATATATACTATCATGTCATCTGCAAATAGGGAGAGTTTGACTTCTCTTCTAATCCATATCCCTTTAATTCCTTGCTCCTGCCTGATTGCTATGGCAAGAACTTCCAACACTATGCTGAATAGTAATGGTGATAGTGGGCAGCCCTGTCTAGTACCTGATCTGAGGGGAAATGCTTCCAGTTTTCACCATTGAGTATGATGTGGACTGTAGTTTTGCTATACATAGACTCTACTATCTTCAGGAATTTTCCATCTATTCCCATTTTTTGTAGTGTTTTGATCATAAAGCGATGTCATAATTTGTCAAAGGCTTTCTCTACATCTATTGATATGACCATGTGGTTTTTGGTCTTGCTTTTATTGATGTAGTGGATCATGTTGATTGATTTATGCATATTAAACCAACCTTGCATCCCTGGGATAAACCCCACTTGGTCATGATGAGCACTGCTTTTTTTTTCATCATGTTTTTAATACACTGCTGTATCTGGTTGGCTAGAATTTTGTTCAATATTTTAGCATCTATGTTCATCAGAGATGTTGGTCTGTAGTTTTCTTTTTTGGTTGTGTCCCTGTCTGCTTTTGGTATCAAAGTGATGTTGGCTTCATAGAAGCTGGAAAGGAGTATTCCAGTGTTTTCAATCTTCTGGAAGACTTTTAAAAGTAGAGGTACTAGTTCTTTGAAGGTCTTGTAGAATTCATTTGTAAAACCATCTGGTCCAGGACTTCTATTCTTGGGAAGGTTTTTGATAACTGTTTCAATTTCATTAGCTGTGATGGGCCTGTTCATGTTATCTAGCTCCTCTTTACTTATTTTTGGAAGTTCATAGTTATCTAGGAAATCATCCATTTCTTCCAGGTTCTCTAACTTGGTGGCACATAGTTGTTCATAGAAGTCTCACATGATAGGCTGAATTTATACAGTGTCTGTTGTGATATCTCCTCTTTCATTTATGATCCGATTTATTTGGATCATCTTCCTTTTTTGTTTTATGAGTCTGGCTAAAGATTTGTCAATTTTGTTCACTCTTTCAAAGAACCAACATTTACTTTCATTGATGTTTTGTATGGTTTTCTTATTTTCAATGTTATTGATTTCTGCCCTAACTTTAGTGATGTCTGTCCTTATAGTTGTTTTAGGATTCTTTTGTTCTTCTTCTTCTAGGTCTTTAAGATGTGCAATCAGGCTGTTTATTTGTACTTTTTCTTGTTTCCTAATGTGTGCTTGTATGGCTATGAACATCCCTCTCAGTACTGCCTTAGCTGTGTCGCAAATATTTTGATAGCTTGTGTCTTCATTTTCATTGAATTCTCAAAACATTTGGATTTCTTCCTTTATTTCCATTTGACCCAGTAGTTGTTAAGTAGTGTAGTGTTGAGTGTCAGGTCTCTGGTGGGGTGATCTCCAGAGGAAAGGTAACAGACCGGTTCTTTCTCGCTCATGACAGGGGTAACACCAAGTAAAAGATACCAGAGAGCTCTTCAGCATGCTCAAAACTCGTTTATTAGCAAGGTGGATATGAGTTAAATAGAAAACCAAACAAAGGGAATTATTATTGAAATATGTCAGAAATTACAGGTTTCTTAAAGGTCAGCTTGCCTCTATGGTAGGGGGCTTGTATGACAGGAATTGATGAGATACAAGACAGTTATTCTCCATGACGCAAGCAACTTAATTATCCAAAGGTATTTGAGAGAAGCATAAGGGTTACACCAGAAGGGTGAGACAGAAAGAAGATGGATATCAAAAAGCCATATAGTTTGGAATTTCTCTTGTCTGGGGTCTGGGATGTATGATGGAATGTGTGATAAGGTGTGTTCTTCTGTGATCAGAAGGTGACTTTGAATAAGTGAATCTGCGGCCATGTGGCCTGCAGTTAATGGAGGGAAGTATTGGGGTTTCTGTGGGCCTGAGAGTTGAGAAGGAAAGAACTAAGTCTGAGTTTTCCCCCTTTTGCTCACCTCGGTTGAGTGAGACTTACCAAGAGGTTATCTTCTCAGACCTCCATCCAAGGATGGGGTGATTCTCCCTACACTCTGTCAGGCTTACACATAGTCCCAATAGTTGAGCTTCCACATTTTGGGACTATTACTAATCTTTCTTTTGTATGCCTATTTATGGTCATCTGACTGCTTCTAGGAGACCTTTCAGAACTTCTTTCAGGGCAGGCTTGGTAATAGTTGATTCTTTCTACTGTTGCTTGTCTGAGAAGGTTTTTATGCCTCCGTAGAGTCTGAATGACAGTCTATCAGGATACAGTAGCCTTGGTTGAAAGCGTTTTTCATTGAGCACTCCATAGATATCTTGCCATTCTCTTCTGCCCTGTAGTGTTTGTGTGGAGAAGTCAGCTGTTAATCTTATGGGTTTTCCTCTGTAAGTGACTCTTTGTATTTCTCTTGCAGCCTTCAGGATCCTTTCTTTATCCTTATTCCTTTCCATTCTATATATGATGTGTCTTGGTGTCTTTAAGTCTGGGTTAATTATGTTTGGGACCCTCTGGGCTTCTTGAACCTTTATATCTTTGATGTTGTCTAGACTAGAGAAGTTCTCAGTTATTATATCCTGAAGAATGCTTTCTTCCCCTCCCTCTCTTCCTCTGGTAAGCCAATAATGTGCATATTATTTCTTTTGAAGTCATCCCATAGGTCTCTGATGTTGTTTTCAGTATCTCTTAATCTCCTTTTGAGATCTCTTACTTCTTCTTTTTAGTTGTCTCTAATTTGTCCTCGATCTTGCTAATTCTGTCTTCAGCCTCACTGATTCTATTCTCTCTCCCCTTTACTCTTTTCTGGAGTTCATCTACTTTGTTACCCTGTTCTGATACTGTTTTAGCTTGTTCAGCTAGTTGTGTTCTTAGCTCAGCTATTTCAGCTTTCAGCTCTATAATAACCTTGAGATAATTATTGTTTCTTCCAGAGTCTCATTTGTTGTTTCTGCATTTCTGATGAAAAGTCTTTCAAACTCTTTACTCACTCCTGTGATTATTTCCTCAACTAGTGTTTGGATGTCGACCTCATTATTTTTTGCTTCAACCTTTGAGGGGCTTTTAGCTGAACTGTTCTCCTAGTTCATTTCTCCAATATTTCTTCTTGTTGGTTTAACCATTTTATAATGTTTGTTATGAGGTCCCTTCAGTACTTTTCAAATTACTGATCACTCTTGCCTGGATTGACTTGTGTAAGGTAATTAAAGAGTTTACAGTTGTATAAATTGACATTTGTTTCAATATTACTGTAATCCCTGAGTTGGAGCTCAGTGGCTTAAAAGCCTCTTTTGTTCTTTTTCTTCCCTGTAGGCCATGGGAGCCTGAGGGCTTTTAAAACTATAAGTAGGCTTCTTAGCTTAATCACTGACTCCAGACTAAGAGATAAAGCAGGGTGGGGAAGAGATAATCCAGTGGTTATACAAAGAGACTCTCACAGCCCCACTGCTAGGCCACCAAGGTATAGATCTTCTCCTGAGTTTCCAGTTAGTTCTCTGTCCCCTGGTGTCAGCACAGGGCCTCCCCACAGCTGCCCCGGATTCTGAGGGCAGTAGCAATGGAGACTCACAGTTGCATTTGGTGAGTCTTAGGGGAGTCCTCTCCTCCCTTCAGCCATCTTTTTGTTGGTGAAACAGACTGGAGGTGGTGTCTCAACTGGTAAACTTCCGGACTTTTACCAGGCACTTAATCTCTCCCTAGGCTCCTCTCTGTCCAGGAGCCACAAGTGTTTGTATTCACCCATGATTTGGTGGGGTTCCTGAAGTCGTTCCAGTCCCATCTTGTTGTGGTCCCAGGTGGTCTCCTTTGGTATTCCCAGTTGACCTGGAAGAGGAGAGGAGAGAAACACAGCTGCTGCTGCTTCGTAGCCCTACCTCCAAAAGAACTGTACTTTTCTTTGTACACCAGCACAGACTGGATCTGCCCACAGTCCACCATGCTCCTGTGCAGACTACTGCATACTCTGTCACCAAGGCTGACATCAGCACTGTGTTGGGACTTCCATCCATGGTCACCAGTATACTGTGTCACCACAGTTTAGAGGTGAATATTGTTAAAGCAGAAAGAAAGTTTGAGGCCTGAGAGATAGCTCACCAGGAAGGGTGTGCACCTTGTCATGTCCATGGTCCAAGTCTGTTTCCCAGCACCACATGGGAATTCCATGGCACCAAAGATAGCTCTAGTATTCTAATATCTATCCCTCTCCCCCTTGTATCCCTCTCTCCTGCCTATCTGAAAAAGAGGCCCTGGAGCAGTGAAACTGAATGCACATGAGGACTGGGCTGCGCCAAAAAAGAAATTAGTTTGCCTTTGCATGGAAACTTCTAGGGATTTTTTTAAATGTATTTGTTTATTCTGTAATAAGACTTTCAAAGAAATGCAAAAGGCCTATAGAAAAGTTGAACTTCCTATGCCAGTGAGCATAGCTGGATCTGTTATTGGTCAATGTCTTTAAGAAGTCAAAAACAATAAATACATGACACTGCTATAGGATAGGCTGTTTGCTTCATTTCAATCCAAGCCTGCCATCTAATTTATTTTCAACTTCTCTAAATGCCTTTTAAGACCAGACTGTATCACATTTTGATAAATAAATATACATCTAGGGCTATAATTAATTCTTCAATTTTTATAAAGTTCAAATTTTCAACATAAACAGAACCTGTAAAAAAAAAACTAGAACAGGCAGTGGCACACCAGTTAAGCACACATAGTACTCAGCTCAAGGACCTGTTCAAGGATCTGCAGGGAGGACGCTTCACAGTGATGGAGATCTGTAGGTGTCTCTCTTTCTCTCTCCCTCTCTCAATTTCTCCTTCAATGTCTCCTTCCTCTCTCAATTTCTCTCTGTTCTATCCAATAAAATGGGAAAAAATGTCTGCTAGGAGCAGTGAATTCATACAGTAGTCACTGAGTCCCAGTGATAACCCTGGGGGCAAAAAAAAAAGATCCCCCAAATACATCAAAATGGCCAAGAAGCATGAATTGTTGAATTAAAATAGCTTGCTAAAGCATTCTTGTTTCTGCTGTTCATTAGTAAAAGTACTATAACACTGCGCAGAAAAGAATAATTAGCAAATCAATTAAGGCCCCATCCACACTCTTCTTGCTACCCCATCACATCTTTGTTGTAAATAGCTTTCTTGCTTACCTTAGAGTCATTAGCTCTCCATAAGTAAATACTAATGCCCTTGAATTTAAACTGATTAAATATGAGAGAAGAATTTCAATCTACTTAAAAAAAAAAAAAACTAACCAGGATACTGAAAACAGAAAGCATTATTATTTTACCTAACCTAGCAAATCCAACATAACTGTATACACTTCTGGATTCGTTAATTTCCAGTTTCACCTTTCTCCTGAGGACATTGAGTCGAGTCCTATTTTTAGTTACAACACACACACACACACACACATACACACTATAGTAATTAAAGAAACCACCCATTTCCTTCCCCCTAAGTTCCAGGAAGTCATGTTATTTCTGTGTGCCAATTTCTATTTGCCAACTGTTCTCCAGAGCTTTTCACGAAAAATAAAATGTACTAGCTCTTCTGACAATAAAATGACAGCCTAGCTCTCCTGATGACAACCAAGAACACATCTCCTGGTTTCTCCTCCCTTCAAAGAAAAAAGCAAAAGCTCTTGCATGTATATGTAACACATACACACTTAGGATATTGTTAGAAACCCTGAAATATTTAAAGCACCATATTCTTCTGAAAGGAAATGTTTGAAGGCCCTCTAGTCTCTAAAGTTAGCTGAATGCTTTGCAGCACTCACCTTTGACACTGGCTCCTCAAATTAGCCTTTTCATCTTTTTTTAAAATTTATTAATGAAAGAGAGAGGACCTGAGCATATTACTCTGCTACATGTGATGCTTATAACTGAACTCAGGCCTTCATGCTTGAGAGCCTAACGTTCTGACCACTGTGCCACCTCCCAGATCACAAACTCTTTTATCTTACTGCTGTTTTTTGTTTGTTTGTTTGTTTTGTTTTGTTTTTTGTTTTACCTCTTTGCATCTTCCTTTATACCACATTGCTTAAAAGTTTTTTTTTTTAATGTTGTTTTTTTTTTTTCCTCCAGGGTTATTGTTGGGCTCGGTGCCTGCACCATGAATCCACAGCTCCTGGAGGCCATTTTTCCCCCTTTTTGTTGCCCTAGTAGTTGCAGCCTCGTTGTGGTTATTATTGCCATTGTTGACGTTGCTTTGTTGTTGGATAGGACAGAGAGAAATGGAGAGAGGAGGGGAAGACAGAGAGGGGGAGAGAAAGATAGACACCTGCAGACCTGCTTCACCGCCTGTGAAGCGACTCCCCTGCAGGTGGGGAGCCGGGATCCTTACGCCGGTCCCTGCGCTTTGCGCCATGTGCGCTTAACCCACTGCGCCACAGCCCGACTCCCATTGCTTAAAAGTTTTATCACATGTATCCTCAAGGGGTGTGTGCTACCACCCATCCTGAAAGGCAGTTTTTAGAAATTATATTCGCACATATTTCCTTTTCATTTTAACTTCTCAGCATGTTTCCTTTCCCCACTTATCCTAGTAGGGTGATAGGTGTTGGGTTTTATTTTTGTTTGCTTGAGGGAAGGGGTGGGAGTGAGGGGTTGGGTTCTTTCATCACTTTGCTTCAGACTAAAAGAGATGATATAATCCAACAAACAACATCTTAACTACTTGCTCCTTTTCAGCCTTTCTTCTTATTAGCACCAGTATTTATCAAATCCAAGAGTCACACAGAGATCAGTTTATCATGGGAGGGGAGCTAGGGAACTTACTTTCTTCTGATTTAAATCCAAGGCAGATATTTTACAAATACCTCCCAGAAGACCAGATCATCTTGTCAGGAAAACCTCAAGCTGCCTAAAATTCCAAACAGAATAAAGACTTTCACCAGCTTTATGTAACTGACACTTATTTTCCTCACCATGAGCGGCACACTCAAAAATAAGCTCTCCTTCCTGTTCCTCAGAAGGTGCCCCTCACTTCCTGTGCTGGAGGCCCACCCAGGGCTCCCCTTCCTGCCGCCTTGGAGAGTCTTCCATTTCCTGTGACCTTAATGTCAGTTTTCCCCATGGGCTTCGGTGCTCTTTAGCTTGTCACATCATTTGTTTACCTCCTACTTGCGCTTTACTCTTTCTGAACTGGTCCCCACACCCTGGCATCCTCTCTCAGTTCCTGCCCACTCACCAACCTCTCCCTTCCTTAAAGGGCCTTCTCCGCAGAAGTCATTCAATGTCTAGCTAAGGCCAATCGGAACTTAATATCCTGTTAACTCTGGTTTGCTGTATTAGCTTAACAGTGAAACTCATCACCATCTGCAGGAGTCTGTCTTCTTTAAGATCCAGAGTATTATACTTAATCAGAAATCTGTTATATTGGAATTGAACTACTTATCAACTATAAGATATGTTTTTGGTCTTTTTTGGGGGGTGGGAGGGTGGTTGTCGGGGACGCTGTTTATTTACTTATGCTTTTTTTTTTTTTTTACACAGAGCAAAACTACAACTACCAGCTCTCTCTTCTGACCCCCTAAGTTAGATTAGTTCCTCTAGTTACTCCTTCCCATAATACCCTGTACTACTTGTTGAATCTATAACCTGTGTAACAAGTCATTTGTCTAATTTTCTGTTTAATAGTGTTCCCAGGTAATTCATAAACTTTATGAGAGCAGGGAAAGGCCACATGGTTCCTGCTTAAGTTGTTCTCTTTTTATCTCTACTACCTTCCTCACTTTCTGATGCTGGTATACACCAAGCCTGGCACATATTAGGTGACTCATAAATACATACTGAAAAAAAAAAAAAGATAATGATGGAAAATGGTAGACATGCTAATTAGCTTCACTGTGGGCAACAGTTTACAATATATAGGTATATCACATTATTAGGCTGTAGGTCTTAAAAATACTTTTCTGTTGTCAATTATAAATTGATAAATTTGGTAAGAAAAAAATTGAACAGGTGAATGAATCAGTGAAAGACAGCTTTTTCCCTTCTCCCATGCCCACTCTTTTATTTTTAATATTTATTTAGTTTGGATAGAGGCAGAGAGAAATTGAGAGGAAAGGGGGAGATAGAAA
The DNA here is from genome assembly GCF_950295315.1 of Erinaceus europaeus. Classification (NCBI taxonomy): domain Eukaryota; kingdom Metazoa; phylum Chordata; class Mammalia; order Eulipotyphla; family Erinaceidae; genus Erinaceus; species Erinaceus europaeus. The sequence continues at coordinate 95,892,104 of NC_080168.1, read as the reverse complement.
AAGGGGGGACAGGCAGTGGCACACCTGGTTAAGTGCACATATTACAATGTGCAAGGACCCAAGTTCGAGCCCCTGATCCCCAACTGCAGAGGGAAAGCTTCACAAGTGGTAAAGCAGGACTGCAGGTGTCTCTCTGTCTCTCTCCCTCTCTATCTCCTCTTCCCCCTCAGTTTCTCTCTGTCCTATCCAATATTAAATAAATATATATAGAGAGATACCCGCAACCTTATTTCACCCCTCATGAGGCTTTCCCCCTGCAGGTGCGGGGCCAGGGTCTTGAACTCAGGTCCTTGCACACTGTAATGTGTATGACCAACCAGGTGTGCCACCACCACCCCTATGGCTAGTCTTCTTCCAGTGGTATACCTTATCCTCACCTCCAATCACAGTCACATGCAGAGTTCTGGTGGAAGAAGAGGCGCATGCGCCCTGCCTCTAGTCAATTATGTGGACGCTACCTTTGAGGGCTTTCTTGGAACAGCACTGACAGCACAGCCGTGGTTTCATGGCAACAATGCATCTTTTCATAATACTTTCCATTAGAAAAATAATCTCCCTCTATCCACACTCCCTAAGTCTCCGTCAGGACATTATGCAACCTGTTATCCCTGAGCTTTGTGGTGACAGATGTTGACATACAAGCAGAAAATGTTTCTCTAAACATGAATGCAAGTTGGCAAAAGAGTGCCTTTTCTGCACTACTTTTCAAAAGCCAATAATATGGAGTGGGCTGCAAAAAAAAATACATATATATATTATATGCATATATATATATATATATATATATATGCAGACCCGAAAGCTAAAGAAATTCATTTATCATGATCAATACAATCTAAGTGAATTGGTGTGTGGGGTTCAATTTTCATAATATAATTGCTTCTGAAACATTCAAATTAAGGCAACTAGGATCAACTTATATTGGTTCTCTTGATTTCTAAGTAGGAGAGCCATGGCCCTTATACTAATAAATCCAAATTATATTCTTACCTATTTAGCAGGAAAAATGGTTCTTTTTCTTTTCCTTTAAATCATGTCCTACTAGTATGACTAAAGCCTTGAAAAATATTCAAAGAAGTTGAAAAACAAGATCAGAAGAGAAAACACAAGTAGAACCTGAACTGGAATAGGTGTATTGCACCAAATAAAAGACTCTGGGGTGGGTGGATGGGGAGAATACTGATTCAAGAAGGATGACAGAGGACCTAGTGGGGGTTGTATTGTTATATGGAAAACTGAGAAATGTTATGCATGTACAAACTATTGTATTTACTTTCGAATATAAAACATTAATTCCCCAATAAAGAAATTTAAAATATATTCAAAGAATTATGAAAAATCATTAAAATTATTTGCTAATAAATTTAAATTATGTCATAATATGAAATTTATTTTTGGTTGAAAAAGAACTTATATGGTAGGGCATGTGCCTTGCCATAAGCATAACTCAGGTTTTAGTCCCAGTACCACATGAGAGTGACATAACGTTGAAGGAACCTCCACTTCTGTGTTGTCCCTCCCTCTGTCTCTCTTTGTCTGAAATAATAAGAATAAAAAAAAAAAAAAACCTCTGGAGCAATGAGATGGTGCATGTGCAAGGCCTCAGTGCAAAGAAGAAAAAGGAAAAGAAAAAAGAATGTTTCCTGTAGTTTAATCTTTAGTTAATAGTTTTGAAAACTGTCTCCTCAAAACCACAGAGAAGTTTCTTTCCAGCTGGGGACTCCAGATTATCATTCTACTCATATGTAGAACACAAATCATGTCATTTTCCTAAACTTATTTTTGTGTTCTGTCCTTGCCCCAGTAGTGTACTGTGCCCTATTTTCAAACTCTTCTGTATTTAGTGAAGTTCACATACCTCAGTGAACATGTCCTAACATAGGCATTTTCCACCTGGACACTATTAATATTTGGAGCAGAGAATTCTTTGTTTGGGGCACTGACCTGTGGCTGTGGGATGTTTAACATCACCCTTGGTTTCTACTTAATCAAGGCCAGTAGGACCTTCCAGTTGCAACAACCAAAAATGTCTCCAGATAAAGCCAAAAGCCCAGTGGGGAGCCTAACTGGTTTTCATAGGCAACCTGTTTGCATTGTATCCTTTCAAATAAGAAATCACTGTATTTGTAGTCCGGGAGGTGGCATAGTGGATAAAGTATTGTATTCTCAAGCATGAAGTCCTGAGTTCAATCCCTGGCAGCACATGTACCAGAGTGATGTCTAGCTCTTTCTCTCTCTCCTCCTATCTTTATCATAAATAAATTCTAAAAGAAAAAAAAAAAGAAAATATTTTTCTATAAAAAAAAAAGAAATTACTGTATTTATTCCTCTGCTATTCTTTTTCCTTTTCTAGGTAGAAAGACAGAGGGCCCAAGAGAGAGGGAAAGAAACCCCAACACTGAAGCTTCCTTCAGTGCTGTAGGGGCCAAGCTTGAACCTAGTTCACATACACGGCAAAGCAGCACACTATCGAAGAGAGTGGTTTGGCTATCTCTTCTCTTTTATTCTCTGTCAATAATGCTAACAACCATTCACTGAACACCTTCTATGTGCTACACACTTCCTACTTAGTAATCATTAGATTCTCACCTCAAGGGGTATGGTAGTGGTTCATCTGGTAGAGCACACGCATTATAGTGCACAAGGGAAGCTTCATGAGCAGTAAAGCAGTGCTGCAGGTGTCTCTCTCTCTCTCTCTTTTTCCCCTCCCCAGCCATCTCCCCCTTCCCTTTGAACTTCTGTCTCTATTCTAAATAAGTAAATACAATATTTGTAAAAAGATTTGTAAAAGATTTCTAAGAAGAAACCAATTCTCACCTTAAAATTATAGGTTTAGTTATCCCCTTTTTACACAAAAGGAAGAATCCCAAACCCTGAGCCTATTCTCATAACCACTGAACCCAGTCAGTCCAAGTTATCTAGAATTCCCAAGTTCAAGTCCCAGATACATTATATGATTATATGTAATATTGGTAAATCATATAATCTTCCGGAACCAATTATCTCCTTCTCCCTCCTCCCCCCACCATGGATATTGCTCAGGCTCGGTGCCAGCACCACAAACTCAACTCGCAGTGGCCATTTTTTCCTCTTCTCCCCAACACCCAATTTTAATCAGATAATACGGAGATAAATTGAGAGCAGATGGGGAGGTAGAAAGAGGGAGAGAATCTATAGACACCTACAGACTTGCTTCACCGCTTGTGACTCCAACCCGGGTCCTTGTACTTGGTAATATGGCGTTTTGGCGCTTAACCAGGTGCGCCACCACCTGCCACCACCTACCACCCCCAAGTCACTTTTCTCATACCTAAAATTAAATCAGTTATATCTCACATGGTTGGAAAGATTTTTTTAAATAACATGTAAATGTGATCCACTGATTAGATATAAGTGAAAGTAGACTTACCTTCTGCTACACTCTTGCTTCAGGAACTTAATTAGAAAAGATAATTTAAACAATGTTTAAATAAAATAAGTAGCATCAGAAAGAACTCAAGGGACAAGGAATGTACCTTGCCATGTGTATGACCCAGGTCGGAGCCCCAGCACAGCGCAGGGGAAGCTAGTGTCTCTCCCCCACCCCCCTTCTCTGAATGAAAAAGTGTATCTGGGAGCAGTGAAATGTGCATTCACAAGGCCATGACTCCACAAAAAAAAGTGTCCACTATTTAAAAAAAAAAATTATCTCTCTGCTTTGCCAGAATGATGTATTTTTAAGAACCCCATAATTAGATCAGCAGATATTGGGGTGGGGAGATAGAATAATATTACAAAAATAAATACAGCAGGGTAGATAGTATAGTGGTTATGCAAAGAGACTCTCACACCTGAGGCTCCAAAGTCCCAGGTTCAGTCTCCTGCAACAACATAAGCCAGAGCTGAGCAGTGCTCTGGTAAAAAATAGATAGAGAGACAGACAGACAGATAGATGGGAAATAAACAAGTAGATAGATAATTACTTTCATGCCTGAGACACCAAAGGTGCACCACCATAAACCAAAACTGATCAATGCTCTGGTAAAAAACAAACCAGTAAACAAACAAAAAGCTTCTTAGATATATGGATATTTTACAGTCCTTATCAACTGAACTCTTTCTCTAAATCACTTTTTTTTTTCCTCCAGGGTTATTGCTAGGGCTCAGTGTTAACACTATGAATACACTGCCCCTTTGGCTATTTTTTCTTTTTCTTTTTTGATCAGACAGAGAGAAATTGAGAGGGACAGCGGGATGATAGGAAAAGAGAAAAGACAGATAGCTGCAGACCTGCTTCACCGCTTGTGCAGTGACCCTCCTACCGGTAGGGAGCCAGGGGCTCGCACTGGGACCCTTGGACGGGTCCTTGCACTTTGTACTATGTGCGCTTCACCTGGTGCGTCACCTGGCCCCATCACTTTTCTTATAAAGCAGATCCAGTGTCATTTTTAAAAACTCATGGAACAGATTCTTCACCACTCAACATCATGACCATGTCCTTCAATGACTTTCATGAAGCCATAGTTTTAAATGGCACCTCCCTTATTGACAGGCAATAAGCATACTGGCAGTTTTCAACATGGAACACATCCTGATCCAGAGTGCAGCAAAGTGTCAATTTTCCCCCTTTAGAACTTACTTCTTCTTCTTTTTTTTTTTTTTCCTTTTCACAAGTGAGGAAACATTTGTGTGGATTTTTAAAATTAAAATAAATGCTCATCCCTGTGTGTTATGAATGTCCACAAAGCTGGAAGAGGCGCTCCAGGAGCCAGCCTTGGGTGAGAAACATCCACTGCAGGTAGGGTTGTGTTAGTACTGGTTCAGAGGTTCAACAAAGGCAGTCTCAAGGCTCAGGGTTACAGCTCTCTTAGCGCTTGCTCTGTGTTGAGAGAGCTGCAAGCAGTTCAAACACCACACCCACTCCACAGCTCTCCAGGTAGGGAGTGGGGAGCTTCTACCTCCTTTCCTCCTCTTATCAAGAGGAAAGTATCTCCCAAAGCATTCATTCACTTGTTTATACATTCACTCAACAGACATTTATTTCGTGGCTATCACATGCTATGTTCTCTTCTAGGCAGCATAATTTATCAAAACAAAGATCTTTACCCCGTATAGAGTGAGTAGATACCCTAACAAGGATATAAAGATAACAAATACACACGCTAAACAAATTGCCTTAGCACACTGTAATTGATTATTCTGCAGGCAAAAGGATAACCTAAGAAGGGCTGGGAATGTGGTCCAAGAAAGAGACTCTAAATTTCAATTAGGGTTACCAAAAAGATCATGAAAAGATTCCACTGAAGCAAAGACTTGGAGAAAAATTGGAAGCTATCTTGGTGAAGAGCATTCCAGAGAGGGAACCACCAGTGCCGAAGAGGACATCTTCAAGGTCTGGTAAGGTCAATGCAGCCAAAGCAACATGAACCATGGAGACAGAGAGTGGCAAAATGCTCAGAGAGATATTAGGGGAGTCTGATCATTAGTAAATTGAGAAATAGAAACAGAGGGAAAAGATAACAATGCACCAAAGCTTCCTCCAATTTAGTAGGGGCCAGAGCTACGTCATATGCATGGTAAAGCAGGTGCACCAACCAGGTGAGTTATCTTGCCAGCCCAAGAAGCTGATCACTCACTGTGTTAGGGGCCATTGCAAGGATTTCCCTGCACTCACCATCCTTGAGAGCCAGGGAGACTATGTTGTGCCTGCACACTCCCAGGACCTGTTAGCACAGAATCGGTCATGGTGCAAGCATGGAGGCAGGTTCAGATTATAGTTGAGTACGTGGATCAAGCTCACTGAGCATCAGAAAGATAGGTAGGTTTGCTAGTGTTATAGCAATAGTACTTAAGTCTTTTTTTTTTAAGTGACAATATTTGAAACTCACAGAGGGAAGAAAAAAAAAGTTGACTGCCACCTAAGCACATAAAGGAATGCATTTCATGTAGAAATTGATCTTTCTCCTTTTTGTTAACTGTCCAGATCATTTCATCTCTTGCTCCAAGTCCCAGTCTTTTTTGCTTGCTCATAGGAGACCAGAGAATTACTGGTACCATAAACAGTGCTTCTATTAAGTTGACTAGTCACTGAGAGCAATGATTAAAAGCAAGTCATATAAGTCTGGGACTGGCCTGGTGTGGATCCTGGCTTAGCTGCTTTAGGTTTCAGTTTTCTTATAAGGAAAATGGAAATGATGGCATCAGGAATAATTAATCAGCTTGATGTCAATACGTAAGAGCCAGTAAAAAAAGTAGGCCTACTATGCCCAATTAACCATTTGTTAGCTAGAGTTAGTTAACTGTTAACTAATTTTCCAGGTCACCTCAAACACTTTCTTTACCCTGGCTGTTGCAAAGAGCTTGAAACCCTGGAGGTGGATGGGCTCCTCCTCCCAGCAGTGCTCCACAGATGAATTATTCTACATAGCTCGTAACTCGAGAGATATGCTCACCACGTTTTTTTCAGGATGATAGGAATTGATTTTTGTCTTTAATTTTTGCTTACAAATAATTCATCTGTTATGAGAAAAATAACAAGCTCCAAAGGGAAAATGCAGACACTGGTCTGTTCCCACACTGCCTTGAGTCAAAGGATAAGATTTATCTACCGCCAAGAAGCTTAATGAGAAACAACCTGCATGTTGTAATTTCAAGTTAGTCTATAAATTGAGGCCTCGCTCTGCCTATGGTGGTGCTTTTCAGAACACAGAGCTAAATATAGGCTCCTTACCCTGGAATATTAGTTGGAAGTCTTTTCTGATACAAGCGACTGAAAACCAACTAAAACTTAAGAAGAAACTGAAGGAGGAGGGGAAAGAGTGAAAAGGGAGATTTGGGGGCTATTGGAATTTGGAAGTCCAGGAATATTCTAGCTTTAGATGTAGCTGGATCAGACTCAAGTCTTGTCATCAGTTCTATCTCCAGACTCTGCTTCCCTCTGTTGTGCTGGCTTCTTTCTCTCCAAGTAAGAATTCAATTCACATTTTATCAAAATGAAGGATAACCAGAGCTGGAGAGCTAGCTCGGCAGCTAAGACAAAAGCATTGCCATGCACATGACCCAGTTCAAGCCCAGGCCCATGAGAGGCGACACCAGCAATGGAGGAAGCTTTGGTGCTGTGGTATCTTCCCTGCTCTTTGTGTCTCTCTGTCTCTCTCTCTCTGTCTGAATGAAAAAATTAACCCAGAGCAGTGAAACCATACATGTGTGAGACCCCAGTCCCACAAAAAGGAGTGGGTAGGAGAGACAGCATGGTTATGCAAAAAGACTCTCCTGCCTGAGGCTCTGGGGTCCCAGTTTCCAAGTCAATTCCTGCACACTACCATAAGCCAGAACTGAGCAGTGTAGTACTCTGGGGGGGGGGGAGATAGGAAGAAGGAGAAGGAGGAGAAGAAGGAGGAGGGGGGAAGAGGAGAAAGGGAGAGGGGAAGACAATCATGTGGTGGTGCACCTGCTTAAACACACACATTACAGTGTGCAAGGACCTAGCTTCCAGCCCCTGGTCTCCGCCTGCAGGGGGAAAGCTTCACGAGTGGTAACGCAGGGCTGCAGGTATCTCCCAGTTTCTTTCCCTATCTCTATCCTCCACCTCTCAATTTCTTTCTGTCTTTATCCAATAATAAATAAATAAATAAAAAGATTAAAAGGAGGAGGAAGTGGAAGGAGAAGAGGAGTAGAACAACAAGGAAAAACATGTGGAGACATCTAAGGCAATGGCTACAACTGTAGCTGGCAGCCTAAATTACACATAGTTGCTAATAAATAAATGCATTAAACAGAAAGCTTCTCCCTGAAGAAATCCAATTTTGACCCATTATTCAGAGACCTGTAAAATTGCCACCTCTGCCACCAAGACTTCTCTGATATCTTCTGCCTCCAGTGATCACTAATTTGTTAAAACACTGAAGCAATTCCTGTCTAGTGGTCTATTTTGCAAATTAGCATGCATCCCTTTGCACTGTTAAAGTTATACATATAAAAAGGTGAACATAAGCACCTTACACTTTCAGCTCAATTCTTTTCCACAGTCATGATTATTTTTTCTTCTTATAAAAACTTACACATACTTCATGATATACATGACAGATTGAACATTCATGGGTTTTTATAAAATATTTTATGTATTTATTATTGGATAGAGACAGAGAGAATTTGAGAGGGGAAAGGGAGGTAGAGAGGGAGAGAGACAGAGAGACACCTGCAGCCCTGTTTCACCACTCATAAAGCTTTCCCTCTGCAGGCGGGGACCAGAGGCTTGAACCTGAGTCCTTATACACTGTAATTTGAGTGCTTAGCCAGATGTGCCACTGCCTGACCCCACACTCATGTTTATTGTTGATTTACCACTTTCTCCATTGCTCCCTGCACAAGTGACAGCAGAATCATTTTGTTTCAGGTGTAAATACACAAGGACAAAGAGGAAGCAAAGTCAGAGGTAACAGATTTAGTGAAGCCAAAGAATTGAAAAGGTTTCAGAAGAAGCTCAGAAGGAAGCTAGTGTAAACTACAGCATCCTACAAAGACTCAAAAATGAGAGAACCGAGATTCCTCAGAAACTGGGGAGAGGGGCCAGGTGGTAGTGCACTGGATTAAGCCACATGGCACAAAGTGCAAGGACCAGCTCAAGAATACTGGTTCGAACTCCCAGCTCCCCACCTGCAGGGAGATTGCCTCACAAGTGGTGAAGCAGGTCTGCAGGTGTCTATCTTTCTGTCCTTCTTTCTGTCTTCCCCTCCTCTCTCGATTTCTCTCTGTCCTATCCAACAGCAATGACAGCAATAACAACAATAACAACAACAGTGATAAACAACAAGGGCAACAAAAGGGAGAAAAAATAGCCTCCAGGAGCAGTGGATTCATAGTGCACGCACTGAGCCCCAGCAATAACCCAGGAAATAAATAAATAAATAAATAAATAAATAAATAAAAGAAAATGGGGAGAGTAGTGACTCAGAGGCTGAAAATAAAAGCTCTGGTTGAGTGTCCATATAAAGGCACCTTGTCCCCAACCAGAATGTTTCTCTACTCAATGGAGCAGGACAGCTGTCCCTCACAAGCCCTGGAGAAAACCAGATGTCTTCCTCAGGGGGTGAAACACATCAGTGTCACAAGGACCCACCAGGGACAAGGACATGTTGTCAAGATCAAGGACACCAGACCCAGTTGGAAGGGAAGCCAAGCAACTCTAGAACAACAACAAAGATGATGCCATCACAACTCTCAGTTACTGGACAGTGTGTTAAGCATTATAAACACATTATGTCACATTGAGTCCCCAGATAAATTTTATTAGGTAAATACTATTTTCTCTCTCTTTGGGGGGATAGTGGTGCATCTGGTTAAGCACACATAGTACTAAGCACAAGGACCAGGGTTTGAGCCCCCGGCTCCCTACTTGAGGGGGGATGGTTCATAAGCTGTGAAGCAGGTCTGCAGGTTTATGTCTTTCTCTTTATAAATCTCCCTTCCTTTCTCAATTTCTCTGTGGAAAAAAATGGATGCCAGGAGCAGTGGATTTGTAGTGGTAGCATCAAGCACCAGTGATAACCCTGGAGGACAAAAAAATGATGAATAAATTGGAGCCAAGTGGTGGCACACCTGGTAGAGTGCATACACTACAATGTGCAAGGATCACGGTTCAAGCCTCTGGTCCCTGGCTTCAAGGGGAGAGCTTCATGAGCAGAGAAGCAGTGTTCTCCCTTTCTGTCTCATTCTCTCTCAATTTATCTCCATATATCCAATGAATAAAACATCTTAATGTTTTATTTATTAATGTGACAGGAAGAGAGAGAGAGAACAGAACATTACTGGCACATGTGCTGCCAGGGATTGAACTTGAGATCTCATGCTTAAGAGTCTAACACTGTCCACTGCACCATATCCCAGATGACACCATAAATAAAATATTTTTGAATAAATTAAGTGATTAATAAATTAAGGTTTTCATGGTGAAGTAACTTACCACAGACCTCACAACCACCAAGTAGTAAAGCCCAAGTCTGGATTTTGAGTCACTATACTCTAAGATCCCCACCTATTCATCATTTTGCCATTTATTCATCCAGCATTTGTTACACAATACACACTGACTCATAAATCTGAATATGCCACATGGTCTTTATCCCCAAGAAGCTCTCAGTAGAAGTGGGGCAACAAATTAATAAGCATTGAACAATCAGGTCTCTGAACTGGGTTTGGGCTGGAGATGCTAGTCTTTCTCTCTATCAGTTCTCTAGCCCCGTTCTGTGGTTTCTATCATTCCTATGTGGGCAATGGAGGAAACCTTAGAGTCTGTAAACTTCCACACACTCTCAGTGCAGTGGCCTTCTGTTTCTATGAGTAACAAGAACAATCTCATTTTAGTTAAGTTTAATAACCACACCCCATTTTGAAACACAGCACTACATGGAATTTATTTTTTTTTCTATCTCAATCCTTGGGGGTCTTGGAACAGAGACATAGAAAGAAGTTCAGTTTTGACAACCATCAATGAAGCATTTGACAAGTACTACAAAAGAGGTCCCTTGTGCAAAACAGAAGCTCTCCTTTTCCTGGAGGAAGTGAAAAAACAAATTCCCAGAGGAGGTAATATTTGAACAGTTTCCCAAGCAGAAAGTATGATGCATGCTAAATCCTAAAGGTCAAAGTATTCTCTCGGAAGGATGCAGTGACAAGAATGTACATAAGGTATGGACTAGGGAATGGTGGAAGAGGAACCTCAAAAGTCAGACTACAAAAACCCCCATGTGCCATACTAGAGGGTTTGGCATATCTCCAAGTGGAAAAGACATCCACTAAAGCTGGTCTAGCAAGGAAAAAGTCTGAGCAGTTTCCTTCCTTCAAGAAGTTCCCATCTCCACCTCAAGGAAGAACACTTCGTGAGTATTGAAGCAGGTCTGCAGGTGTGTCTACCTTTCTCTCTTCTATCTCCCCTATCTCTCTCTGTCTCCCCTTCCATCTAAATTTCTCTCTGTCCTGTCAAATAAAAAGTAAAGTAGAGGAAAAAAAAAAAAAGGCCACCAGGAGCTGGCACCAAGCCCCAGCAATAACCCTACTGGCAATAAAAAAATAATAATAATAAATAAGTTCCCACAACTAGGCTTACATACTGCTACCTTCACACCCACCCTTCCTTCACCTTGGTTCCTGTAAAGTCAACATGGACCACTTTGATGTCAGTGTTCTCTGAGGCTTCAATAAATACTGACTGAATTGCTTTGTTGAATTTCAGGCAAGTACAGCAAGGACTTTTAAAACTCACATCACATGTTTTAAAGCTTTTTTTTTTTAAGTTGGCTCACAATCACCAACTGTTTCATCACTTTTACAATAACAAATGGGATCAAGCAAGCATCATTCACAGAAGGAAGCAGAGTTTGAGTGATCTGAGACCATTTCACTCAGTAGAGCCTCCCAGGTCTACTCTGACTTTCTATTGAGCAGCTAGGCACAAAGCTTTTAATAAAGCGAAAGAAGAGGACGTAGGTTAGAAATATTGGCTCAGCTTTCAAAGGAGAAAAGAAATACCACCACTGTCATAAATTACAGGAAACATTTCTTGAGCTACTAATTTGGGTGCAACTATACATTTAATTAAATTACTTACAAAGTTCTGGAGAGACCAATCTGTGAAGGGCACAGGGGTATAACTTCTAACTTGCTGAAAGTGACTTTTTCAGAAGATGGCTAAAGCACCCCAATAATCCTCTTGGCATTTCATTTATATATTAAAAGCAGAACAAATCATGTTTGCTAATGTTTTGGAAATATCCATCTTAGTGTGTATATTAATTTTGAGGAAAAATAGATTTTAGATTTTCACACAGCATTTACATCAATCTAGGTATCCTATGTTAAGGGTTTTTAAATCTTTTTCTTTAAAAATGTTTTTTTGGGGGACAGCCCTTCATTACAGTGCTTGTCACTAGAAGATAAAATGATCCATCTTATAGAATACTATATATATATATATATATATATATATATATATATATATACATACATATACATATATGACAGAGAGAAATGGAGAGAGGAGGGGAAAACAGAGAGGCAGAAAGAAAGAAATATAGACCTGCAGACCTGCTTCACTGCTTGTGAAGTGACACCCCCTCCCCTGCAGGTGGGGAGCCGAAGCTCAAACTGGGATCCTTGAGCAGGTCCTTGTGCTTTGTACTACGTGTGCTTAACTCTGTGTGTGCCAACCGCCAGGCCCCTGGAAGTATTTGTTCTAAAGGCAGTGTTCCACAGAGCAGGTTCAAAGTTACTGTGTTTCTTTTACTAAGGCCTTCTCCAGTGACAAATCTGTCCCAGAGTCCCTTCCATGAAACTGAATCAGCAGAATGAACTCTTCTGAAGAATGAACTCTAGAGCTTGAGTATATGTAGTGTTCAGAGAAGTCACACTCAGCTCTTTGAAAGTAATTAGTAACACCTCCATCAGTATCCTACCTTCCCATTTCTTCTCCACTGTTCCTTCCTATGACATGGTCCAGAGAAGACTTATCTCTATTATACTTTTAAATCTTTCTGTTTTAGGCAAAGGTCAAAGCTTTTCAAACATAACCAAGAATTTGATACCTTTGCTCTCCAGTTCCAATTCCCTATGGAAAGTAGAGACTTGACTTTATCTGGCCAAATTAAAAGTTAGGAAATGACAGAGTGGGAGTTGCTGGGCTCCAAAGACGAAAAGGAGCATCTGTTTTTTGTAATCTACTAGTATTTCACCTGTTTGCACACATGACTTGGTTTGGATGTAAGATGAGGTGGCTTCTACTGCCCAGTACTGCAATTGAGGGAAACTCTTACTTTAGCAGTGGGTACAGTATGGGACTGATATCTTATAATCTTGTGAACACTACTAAATCTCCAAAACATTTTTAATATTTTTATTTATTTATTGTTGGATAGAGACATATTGTTCGATAGAGAGATATTGAGAGAGGGGGATATAGAGAGGTAGACAGAGAGATACTCACAGCACTGCTTTACCACTTGTAAAGTTGAGGACCAGGAGCTTGAACCTGCATCCTTGCGCATTGTGATGTACTTAGCCAAATGTGTACTTAGCCAAATGTGCTACCCCCTGGCCCCTCCTCTAAAATATTTTTAAAGAAAAAAAATTTAAAAATCCTTAGCAAAGTGGTTGAAAACTGAGCAATTAGATTCATACCCAAGATGTCATATGGGTTAAATAATTTTTCTTTTTTTTAAATTTTTATTTATAAAAAGGAAACACTTGGGGGCCAGGTGCACACATTACAGTGCTCAAGAACACAGGTTCAAGCCCCTGGTCCCCATCTACAGAGGGAAAGCTTCACAACTGGTGAAGCAGGACTGCAGGTGTCTCTCTGTTTCTCTTTCTTCTTCCCCCCAACCCTCTCAATTTCTCTGTCTCTATCCAATAATAAATAAAATAAAATGGAGATTCGACTTCCGGAGGCGGAGCTACGAGCAGCAGATCGCTTTCTCTCCTCTCCTCTCCTCTCCTGGATCAACTAGGAATACCAAAGGAGACCACCCGGACTGAAAACAAGACAGGACTATAATGACCACAGGAACCCAGTAAATCACCCGTGAGTACAAACACGCGTGGCTGGTGATAGAGAGGAGAGAGGGGCCTAAGGAGAGATTAAGTGACTGCTAACAGTTCAACAGTTTGTCAGTGGAGACACCACCTCCAGTCTGCTCCACCAACAAGGGGACAACTGAAGGGAGGAAAGGACTCCCCAGAGACTCACCAAGTACAACTCTGAGTCTCCATTGCTACTACCCTCAGAATCTGGAGCAGCAACAGGGAGGGACACCAGGGCACAGAGATATAACCGGGAAACTCAGGAGAAGACCTATACCTCGGTGGCATAGCTGAGGGGCTGTGAAAGTCTCTTTGCATAACCACTGGATTATCTCTGCCACACCCTGCTTTATCTCTTGGTCAGGAGTCATTGATTAAGCCAAGAAGCCTATTGATAGTTTAAAAGCCCTCAGGCTACCATAGCCTACAGGGGAAAAAAAAAAAAAGGCTTTTACACCACTGAACTCCAACTCAGGGATTGAAAAAACTATTAACTTATATAAAATGGTTAAAACAACAAGAAAAAATAATGGAGACTCGAACCAGGACAAGAGTCCAGCTAAAAGTCCTCCAGAGGGTGAAGCACAAAACAACGAGTTCAACATCCAAACATTAGCTAAGGAAATAATAACAGGAGTGAGTAAAGAATTTGAAAAAATTGTAATCAGAACTGCAGGAACAACAAATGAGAATATGGAAGAAAATTCTAATAATCTCATGGTTATTAGAGAGCTGAAAGCTGAAATTGCTGAGCTAAGAAGGCAACTAGCTGAACAAGCTAAAACAGTATCAGAGCAGGGCAACAAAATAGATGAACTCCAGAAAGCAGTAGAGGGCAGAGAGAATAGAATCAATGAGGCTGAAGACAGAATTAGCAAGATTGAGGATGAATTAGAGACAACTAAAGAAGAAGTAAGAGATCTCAAAAAGAGATTAAGAGATGCTGAAAACAACAACAGAGTCCTATGGGATGACTTCAAAAGAAACAATATACGCATTATTGGCCTACCAGAGGAAGAAAGAGAAGGGGAGGAAGAAAGCGTTCTCCAGGCCATAATAGCTGAAAATTTCTCTAGTCTAGACAACACCAAAGACATAAAGATTCAAGAAGCCCAGAGGGTCCCAAACAGAATTAACCCAGACCTAAAGACACCAAGACATGTCATACTTAGATTGGAAAGGAATAAGGATAAAGAAAGGATCCTCAAGGCTGCAAGAGAAAAACAAAGAGTCACCTACAAAGGAAAACCCATAAGATTAGCAGCAGACTTCTCCATACAAACACTACAGGCCAGAAGAGAATGGCAAGATATCTATCGAGTGCTCAATGAGAAAGGCTTTCAGCCAAGAATACTATATCCTGCTAGATTGTCATTCAGACTAGATGGAAGCATCAAAACCTTCTCAGACAAGCAACAGTTGAAGGAAGCAACCATCACCAAGCCTGCCTTGAAAGAAGTTCTGAAAGGTTTCCTATAAACAACCAGACCACCACAAATAGAACATATATCAAAACACTCTAAAACTCTACAAGAATGGTGGCGTTAAAATATCTTCAATCTTTGATATCAATAAATGTGAATGGCCTGAATTCACCTATTAAAAGACACAGAGTAGGAAGATGGATCAGAAAACACAACCCAACAATATGTTGTCTACAGGAAACTCACCTAACGCAACAAGACAAACACAGACTTAAAGTGAAAGGATGGAAAACTATCATTCAAGCCAATGGCCCACAAAAAAGGGCAGGAACAGCTATTCTCATATCTGACATGATAGACTTTAAAATACATAAGATTAAAAAAGATAGGAATGGACACTACTTAATGCTCAGAGGATCAGTCAATCAAGAGGACTTAACAATTATTAATATCTATGCACCCAATGAGAAGCCATCTAAATACATCAAACTTCTACTGAAAGAGCTACAGCAATATATTAACAGTAACACAATCATAGTAGGGGACTTCAACACCCCACTATCTCAACTTGACAGATCATCCAGGAAGAAAATCAGTAAAGGCATAAGGGAGCTAAATGAAGAGATAGATAAACTAGAACTATTGGACATTTTCAGAGTCATTCATCCCAAGAAACTGGAATACACATTTTACTCAAATCCACATGGATCATTCTCAAGGATAGACCATATGTTAGGCCACAAAGACAGCATCAGCCTATTCAAGAGCACTGAAATCATCCCAAGCATCTTCTCAGACCACAGTGGAATTAAACTAACACTTAACAATCAACAAAAGATTAGTAACAGTGCCAAAATGTGGAAGCTCAACAGTACACTTCTTAACAACTTCTGGGTCAAAGGGGAAATCAAAGAAGAAATCAAAATGTTTCGAGAGTTCAATGAAAATGAAGACACAAGCTATCAAAATATTTGGGACACAGCTAAAGCAGTCCTAAGAGGGAAGTTCATAGCTATACAAGCACACATTAGGAAACAAGAAAAGGCACAAATAAACAGCCTGATTGCACATCTTAAAGACCTAGAAGAAGAACAACAAAGGAACCCTAAAGCAGCCAGAAGGACAGAAATTACTAAAGTTAGGGCAGAAATAAATAACATTGAGAATAGGAAAACCATACAAAAGATCAATGAAAGTAAATGTTGGTTCTTCGAAAGAGTAAACAAAATCGACAAACCTTTAGCCAGACTCACAAAACAAAAAAGGGAGAGGACCCAAATAAATCGGATAGTAAATGAAAGAGGAGATATCACAACAGACACTGCAGAAATTCAACATATCATGCGAGGCTTCTATGAACAACTATATGCCACCAAGTTAGAGAACCTGGAAGAAATGAATGATTTCCTAGATACCTACCAACCTCCAAAACTAAGTAAAGAGGAAGTGGATAATATGAACAGGCCCATCACAGCTAATGAAATTGAAACAGTTATCAAAAATCTCCCCAAAAATAAAAGTCCTGGACCAGATGGTTTTACAAATGAATTCTACAAAACTTTCAAAGAAGAACTAATACCTCTACTTTTAAAAGTCTTCCAGAAGATTGAAGACACTGGAATACTCCCTGCCAGCTTCTATGAAGCCAACATCACCCTGATACCAAAAGCAGACAGGGACACAACCAAAAAAGAAAACTACAGACCAATATCTCTGATGAACATAGATGCGAAAATATTGAACAAAATTCTAGCCAACCGGATACAGCAGTATATCAAAAAGATTGTTCATCATGACCAAGTGGGGTTTATCCCAGGCATGCAAGGTAGGTTTAATATACGTAAATCAATCAATGTGATCCACCACATCAACAAAAGCAAGACCAAAAACCACATGGTCATATCAATAGATGCAGAGAAAGCCTTTGACAAAATACAACATCCCTTTATGATCAAAACACTACAAAAAATAGGAATAAATGGAAAATTCCTGAAGATAGTGGAGTCTCTATATAGCAAACCTACAGCCAACATCATACTCAATGGTGAAAAACTGGAAGCATTTCCCCTCAGATCAGGTACTAGACAGGGATGCCCACTATCACCATTACTATTCAACATAGTGTTGGAAGTTCTTGCCATAGCAATCAGGCAGGAGCAAGGAATTAAAGGAATACAGATTGGAAGAGAAGAAGTCAAACTCTCCTTATTTGCAGATGACATGATAGTATACATGGAAAAACCTAAGGAATCTAGCAAGAAGCTTTTGGAAATCATCAGGCAATACAGTAATGTGTCAGGCTATAAAATTAACATTCAAAAGTCAGTGGCATTCCTCTATGCAAACACTAAGTTAGAAGAAATTGAAATCCAGAAATCAGTTCCTTTTTCTATAGCAACAAAAACAATAAAATATCTAGGAATAAACCTAACCAAAGAAGTGAAAGACTTGTATACTGAAAATTATGAGTCACTACTCAAAGAAATTGAAAAAGACACAAAGAAGTGGAAAGATATTCCATGTTCATGGGTTGGAAGAATTAACATCATCAAAATGAATATATTACCCAGAGCCATCTACAGATTTAATGCTATCCCCATCAAGATCCCAAGCACATTTTTTAGGAGAATAGAACAAATGCTACAAATGTTTATCTGGAACCAGAAAAGACCTAGAATTGCCAAAACAATCTTGAGAAAAAAGAACAGAACTGGAGGCATCACACTGCCAGATCTCAAACTATATTATAGGGCCATTGTCATCAAAACTGCTTGGTACTGGAACATGAACAGACACACTGACCAGTGGAATAGAATTGAGAGCCCAGAAATGAGGCCCCACACCTATGGACATCTAATCTTTGACAAAGGGGCCCAGACTATTACATGGGGAAAGCAGAGTCTCTTCAACAAATGGTGTTGGAAACAATGGGTTGAAACATGCAGAAGAATGAAGCTGAATCACTGTATTTCACCAAATACAAAAGTAAATTCCAAGTGGATCAAGGACTTGGATGTTAGACCAGAAACTATCCGATACTTAGAGGAAAATATTGGCAGAACTTTTTTCCGCATAAATTTTAAAGACATTTTCAATGAAACGAATCCAATTACAAGGAAGACTAAGGCAAGTACAAACCTATGGGACTACATCAAATTAAAAAGCTTCTTCACAGCAAAAGAAACCACTACCCAAATCAAGAGACCCCTCACAGAATGGGAGAAGATCTTTACATGCCATACATCAGATAAGAGTTTAATAACCAACATATATAAAGAGCTTACCAGACTCAACAACAAGACAACAAATAACCCCATCCAAAAATGGGGGGAGGAATTGGACAGAATATTCACCACAGAAGAGATCCAAAAGGCCGAGAAACACATGAAAAAATGCTCCAAGTCTCTGATTGTCAGAGAAATGCAAATCAAGACAACAATGAGATATCACTTCACTCTTGTGAGAATGTCACACATCAGAAAAGGTAACAGCAGCAAATTCTGGAGAGGATGTGGGGTCAAAGGAACCCTCCTGCACTGCTGGTGGGAATGTCAATTGGTCCAACCTCTGTGGAGAACAGTCTGGAGAACTCTCAGAAGGCTAGAAATGGACCTACCCTATGACCCTGCAATTCCCCTCCTGGGGATATATCCTAAGGAACCCAACACATCCATCCAAAAAGATCTGTGTACACATATGTTCTTGGCAGCACAATTTGCAATAGCCAAAACCTGGAAGCAACCCAGGTGTCCAACAACAGATGAGTGGCTGAGCAAGTTGTGGTATATATACACAATGGAATACTACTCAGCTGTAAAAAATGGTGACTTCACCGTTTTCAGCCGATCTTGGATGGACCTTGAAAAAATCATGTTGAGTGAAATAAGTCAGAAACAGAAGGATGAATATGGGATGATCTCACTCTCAGGCCGAAGTTGAAAAACAAGATTAGAAAAGAAAACACAAGTCGAACCTGAAATGGAATTGGAGTATTACACCAAAGTAAAAGACTCTGGGGTGGGTGGGTGGGTGGGGAGAATACAGGTCCATGAAAAATGATGAATGAAATAGTGGGGGTTGTATTGCTAAATGGGAATCTGGAGAACGTTATGCATGTAAAAAAAAAAAAAAAAAAAGAAGTAGAAACGCAAAGCAGAAAATGACTGAGTTTGGAGTATGGCACCAAAGTAAGAAAGCAGAAGTATACTAGAGTTTGCAGTGAGTACCTCCCTAATACTTCCTCTCCACTTTTCCAAGCTTTGGGTCCATGATTGCTCAACAATTTGTTTGGCTTTGTATGTTAACTCTCTTTTCAGTCACCAGGTTCCAGGTGTCATCAGGATGCCGGCCAGACTTCCCTGGATTGAAGACCCCACCAATGTGTCCTGGAGCTCAGCTTCCCCAGAGACCCAGCCTACTAGGGAAAGAGAGAGGCAGACTGGGAGTATGGACCGACCAGTCAACGCCCATGTTCAGCGAGGAAGCAATTACAGAAGCCAGACCTTCTACCTTCTGCAACCCACAATGACCCTGGGTCCATGCTCCCAGAGGGATAGAGAATGGGAAAGCTATCGGGGGAGGGGGTGGGATATGGAGATTGGGCGGTGGGAATTGTGTGGAGTTGTACCCCTCCTACCCTATGGTTTTGTTAATTAATCCTTTCTTAAATAAAAAAAAGAAATAAATAAAAAAAAAGAAATTAAAAAAAAATTAAAAGAAAATCAAAAATAAATAAATAAAAATAAAAATAAATAAATAAAATAAAATGAAATAAAATAAAATAAAATAAAAAGATTTTTTAAAAAAAGGAAACACTGGGGGGTCGGGCAATAGCACAATGGGTTAAGTGCACATGGCACAAAGTGCAAGGACCAGCATAGGGATCCCAGTTCGAGTCCTGGCTCCTCACCTGCAGGGGAGTCACTTCACAGGTGATGAAGCAGGTCTGCAGGTGTCTCTCTTTCTCTCCCCATCTCCGTCTTCTCCTCCTCTCTCCATTTCTCTCTGTCCTATCCAACATGATGACATCAACAACAACATTTTAAAAAAAGGCAATAAAAGGGAAAATAAATTTTAAAAAAGAAAAATATATATTTATGGAAACACTGACAAAAACCATAGGATAAGAGGGGTACAACTCCACACAATTCCCACCACCAGAACTCTGTATCCCTATGTGGTGACCTAGAAAATTAAGCATAAATTGCAATCAAAAAGGGGGAAAAAGTGCAAAGATCAAAATATATGAATGTATATTAGAGATGCATATATAATGAATGATTTTAACATGTGTTCTGACATAGTTAATTTATAAATGCATATGTCACCTCACATTTGACAAGGGGTTACTATTCAAAATACAAAAGCAATCATGCAGCTCAACAACAAAAAATATAAATAGCCCAATCAAAAAAATGGGAGATATGAATAGACTCCAGAAAAAAATATACAGATGGTCAACAAGCACATGAAAAAGAAGAAGAAAAAAAACAGTTCAACTCTAGTTATTTTAAGGGACGTACAAACCAAAACCACAATAAATTATTATCACCTCACACATATGAGAATGGCCTGTATCAAAAAGATTGGAAACAACGAAGTCTTGGCAAGGATGCAGACAAAAAGGAATTTAAAAGCTAAATATAGAAGTCCCATGTCATCCTGAGGCCATCAAATCTACCGTATCACTGAGCTATTTCATATGTAAATATCCAAAGAAAACATTAATTTGAAGAGATGTACTGACAGGAGCACTATTTACAACAGCCAGGACTTGAAAACAATCTAGAGGCCTATCAGTAAGAAAGGAATTGACGTAGACGTTCTTAATTGCATGATACCCAGCTTTCTTTCTTCCTTTCTCTCTTTCTTTTTCTCCTCCTTTCTTTCTTTCTTTCTTTCTTTCTTTCTTTCTTTCTTTCTTTCTTTCTTTCTTTCTTTCCTTATTTATACCAGAGCATTGCTCAGCCCTGGCTTATGGTGTTGCTGGGGACTGATCCTGAGACTTCAAGAGCCTCAGGCATGAGGGTTTCTTTGCGTAGCCACTATGCTATCTTCCCCACCCAGCTACAACAACACGGATGGAATTTTAGGTGATTAGACTCAGTAAAGTAAAATAAGTCAGAAAAAGGAAGGCAAATGTCACTCAGATGTGGAATGTAAATAAACATGGAGAAAAAAAAAAAACTAAGCCTAACAAAACACAACAAAAAAAACTCAGATTCTAAGAAAAGCATGGTGGTTACCAGAGTGGGAAAGGGTTGGAGGAATGAATAATGGGAGATGGCACTGGGACTTTGGCATGAGTGCAGTGACACATATCTAGGTGTATATAAGTTCTATAATATTATATGTCCATAAACATACTATTAAATAAATAAATGCATGTGCTAATGATTTGTATTTGCAGAGTACCAAGTTTCTTGTAAATATCATATTGTAGATGCACTGATATTTTCAAGAAAATACAATGTCTTTGCTTAGTATTCAGTTAAGTAAATTCCTCTAATCTAAACTAATTCAATCTAATTTTCCATCCTTACAGTATCTGGTTAGTCTTCTGTAGATTTTTTTTTTTAATGATAAGAAAGAAATATTTTTTTCTCTCTCCCTCGCTCTCTCTCATCTCTCTCTCTCTCTCTCTCTGTGTGTGTGTGTGTGTGTGTGTGTGTGTGTGTGTGTGTGTGTTACAATGATACTATCCATATGCACAAGCATTACTATTCCCTAGTGATACCCCAATTAAGGAACAGACTTCTGTCAAAGGGACCATGAATTTCCAAAGAAATAATCCTGAAATCACCATCTCTCTGGAACATATATTTAGGTCAGGAGTCAGATTGAAACCAGCCTGACTCTGTGAAGAAGCTACATTACAGGTCACTACTAGGCTGTTACCTTCGCTTCACGATCCCAAAGAATTAAGATGTGAAGGCCAGGCCATGGCACAGCTGGTGCATATTACCATGCACAAGGACCAGGATTCAAGCCCTCACTCTCCACCTACAGGAGATACGCTTCACATGTGAAGTAGGTCTGTGGGTGTCTATCTTTCTATCTCCCCCATCTCCCTCAATTTCTGTCTTATTCAGTTAAAAAAAAAAAAAAAAAAAAGACTGCAGAAGTGGTGGATTCACAGTGCCAGGCATGACTCTGGTCTTCTTCTATCTCCCCAGCCCCTCATTTCTCACTGAGCTCCAACACACTGACACATATCAAACACAGCAAGCAGCTTCCCCTTTTTATACTTGCTGTTCTTTCTTTTTGGAATACATATATATAACATAGAGAAGGAGGGAGGGAGAGAGAAATAGAAAAAGCGAGATAAACAAATTTACAGTACTACTTTACTGCTCGTGAAGCTACCTCTTTTTCCAGGTGGGGTCTGAGGGCTTGAACCCAGATCCTTGGGCACTGTAACATGTAGGCTCAACCAGGTGTGCCACTACTCAGCTGCCTTGGAATAGTCCTGAAGTAGCCTTTGCTTCCTTCAAGTTTCTGTGCAAAATGTTACTTTATCAGAGATGTCCCTGACCACCCTAGGTGAAAGAGCACTCTGTCCCCCAGAATTGTCCAAATTCACCCTACACAACTATTGATACCTGGGGATCCTGATCAGGATATACCTGGAAACATCACGTTGCCTCAGTACCCATCCTGGGTGGACCTCTGCTTGAAATATTACATGCAGGTTTTGCTTTATGGTCTCATGAAATGTCCAAGTAAAACAATGGAATATTACTCAGCTGTTAAAAATGATGCTTTCCTCTTCTTTGCCTCATCTTGGATAGATCTTGAAGGAATCATGTCAAATGAGATAAGCCAGAAAGAGAAGGATGAATATGGGATGATCTCACTCATAGACAGAAGTTGAGAAACAAGAACAGAAAGAGAAACACAAAACAGAACTTGGACTTGGTTTGGTGTATTGCACCAAAGCAAAGGACTAAGGGGATGGGGAAAAGTAGCTTTCAGGTCCTGGTGAATGATGGTGGAGGAGCACCTGGGGGTGGGGGGTGTTCAGTAGAAAACTGAGAAATTTTATACAAGTACCAACAACTCTATTTACTATTGAGTGTAAACCATTAATCCCTCCAGTTAAAAAATATTTTCTGAGCCAATGCAAAGATCCTGGAACTTCTAGAAAGAATAAGGGGTAGGACATTTCAGTCTAGATTTATAAAAGGTATGATTTCAAATGTGATCAAAATCTAAAAAATAATAGTACTATGATCAAATCAAAGGTGGATTTCTATATCAGATACAAAATACAAAAAAGAAATCTAGAAAAAAAATTTTAAACTTGGAAAATTGAGTCTTGCAGTAAAAATTCCCCAAGCAACGAGATTGGCACATTTGAGCTTAAGAATTAGATCTTGGACATAAATATTATGAAGTAGCATTTGTATGTAAAATCAAGGCAATGGTATCCATGTCACAAGTCCATTCTGAAGAGAATGTGAGTACAAAACTCATAGCAAGTGCTTGTCCCCCTCATACAATAAGAAAAATACTGGGACAAACTAAGAGTGAGCTAAAGCCAAAAGTAAGTTCAGAAAAGTTTGGTTATAAGATAGAGAGTCAGGTGAATTAATAGAGGTAGGAAATATATACTAGGGGAAGGAGATAGCTCAACTGGTAGAGCACACACTTTACTGTGTGTGGGGACCTGGGATTAAGTCAGCAATCATGGGAGCATCGTGCAAAGGGGAAGTTTTATGAGTGGTGAAGCAGTGCTGTAGTGTTCCTTCTTCTCTCCAGGCCTCTCCCTAATTCTCACCCTTTATCTAGAAAATATATTATCTTGCTTTTTCTGCATTTTATAATTTTTAACTGATTTTCATCGTGTTAATGATCGTGTGAATGATCATCGTGTTTGACCCTATAAATAATTCTTTGATGTAAGAAAGGTAGATTTTAGGCTGGGAAGATGAATCAACACACTAAAGCTCAGGAGTTGCATGGCCAAGGTCACAGTGGTCCCAGGTTCAAACCTCAGCAACACCATAAGTCAACACTGAGCATGTTCTGGTCATTGTTGCTCATTAGCTCTCTCAGAAATAAGTAGATTTTTTTAAAGAATTTTAAATATTTATTCATTTATTTATTCCTTTTTGTTGCCCTTGTTTTTATTATTGTAGTTATTATTGTTGTTGTTGAATAGGACAGAGAGATATGGAGAGAGGAGGGAAGACAGAGAGAGGGAGAGAAAGATAGACACCTGCAGACATGCTTCACTGCCTGTGAAGCGACTCCCCTGCAGGTGGGGAGCCAGGGTTCGAACCGGGATCCTTATGCCGGTCCTTGTGCTTTGCGCCACCTGCGCTCAACCCGCTGCACTACCACCTGACTCCCAGATTTTTTTTTTTAAGAGGAGGGAGAGTTGATGATTTTAAACTCATTTCACAGATGAGGAAACTGAGAATAGGGGGCCTTTTTATGTCATGTTAATGCAAGTTCAACAATCATCTCACCAGTCTATGATGTCATTTCCTACACTTTAAATCACTCCTTAGAAAAGCATAGTCATTTAGGACATTCTCAGTGATTAATGAAGATGTCTGAAGACTTTCTATAAGTAGAGCCAAGAACCACCAAGCTTTTTCTCAGCATACCTTGTAGGTTTAAGAAAATGCCCAACTGGATGGAACCTGGATCTAATTCTTCAGAGCAAGTTGCTGGGGCCACTGTTTATTGTCCTTAACAGGGCATGAATGCTATCCTTCCTCAAGCTGTGCCCACAAAGACTTTCTTCCGGCCTCTGGTTTGGAGGGCATGTTGTTCTGCATTCCCAAGGGTGGAGAGGCAGACTGGGGAAGCCTGGGTCTCCAGCCACAATCATCTCAGTTACCAGAAACAGCCACACCAAATTTATAACATATGTTTCCACAGCCTCAAATACCCACCATTTGTCCCGTGACCTTCTGTCTTTAAACAAATGCCAAACAAGGAGATTCAATTATTCAGTCAGTCTAATAAGGAATCTGTTTATACTGAAACTCAGCGCTGGGCTTATGTAATTTTACACAATGGGTCGTACTGAAAGCTTTCTACCAGCTTGTAGCTGCTGTCTGTGAACACTCCTACCTTTCATTATAGATAAACTACTATCTAGGCAGAACTGATCCTCAAAGGTTTTTTTTTTTTTTTAAAAAAAAAGGGCAATCACATGATATCAGTGTCTGTAATGTAAGTGCTTAACCAGGTGTGCTACCACCTGTCCCTGACATCAGTTTCTGTAATGGAAAACAAAGGAGAAATAGTATTTGTTCATCCACTCAGTAAACATTTATTGAGTTATTTTGAAAATGGCGGGTGCCATACATGGCATTGGAAATGTAAATGGGAAAGGAATAGTCCTTGGTCCCTGGAGTATGGGGCTCCATGAGTAGACTGATATTGAACAGTCTGAGTCATTTGTAACGCTATGTTGTAACTATTATGATAGAAAGAATCTCAAGGAGCAATGGGAGTCTGCGCTGCCTGACTCCTCAGTGTTGCTAAGAAATAGTGCCTCCGAATTTAGGGTCACCAGCTCCTCTCAGTTGTGGTTCCTGATATACCACTGATAGACTCATATCTAAAGAAAGCTCCTGGTTCCAGGTAAATCAGGACAGTTGGGTCACTCTATCTACAATGCTAAGCAAACAAACAAAGAAAACATGACTTTGTTTTCTTTGCAAAAGACCAAGTTCACTCCCTGGGGCGCTCAGGATCAGAATGACCTCATTAAACCAAAGGACTCAGTGGTTGATGGAAAAATCAATAGTCTTCCTTGACTCTGCCAGACACAAACAAGGGGGCCCCTGACATGCTAGTAAAGCACATCTGTGCTTCCCTGGCCCTGGATTAGGGTCTTGGGCCAGCCTTTTATCCAGTATGAGCATCTGTTTGCTCATCTGTAAAAACTATGATAGTGACGATACTTGATTATGCTGCTAAATCATAGTGGTTCATAATAACTAAGTCTGTTCACCCTGTGGACTGTGCTAATCATCTCCTTGGTCCAGGTGGATGGGGCAGCCACTGCTGTCTGCTTGCAGGGAAGAGAGAAGAAGACGCATCCTTCTAGGCCCCAGATATATTTCCTCACTCTCCATGAACAGTCCCTAAGCCAGTGCCAGATGACTGTAAACGTTTTTGTTGCCTGACTTCATCCAACTGATAGCACTAGCCTCCATGCACACTTACCTATCTGCTCAAATTACTTAAACAAAAGACTGGGTTTAAAAATCAAAATCAGTGTTGAGGTTAAGGTTAGGGTTAGGGTGCTTCGAAGGAGTCACCAGTCTTGGTTTCACCCTTATACGATTTTACCACAGAGAGTAACTTCTTGCCCAGTGAAACACTTTAGCCTTGGTCCCACCCAGCTAGCAAATATTGCAGGCCAGAAAGGTCTCCTAACAAATATTGCAGGCCAGAAAGCAAGCTTGATATAGTAATGCCCTCTCTGCAGGAAGAAAAAAAAAGAAAGAAAAAAAAAAGAAAGAGTATCATTCTCTTGTTTTTAAAAATGGTATTTTCAAAGCCACTAGATCATTTGAAACATATTTCCCATGAGCCTTGTAGCATCTTAACTCTATTTCCCTACATTTGAATTTCATCTTAAGTTTCCTGTTTGTGCTAAAGATAGTCATAAACAAATTCTGTGGTCTGTATCTCATAAGAAAAGACAGAAAGAAAACACATGCAAACCCAATTATCATCACTTTTCTCTGAGCAAGGAAGAGCCCTGCTTCCTAGAGAGTGAAGTTCATCTAAAAATGACCCTCTGACAGACAAGGAATGGTACATGAGGCCTAATGGCTTATACTTTGTAGAAGCTATTCAAAAGGACTGTATGCATAGCAATGGTATCTGATTATAGATGGAGAAGCAAAAGAGTTTTCCCACTAGGGATCACTCAGAAAGCTTTCCAACATGGTTGAACATTTTTATAACTCAAGTCACCCATAAAGTCCTGATGAGCATGTGCATAACATATTTCCTAAGTAGTGGGGACATCAAAAAGTTCTGACTGCCTTTAGTAAAATAAAATGTTTCTTTCATTCTGACAGATGAATGGAAACTTTTTAAAAACAAACACACACACACACACACACACAAATAAAAGTTCATTTCTGTTGAGATGGTGCTTATTGTGGACTTGTGTGGAAAATGAGTTGCCCTCAATAAATCTGGAAAAGGTCAGAGGAAGTCAGGCACTGTTTAACTTATGTGAGAGAGAAAAGGAAAACAGAAGGACACTCTGAAGTAGTAATAGGGATAGACGTAGCTTAGAAAGGAAGTAAAGGCAGGACCATAGAAAAAATGTGCAAAGAATAGATATAAACATAGCCATAAAGTCAAATCATTCCTGTAATCTTGGGAGAACTACTACAGTTTCCTGTAGAGGGGAACTATTGCAGTTTCCTGTAGAGAGTTCTATAGGAACTCTGGTGGTGGGAATGGTGTGAAATTATATCCCTATTATCTTATAATTTTATAAACCATTAATAAAATGTATATATAAACTTTTATTAGAAAAAAAAGAAACTCAAGCTGGAATTCTATGGTGACTGATTTCTTCCTCTGTTCAGCACAATTACTACTCTTAACTGTCTTCTTACTTATTAAAGCACATTCTCTAGAGTTCAGTTTAGTTAGTTTCATTCCTGATGGGAATGAAATTTTGGTCTAATAAGGATTCAGGGACAAGACATCATCTGACCAAAAAGGGAAAATTAAAAAATTGAAAAAACTCTAATAAGACAAGAGACCATCTTGCACTGAAGTTGAAGATGGTGAATGGTGGAAGTCTGTAGAAACAAACATGAAGGAAAGGGCTCTTGGGAAAAGAGGGAGAGTCTCCCCAGACAGCACTCAGGTCAGGAAATAATTACCTTTCCTATCCAAATCTTTAAGGTCTTTTAGCTCCCTTGGTTGTGCCTAGGCTGTGGGTCTTTACAGACTTACAGACACTGGAAAATTTTATGAATGTTCTCCAAATGCACTTCAAGGAAAAGGACCACAGAATCTCATTCTGTGCATTGCACACACCTGTACATGAACAGGAAAGGAACTGATATTTCCCAATACAGAAACTGATATTTCCCAACTTACAACTTCCTGAGCTCCCATGAAAGAACTTAAGTGAGTCAGAAACTGTGCTCAAGATTCAAAAAATATTTGACTCACTTATGTGTCAATGAGTGTTTATCAAGAGCCTATTAAATAGACCATGGGAATTTTTAAAAATACTTTTATTAGTTAATTATTAGTGGTCTTCGAAATTAGAAGATTGCAGGGTCTACAGGGCCAGGCAGTGGTGCACCTAGTTAAGTGCACATAATGCTATGCCCAAGGACCACCTGTGTTGGAGCCCCCACACCCCCACCTGCAGCAGGGATACTTCACAAGCCTTGAAGCAGCTCTGCAGGTATCTTTCTCTCTCCCTCTCTATCTCTTCCTCCCCTCTCAGTGTCTCTCAGCCTGGTCAAATAAAAATGAGATGGGGAAATTACAAGGTATACTTCTAAACTATACCCGTCACCAAAGTTCCATGTCTTCACCTTCCCATACAGTGCTTGGGGCTTACAGAGTCTTAGAGACGGTTTGGTTCTTTTTCCTGTTTTGTTCTTTCTTTCTTTTTCAAGTTCATGCATTCCAATTCTCTACATAGATCTACATATGAGGAAAATCGTTGCTCTTTCATCTCTTTGTATACTTTACTAAGCAGCCTCCACTTTCACCCATTTCTTTTTTTTAAATTTTTTTTAATATTTATTTTATTTATTTATTCCCTTTTGTTGCCCTTGTTGTTTTATTGTTGTAGTTATTATTGTTGTTGTCGTTGTTGGATAGGACAGAGAGAAATGGAGAGAGGAGGGGAAGACAGAGAGGAGGAGAGAAAGATAGATATCTGCAGACCTGCTTCACCGCCTGTGAAGCAACTCCCCTGCAGGTGTGGAGCCGGGGTTCGAACCGGGATCCTTATGCCGGTCCTTGTACTTTGCGCCACCTGCGCTTAACCCGCTGCGCTACAACCCAACTCCCCACTTTCACCCATTTCATCCTGAAGGACCCAATATCATCTTTTAAAATTGCAGAGTACTAGTTCATAGAATGCATGTCCCACAACTTCTTTATCTGTTCCTCTGTCAATGGACACTTAGGCTGCTTCCACCCTTTGACTATTGTGAATAGTCCAGCTATAAACATAAGAATGAATATGTCTCTTTAGTGTTTTCATTTTCTTTGGATAAATGTCCAAAAGTGGTAATGCAGGATCACAATGCATTTCCATCTTCAGTTGTTGAAGGACATCCTGTTTTCCATTGAGGCTGCAGCAGTTTGTATTCCCACCAACAGAGTACCAGAGTTCCTTTTTCTTTTCTTTTTAATTTCTTTATTGGGGGGATTAATGGTTTACAGTCAACAGGAAAATACAGTAGTTGGTACATGAATAACATTTCCCAGTTTTCCACATAACCCCCACTAGGTCCTCTGCCATCCTGTTCCAGGACCTGAACCCTCCCTGCCACCCACCTCAGAGTCTTTTGCTTTGGTGTAATACGCCAACTCCAGTCTGCTTTCTGTTTTCCCTTCTGTTCTTATTTTTCAACTTCTGCCTGTGAGATCATCCCATATTCATCCTTCTGTTTCTGACTTATTTCATTTAACATGATTTCTTCAAGCTCCATCCAAGATGGGGTAAAGAAGGTGAATTCGGGGAGTCGGGCGGTAGCGCAGCGGGTTAAGCGCAGGTGGCGCCAAACTCAAGGACTGGCAAAAGGATCCAGGTTTGAGCCCCCAGCTCCCCACCTGCAGGGGAGTCGCTTCACAGGCGGTGAAGCAGGTCTGCAGGTGTCTGTCTTTCTCTCCTCTTCTCTGTCTTCCCCTCCTTTCTCCATTTCTCTCTGTCCTATCCAACAACAATGACATCAATAATAACTACAACAATAAAACAACAAGGGCAACAAAAGGGGAATAAATAAATAAATAAAATTTAAAAAAAAAGAAGGTGAATTCGCCACTTTTAATAGTTGAATAGTATTCCATTTGTGTATATATACAACAACTTGCTCAGTCACTCATCTGGTGTTGGACACCTGGGATGATTCCAAGTTTTGGCTATTACAAATTGTGCTGCTAAGAACATATGTGTACACAGATCCTTTTGGATGGGTGTGTTTGGTTCCTTAGGATATATCCCCAGGAGAGGAATTGGAGGGTCATTGGGTAGGTCCATTTCTAGCCTTCTGAGAGTTCTCCATACTGCTCTCCACAGGGGTTGGACCAATTGACATTGCCACCAGCAGTGCAGAAGGGCTCCTTTGCCCCCCACAATCTCTTCAGCATCTGTTGCTGCTACCTTTTCTGATGTATGACTATCTCACAGGAGTGAAGTGGTATCTTTCTGTTGTCTTCCTTTTTCTCCACATCCTCACCAATACCTGTCATCTCCTGTTTTGTTGATGTAGGTCATTTCCACCAGTGTAGGGTAGAATCTTATTGTAGTTTTAATTTACATTTCTCCAATAATAAGTAAAATGGAGCATTCCTGCATATGTCTATGAGACACATGTATCTCTTCTTTAGAAAACTGTCTATTTGGGCTGGGAATATGGATCAGCTTGCCAAAACCCATGTTCAGAGGGGAAGAAATTACAGAAGCCAGACCTTCCATCTTCTGCACCCCACAATGATCCTGGGTCTATACTCACAGAGGGATAAAGAATAGGAAAGCTATCAAGGAAGGGGATGGCATATGGAGTTCTGGTGGTGGGAATTGTGTGGAGTTGTACCCCTCTTATCCTATGGTCTTGTAAATATTTCCATTTTATAAATAAAAAATTTCAAAAAGAGAGGGAAATTAAATTTCATGAATGGTGAAGCAGTGCTGCAGATGTCTTTTTTATTCCCTCTACCTTCTTCACTCCTCTCAATTTCTATCTCTATAAAAGTATAAACTAAAACAAATTCATTTTTAAAAGAGTCTGTTGACATTTCTCAGTTTTCCATATTTCCATTCAACATAAACAAACTAGTGTATTTTACTGTTTACTATAAAACCATTAATCCCCCAATAAAGAAATTAAAAAAAAACTACTCAGATCTATTGCCCACTTAATTTTTTTTATTTTATTAATTATTTGGGATAGAGACAGAGAAATTGAGAGAGGGGGAGGGAGAGAGAGAGAGAGGGAAAGAGAGACAGACACCTGCAGCACTGTTTCACTGCTTGTGACGTTTCTCCCCTACAGGTGGGGTATAGGGGCTTGAACCAGGATCCTTGTCCACTGTAATATGTGCACTCAACCAGGTGTTTCTTTTGTTGAGCTGTATGAATTCCTATCAATGTGTGATATCAGCTGCTTCCTATATATGTGATGTGCAAATATCTCCTATACTGGTTTTCTGTTTGTCCTTGTGTAGTTCGCTTTTACTGTTTATGAGCTTTTAAACTGGATGTAATCTGGTTATTTACTCTTGTTTTTGTTTCAAATGCCCATGGGGTTGAGTCTCTAAGTGCATCACTGATCTTTTTCTTCTATTTTATCATTTCAGGCTTAATATCTAGGGTTTCTTTTTATCTATTGTGATGTGTGTTCAGTAGTGGTCTGCTTTCATTTTTCCACATGTAGTTGTCTATAGTTTTACCAACAACATTTTTAGACAAGCTTTCTTTCCCCCCAGTGAATAATTTTGACCCTTTTGTCATATATTAGGTGTCCGTATATGTGTGGGTTTATTTACAAACTCTCAATTTTGTTATATTGGCCTGAGTGCCCATTATAACAGCGTTATAATCGTTATAATAGTGTTCCAGTATCACACTATTTTAATTATCATTGCTTTGCAGCATAAACTGAAATGAGGGGACATGATAGCTCCATATTTTTCCCTTTTTTCTCAGGAGTTCTTTGACTGTAGCTTTTTGTGGATCAACACAGTTTTTCGGATAAATTGTTCAATTTCCTTGAAGTGTGTCATTGGGGATTTTATAGAAATGGTGTTGAATCTATAGATTCCATTTAGTAGAATGACCATTCTAATAATATTTACATATTTCTGAAAATATTTCTAGCTATTTCATAGTTCTTGATTACTTTGAATAAAATTCTCTAATACTATATTTTCTAATTGGCTACTAATGGTGATTGAAAGATATTTTGGGTTTTTTTTTTTTTTAATCTGACTTCTAAGGAAGCAGTCTTATTAATTCTTCAGTTTATTCTCTAGGATACTCCAAGTAGTCAAGGTAAATTATATAAGTAGAAACAATTTCCCCTCTCTTTTTCCTGACTACTTCATTTGCCAATATTTGTGCTGTTTATGGCATGGGAGAAAGTTCATTATGTACATTCCAGGCAGATGGAATTCTATATTCTAAACACAGAAAGTTATGAAATAGCCTGAAAGATTCCAGGAGTAATTTGACATAATTATAAAGTAGAGTACAATTGAGGAATGTAAAGGATGGTAACTTAAAAAGGGAAATGGGGGCGGCCTGGCAGTAGTGTATTGGGTTAAGCACACATAATTGGAAAAGCAAGAACCTGCACAATGATCCCGGTTCGAGCCCCCTGGCTCCCCACCTGCAGGAGGGCTGCTTTGAAAGCAGTGAGGCAGGTCTGCAGGTGCCTTTCTCTTCCCCCTCTGTCTTCCCCTCCTCTCTCAATTTCTCTCTGTCCTATCCAACAGCAGCAACAACGATGGGGGAAAAGTGGCCTCCAGGAACAGTCATGGTGCAGACACTGAGCCCCAGCAATAACCCTGAAGACATAAAAAAGGAAAATGGAATCTCAACAGATGACAAGCATTATAAGACTTTAAGAAAATAGGTGGCTTGGGGGCCAGGTGGTAGTGCACCTAGTTGAGCGCACATGTTACAATGCACAAGGACCCCAGGTTTGAGTCCCCAGTCCCCACCTGCAGGGGGAAAGCTTCACAAGTGGTGAAGCAGTGCTGCAGGTATCTCTGTCTCTCTTCCTCTCTTCTCCCCCTTCCCTCTCTATTTCTGGCTGTCTCTATCCAACAAATAAAGATAATAAAAAAATTTAAGAATAAAAGAAAATGTGTGGCATGACAAAGATAACATTCTACAAGAATCACCCATGTCCGCAGTGTCAAAGACTAAGAGACAGAGAGAATACCAGAAAGAGAAAGATTAGGAAGTCACAGCAATAATACAAACAAGTCTCAGTGACCACAGAGTAAGAAGAAAAGGACACAAATATATTAAGATGAAATCTTTACTCATTCAGTCTCCTCCTAGTTGTGACCCTGAACCATTTACTCAGTTTCCCCAAGATTTAATCATTGCAATCCATAAAAATAGTATAATAGCACCAGCATCCTAGACCTCAAATAAATCCCTCTCTCCATTGTTATCAGTCATTCCTATCAGGAACAACACAATAGACACCTTTGTGGGCCCCCATAGGACCTTGCCCTCAACTTGGATCAACAATGGTAGAGAATGTTCCATCCTCCGAAGGGAGGCTGGACAATATGCTCTGTGCTACTCCTGAGGAAGATGGGTCCTAATATTGGGGCAGCCTGGAATGTTCCTACTCATGACCACAGAATGTGAGCTCAGATCTACAGGGATGCAGAGGTCACATAGGCTCCTAAGCTGAATATGGCCCCCAGATCACATCAAATCAGTGGGGTTCACAGTCAACGATATTAATACACCTTTCCCATATTTGGGAGCTACTCTCTTCCCTGATCCAGATTTCTGGTCCTTCTGCCGGCCATGACATCACTTCCCCAGACAATAATTAGGATCCACCTGCATATCAGATTTCAAGTTCAGGCAAGAACAAAAAACCACTAATATAGCCACAGGCCCTTTGGAATATAACTAAAATATGCCTAATAGCTACCTGTCAATGCCCATGTTCAATGGGGAAGCAATTACAGAAGCCAGACCTTCAGCCTTCTGCATCCCACAATGACCCTGGGTCCATACTCCCAGAGGGATAAAGAATAGGAAAGCTATCAGGGGAGGAGATGGGATACAGAGTTCTGGTGGTGGGAATTGTGTGGAGTTGTACCCCACTTATCCTATGGTTTAGTCAATGTTTCCCTTTTATAAATAAAAAATTAAATTAAAAAAATAAAAATAAATAAATAGAAAAAATAGCACCAACATGGATGGCATGGGTATGAAATTTAAGTTAGATAATGTGTATGAAGTTCATTCAAAAGTGGTGGCTCTTTTTTATTGAGCTACAATAATAACAGTGAGAATGAAGCTGAGGTCACATATTCTAGAAATGCATAGCCATCAAAGTTCCTTGCCAAAGCTATCACCCCTTCTGGGTTATCAGGAAAATAAATCCTGATGCCTAAACTATTGAAGAAAATGACACTGTGTGTTAGCACACTTTTAGCCATACCCCAAATTCCATCATTCCTGTGCTCTCTGCTTCCTCTTCTCTCTGCCTGCACCCCCAGCAAGACACTGGTGGGCACTAAATTTGCAACATGACACGACTGAACTACATTGCTCAAAAAGTAGTGTAATGATTCAACCAACAAAACCCAATTAAAATATGGACTTGAACCTTTCTCTTCTCTCTAAGAACATACAGATCTCCAACTAGCATACAGAAGGATATTTGTAAGTATAAAATCAAAACCCCAATGAGGCTCTACTTCAAGCCCATTAGAATCGCTTTCAGAAAAAAGAGGAAATAACAATGTTGGGGATCCTGTCGAGACACTGGAACCCTTGTACATTGTACTTGGGAATGTAACAGTTCAGTTGCTACAGAAAAACAGTTTGGTAGTTGAAAGAGTTAAACATGGAATTATCACAGCACCAAATAATTCTACTCTTAGCAGATATTCAAAATAACTGAAGACTGGTATTCAAACAAGTACAGGTACACACATGCTGTAGCCTAAATATCTGTGTTCCTCCAAAATCACAAGTTGGAATCTCATCTTGTAAGAGTTCAGCCTTCTATTGAACACATTACAAAAAGAGGTTTAGCAGGAACAAAACAAGCAAACAAAAGAAAATCCCAAAGCCCATGGCCACAGACACTTGTCTTAGGTGGCCAATGAATAAAGTGTGCATTGAATCACTGTGGGACCCTTTCCGGTCAGACTTGGAACACCCAGGCCTTTCTCATTGTTTAATCACATGAACATTCCCAATTAGAAGTCGTGTAATCTCCTACTGATGACATTACCTTTAACTAATTGAAAACTGCATTTGGAGGCCCAATTTTTCCTCTGCATTATCTACTCACTGGTCTCCAAACACTGCCGGTCTTGGACTAGCTCCAGGGGCTTTTTGAAAACTATTTTTCTCCATCTGAGTTGCTGAATTTTCCTTGTCGTTGATGTCTCCTGAAAAGCCCTCATATTCTATTATATTTTCATGTCTGAATTGTGAGCTTCTATATGGCATGAACTGTAAAAAAGTTAAAAAAAAAAAATGCTGCTTTTTGCTCTCCACTATATGGAGCACACAGAAATTCAGGTGTCGGGGATGGGTGGTAGTACAACTGTTTGAGCACACATGTTACAATGCTCAAGGACCCAGGTTCGAGCTCCCAGTCCTCACCTGCAGAGGGAAAACTTTGCAAGTGGTGAAGCAGGGCTACTGGTGTCTCTGTCTCTCTCCCTCCCTATCACCCCCTTCCCTCTTGATTTCTTGCTGTCTCTACCTAGTAAGTAAAGATAATTTTTAAAAAAAAGGAAAAAAAGAAAATCAGGTGTCTACAATATTTCATATGTAGGTCTGAAATAAATCTAAATGTCTATCAGTAAACAATGGGATAAAAATTATGGGATGTATATTCAATTTAATACCAGTTCACAATTTAAACAGATAAGGTTGTATCCTCTGGGGAAAAATGGATGGAGCTGAAGGTGATTATGCTTAGTAAAGTAAACAGAGGAAATAATACCACCAGATGACTTTGCTTGTAAGTGGAATACAGATAATTAAAACATCCAAACTTGTAAAAAAAAAAAAAAAGTAACCAAGCTATCTCCAAGACTTAGTAAACACTTTAGTGGCTATCAGAGGAAGGGATGAAACTTTGATGGTGGGGTGGGGTGTGGAAGTATAGACCCCTGAAATCTTAGATCATTAACCATTATGAAGTCACTAATAAAGAATAATATTTTTTAAAAAGAAAGAAGTGGAGGTGTCCAATGCCTATCTCAGCAGGTTTTTATGCCTATTATTTTGTCTGCTTTTGAGTATACCAGATCTCTTGAATAAACATTTTTTTCTAATTTTTTAATTATCCTGTGTATGCAGAGAAGGGCAGTGATCAGAAGTCAGCCAGCACTCCTTTTATCTTGCCACTCTCCTCCATGGTTTAAATGCCATGGAGGCTCCCAAATCAACTGCTGAGACAGAGTCCTTTCCTCCTCTCCCACCTGCAGCTCTCCCACTGTACTTGTTCGTGACTGCCTGAAGCTAAATATTTCTGGGACAGTAACTTGACATCACTTGAAAAGGGAAATAACATTTTCATCTGTTTCTTTCTACTCAGAATTCCAATTGCTTCATTAGATGCATATTTAAGAAAAAGACAAAGCCTTGAACTCCTTCTCACTTCACTTTTATTCAAGATGACTCATTTCTGTCCAGCTACCGACTTCCCAGGAAATGTTGTCAGGACTGGAAGCTGAGATTGGACTATTTTACAGCTCTGCAGAACCAAAGCTTTTATCTGGCCTTACGACTCAAAAGAAGATGCTACAGGTAATAATTAGAGACAAATAGTGTCCCAAAAGAAGAAGGATGTTTTGACATTGTTAAGAATCACCATGCGTAGGTGCCCCCTCTGTATCTCAGAATACCAATTTACTAGTCAGAGAGTTTGGGGTTTGGATCTCAGCTCTGCTACTTACCATGTGAGCCTAAGCAAGTTAATGAATATCACTGAACATCACTTTATTGATCTTAGAAAATGGAAATAAAGGTCAGCTTATAGAGCTATTTCATGCATTGAATATATTATTGCCATTAAAGATTTCTGAGGTAGGAGATAGCTCATCAGTGGAGTGTACACCTTACCATGTTTGAGGTTCAGATTCAAGCCCCACCAGGAGAGCTCCAGGGGTGGCAGAGCAGTGCTATCATGTTTCTCTTTTTATCTGTCTCTCCTTTTTTTCTATCTCACTCTAAAATAAAAGGGGTAGAGAAGGGGCCAGGCAGTGGCACACCTGGTTGAACACATACATTACAGTGCACAAAGGCTCAGGTTCAAGCCCCTGGTCCCCACCTGCAGGGAGAAAGCTTCATGAGTGGTGAAGCAGGTTTGCAGGTGTCTGTCTCTATCCCTCTCTATGTCCCTCTCCACTCTCAATTTCTCTCTGTCTCTATCTAATAATAAACTGTACCACAGAGAGCACTTAGTGATAGCATAACAACACATATAGGTTCTTAATAATGATTACTATTCTATATAAAGGACTCACAGGGTAAAATTTCATTTTTCTCTTGATAAACACACACACCTCATCTGATTTTCAAGCTTATTTAGTAATATAAATGTCAAAAAAAAAGAGAGGTTAGATAACCTACAGAATGTACTACATCCGTGAAAACAGTTTTCAAAGACTCTTAACCAATTCAAATTTTATTAGCCAAACAGGTCTGCATTCATTTTTACCTATCTTTACCATTTACCAAATGTAACTAATTTTTGCTGCTGCTTTCCTCATCAGAAGCCATCACTTCTTAGTCAGTTATATGACCGTGCTTTCACAACAAACATAAAAACTAAACCAGTTGTAATTAAAAAGAGAGTATCAAGTGTTACATTTTTTAATTACTGATTCCTAGGATATTGAGAAATTATTTTCAAAATAAAATGAATTTAAATCAATTTTATAACTATTTAGAGTATGTATTACTTCATTCAAGACATGAAAGATATTCAAAGATAAAAATAATACATTTTATCACAATGTAGACTATTTAGAGGATATCACACAAATAGTTCTGACAAAATTCACTAGAAACAGTATAGATTATTTTCTAGATTCTTCAGATTTTCTATGAATACTAAAACAAAATAAACATTTGCGTCATTGTTGGTATGCTTCTAAATTCTGCTTATAAGGCCTTCTGTTTTGATCATTACATTAGGTTCACTTGTATTACTTACCACGTGGTCTATATACATAATCACTGTTTTACCTTTTGCTTGCCACTTCTGGTGAAGAGATGCATAAAAGGCAGTGT
Organism: Erinaceus europaeus; assembly: GCF_950295315.1. NCBI lineage: Eukaryota > Metazoa > Chordata > Mammalia > Eulipotyphla > Erinaceidae > Erinaceus > Erinaceus europaeus. The sequence continues at coordinate 95,853,920 of NC_080168.1, read as the reverse complement.
ATCTGATTAATAAACAAGATACTGCTTCCCAGCTCAGCAATGAGTCCCTGATCATCTGTCTCCCACCCTCGAAGCTAGACCAGCAACTGGTGCCCCAAACTGAGCCTGGCATAAATGGTGCCTGAACAGGGACTGGCACATCATTGAATCTACTTAGTAGTAGTTGTTTTTTAATGGAGTCACTTGTGCTATGTCTCACCATGACCCAGTGCCTAACCTAACTGCAGCTTCAGCCTCTACTAGGAGTAAGATTTTAAACTGGGTTTGGGGTAGATAGCATAATGGTTATGCAAAAAGACTCTCATGCCTGAGGCTCCAAAGTTCCAGGTTCAATCCCCTGCACCACCACAAGCCAGAACTGAGCAGTGCTCTGGTTAAGAAGGGAAAAAAAAAAAAAAAAAGTTAAACCAATTGTCTGGAATTCCTGGATTCACAGTCATGAAATAATGTGCCTGAAATGACCCTCTGCTTTCCATTAATGGAAGAAAACCTTTGCTGACATATTTTATTCATAGCTTCCTGGCCCCACCTTCCTTTTACCTGTGAAAGCAGCTGTGGCACACCTGGTAGAGCATACACATTAGCATGCATGGGGACCTGGGTTCAAGTGCCTGGTCCTCATCTGCAGGAAGGTAAACTTCAGAAGCAGGGAAGCAGGGCTGCAGCTATCTTTAACCCTCCCTCTCTATTTCAATCCTCTCTCTCAATTTCTCTTTCAATCAGAAAGAAAGAAAAAAGTATGCGAATGTGTATATGTGAGGAGAGAGAAGTGGCGTCTGGGAGCAGTGGACTCATCATGCAGGCACCAAGCCCCAATGATCACACTGGTGGCAATAAAAAAACATTTTTTAAAAAAAACATCAAAATTGGAGGTTGGGCAGTAGCGCAGACGGTTAAGTGCACATGATGCGAAGCGCAAGGACCGCCTCCAGCCCCGGGCTCCCCACCTGCAGTGGGTCACTTCGCAAGCGGTGAAGCAGGTCTGCAGGTGTCTTTCTCTCCCCTTCTCTGTTTTCCCCTCCTCTCTCCATTTTATATCCAATGACGACAATAACAACAACAATAATAACAACAATAAAAACAACAAGAGCTACAAAAGGGGAAAAATAGCCTCCAGGAGCAGTGGATTCATAGTGCAGGCACCAAGCCCCAGCGATAACCCTAAAGGCAAAAAAAAAAAAATCAAAATTAAAAAACCCTTCCTTTTATACAACTCTTCCAAACAGCTTTCTATTTGTTACGTGGGCTGCTGTGCAACTAATTGATCACTGTATAAAGCCAACTACACCTTCAAATTTACAAAGATGAATTTTATTATTTAATAGTATTCAGCAGGTTATTCGATTATCTTTTTCTATGTAGCAGGAACCATAAGATATGAGAAGAAAAACTCTGGCAAGTTTATTTGCAAAATGAGGCATTCGCTACTTTGCATGAAACATGTGACATTTAAGCAACTCAAGGGAATTTTTTTTTTTTTTACACTGTGCTAGATACTCTGCGGTAACTTCTTTTAACGTGGTACACTAAGTAAATTCCACATAAAATAATTGTCCATAAGAAACAAGATGTTTGGGAGTCAGGCGGTAGCACAGTGGGTTAAGCGCACATGGCACAAAGCACAAGGATCTGCGTGAGGATCCCAGTTCGAGGCCCCCGCTCCCCACCTGCAGGGGAGTCGCTTCACAAGCGGTGAAGCAGGTCAGGTCTGCAGGTGTCTTTCTCTCCCCCTGGATCTTCCCCTCCTCTCTCCATTTCTCTCTGTCCTATCCAGCAACAACGACATCAATAACAACAATAATAACTACAACAATAAAACAAAAGGGAATAAATAAATAATTTTTTTTTATTTTAAAAAGATTGATTAAAAAAAAAGAAACAGGGGGTCGGGCGGTGGTGCAGTGGGTTAAGCACATGTGGCGCTAAGCGCAAGGACCGGCGTAAGGATTCCATTCGAGCCCCCGGCTCCCCACATGCAGGGGAGTCTCACAAGCCCTGAAGCAGGTCTGCAGGTGTCTCTCTTTCTCTCCCCCTGTCTTCCCCTCCTCTCTCCATTTCTCTCTGTTCTATCCAACAACGAACAGCATCAACAATGGCAATAATAATAACCACAATGAGGCTACAACAACAAGGGCAGCAAAAAGGGGAAAAAATGGCCTCCAGGAGTGGTGGATTCATGGTGCAGGCACCGAGCTAGCAATAACCCTGGAGGGAATAAATAAATAAATAAATAAAATAAACAAAATGTTCATGAAAACACCCTAGTCTAACATTCTCTTTCAATACCAGCACACAATGAGACCAACACTTACAAGTAAATGTTTGCTCCTTATCCTAAGCCCTTTGGGGGAGAAAAAAAAGTCACTTGGATAAGACCACTAGGGGACTATTTGTATGTCCCGCAGTCTAACAAAACCCCTAGTGACCTGGAAAAGTTAACTTATCTTTCAGTATCTTGTTTATATCTAAAGAATAATTCAGGTCAAACCCAAATGTATGCATGTTCTGTCACATACATTCAGTTCATACATTTATCCCATTCAAAATGAAAACAGTGTTCCACAGTCTATATTTATTTTGGTTCTCACATCACAGAGTTGATGATTGTGGATGCTGCAGAATATTGAAGTTCTAATAGAAATGCCTGTAGGAAATAATTAACCATGACAATGTGCAAGGACCCGGGTTCAAGCCGACAATCCCCCCCACCCCCCGCAGGGGGAAAGCTTCACAAGTGATGAAGCAGTGCTGCAGGTGTCTCCTTCTCTATGTCACCCTTCCTTTTGATTTCTAGCCGTCTCTTTCAAATAAATAGAGATAATAAATAAATTAAAATAAATCATAAAATGAGACCAGTAGAGTAGGAAATATAGTCTGAAATAAGCTCCCCTTTCATATGTCTTCTTAGCACTTGTCAAGTGCTACACAATTCTGTGCAACAATTCTGTGAGATAGGTGTAGTTTTGAATGCTATTTGGCAATTAAGAAGACTGAGTCCAGAGTAACAAAGTTATGTACCTTAACAATATTACAAAGCAGAACCTGGGACCAAAATCATATCAAATGGCTCCAAATTTCATGTTCTGGCTGCAGGTCATTCAGTGGCTGTCTATTCCACTAACTCTAAGATTGCATCTATCACGTATTATGAGAGGAGGAAAATAAGCAGTTATCTGTTGAACCTGGGCAATAAACAGAGTATTTGAATAATCCTGAGCATAATGTACTGAGCACTCTAGTGTGCCAAGAAATATCCTGGCATATACAAAGTCTTGGAAGAGAGATATAATGATTATTCCCCTTTGTCCACTTTTCCCCCCTCTTTTTTAAAAGAATTTATTTATTTTAATGGAGGGGGGTGGGTGATGGTGCAACAGGTTAAGTGCACATAGTACTAAGCACAGGGACCCACGCAAGGTTCCAGGTTTGAGCCCCAGCTTCCCACCTGCAGGGGGGAAGTTTCACAAGTGGTGAAGTAGGTCTGCAGGTATCTGTCTCTCACCTTCTCTTTCTCCCACTCCCCTCTCAATTTCTCTCTGTCTATTGAATTATTGGGGGGGAGGGGAAAATGGATGCCAGGAGCAGTGGATTCATAGTGCTGGCACCTAGCCCCAGTGACTGGAGGCAAAAAAAAAGAGAGAGATACCAGAGTACGGCTCAGCTCTGGCATATGGTATATGGTGGTTCTAGTGATTGAACTTGGAACCTCTGAGCCTTGGATCTAAGAGTCTTTTGCAGAGCCATTATGCTAACTCCCCAGCCCTTTGTCCATGTTTGTATTTTATAATTAAAGAAACTAAGAAGTAACCTGCCCAAAGTCACACCACCAGAACTTAAAGGACTAAGCAATTCACCCAAGTTTTCTGACAGTGACTGCCCAATTACTACATATGTCACCCACTTTAAGTCTTCTCTCCCTCTACCTTTTCTTTAGATCAATATTTAAAGAGATAAATGTAAGCTACAAGGTGAGAATTGCTCCAAATTCTCTTTTTTTTTCCCCCTTAACACAAAGATATACTATAGTAATATTTTTTAGCCTTGGGTTCAAATTCTGATCCAGCTACTTACTAGATAAAATGACTTTGTTCATATTATTGAAACTCTAAAATTCACTTCTGCATTTGACTAAGGTATTGGTTGCACCTTAAGTGAAAACATGTAATGGAAACCTCCCACATATAACTTAGAAGACAGGGTCACTCAATAAGTACTAGACCTATTTTCTTCCTAGTCATTCACCTCAAAATATTACTGACCTGGAAATTTCAGGATGACAATTTTTTTAAATTATATATCAGGATGGAAATATTCCTTTCCATTTTTTCCTAAGTTTTTACAAATGTCTAATTTTATCTGCATTTTAGACATAGTATCCTTTGATAATACTTAAAATTTCATAATTATCTAATTAGCACTTGCTGTGCCCAGAAGCACCTCTATCCCAAGAAATCCATAGTTTATTGGAAAAGAAATATGAGTAGCTAAGGTATCTTGTGATAATAGTGACATAATGAGGAGGAGGAGGAGGACATAGATTCCATGGGGGCAATGAATACCACTCTAAATATTGGAGACTAGTTCATAATGGAGGCAATATCTGAGTTCAGCTACAAAGAATTCAAGCTTCTCTAAGAATTGATGAGCATTTCAACATCAGTCAGATTTCAAAAAGGATATCTTGTTAAAATTATGGTCATAAGAATGTGATATTAGAAACAAAAAATTATTCCTTTTACTGAGTCTAGATTACTAACGACAAAAAAGAGTTCTGTTGACTTTCAGTCTGCTAAAGCCATTTGATGATGACTTTACAAAACAAACATGTGGTATTTAACTACCCCAAAGTTGCTTTGCATGGTTCTTGGAATTCTGGACGATGCAAGTTTCTCTTTTGAGGGCTCATATATAATGAATGTCAGTTACAGTAAAGATTATTGAGGATTGTTAGCCTTCTTTTTTCATGTATAATATTGGCAGCTTTTAAAACATTGATGCAATTGTACATATTACTTAGCTTTGAATTTACAGCAAAGTTGTGGAAGAAAATGTCAAAGTTGAGAAGATTTTAAATCAACTCTTTTCAGAAATATTTTTTTCCTTTTGTAAAGATTTATTTATTTATTTTTGCCTCCAGTGTTATTGCTGGGGCTTGTCTGCACTATAAATCTGTTGCTCCTAGAGGCTATTTTTTCCCTTTTGTTGCCCTTGTTGTTTATCATCATTGTTATTATTGTTGTTATTGCTGTCTTTGTTGTTGGATAGGACAAAGAGAAATCGAGAGAGGAGGGGAAGACAGAAAGGGCGAGAGAAAGATAGACACCTGCAGACCTGCTTCACCGCTTGTGAAGCAACCCCTCTGCAGGTGGGGAGCTGGGGGCTCGAACCAGGATCCTTAGGCGGGTCCTTGCATTTCATATCATGTGCGCTTAACCCACTGTGTTACCACTCAGCCCCTAAGATTTCTTTATTTTATGAGAGACGGAGAGCAGGGTATCACTCTAGTATATGTTGTGCCAGGGATTAAATTCAGTACTCGAAGACTGCAAGTCCAGCATACTATCACCATGCCACCTCCTGAGTCTGAAAGTATTTCTTAAAATGAGCAACATTTTAGATGAATATTTGTTTTACCTATTTATTTATTTATTTATTTATTTATTTTAGATATAGACAGTGAATTTGAGAGTGAAGGGGGAGATGGAGAGAAAAAGAGAGACAGACCTGTAGAGCTGCTTCACCACTCATGAAGCTTCCCCCTGTAAGTGAGAACTAGAGGCTTGAAACTAGGTCCTCGTGCGCTATGATGTATCAGGTGCACCACCACCCAACTCCTTGAGATATTTGAGTTGAAGTTTCATCTTGGAATTTAAGGAATATCTACTCAAGGATACAGACACAAGATGGCAAGAAGGACTTGAGAAACTTCCCAGATTAAACTATTCCCTTCCCCCCACGTTCTATCTGTAACTCATGCCTCCCTGCCTTTTGCTCTCAATCAAACCTTCTTGGACACCTTTCACATGTTGAGCAACAAGTCCAAGGCACCTTCTACTCATCTTGTTCATCGTCTCTGGCCTTTCACTGCTCACCAAGTCCAGCAAACATCACTGTCTTTCACTATTGATGACAACATTCTTCCCTTACTATCTCTACCACGCTAGTCAATATAAAGGGACTTGCAGGTCTGTCTCTGCATAACAGGAGCAGAGGAAAGAGCTTTGGAAAAGTGGATGTGGAGGAGATAGCAGTTCTACATCCCCTTTTCCTGGAAAGATGGATTCTGCACTTGACTGTGATCCTGAGAATTCAGAGGGTACTTGAAACTGAGAGCTACATCTCACCATAATTGGCACTGCACTGTAGACAAACAGACACTGTATCAGGATATTAGAGCATGAAGCCACCACAAGGATGGCAGAGTCGGCCAGAGGAGACAGCTAACTCTTGCGAGGTCATCAGTGCACTAGAGTTAGTCTCTCTCCAGTGGTCCTATCACGGCTCCCCCATGCCCTCATATGAGGACATCACAGTCCCTCATATGAAATATGAGGGACTGTGATGCTCTCCCATGGGACTATTATGAAAATTAAATGAGATAATGTGAATGAGATTCCCTCTGCAAAGCAGCCCAGGATTCATGTGAACTCCCTTGCCATATATTCTTGCTACTCAGTGTGTAAAGCCTAGATAAATACTCTGCTTTTCATAATGTCAGGTTCAACCTAAAAAAAAGAAAATTCTGTGTTTGTCGAGTTCTCTCTCCCTGGATTATAAAGCAGTTTCTGAAATGTATTAACCTTTTTAGTCATTTGTGAATACCAGCATGAGGACTATTTTGAATAATCAAAAAACCTTCGAGTTCGGCAGCCAAATAAAAGGAGGCCAGGTGTTCAGGATTAAAAATACATTATCCCCACCACCGACTTTCTGGGGATGGCATCAAGTAATTTTTTCTCTTTCATTGTATATACCATGTCTAAAGCAAAGAAAGGGTAGAGGAAAATGAACAGGGACAATAAGAGAAGTTCAGGGGAAATGGGGGTGGATGGAAAAGTAGAGGGTGAGACACAGGAGAATCCTATTTTTAACCAGTTCTGCTCTTCCCTCCCTTTAAAAATAAAGCCTCTTCCTGCCCACAGTGAATTGAGGGGACAGTATCTGGAGCTCCATTACACCGCCTGTATAGCAAGTGGAAATTGCTGATACCACATTAAGGATAGCCAGACCTCTGTACACTAGATACACAACTACCAGATTTCCTCCAGAAACACTTCTAAGAAAAATGCCCATATCCATGCTATCCATTCTGAAAGTATATTTGGCACAAGGCTAGGGATATATTCTAGAAATAAAGCAAAGATTACTTCTGGTTACTAATAATACAAACAGCATACTTTAAATGTACCAATGTCATGCAAAGCTTTTGACACTCTTGATTCACTTTCTGGCAGAAATCGAAGCTCAGGAAACTTAAGTAACTGGCTCAGGACTATAGAATTCATCTATGGTAGAATTAGAATTCAAGTCCAGTTCTATTTCCAAACCCTGACTTTGTCATCACTGCCCTATTTGTTACCTGTTTTCGAAACCTTTGCTGCCAGCCACTCAGATATGCAGGCTGAGCTCTGACACTGCAGTCAGGATGAAAGCAGCTCATGGGATGGGCATGAAGGAAAATATCCTGCAGGTCGTTACAACAAAAAGGACTGTAATGCAAACAACTCCTTCAGCTTTGGTACACAAGCACGTACTACACCATGAGTCTCCAAGACTACTTTGGAAAGGCTTCTGTAATTTCAAAGTCCAATAATAGGAAATTTAGACCAGGAACCCTCAAAACAAACCCATTTCAAAATGACAATGCCCCTGGAAATGAGCACTTCCATTAGATTTGAGTCCATTACGTAGCCATCATCGCTGTGCAAGGAAAACAGATGCCTTCACCTGGGAATGAATACAAAACATGAGTACATTTTCCTCCAGTACAATTTCTAAAGCTTATTTTATCCAGTTTCCCATTTTTGTCAGATATTTGAAACTGAAACAAAGCTCTCCTCGTAGACCAGCTTCTTATTCACCTCAACTGTGTAAAAAAATCATTCTTAGGTTTAATCATCACTCCTTTTCCTAGCTAGAAATCAAGCTTCTCTATTTCAGCATGGGGTCAGAAGATAAATATAGACAGATAGTTATAGAAATAATAGTTAGCCCATTTCTGTGACCTTGGGAGAACTTCTGTTGCTTCCAATGGAGGCAATAGAGATACAGAATTCTGGTGGTAGGAACAGTGTGGAATTATACCCCTGTTATCTTCTAATTCTGTAAATCAATATTAAGTCACTAATAAAATTAAAATAAATAACAAAAAAATGTTCTCTAGAGTGATCTGGGAGGTGGCGCAGTGGCTAAGGAACTAGACTCTCAACCATGCGGTTCTGAGTTCAATCCCCGGCAACACATGTACCAGAGTGATGTCTGGCTCTTTCTCTCTCTCCTCCCGTCCTTCTCATTAATAAAAATAAAATCTTTTAAAAAATGTTCTCTAGAGGGAGTCGGGCTGTAGCGCAGCGGGTTAAGCGCAGGTGGCGCAAAGCACAAGGACCGGCATAAGGATCCCGGTTCGAACCCCGGCTCCCCACCTGCAGGAGAGTCGCTTCACAGGTGGTGAAGCAGGTCTGCAGGTGTCTATCTTTCTCTCCTCCTCTCTGTCTTCCCCTCCTCTCTCCATTTCTCTCTGTCCTATCCAGCAACGACAACAACAATAATAACTACAACAATAAAACAACAAGGGCAACAAAAGGGAATAAATAAAATAAATATTTTTTTAAAAAAGTATAAAAAAAGTTCTCTAGAAAGACTCTTGCTCTTCTCTTCAATCATTGCATTTTTATACCATTAAAATATGAGTGCATGCATTATAAGAGATTATCAACAAGCAATTAACAGTCAAACAAAATATTGTGAACTGTATCTTCTGTGACTTATGTAATGAGAAAGTTTCTAGAGATCATAACTGGACGATATTTACAACTGGCTAAGAAGTTAGCCAACATAAGTAAAAGAGAAATATTTCCCCAATCTTATATAGCTGAAAGCTGTATACACAATAATAAGAAAAAGCTTCATCTTTCAGGTATAATAAGATGTTTGTTCTTTTTTTTTTTTCCTTATTGGGAGATAATGGTTTACAGTTGATAATAAAATATAGTAGTTTGTACATGTATAACATTTCTCAGTTTTCCCCATAACAATTCAACCCCTACTAGGTCCTCCTCTACCATCTTGTTCCAGGACCTGGACACTCCCCCCACCCAACCCGGAGTCTTTTGCTATGGTGCAATACACCAACTCCAGTCCAAGTTCTGCTTTCTGTTTTCCCTTCTGTTCTTATTCTTCAACTTCTGTCTGTGAGTGAGATCATCCCATATTCATCCTTTCGTTTCTGACTTATCTGACTTAACATAATTCCTTCAAGCTCCATTCAAGATGAGGTGAAGAAGGTGAATTCACTAATTTTAATAGCTGAGTAGTATTCCATTATGTATATACCACATATGATGTTTGTTCTTAATCCTTAGACCAGTACAAAAAATTCTCAATTAAACACACATGTAATATATATATATATATATATATATATATATATAGTGTGTGTGTGTGTGTGTGTGTGTGTGTGTATTACTATTCACAGGACATCTTGCTTTTTTTCCCCCCTGCTATTTTATTTGATAGGACAGAGAGAAATTGGGAGGGAAGGCAGAGATAGAGGGGATGAGAGAAAAACTGATAATTACAGACCTGCATATCTGCCCTGCTGATGGGGAGTGGAGGCATGAGCTCCCACATGGAAGCATGAGCTCAGCTGAGTATGTCACCACCATGCCCAACATTTTCTTTAAAGTTTATTTACTTCTGGGCTGGGAAGATAGCATACCGGTTACATAAAAGCATTTCCTGCCTGAAGCTACAAGGTCCCAGCACTACCATAAGCCAGAGCAGAGCAGAGCAGTTCTCAGTTCTCAGGTCTCTCTTCCTCTCTCTCTCTCTCTCTCTCTCTCTCTCTCTCTCTCTCTCTCTTTCTCTTTCTCCCTCTCTCCCTCTCTCTCAAAAAAATAAATAAACAATAAGATAAACAAAGACTTATTTACTTCCTAAGCTTCAAGCATACAAATCCTCTGCTCTACCAGCTGAGCTATTTCTTGGCTTCACAAGATATTTGTTTTAATACCATTTGAATACAGGGATAAATAATAAATATACAGATCATTAACTTCAAGAGTGTAGCAATCTTGTAGGAGAAATAAACACTGTGTTTGCACACTCCCCTTTGATTGGGATCCAAGATGCTAGTAGAAGACATAGCATGTTAATCTGAGATTAGCTCATGAGGTCCAAGAGTTATGTCCTAAGATTTGGAAGTTGGGTAATGACAGATTCACTAGTTGTAATTAACATTTTACACATTACCTAAATTCACCTATTCACAATATCACTTTTCGAAAGAGTTGTACTAAAGAATAATTGAGGGAGTCAGGCAGTAGCACAGTGGTCTAAGCACAGGTGGCGCAAAGCTCAAGGACCGGTGGAAGGATCTCAGTTCCAGAGCCCGGCTCCCCACCTGCAGGGGAGTCGCTTGACAGGCGGTGAATCAGGTTTGCAGGTGTCTATCTTTCTCTCCCCCCTCTGTCTTCCCCTCCTTGCTCCATTTCTCTCTGTCCTATCTAACAACGATGTTATCAACAACAACAATGAAAAACAACAAGGGCAACAAAAGGAAAAATAAGTAAATAAATATTTTTTTAAAAAAAATTTAAAGAATAATTGAGGGGCCAGGCAGTGGCGCAACTGGTTAAGTGCACACATTACAGTGCACAAGGACCCAGATTGAAGCCTCTGATTCCCACCTGCAGGGGGAAAGCTTCAAGAGAGGCGAAGCAGGGCTGCAAGTGTCTCTCTATCTCTTCCCCTCTCTGTCTCCTGCTCCTCTCTCAATTTCTCTCTGTCTCTGTCCAATAATAAATAATAAAGTAAATAAAATTTTAAAAATTTAAAAAAGAATAATTGACATACTGCATGGGTTTGAACTACACAATCTGGTGTGTATATATATGACTTTGATATATGTATTTACCCATGCAACCATCACCATAGTCAAGATAATGAACATACCAGCCACAGCAAAAGTTCCCTTGTGTGTTTTTGTAATCTGTCCTTCCTACAATTGCTAATCTATTTTCCATCACTATAGATTTCTTTGTATTCAAGATCTGTATATAAATGGATTGATAACAGCATGAATTCTTTTGTCTAGTTTCTTTCACTCAGCATATTTTTTTATTTAAGATTCACAAATATTAAGTATAAGAACAGCTTGTTCATTTTTACTAATGAGAGTCACTGTTACAGGTGTACCACAATTTGTTTATTCATTTGCCTGTTGATGCTTATTTGAATAGTTTCCGGATAGGGGCTTGTACAATAATGATACTATACATGTTTATGAAAAAAAAAAACCTTTCTATGGACATATGCCTTCATTTGTCCTGAGCAAATGCCTAGCTGTGAAGTGACTTAGTCACATAGTAACTTAAGAGTTCTCTTTTTAAAATTTATTTTTCATTAGTAATTTAATAATAGTTTACAAGATCATAATATTACAGGGGTGTGGTTCCACACCACATCTACCACCACAGCCCTTAACCCTTCTCCTCCCCCTCCTTTCCCATTCTTCCTCAATTTTATATTTTTTAGGTAACTGCCAAATTATTTGCCAAAGAGTGTTATCCCTTTCCATTCCTGCCAAAAGGATATGAGAACTCTAGTTGCAAACACTTGCCATGATCACTGCTTTTTCATTTTGGTTATTCTAACAGGTATATAGTGATATGTTAACATATTTTTAATTTGTATTTTTCTCAATGACTAACAATATTGACTTCCTTTTCACACTTTTATGTGCCATATGTATATATATATATGTAGTTTTTTTGATGAAATGCCCAAGTCTTTTGCCCATTTTAAATGATTACGATTGAGACTTTAGAGGTTTTATTTTATTCATTATAGATCTAAGACCTATGTTATATTAATTACAGCAAATAGCTTCTCCCAGTTGTTGGATTGTCGTTCGAAGAATAAAAGTTCATAATTTTCATAAAGCCTAACTTTGCAATTTTTTATACTTTGATAATGCATCTATGGAATCATTGTCTAACTCAGTTCACAAATATTTTTCTCTCACATTCTCTTTCTGTTTTACATCAATAGTTATAAATTTAGTTCTATGATATATTTTTAGCTGATTTCCTTATATAGTACAAGGATATATACTAAAGTATTTTACTTTATGTTTTTACAGATGAATAGCTACTTATTCTAGCATCATTTGTTTAAAAAAATTATCCTTTCTGTCTGAACTGCTTTATACCCTTATCAAAAATCAATTTACCTTAGTAAAGGAAGTAGCATAGTGAATAAAGTGTTAGACTCTCGATCCACTGCATCTACATCATTTGTGCCAGAGTGATGTTCTGATTCTCTCCCTCTCATCAATAAATAAATAAATAGTGCTGAATATGGGCCCCAGATCAAATCAATGGGGCTTACAGTCAATAATATTTATACACTTTCCCCATATTTGGGAGCTACTCTCTTCCCTGATCTGGCTTTCTAGTCTTTTTCCCAACTATGACACCATCTCACCAGACAATAACTTGGGTCCACCTACATGTTAGCTGTCAGGCTCAAGCAAAAAATAGTAAAATCATGGGTCCCTAGCTTTTTCCAAAACAGAGACACCAAGTCTTCATCTGCAATATTCTTGCCTTTAGGTTCATGATTAGTCAAGAATTTGTTCTGCTTTATATCTTAAGTCTTTTTCAGCCACCAGGTTTCAGATGCTACCATGATGCCAACCTGACTTCCCTGAGCAGACGACCACACCAATGTGTCCTAGAGCCCCACCTCCCCAGAACCCTACCCACTAGGGAAAGAGAGAGGCTGGGAGTATAGATCAACCTGCCAACGCCCATGTTCAGCGGGAAAGCAATTACAGAAGACAGGCTTTCCACCTTCTGCAACCCATAATGACCCTGGGTCCATATTCCCAGAGGGATAAAGAGTAGAAAACCTATCAAGGGAAAGGATTGGATACGGAGTTCTTGTGGTGGGAACTGTGTGGAGTTATACGCCTCGTATCCTATGGTCTTGTCAATATTTCCACTTTATAAATAAAAATATTTAAAAATCAAAAATAAGTAAATAAATCTTCTAAAAAATCAATTTACCAGATCATGTAGGTCTATTTCTGAACTCTCAATTCTGTTTCATTGATTTGTCTACCTTGATTTCTAAAACCACACTGACTTACTTACAATAGTGTTATAATCTACCTTGAAGTCAAGTAGTATAAATCCTCTAATTGTTTTTTTCTCTTCTTAAAAATTGTTTAGGGGATTCGACTTCGGAGGCGGAGCTACGAGCAGCAGATCGCTTTCTCTCCTCTCCTCTCCTCTCCTCTCCCGGATCAACTAGGAATACCAAAGGAGACCACCCGGACCGAAAACAAGACAGGACTATAATGACCACAGGAACCCAGTAAATCACCCATGAGTACAAACACGCGTGGCTGGTGATAGAGAGGAGAGAGGGGCCTAAGGAGAGATTAAGTGACTGCTAACAGTTCAACAGTTTGTCAGTGGAGACACCACCTCCAGTCTGCTCCACCAACAAGGAGACAGCTGAAGGGAGGAAAGGACTCCCCAGAGACTCACCAAGTACAACTCTGAGTCTCCATTGCTACTACCCTCAGAATCTGGAGCAGCAACAGGGAGGGACACCAGGGCACAGAGATATAACCGGGAAACTCAGGAGAAGACCTATACCTCGGTGGCATAGCTGAAGGGCTGTGAAAGTCTCTTTGCATAACCACTGGATTATCTCTGCCACACCCTGCTTTATCTCTTGGTCAGGAGTCATTGATTAAGCCAAGAAGCCTATTGATAGTTTAAAAGCCCTCAGGCTACCATAGCCTACAGGGGAAAAAAAAAAAAAGGCTTTTACACCACTGAACTCCAACTCAGGGATTGAAAAAACTGTTAACTTATATAAAATGGTTAAAACAACAAGAAAAAAGAATGGAGACTCGAACCAGGACAAGAGTCCAGCTAAAAGTCCTCCAGAGGGCGAAGCACAAAACAACGAGTTCAACATCCAAACATTAGCTAAGGAAATAATAACAGGAGTGAGTAAAGAATTTGAAAAAATTGTAATCAGAACTGCAGGAACAACAAATGAGAATATGGAAGAAAATTCTAATAATCTCATGGTTATTAGAGAGCTGAAAGCTGAAATTGCTGAGCTAAGAAGGCAACTAGCTGAACAAGCTAAAACAGTATCAGAGCAGGGCAACAAAATAGATGAACTCCAGAAAGCAGTAGAGGGCAGAGAGAATAGAATCAATGAGGCTGAAGACAGAATTAGCAAGATTGAGGATGAATTAGAGACAACTAAAGAAGAAGTAAGAGATCTCAAAAAGAGATTAAGAGATGCTGAAAACAACAACAGAGTCCTATGGGATGACTTCAAAAGAAACAATATACGCATTATTGGCCTACCAGAGGAAGAAAGAGAAGGGGAGGAAGAAAGCGTTCTCCAGGCCATAATAGCTGAAAATTTCTCTAGTCTAGACAACACCAAAGACATAAAGATTCAAGAAGCCCAGAGGGTCCCAAACAGAATTAACCCAGACCTAAAGACACCAAGACATGTCATACTTAGATTGGAAAGGAATAAGGATAAAGAAAGGATCCTCAAGGCTGCAAGAGAAAAACAAAGAGTCACCTACAAAGGAAAACCCATAAGATTAGCAGCAGACTTCTCCATACAAACACTACAGGCCAGAAGAGAATGGCAAGATATCTATCGAGTGCTCAATGAGAAAGGCTTTCAGCCAAGAATACTATATCCTGCTAGATTGTCATTCAGACTAGATGGAAGCATCAAAACCTTCTCAGACAAGCAACAGTTGAAGGAAGCAACCATCACCAAGCCTGCCTTGAAAGAAGTTCTGAAAGGTTTCCTATAAACAACCAGACCACCACAAATAGAACATATATCAAAACACTCTAAAACTCTACAAGAATGGTGGCGTTAAAATATCTTCAATCTTTGATATCAATAAATGTGAATGGCCTGAATTCACCTATTAAAAGACACAGAGTAGGAAGATGGATCAGAAAACACAACCCAACAATATGTTGTCTACAGGAAACTCACCTAACGCAACAAGACAAACACAGACTTAAAGTGAAAGGATGGAAAACTATCATTCAAGCCAATGGCCCACAAAAAAGGGCAGGAACAGCTATTCTCATATCTGACATGATAGACTTTAAAATACATAAGATTAAAAAAGATAGGAATGGACACTACTTAATGCTCAGAGGATCAGTCAATCAAGAGGACTTAACAATTATTAATATCTATGCACCCAATGAGAAGCCATCTAAATACATCAAACTTCTACTGAAAGAGCTACAGCAATATATTAACAGTAACACAATCATAGTAGGGGACTTCAACACCCCACTATCTCAACTTGACAGATCATCCAGGAAGAAAATCAGTAAAGACATAAGGGAGCTAAATGAAGAGATAGATAAACTAGAACTATTGGACATTTTCAGAGTCATTCATCCCAAGAAACTGGAATACACATTTTACTCAAATCCACATGGATCATTCTCAAGGATAGACCATATGTTAGGCCACAAAGACAGCATCAGCCTATTCAAGAGCACTGAAATCATCCCAAGCATCTTCTCAGACCACAGTGGAATTAAACTAACACTTAACAATCAACAAAAGATTAGTAACAGTGCCAAAATGTGGAAGCTCAACAGTACACTTCTTAACAACTTCTGGGTCAAAGAGAAAATCAAAGAAGAAATCAAAATGTTTCGAGAGTTCAATGAAAATGAAGACACAAGCTATCAAAATATTTGGGACACAGCTAAAGCAGTCCTAAGAGGGAAGTTCATAGCTATACAAGCACACATTAGGAAACAAGAAAAGGCACAAATAAACAGCCTGATTGCACATCTTAAAGACCTAGAAGAAGAACAACAAAGGAACCCTAAAGCAGCCAGAAGGACAGAAATTACTAAAGTTAGGGCAGAAATAAATAACATTGAGAATAGGAAAACCATACAAAAGATCAATGAAAGTAAATGTTGGTTCTTCGAAAGAGTAAACAAAATCGACAAACCTTTAGCCAGACTCACAAAACAAAAAAGGGAGAGGACCCAAATAAATCGGATAGTAAATGAAAGAGGAGATATCACAACAGACACTGCAGAAATTCAACATATCATGCGAGGCTTCTATGAACAACTATATGCCACCAAGTTAGAGAACCTGGAAGAAATGAATGATTTCCTAGATACCTACCAACCTCCAAAACTAAGTAAAGAGGAAGTGGATAATATGAACAGGCCCATCACAGCTAATGAAATTGAAACAGTTATCAAAAATCTCCCCAAAAATAAAAGTCCTGGACCAGATGGTTTTACAAATGAATTCTACAAAACTTTCAAAGAAGAACTAATACCTCTACTTTTAAAAGTCTTCCAGAAGATTGAAGACACTGGAATACTCCCTGCCAGCTTCTATGAAGCCAACATCACCCTGATACCAAAAGCAGACAGGGACACAACCAAAAAAGAAAACTACAGACCAATATCTCTGATGAACATAGATGCGAAAATATTGAACAAAATTCTAGCCAACCGGATACAGCAGTATATCAAAAAGATTGTTCATCATGACCAAGTGGGGTTTATCCCAGGCATGCAAGGTAGGTTTAATATACGTAAATCAATCAATGTGATCCACCACATCAACAAAAGCAAGACCAAAAACCACATGGTCATATCAATAGATGCAGAGAAAGCCTTTGACAAAATACAACATCCCTTTATGATCAAAACACTACAAAAAATAGGAATAAATGGAAAATTCCTGAAGATAGTGGAGTCTCTATATAGCAAACCTACAGCCAACATCATACTCAATGGTGAAAAACTGGAAGCATTTCCCCTCAGATCAGGTACTAGACAGGGATGCCCACTATCACCATTACTATTCAACATAGTGTTGGAAGTTCTTGCCATAGCAATCAGGCAGGAGCAAGGAATTAAAGGCATACAGATTGGAAGAGAAGAAGTCAAACTCTCCTTATTTGCAGATGACATGATAGTATACATGGAAAAACCTAAGGAATCTAGCAAGAAGCTTTTGGAAATCATCAGGCAATACAGTAATGTGTCAGGCTATAAAATTAACATTCAAAAGTCAGTGGCATTCCTCTATGCAAACACTAAGTTAGAAGAAATTGAAATCCAGAAATCAGTTCCTTTTTCTATAGCAACAAAAACAATAAAATATCTAGGAATAAACCTAACCAAAGAAGTGAAAGACTTGTATACTGAAAATTATGAGTCACTACTCAAAGAAATTGAAAAAGACACAAAGAAGTGGAAAGATATTCCATGTTCATGGGTTGGAAGAATTAACATCATCAAAATGAATATATTACCCAGAGCCATCTACAGATTTAATGCTATCCCCATCAAGATCCCAAGCACATTTTTTAGGAGAATAGAACAAATGCTACAAATGTTTATCTGGAACCAGAAAAGACCTAGAATTGCCAAAACAATCTTGAGAAAAAAGAACAGAACTGGAGGCATCACACTGCCAGATCTCAAACTATATTATAGGGCCATTGTCATCAAAACTGCTTGGTACTGGAACATGAACAGACACACTGACCAGTGGAATAGAATTGAGAGCCCAGAAATGAGGCCCCACACCTATGGACATCTAATCTTTGACAAAGGGGCCCAGACTATTACATGGGGAAAGCAGAGTCTCTTCAACAAATGGTGTTGGAAACAATGGGTTGAAACATGCAGAAGAATGAAGCTGAATCACTGTATTTCACCAAATACAAAAGTAAATTCCAAGTGGATCAAGGACTTGGATGTTAGACCAGAAACTATCCGATACTTAGAGGAAAATATTGGCAGAACTTTTTTCCGCATAAATTTTAAAGACATTTTCAATGAAACGAATCCAATTACAAGGAAGACTAAGGCAAGTATAAACCTATGGGACTACATCAAATTAAAAAGCTTCTTCACAGCAAAAGAAACCACTACCCAAATCAAGAGACCCCTCACAGAATGGGAGAAGATCTTTACATGCCATACATCAGATAAGAGTTTAATAACCAACATATATAAAGAGCTTACCAGACTCAACAACAAGACAACAAATAACCCCATCCAAAAATGGGGGGAGGAATTGGACAGAATATTCACCACAGAAGAGATCCAAAAGGCCGAGAAACACATGAAAAAATGCTCCAAGTCTCTGATTGTCAGAGAAATGCAAATCAAGACAACAATGAGATATCACTTCACTCTTGTGAGAATGTCACACATCAGAAAAGGTAACAGCAGCAAATTCTGGAGAGGATGTGGGGTCAAAGGAACCCTCCTGCACTGCTGGTGGGAATGTCAATTGGTCCAACCTCTGTGGAGAACAGTCTGGAGAACTCTCAGAAGGCTAGAAATGGACCTACCCTATGACCCTGCAATTCCCCTCCTGGGGATATATCCTAAGGAACCCAACACATCCATCCAAAAAGATCTGTGTACACATATGTTCTTGGCAGCACAATTTGCAATAGCCAAAACCTGGAAGCAACCCAGGTGTCCAACAACAGATGAGTGGCTGAGCAAGTTGTGGTATATATACACAATGGAATACTACTCAGCTGTAAAAAATGGTGACTTCACCGTTTTCAGCCGATCTTGGATGGACCTTGAAAAAATCATGTTGAGTGAAATAAGTCAGAAACAGAAGGATGAATATGGGATGATCTCACTCTCAGGCCGAAGTTGAAAAACAAGATTAGAAAAGAAAACACAAGTCGAACCTGAAATGGAATTGGAGTATTACACCAAAGTAAAAGACTCTGGGGTGGGTGGGTGGGTGGGGAGAATACAGGTCCATGAAAAATGATGAATGAAATAGTGGGGGTTGTATTGCTAAATGGGAATCTGGAGAACGTTATGCATGTAAAAAAAAAAAAAAAAAAGAAGTAGAAACGCAAAGCAGAAAATGACTGAGTTTGGAGTATGGCACCAAAGTAAGAAAGCAGAAGTATACTAGAGTTTGCAGTGAGTACCTCCCTAATACTTCCTCTCCACTTTTCCAAGCTTTGGGTCCATGATTGCTCAACAATTTGTTTGGCTTTGTATGTTAACTCTCTTTTCAGTCACCAGGTTCCAGGTGTCATCAGGATGCCGGCCAGACTTCCCTGGATTGAAGACCCCACCAATGTGTCCTGGAGCTCAGCTTCCCCAGAGACACACCCTACTAGGGAAAGAGAGAGGCAGACTGGGAGTATGGACCGACCAGTCAACGCCCATGTTCAGCGAGGAAGCAATTACAGAAGCCAGACCTTCTACCTTCTGCAACCCACAATGACCCTGGGTCCATGCTCCCAGAGGGATAGAGAATGGGAAAGCTATCGGGGGAGGGGGTGGGATATGGAGATTGGGCGGTGGGAATTGTGTGGAGTTGTACCCCTCCTACCCTATGGTTTTGTTAATTAATCCTTTCTTAAATAAAAAAAAAAATAATAATAAAAAAAATTGTTTAAACTGGAGGATGGGTAGTGGCACACCTGGTTAAGCATACATGTTACTAAGGTCAAGGAAGAGGGTTAGAGTCCCCACTCTCCAGGAGGAAACTTCATGAGCAGTGAGGCAAGTACTGAAGGTCTCTCTCTCTCTCTCTCTTTCTCTCTCTCTCTCTCTCCCTCCCTCCCTCCCTCTGGATCTCCCCCTCCCCTCTCAGTTTCTCTCTGTCCTATCAAATAAAGGGGTGAGAGAGGGAAAATGGCTTCTGGGAGCAGTGAATTAATTCATTATTCAGGAACCAAGCCTAAGCAATAACCCTGGTGGCAATTTAAAACAAAAATTGTTTAAGCTATTCTAGCTCCTTTGAATTTCTACATAAATTTCATAGTCAGCTTATCCATTTCTCAAAAATCCACTAGACATTTTATTGTACTTACACTGAATCTACATACTAACTTAGAGAGAACTGTTGTGTTGACTATAATATATTGAGTCTCCCAGTCTATAAACAAAATTTATCCATGGATTTTTCACTTTCCTTAATTTCAGTAATGTTTTATAATTTTATTTTCTTTTTTTTTCAAACAGTGATTAGTTTTTTCATGGCTCCCAAGCCAATAATAGGTTTTACATAATAATGGAAATTTGTTATACAGTAAATTATATTATCATGTTTTATTATTATTTGCCACCAAGGCTATCACTGGGGCACATGCCTGCATAATCACACCACTCTCAGTGGACTCTTTTCTTTTTAAATAGAGAGAGAGAGAGAGAGAGAGGAGAGAGGCATCACAGCACTTGTGAGGCTTCTTATGTGGTGACTAGGCTGGCCTTGAACCCAGGTTCTCACACATGGTAAAGTGCTCTACTGGTGAGCAGTCTCTCAGCTTTCAGTTTTTTAATTTTTTTAAATTTCTTTATTGGGGGATTAATGATTTACATTCAACAGTAAATACAATAGTTTGTACATGCATAACATTTCTTAGCTTTCCACATAACAATACAACTCCCACTAGGTCCTCTGTCATCCTTCCTGGACCTGTATTCTCCCCACCCATCCACCCAAGAGTCTTTTACTTTGGTGCAATACACCAACTCCAGTTCAGGTTCTACTTGTCTTTGCTCTTCTGCTGTTGTTTTTCAACTTCTGCCTGAGAGTGAGATCATCCCATATTCATCTTTCTGTTTCTGACTTATTTCATTTAACATGATTTCTTCAATCTCCATCCAAGATCAGCTGAAAATGGCGAAGTCACCATTTTTAATAGCTGAGAAGTATTCCATTGTATATATATATACCACAACTTGCTCAGCCATTCATCTGTTGGACACCTGAGTTGCTTCTGGGTTTTGGCTATTACAAATTGTGCTGCTAACAACATAGGTGTACACAGATCTTTTTGGATGGGTGTGTTGGGATCCTTAGGATATATCCCCAGAAGAGTAATTGCAGGATCATAGGGTAGATCCATTTCTAGCCTTCTGAGAGTTCTCCAGACTGTTCTCCACAGAGGTTGGACCAATTGACATTCCCACCAGCAGTGCAGGAGGGTTCCTTTAACCCCACAACCTCTCCAGCACTTGTTGCTGCTACCTTTTCTGATGTATGACATTCTCACAGGAATGAAGTGTTATCTCATTGTTGTCGTTATTTGCATTTCTCTGATAATCAAAGACTTGGGGCATTTTTTCATGTGTTTCTCAGCCTTTTGGATCTCTTATGTGGTGAATATTCTGTCCATGTCCTCTCCACATTTTTGGATGGTGTCATTTGTTTTCTTGTTGTTGAGTTTGGCAAGCTCTTTGTATATACATTGGTTATTAAACTCTTTTAAATTTTTTTTAAAATCTTTATTTTATTGGATAGAGACAGCCAGAAATCGAGATGGAAGGGGTTGATAGAGAGGGAGAGACAGAGAGACACCTACATCCCTGCTTCACCACTTACAAACCTTTCCCCATGCAGGTGGTGACTGCGGGCTCGAACCCAGGTCCTTGCACATTGCAACATGTGCACTCAACCAGGTGCGCCACTGCCTGGCCCCTGGTTATTAAACTCTTGTCTGATGTATGGCATGTAAAGATCTTCTCCCATTCTTTGAGGGGTCTCTTGGTTTGGGTAGTGGTTTCTTTTGCTGTGCAGAAGCTTTTTAATTTGGTGTAGTCCCATACTTGCCTTAGTCTTCTTTGTAATTGGATTTTGTTTCATTGAAGATGTCTTTAAAATGTATGTGGAAAAGAGTTCTGCCAATATTTTCCTCTAAGTATCATATAGTTTCTGGTCTAACATCCAAGTCCTTGACCCACTTAGAATTTTGTGTTTGGTGAAATATAGTGGTTCAGTTTCATTCTTCTGCATGTTTCAACCTATTTTTTCTAACACCATATGTTGAAGAGACTCTGCTTTCCCCATTTAATAGTCTGGGCACCTTTGTCAAAGATTAGATGTCCATAGGTGTGGGGCTTACTTCTGGACTCTCAATTCTATTCCACTGGTCAGTGTGTCTATTCATGTTCCAGTACCACGCAGTTTTGATGACAATGGCCCTATAATACAATTTGAGATCAGGGAGTGTGATGCCTCCAGTTCTGTTCTTTCTTCTTAAGATTGTTCTGGCAATTCTAGGTCTTTTCTGGTTCCAGATAAACATTTGTAGCATTTGTTCTATTCTCCTAAAAAATGTGGTTGGGATCTTGATGGGGATAGCATTAAATTTGTAGATGGCTCTAGGTAATATATTCATTTTAATGATGTTAATTCTTCCAACCCATGAACATGGAATATCTTTCCACTTCTTTGTGTCTTTTCAATTTCCTTGAATAGTGACTCATGATTTTCAGTATACAAGTCTTTCACTTCTTTGGTTAGGTTTACTCCTAGATATTTTATTGTTTTTGTTGCTATAGTTAAAGGAACTGATTTCTGGATTTCATCTTCTTCTAACTTAGTGTTTGCATAGAGGAATGCCACTGACTTTTGAATGTTAATTTTGTAGCCTGACACATTACTGTATTGCCTGATGATTTCCAAAAGCTTCTTTCTGGATTCTTTAGGTTTTTCTTTAGGTATCATGTCATCTGCAAATAGGGAGAGTTTGACTTCTTCTCTTCCAATCTGTATCCCTTTAATTCCTTGCTCCTGCCTGATTGCTATGGCAAGACCTTCTAACACTATGTTGAATAGTAATGGTGATAGTGGGCAGCCCTGTCTAGTACCTGATCTGAGTGGATATGCTTCCAGTTTTTCACCATTGAGTATGATGTTGGCTGTATATAATTTTCTGTGTGTATACATATATATATATTCCACATATTTTCTCCAGTTAATTTCCAAATAGTTCATATTCTATAGAATTATACATGATTTTATATCATTGTGGTTGTTAATCATGAATATTTTGAAATACAGTTGATTTTGTACATGGTCTTACATTTCATAATTTTGCGACAATCACTTATTAATTCTGGGAGTTTCTTTGTAGAGTGCATAGGATTTTACATATAAATAATCATGTGAGGGCAGGGGTAGATAGCATAATGGTTATTTGAAGAGACTCTCATGTGCCTGATGCTTCAGAGTCCTAGGTTCAATCCCCAGCACCACCATATGCCAGAGCTGCACAGTGCTCTGGTAATAAATAAATAAATAAATAAACAAACAAACAAATAAATAGTTATGTGAACCTCACCTCTCTAGAGCCCTACTACACTAGAGAAAGATAGAAACAGTCAAGGGGTATGGATCTACCTGTCAATGTCCATGCTCAGTCGAGAAGCAATTACAAAAGCCTGAACTCCTACCTTCTGCATTCCAAAAGAACTTTGGTCCATACTCTCAGAGGTGTAAATGATAGAGTGAGAGGGCTCTGAACCCCAATTTCATGAAAACCTGAAGTGTTTGTAACCAGAAATCATGTTTTTATACCATTACTGAAAGGAAAGCAAATCTGGAAAACATCAGAGGAAGCCCAAAACTGCTTCTCTTATCTAAAAGAGGACAAAGGAAGGACACTCAGAATTAGTAATAGGTATAGGCATGACTTGGAGAGGAAGTGAAGGCAGGACAGTAGGGGAAAAATAGGCAAAAAATGGATAGATAGATAGATAGATAGATAGATAGATAGACAGACAGATATAGACATAAAGTCAACCCATATCTGTGACCTTGGGAGAACTACTATAGCTTCCACTGCAAGGGATGGGGGCACAGAACTGTGGTGGTGGAAATAGTATGAGAGTATACTCATATTACCTTAAAATTTTGTAAATCAATATTAAATTAAAAATAAAAATAATCATATTACCTATGAAAAAATTGTATTCCTTTCTTTCCACTCAGCATGCCCTCAGTTTTTATTTCTTGTTGTTATAAGAAAACTGTGACTCCAGGCTTCCAGAGTTCCCTCAAAAAAGCATGAGGTATCTGACTCATTACTGCCATCATTATGCAAGAATGCCTCAAATTCTTGAGAACAGACCAAAGTAATATGAATGGCTGAACCAATAAACAGAGAGAGCCTAGGCTCTTGATGCTATTATTGAGCTGCAACATTAGCCAATCCTAGAATATTATATTCTTGTACTTCTTGTTCTAAAAGATCACTCATTTGGGCCAGTTACATTGGAATTTCAATTATTTGAAACTAAAGTCAACCTCTGATGCAATAAACTACCAATTTCTTCACTGCAAATTGAGAGGGGTCTCTCTATAAAGTCTTTCAGTTCTACTACCCATGATTTTACTCTTACAGGAAGAAATAGTTTGGTAGCTATATGATAAAAGAAGAAGAGGGAGAAGGAGGAGGAAGAGAAGAAAGAGAAAATACACGTAGAGTAAGGTCAATGCAAATCTAGACATCATCTGTGCATATAGAATTTAGGGAATAAGTGAGATTACCAAGGAACTCATACTGATTGTTAAATATATTCATATTAATACCGCCTTTTCTCCTCACAGCATTCTACAAATCTGGCATCATTGACATTTTCTATAAATAGACCAAATCATAAAGGCAAATAAATAAAATTAAGTAAAATAAATAAAGAAAATAAGTAAAATGTCCCAGAGTCTGTAAGTTTGTCAAGATTTCAACAATATGATATGTTTCAAATAGGTCAAGAAGAATAAAATTCTGAAGAAAAGTCAAACTCTTTGATGAGTAGGAGGTTTTTTTTTTTTTTCTTTTTACCTCCAGGGTTATTGCTGGGGCTCGGTGCCTGCCCCACGAATCCACTGCTCCTGGAGGCTATTTTTTC
This sequence comes from Erinaceus europaeus, assembly GCF_950295315.1. Lineage (NCBI taxonomy): Eukaryota > Metazoa > Chordata > Mammalia > Eulipotyphla > Erinaceidae > Erinaceus > Erinaceus europaeus. The sequence goes on along the minus strand of NC_080168.1, from coordinate 95,828,946 downwards.
CCACTTTTGTTTTCTGTTTTTGTTTTTTTAATTGTTGTTGTGGTTGTTATTACTATTGTTGTTATTGATGTCATTATTGTTGGATAGGATGGAGAGAGGAGGGTAAGATAGATAAGGGGAGAGAAAGATAGACACCTGCAGACCTGCTTCATTGCTCATGAAGCGACCTTCCTGCAGGTGGTGAGCTGGGGGCTCCAACCGGGATCCTTACCAGGTCTTTGCACTTTGCGCCTTGTGTACTTAACCCACAGCACTACCGCCCAACCCCCAGAGTAGGAGGTTTTTAGTACTTTGGAGATAACTTCCTAGAAACTTGCAGGAGTAACCCACCTTCTGCTCTGTACCCCAAAAAGAAGTTTGGTCCATACTCTCAGTAGGGAAGAAATGATAGGATAAGATGACCAGAAGGCTCTGAATTCCAACTCCATCAGGACCCAGAGAAAGAAGAGGAAAAAGAGAGAGAGATTTAGATGTCATAATAGATGTATGCATTATTAAATCACAAATAATAATAAGTTGAAAAAAAAAGAAAACACAAAGCATAACTTGGACAGGGTTTGGTGTATTGCACCAAAGTAAGAGACTCTGGGGCAGAGGGGATGGTTCAGGTCCTGAAACATGATGGCAGAGGAGGACTTATAGAGGGTTGAATTGTTATGTGGAAAACTGAGGAATGTTACACATGTACAAACTACTGTAAACTGTAAATCATCAATCCCCTCAGTAAATAAAAAAAGAATTGAAAAAATAATGATAGGTGTGTGTGTGACTTGGAAAGGAAGAGAAGATGAGACTTTTAAAAAAATGGGCAAATATATAAATATAGACAAATAATAGTAGAAGTAATAGGTAACTCATATCTGCCGCGTTAAGAGAACTGCAGTAGTTTACAATGGAAGGAATGGGGACACAGAACTTTGGTGGTAGGAACAATGTGGAGTTGTCTCCCTGTTATCTTATAATTTTGTAAATCAATATTAAGTCACTAATAATTTTTTCAAGTTGCAGAAGTAAAAGAAAGACTTAAAGAGTGGGAGATGTGAAGAAAGTGAGGTGGTCCTCCCTTAGCAGGAGTCTAGGAGTTGAAGAAAGGAGAAAATGAAATAGTATTTTAAGGGAGCAACAAATCTGAAGGGAAAATAATTTTGCTTCAGTTTTGTGAAATGGAAAAGACCCAAGCATATTAGTGGGAATATGGAAAGGGATCATTCAATGGAGAAGAATGAAAGTAACGGGAAGAGAGCTGCACTTACAAAGAAAGCCTAGAAGACACAGGAGAAGATATACCCTTAACCCTCCTTATTGTCTGTTTCCTGGCCTTTAAGAGCCGATCGATGGCCAGACTAAGCTGATATAATCACTGCTGCCGAGTATTAATAATAAATGAATGCTATTTCTTTTATGCATTATTTTAATAGCCATTTATAAAAGGACTATTGGAAAAAGAGTGTGTTTCCGAAGTTTATTTTTAAAATGCATAATTAATATAGAAAGTATCACTGTACTGTAAAAACCAATATTTATCTCACTCTCCTAACAGAACATGACTGGCAAAGAAAAGTCTCAGAAATGCCATTTGAAAATAAATTGGCCTTCAACTAGTTCCCAAAATTTATTCTGATTTTATGTGGACCTACATTACAGAGAGAAAATACAAAAGAAAAAAATAATGGAAGTTATCGTTCAGCAAGAACTTGATATAAAATAGGTCCTGTGCTAAGTGCTGCTTATATATTTCTTAATTAATCCTTACAACAACCAATGAGAGTATGTTAAGAATTTTATCCTATGAAACTGAGATTTGGAGAAGTCATGTCCTCAAAATCCATGTACTGTACTATTCTATGCCAGGTGTATAAATCAGACAATTTTTCATATATACTAAGTATTGATGATAATCCTGGAAGTGCTGGATATGTCTTAGTGTTATAGCAGCCCAGTAAATTGTCTGTTTTTTTATCCTTATTACAGAGGAAAATCTAAAAACTGGAAAATTAACCACAAAATGCTAAGTCCCAACCTTTGGATCAATATGGCTCCTACAAAAAAATTAAAGTTGATGGAACACTTTAATTTTAATAGGCTTTATAGGATCATGTCATATATCCAGCAGGCATAAAACAAATCCCTAATTCCCTGAAAGAAATAAAATATTGCATAAATTTCCATGGATAAACACATTGCCTCTAGTATATAAGCTTAGCAATGCAGTTTAAAATCATTAGTCAAAATTGAATGCATCTTTAAAAGGATAATATTGTATCCTTTGGAATAAAATGGATGGAACTAGAGGTGATTATGTTTAGCAAACTAAGAGATGAAAAACAACTGCCAGATGGTTTCACTCATATGTCAAATCTAGAGAAATGATGGGGGGTGGTGACAGAAGCAAGCAAACTATTTCCAAGACTTTGTGAGAACTATGGTGGTTATCTCTGGGAAGTGAGAGAATTTTGGTGGTGGGTGCAGTGAGGACCTACACACTGCGATCTTACAATCTAATAAAAAAGTGAACTATCTAAATAAACTATATAAATATATATCTTGCTAACTGTAAAGCATGCAACCTGCCCACTGAGCTATCTCTCCTGCACTGAGGTCAACTTACTGGGTAGTATACATATCTTGCTTGCTGTGCCAGTTAGTATCACATTACCATGTTAGAAGGGCAAGTTCCAGTGCTGTGGTGTCTCTCCTGTCTCTGTCTCTCTGTTTCTAAATGAAAGATAGCCTGAGAGCAGGAAAATAATACATTAGCAAGCGCCCAGCTCTGTCAAAAGAAAAACTCAAACGCTAATTATGAGACAATAAACTCTGATATCCTTAGTGCTTTCTCCTTTACAAAATAGTAGTGGATCTTCTCTCTGATTCCTTACCACCATACCAACTCTGTTGACCTCAACTAAATCACTATTAGTGCTGCCATCCAACATTACGCATCTAAAGAATTCTTATGGAGGACTGTAACCAGAGATACTGAGCCTAAAATGTCAACCTCGCAAAATAGTAGTGAATGTTCCAAAGGAAAGAATGTTTTTGTTCTTGGTGCATGTCACCATAAGCATCCAAGTTCACTTTAACCTAAAGCTTTTTCTTTTTTCTTTCTCTCTTTCCTTCCTTTTTTTCTCTTTTTCTTCTTTTTTTACCACCAGGGTTATCACAGGCACTCAGTGCCTATACCACTAATCCAATGGCCCTGGAAGCTTTATTATTTTTCTCTTTCTCCTTCTTCTGTTTTTTCCTTCCTTCTTCCCTTTTGTTTGATAGGACAAAAAGAAACTGGGAAGGGATGGAGAAATAAAGAGAGAGAGAAACAGAGAGACACCTGCAAGAATGCTTCACTGATTGTGAAGCTTTTCCCCTTACAGATGGCTTGAACCCAGAACCTTGAGCATTGTACAGTGTGCTCGCTACTGGATGCACTACCACCTGGCCCCTAGCCTAGGGTTTTAAAGGGTCCAAACTCATCACCTTCTCTGAATTCAAAAGTAATAAGTTGAATAACCAGATATACTACAAACCAACATCATAGCTCCATTTAATAGAAAGGAAAAGAAGCCTTTTCAGTATTGCACCAAAGTAAAAGACTCTAGGGTAGGTGGGTGGGTAGGGGGTTCAGGTCCTGAAACATGATGGCAGAGGAGGGCCTAGTGAGGGGTGTATTGTTATATGGAAATGTTACGCATGTACAAGCTATTGTATTTTACTGTTCACTGTAAACTATTAATCCCCCAATAAGGAAAATTTTTTTAAAAATCATTTCAGAACCATATAGACTTGGTTTAAGTCTACTCTCTGTCACTTACTCCACTATATGAATTTTGATGCTTTTTAAATTCCCTCCATGCCTCAGATCCACAGCTGCAAAATGGGGAAAGGATGATATTTAAGTGAGCTAATATGTGCAAACTCTGGCATATGGCAAGTACTATATAAATATTAGTTTTTATATGCACCTTGTATGTATAACACCATTTGTGGTGGCTGTGTTCTCAGTTTACTCTTCCTGGCTGGGTAAACAAAGCTCATAGCTTTTTTTTTTTCAAGACATGTTTTCAGTGTTATTCTAAGACATTCTTTGAGGGAGAAAAAAAAAACACTTTAGGGACCTTTTTCCATCTCTTGTCACTAGACCTGGCTACATCGTTTGCAGGGTTCAGGGGAAGACAAACATGCAGGACCTTGTTCAAAAGTTAGTAAGCATTTCAAGATGGCAACATCAAATCAAGTGCAGGATCCCCCTAAGTAAGTACAGTACTCCATGCAATGGCATGGCAAATTCAGGTCACTTTCTTTGATGAGTAGGTAAGACTCAGAGAGTTCTCTAACTTTACTCACTTACTTACATATTTGTTTGTTTGTTTATTGGAATATTTGGTTTATTTCTTAATTTTTATGTATTTTGGATGGAGACAGAGAAAAATAAAGAGAGGGAAAGGGAGAGAGAGAGAGAAAAAAAGGGACATCTGCAACACAGCTTCAGCACTCATGAAGCTTCCCCACTGCAGGTGGGGACCGAGGTTTGAACCAGGGTCCTTGCACACTCTAACATGTGCACTCTACCAGATGCCCAACTATGGAATGTTGGTTTCTAGACCTACTTTGTCCAGTAAAAGATTTAAAGCAATTCTCTTTCTGTGAAAAGAGGCTTGACAATCAAAATATTCATCAGAAAATCAGCTTTTTGTTCAAGGGCAAAATCTAAAAAAAAAAAAAAAAAAAGATATGAGGGGGTAAAAAAATTAATTACAGGTAGCAGTCACAAAATCTTTTATTTATGTCCACAGTATTATTCTTTTCAATGTTATATCTAGACTAGGAGTTCTAATCAATGGTTTGTTACCACATGTTTTATAAATGACTCCTCCAACCCTTCCAAAGTCCTGCTTTGTTGTGTCTTTTGTTTTCATGATGTACACACTTCTGTCACAGTCAGTTTCAAACTACTGATAAGACATTACTGAAAATGGGAGTGGGGAGAGATGTGTTGTATTATATCAACTTAAAGTATTTCCACCACATTAGCAATGGCTATATATAGCCTCAAGAGCACAATGTAGTGACATGAATAGAAAGTGATGAGTTTAGATGGTAAATTTTTAAATATGTCTCTAGGTGTATGTTTATACAATTTAACTAAGCATATAGATTTTCTTATAAGAGGATAGTGAAAAGCACTGCTCCATTACCCATGGTGTTGCACTTATTTTGTGTTTTGTATTAGCTATTTCTCTTTCTCTCTCTCTGTCATCATCTCCACCAGGACAACTTCACCACTCCAGGCCAAGTTTTTCAGATGGAGAGATAGAAAGAGGGAGAATTACCACAGCACTGAAACTTCTCCCACGTGGTGTACTGGGGGCCTGAAGCTGGGTCATATGCATGGCAAAGTACATGCTATCCCAGATGAATTACCTTACCAGCCCTGTCTTTGTTGCTTTTGGATGGTGATGGAGATTAAACCTATGACTTCATGCATATCATTGAACCATCTTGTAGTTGGCTCTGTATAATGTGATTTTTTTCCCCCCACCAGTGTTATCTCGGGGGCTCCATGACTGCATGACTCCACTCTTCCTGGTGGCCACCCCCCCTTTTTTTTGATAGAGGGTGAGAATTAAGGGTGGGTGGGAGAGGCAGAGAGAAGCAGTGAGACTGCAGCACTGCTCCCTCACTTAAAGAACCTCGCTCCTACATGTGGCAGTAGGAGACTCAAGCCTGGGTCCCTGTCAATTATAACATGTGTGCTCTACTGAGTGAGCTACCTGCCAGCCTCTATAATCTAATTTTTAAGAAAATACATTTTTAGAGATGGGAGACCACAGCATCCAAAGTTTCTTCAGTGAGGTACAGACCCAACTCGAACCTGGGTTGCACATATTGCAAAGCAGCACATACTTAGGCACAGTCTTAAAATTACTTGCTATTTGAATCTAATGAAATCAAGGCTCTTCATTTAAAAAAAGGAGGCTTGGTATTCCTCTCAGTGTTCAGTAGATATATTAACACCTGTAACCTAATATTGATTGAAAACTAATGCACATAGATTTCTGCTTTGAATATTTGTGAATGATCTAAGAATCAACATGAGAAAAATCACAAGGGTGAAAAAAGTATTAAAAATCCAATAAATTCCCTCTCTCTCTTTTTTTTTTCTTTTGGCCTTCAGTGTTATTGTTAGGACTCAGTGCCTGCACTACGAATCCACTGCTCCTGGTGACCATTTTTTCCATTTTTATTGGGTAGGACAGAGAGAAATAGAGAGAAGAGAGGAGAGAGAAAGACACCTGCAGATAAGGAGTCCTTGTGTGGGTCCTTGCACTTTGTATTATGTGCGCTTAATCTGGTGTGCCACTACCTGACACCCCACCCCAATCAATTCTCTTAATGGGAATTAGAACCTTCAGTTGCTACTTTAACAGGACAGTTGTTGTCACAAAGGTACATTTCCACAGTTACCCAAGATAGATGTCACTAAATCTCACTCTCCACCAAACTACCATTCTCATTCAACCACGTAAGACACACCATAATACAGTTTTCATAAAATGTGATGTCTCTGGTCTTTTTCTTTTTTTTCCTCAAGATTGCTTTAATGATTCTAGATATTTTCTGATTCCAGATAAAGTTTTTTAGCTTTTGTTCTTTTCTCTGAAAGAGATTAGCTGAAGCCTTGATGGGGATTGCATTAAATCTGTATATGGCTCTGGGAAGAATAGTCATTTTGATGTTAATTATTGCAACTCATGAGCATGGGATCTTTTCCCATTTCTTTGTATATTTTTCTATCTCTTTGAAGAGTAACTCAATTTTCAGCATACAAATCTTCTATTCTATTGGTAGGTTTATTTCTAGGTATTTAATGATTCTTACTGCTATAGTAAACGGAATTTGTTTCTGAATTTCTTCTTCCGACTTAATGTTTGCATAGAGGAATGCCACTGACTTTGTTTATGAATTTTATAACCTGCTGCCTTACTACATTGCTTAATTGTCGTTTTTGCTGGGCTGGCTTCACAGGCGGGAGACAGAGATGACCAGCGACTCATGGCTGAGCTGAGAATGCACTTCAATCTTCATTCACGAGCAGGGATGTAGTTCAAAAAACTAATCTCTTCTAATCACAACACGATTCTGTCCTGCATCTCTCTCCTCCAGAGGCAGAGTCAGGAAGAAAGGAAATACATACGACAGGGGGCCGGGAGAAGGAAGAAGCAGGAACCACCGAGGACTAAACCAAATGTCCCAGAGGCAGGGGGAGCGAGGGCCAAACCAATGTCCCAGAGGCAGGGGGAGTGAGGATTAAACCAATGTAACAGAATGACCATGTAAATAGACCACAACGTCAAGCAATGTAACAGAAGGGGTTTTAGAAGCAGAATTTAGAAGCATACCAATACTTAATAATTTCCAGGAGCTTCCCATTAGACTCTTTAGGATCTTCTGCATCTATCCTGTTATATTGCCTGCAGATAGTGACAGTTTTACTTCTTCTCTTCCAATCCATGTCCCTTTAATTCCTTTCTCTTGCCTAATTTCTATGGATAGGACTTTTAATACTATATTGACTAATAACTGCAATAGTGGGCAACCCTATCTAGTACCTGAGCTAAGTGGGAATGTTTTCAGTTTGTCACCATTGAGTATGATTCTGGTTGTTGGTTTTCTGTATATAGACTAAACTAGAGTTGGGAATTTTCCATCTACTCCCATTTTTGTAGTGTTTTGATCAGGAGAGGGTGTTGGATCTTGTCAAAAGCTTTCTCTGCATCTATTGAAATAATCATGTGGTTTGTGGTTTTCCTTTTGCTGATGTGGTAGATCATATTTATTGATTTATGTATATTGAATCAGCCTTGTATCACTGGACTAAATCGCTCTTGGTCCTGATGTACATTTTTTTTCTCTCTCCCGCTTTCTATTTCATTTGATAGGACAGAGAAAAATTGAGAGAAGAGGTGGAGCTGGACAGTGAGAAAGACAGACCCCTGCAGACCTGCTTTACTGCTCATGAAACGTCTTCCCTGCAGGTGAGGAGCAGGGGCTTAAACCCAGGCCTTTGCACAAAATAATGTGTGCACTCAACCAGCTGTGACACAACCTGGCACACATACAATAATTTTAATGTGTTGCTGTGTCCAGTTGGCTAGAATTTTAGCATCTATGTTCAACAGAGAAATTGGTCTGAAGAATTCTTTTTTCGTTGTTGTGTCTCTCTGTCTGTTTTTGGTATCAAAGTAATGTTGGCTTCATAGAATGTGGTAAGGAGTATTCCTGCGCTCTTAATATTTTTTAGGAACTTAAAAATTATGTGTATTAACTCTTTCTTAAAGGCTTTGTCTGGGAAACTCTCAGATGGCTAGAAATGGACATACACTATGACCTAACAATTCCTCTCCTAGGGATATATCTTAAGAAAACAAACACATCCATCCAAAGTGATCTATGTAAACCTATATTCATAATAGCCCAAACCTGAAGGCCATCTAGATGTCCAACAACAGGTGAGTGGCTTAAAAAGTTGTGGTATATACACAATGTAATACTACTTAGCTATTAAACATGGTAAATTCTTGTTCTTTACCTCATCTTAGGTGGAGCTTAAAGGAAACATGTTAAGTGAGATAAGCCAGAAAGCAAAGGATGAATGTGAGATGATCCCACTCATAGACAAAAGTTGAAAAATAAGAACAGAAGGGAAAACACAAAGCAGAACTTGGACAGAGTGGATGTATTGCACCAAAGTAAAGAACTCGGGACGGGGGGAGGGGGAGATTGTTATGGTCTTGAAACATGATGGTAGAGGAGGACCTAGGTTGGGGGTTAGGGTGTTATGTGGAAAACTGAGAAATGTTAAACATGTACCAACTACTGTATTCTACTGTCATTATAAACCACTAATCCTCCCAATAAAGGAGGAACAAGTGAAAACAATAGCAGTGAGAAAAATTTTTCCCACCTTGTCCCTGTTATTCCCCTTCCCTTTGCCTGTAGAGTGCTTACACCTTGATTTTCTTTTTAAAAAAATATTTTATTTATTTATCAATGATAGGGAAAGGAAGAGAGAGAGAGAGAGAGAAAGAGAGAGAGAGAGAAAGAAAGAACCAGACATCACTCTGGTACATGAGCAGCTAGGGATCAAATTCTGGACCTCATACTTGAGAGTCCAATGCTTTATCCACTGTGCCACCTCCTGGACCATACCTTGATTTTCTTTACACAAATAACAATAAACAGAAATTCATATTCATTCTCTTTTTTTTTTTCCACTTCATGCATTAGTGATGGCTACACACTGCTTTCTGTCATTTTAACTTAATGTCCCCTGGAGGCTTTTCCATGACAAAATACAGTCTTTTTTTTTTCTTTGTTACAAAAGAAAAAAAGAAGAATTGTGAAGTCACTTGTTTCTCCTCACCTTTGACGGAGTTTGAAAAAATCATGTTGTTAGATAAGACAAAAAGAGAAGGATAAATATGGGATGGTATCACTCATAGGCAAAACTTATAAAACAAGAACATTAAGGAGAAACATAAAAGAACTGAACTGGGTTTGGTGTATTTCACCAAAGCAAAGAACTCTGGGGAAGAATGACAGAGAGAAGGCTGGGGGAAGGGGTGCTTTGAGGTCCTGGTGCATGATAATGGGATAAAGGGCCTAAGTTGTGGGTGAGAATGAAATTTTGGTGAGAATGTGAAATCTCATAGCAAGATGAGAAATTTTACTCATGTGTCAACAACTGTCCTGTAAATCATTAATCCACCCACCCCCAATAAAATGATATATTTAGAGAGAGAGAGCAGTCTTCTTGGTCTGACCCCAGCCTGTTCAGACTTCATCTGTACTTTCTAGTGCCAAGTAAGGGCCCACAAACAATACATCAGTTTGTCTCATGTTCCATTTATTCAGTAGACATTTGCCAACTTCCTAGTGAATAGTGAACACTGTGCTCTGGATTACAGAATCAGTGATGTTAAGAGTTCTTATCTGCCTTCTACATACTTTCAGTTCAAGAAAGAAAAGGAAGCAGCCAGTAAGCAAATACTTCAAGTAGAGTGTGGCAAATGCCATGATAGAAATAGGTATATGGTGAGTTTTTTGGCAATGCAAGGGGCCACCTACAAGGAAGGACAAGGAAGGCTTCTGGAGCTGAGTCTTGATAAGGAAATATGCTTTAGTAACAAAGTACATGAGTTCTTGAGTTAGTTTTAATTGTTTTGTTTTGTTTTCTTTTCTTTTCTTTTTCTTTGGCTCAAAGCCCAGCTCCGCCACTAACTGGGTATTGTTGATCAAGTTACTTAACCTCAATCTTCTCACCTACAAAATAAGATCATTCTTTCACAGCATTATTTTGAGGGTTAAGTGAAATTGTATATACCAATGAGCACACACATGTGTGGGGTGTGTGTGTGTGTGTGTGTGTGTGTGTGTGTGTGTGTCATTTAGCCAAGTGCTGATAGTACATAAATGCTTTTACAATACTGCTCATTCCATAAAGTATTAGCCAAGTAAAAGAAGGAATAAGGCATATTTCTGATAAAGATGATGCATACAACAACTTTAAGTCATAAGAGATTATAGCATGCTTTCCCAAATGCCTTTTTGAAATATGACTATAGTCCAAAACAATAGGAAAGAAGAAATTTACTATCTTTTCCTCAAAATGTCTGTCTCTGTCATGTTTTTTTTCTCTTTAGAATGAACGCACTTATAACATCCCAGAGTCTCCTTAAACTCTTTCCTTCCACCTACTCCATATTTATCCAACATCAAGTTTTGCAGCTGAATGATTTTTAAACCAATCATAATGAAGTGCACTTTGTATTTCCTGCCCATATGGTTTAATACTTTAATAAAAATGAAAATGAGTTACAAGAACAATTCAATAAAAAACAAAGACCTACAAAAAGACAAATTCCATTTTTTTCATTATTAGACTTGACAATAAAAAGAAAAAAAAGAAAACTTTAACTTGCTACAAAAGTGTATCAGTTCTTACTTTCAATTTCTGAATTTTATCCCATTGCAGACTGGCTATAAACTGTTTACAGACAGTAAACATGCTTAACCTGCTGCGCTCCAGCCAGCTCTGCCAGTAGAGATATTAATGAGGCGGATGCATTGGCATAAATGGAAGCTTGGAGGTGTGACATAGCCAGTGGTATCTGGCAAACTTAGCGTACAGAGTACAAGTGGCCAGTTCGGGAGCGATACTTTAAGAAGCACTGCTGTAGAACTTAGTGACTCCTTAGCATTTCTGAGACATCCATTTTCTTTCCTTAGTTCAGTTGAGACATCCATTTTCTTTCCTTAGTTCAGTCCTTAGTACTTCATCATTTCTCCTCTAGATCATAACCTCAAAATGACCTCAGGGCCTCCACTACCTTATGCTTCTGCAATCCATCCTCCAATTTACAAATAAACTGTTCCCAAAAGCTAGTTACACTAGCCATCTATCTACAACGTGTCAAGTATTTTCCATTGTGTTCAGCACAGAACCTAGAACTTCTGACCTCGACCTCCTTCTCTAGTCAAGTTTTTTCATTACCTCATCCTCGTCTGCAGCCACACAAGCCCCTAGGCACTTGTACTCTGTACGCTAAGTTTGCCAGATACCACTGGCTATGTCACACCTCCAAGCTTCCATTTATGCCAATGCATCCGCCTCATTAATATCTCTACTGGCAAAGCCGGCTAGAGCGCAGCAGGTCCTTGAGCATGGAGGAAGCTCAAGGACCGAACTGCATAAGGATCCTGGTTCCAGCCCCTCCCCCCCACCTGCAGGGGGTCGAGTCACAGGCGGTGAAGCAGGTCAGCAAGTGTCTATCTTTCTCTCCTCCTCTCTGCCTTCCCTTCCTCTCTCCATTTCTCTCTGTCCTAACCACCAACAACATCAATGGCAACAATAACAAGGGCAATAAAATGGGGAAAATGGCCTCCAGGAGCAGCGGATTCCTGAAGGCAAATATATATATATATATATATATATATATATATATATATATATATATATATATATGGGCAACACCTTTCTCGATCATCACCAAAATAAAATAAAATGAATAATAATCTACCTACTTACCTTTCTTTCCAAGTTCGGTGCCTGGGGTGTGGGAGGGGAATGCAACTGGTTGAGTGCAGGACCTGTAGGCGTGAAGTTCCTGGTTCAGTTCCCAACACCATATATAGCAGGGTGGTGCTCTGGCATATCTCTTTCTTCATCTCTCATTCATGTGAAGCTCTCCCTGTTTCATATGAGGAAACAAAATCTTTTTTTCTTTTAAGAAATGTAAAAAATTCATTTCAGGGAGTCAGGCGGTAGCACAGAGGGTTAAGTGCAGGTGGCGCAAAGCACAAGAACCAGCATAAGGATCCTGGTTCAAGCCCCTGGCTCCCCACCTGCAAGGGAGTCGCTTCACAGGCGGTGAAGCAGGTCTGCAGGTGTCTATCTTTCTCTACCCCTCTGTCTTCCTCTCCTCTCTCCATTTCTGTCCTATCCAACAACAACATCAGTCATAACAATAATAACTACAATAATAAAACAACAGGGCAACAAATGGAATAAATAAATAAATTTTTTTTTAAATTCAGTTTAAAGTCAGAAACAAAAGAATGAATATGGGATGATCTCACTCATAGACAGAAACTGAAAAGCAGGAACAGAAGGGAAAACACTGAGCAGAACTTGGGCTGGAGTTGATGTATTGCACCAAAGTAAAAGACTCTGGGGTTAGGACCTTGCCCTCAACTCGAATCAACAATGGTAGAGAATGTTCCATCCATACTCTGTGCTACACCTGAGGAAGATGGGTCCTGAAATTGGGGCAGCTTGGAATGTTCCTACTCATGACCACAGAATGTGAGCTCAGATCTATAGGGATGCAGAGGTCACATAGGCTCCTAAGCTGAATATGGGCCCCTGATCACATCAAATCGATGGAATTAACAGTCAACAATATTTATATCCTTTTCCCATATTAGGGAGTTACTCTCTTCCCTGATCCAGCTTTCTGGTCCTTTTTCCAGCCATGACATTATCTCCCCAGACAATAACTTGGAACCACCTGCATATCAGATTTCAGGCTCAGGCAAGAAAAAAAACTAGTGTAGCCACAGGCCCTTTGGAATATAACTAAAATATGCCTACTAGCTATCTACAAAATGGAGGGCCCCCCAAATCTTCATCTACACTATTCCAGCCTTTAGGTCCATGAATGGTCAACAGTTTGTTTCATTTTCTATGTTAACTCTCTTTTCAACCACCAGGTTCCAGATGCTAGCATGATGCTGACCAGACTTCCCTGGACAGACAACCCCACCAATATGTCCTGGAGCTCTGCTTCCCCAGAGACCCACCCTACTAGGGAAAGAGAAAGGCAGACTGGGAGTATGGACCGACCAGTCAACGCCCATGTTCAGCAGGGAAGCAATTACAGAAGCCAGACCTTCCACCTTCTGCATCCCACAATGACCTTGAGTCCATACTCCCAGAAAGTTAAAGAGTAGGGAAGCTGTCAGGGGAGGGGATGGGATACGGAGTTCTGGTGGTGGGAACTGTGTGGAGTTGTACCCCTCTTATCCTATGGTTTATTCAATGTTTCCTTTTTAAAAATAAAAAATAAAAATAAAAATACTCTGGGGTGTGAAGAGGTTTCAGGTCCTTGAACATGACAGCAGAGGACAACCTAGTGCGGGTGAATTGTTATGTGGAAACTGGGAAATGGTACGCATGTGCACACTATTGTGTTTTACTGTCAACTATAAACCATTAATCCTCCCAATAAAGAATTTTTTTTTAAAAATATTCAGTTCAAAGGTCACACCCTTTGTGTATTTCTCAGAAAGATATTCTTGAGAGTTAACATTCATCTTTTTATGTATCTACTGTATACTGTACATGTTTTGATAACCATAATATTTTAACACTCCTTCAAATCTATTTTCCTGTGTAGACTGTAAGTTACTCCAGTACAGACACCCTGTCTAGTCTTATTTGTATAGTTTCCCTAGCACCTTGTCTATGTATTTACCAGCATTTTATAGTGCTTATGCATGGAAAATTGCATGGATGGATGACTGGTCAGATGGCAGTGTGGGTGGATGAATGGAAAAATGATGAGGAAATCACTTGTAATTCCACTATCTGGAAATTGTTCTTGCTTATAGATTGGTATATTTATTTCCACTATTTCCCTTTTTTTTATTTCTTTATTGGGGGATTAATGGTTTACAGTCAACAGTAAAAATATAATAGCTTATACATGCATAACATTTCCACATAACAATGCAACCCTCATACTTTCCTATTTTTAAAAATATTTTATTTACTTATTTATTATTAATGAAAAAGACAGAAGGAGAGAGAAAGAATCAGACACCATTCTGGTACATGTGCTGACAGGGATTGAACTCAAAACCTCATGCCTGAGAGTACAATGCTGTATCCACTGTACCATCTCCCAGGCCACTCCACTACTTTCTTTGCATATACAGAAGTATGTATAAGCATCTTTTAAAAATATTTTTCACTTCGTTATAAATCTGTTCTATATTATCTTAAACATTTCATTAACATTATTATAAATAATTTATTGTCAGCTATGCCACGTCTTGGCTTTTAGTGTTGAATTTTTAATTTTCAAATATTTGTTAAATAGCATTTTACATGAATAAACACTCTTACTGAAATTTCAGATTTTCTGAGGGTAAATTACAAAAAGTAGAACTATCTTATTAAAGAGCATGGATATCTTAAGTGTTTGATACATATTCCCAGGTTGCTTTCCAAAAAGATTATACCAGAACAGGGGCCATGTTGTGGTGCATCTAGTTGAACACACATGTTACTATGTACAAGGGCCAGAGTTCAGACCCCTGGTCTGCACCTGCTGGGGAGAAGCTTCATGAGTGGTGAGGCAATGATGCAGGTATCTCTCTGTCTCTCTCTTTCTCTATCCCCCTTCCTTCTCCATTTCTCTTATCTAAATAAATCATACCAGAACACATTACTCATTCATTCTACCTCTGCCAGGTTTATTATAGTTGTTTGGCTAAACATTTTTTTTAATGCATAGAATATTTTAATGTTTATTTTACTTTGGTATATGTCCTATTTATGATGGTCTGACTGTTTATAGAAGACCTTTCAGAACTTCTTTCAGGGCAGGCTTGGTGATAGTTGATTCCTTCAACTGTTGCTTGTCTGAGAAGGTTTTGATGCATCCATCTAGTCTGAATGACAGTCTGGCAGGATATAGTATTCTTGGTTGAAAGCCTTTCTCATTGAGCACTCGATAGATATCTTGCCATTCTCTTCTGGCCTGTAGTGTTTGTGTGGAGAAGTCTGCTGCTAATCTTATGGGTTTTCCTCTGTAGTTGACTCTTTGTTTTTCTCTTGCAGCCTTCAAGATCCTTTCTTTATCCTTATTCCTTTCCATTCTAAATATGATGTGTCTTGGTGTCTTTGAGTCTGGGTTAATTCTGTTTGGTACCCTCTGGGCTTCTTGAATCTTTATGTCTTTGATGTTGTCTAGACTAGAGAAGTTTTCAGCTATTATGGCCTGAAGAATGCTTTCTTCCTCTCCCTCTCTTTCTTCCTCTGGTAAGCCAATAATGCGTATATTGTTTCTTTTGAAGTCATCCCATAGGTCTCTGTTGTTATTTTCAGCATCTCTTAATCTCTTTTTGAGTTCTCTTACTTCCTTTTTAGTTGTCTCTAATTAGTCCTTGATCTTGCTAATTCTGTCTTCAGCCTCATTGATTCTATTTTCTCTGCCCTCTACTCTTTTCTGGAGTTCATCTATTTTGTTACCCTGTTCTGATACTGTTTTAGCTTGTTCAGCTAGTTGTGTTCTTAGCTCAGCTATTTCAGCTTTCAGCTCTCTAATAACCTTGAGATAGTTTGGCTAAACATTTTAACTAAAAGAACTTTTTCATCTAATCATCAAAAATGGTCTCTGATTGTTTTATCCTGCATTAAGGCTATACGGCATTGTCCATAAAGTTAAATCCATCACTTTTGAATAAAAATAATAAAAAAGAAAAGCACACTGAGTGTTCTCATATACTAGGCAATTTCACATCTGTTATGCTATTTATCCTCACAAACTCTTTAACATTAAGTTTGAAGTGCACTTAAGCAACTTACTCCACATTATAGAAGTAATAAATATTAGAGTCAAGATTTGAAATCTATAGTCCATTAACTTCAAGTTGAGAGTTCATCAAATCCAATTTCATTTAAAAGCCTTTATATGGGAGAATTTCTCACTAATGAAATGTGTGTCACCTCACTCAAGTCATTTAATAATCCAACTAGAAGTTTCTTCATCTGTACAGCAGAGATAATAACACACTGCCCCTCTCATCAGGATGATTGTGAGGAGCCTGTGAGATAACACATGTGAAAGTACACTACAAATTCTAGTAAAATCTGCAAATATGAACTTACTCTTTTAATACAGAGCTTGGCATGATTTTTCATTCAGTTATGATTTTTGACATCTCTGATTATTTGCAAGGCTGAAAGATAGTCTGCACATTAGCAAGTGATCAGAATTTCTAGTCTTCCTTGATTCATTTACATCCCCTGTGCCTCCTGTAGGCTTTTCTGAATACTAATCACCAACTGTGGGTCACATGATCTGTAGATCTATTTCAGTATCTGACCCTTTTGTTCTTCCAGCACAGACCTCAAGTAGGTACAGTGAAACACCTGTGCTCAATTAAAATTCTAAGGGCTGGGTGGTAGCACACCTGGTTGACTATACATGTTACAATTAAAATCCTTGCATAGTCAAAAGTGTAAATATTAAGTTCACTCTTATAATGTGAAGTGGATTCGATTCCTTCCATATTAATTAATTCTTACTGCATCTTATCACTCCTCTACCTAAAAATGTGCTTTTAAAATTGATTCTAGGGGAGTCGGGCGGTAGCACAGTGGGTGGGTTAAGCGCACATGAAACAAAGCACAAGGGCCGGCATAAGGATCCCGGTTCGAGCCCCCAGCTTTCCCCTCCTCTCTTCATTTCTCTTTGTCCTATCCAACAACAACAGCTATGAAAACAATAACAACTACAACAAGAGCAACAAAATGGGAAAAATAGCTTCCAGGAAGCAAAAAAAAAAAATGGTTCTGGTGAAATTTCCAAATATAGAGTCTTCGAATACTAAGTTATTTGCCATTAGAATGCCCAAATATTCCCATGTCGCTAGAGAAAACAGAGAGGAAAGGGGAATTTGAAAAACATTTCAGGGGATATGGTGTCTTGAACTCCTGTTTCCAGCTTCCTCTTGCCTGTAAACTCATCTGAAATAATAAATAATAGTAATAATAATAATAATAATAATGCACCAGCAGTGGAAACTAGAACAAAGGGATAAGCACATACTTAGCAACATGGAGAACACTTTGCTAGATGTGAAGCAGATTAATCTGTTGAAGAAAGGACCCTTATGTCCAAAGGTAACTTAAGTATAAGAGACCCTGGCAGACTCTCAAAAACAATCTCTCAGATTCAGGGACAAAGAATGAAGTGAGACTCCCAAAATCAGAAAAATCTAGAAAGCCACTACAGACACACTAAGAAAAGCACCAGGCATCTATCGATAAGAGGGGCCTGCTCTTGGCACAGACACCTGTACTTTTTTTTTTATTAGTCCATTTATTTTTTAATTTTTTTAAATTTCTTTATTGGGGAATTAATGTTTTATATTCAACAGTAAATACAATAGTTTGTATTTGCATAACATTCTCCAGTTTCCCATATAACAATACAACCCCCACTAGGTCCTCTGTCATCCTTCACCTGTACTTTTTTAACCAAATGTATCACTTTATATCACTTTATATCCATTGTTCTGCTTTAGATACTTTCCCAAATCAGAATATACACATCTATCCCATTTCCAGTAGAGTAGCGGCTTATTATATAACCATACCACATCTGAGTATATTGTCAGGAATATGGCGAATTAAATTCTAAAAAGTATGGTGCTAATCTAAAAGTATGTTGAAAGTATAATTCTTACTTAAAACTGCAAAGCTGACCTAAAAAATATCATGACAATTCTTTTCCCACCAGCAGAGAATAAAAGTGCCATATCCCATTAATTAGGCCTTTCAAATTTTTTTTTTACTTTTATCTATCCATTTAAATCTTTTTCACTGTGTTTCCCCACCACCACCATCACCACCAGTTGAGAGGACAAAGGTGACATTTCATGTTGTAACTTGCACTTCCTTGTTGACAAGTGAGGTTTCACATCTTTTCAGACACTTATGGGCCATGTATTTCTTCTGAATTTTCTGCTTCTCTTTTGCCTGTTCTTCACTTGGGCTTCTTTGTTTTTTTTGTTTGGTTTTGTTTGGTTTTGTTTGGTTTGGTTTTGTTTGGTTTGGTTTGGTTTGGTTTGGTTTGGTTTGGTTTGGTTTGGTTTGGTTTGGTTTGGTTTGGTTTGGTTTTTATTGCTGTATAAGCAGGAAAACAGCTGCTGAAGCTACCGGCACTGGATTCAAATCTCATTACTATGACTTAGAAGCCAGTAACTTTGGAAAAGAAGTTAATTAGGGGGCTGGGCGGTAGAACAGTGGGTTAAGTGCACATGGCGCAAAGCTCAAATACCCAGTTTGAGTAAGGATCCCAGTTTGAGCCCCCGGCTCCCCACCTGCAGGGCTCTCCCCCTCTCTATCTTCCCCTCTTCTCTCAATTTCTCTCTGTCCTATCCAACAACAACAATGAAAAACAACAAGGGCAACAAAAGGGAAAAAATGGCCTCCAGGAGCAGTAGATTCCTAGTGTAGGTACTAAGCCCCAGGGATAACCCTGGAGGCAAAAAAGAAAGAAAGAAAGAAAGAAAGGAAGGAAGGAAGGAAGGAAGGAAGGAAGGAAGGAAGGGAGGAAGGAAGGAAGGAAAGAAGGGAGGGAGGGAGGGAGGGAAGGAAGGAAGGAAGGAAGGAAGGAAGGAAGGAAGGAAGGAAGGAAAAAAGAAAGAGAGAGAAGGAGGGAGAGAGGGAGGGAAGGAGGGAGGGAGGGAGGGAGGAAGGAAGGAAGGAAGGAAGGAAGAGAGAAAGAAGTGAATTAACCTCCCTCTGCTTGTTCTTTCACCTATAGAATAACTAACAATCTCACCTACCTTTTATGGTTGTTGAGGGATTCTGAATGGCTTACATTAAAAAGCACTTAGAACCAGTGCTAGGCAGTAGAGAAGTGCCTGACAAATGTCAGCAATTTGTATGAGCTCATTGAACAAGATGAATAAGAATCATTTTATCAGCACTGATCATATTTTTTCCACTCTATTCTTCATTTTTTTTGCTTTGTTTGATTAATCCATCTTTTACTGTACTGGGTTTTTGGTTTTTTTTTTTCATTTTTATATAGCTAAATCTGTCATGCTTGGTGAAAAAAATCATTCTCATTCCAGAATTTTTTTAAAAAAAAATTTATTAGTGATTTAATATTGATTTTAAAAATTAAGGGATAACAAGGGTAAAATTCCATACTATCCCTACCATCAGAATACTGTGTCCCCATTCCCTTCATTAGAAACTGCAGTAGTTCTCCCAAAGTCACAGATGTAGGTTGACTATTATTACTATAACTATATATATATATTTGTATGATTTTCCCATTTTTTTCTATGGTTCAGCCCTTCTCTTCCTTTCTAAGTCACACCTACACCTATTACTACTTTTGAAAGTCCTTCCTTTTTTCCTCTTCTCTCTCTGGGTCCGGATGGAATTGGAGTTCAGAACCTTCTGGTCATCTTCCCCTGTTACTTCTCCCCTCTGGGAGAATGAACCAAAATTCTTTATGAGGTGCAGAAGGTGGGCGTTCTGGCTTCTATAATTGCTTCTTAACTGGACATGGGTGTTGGCAAGTCAATCCATACTCCCAGCCTGTTTCTATCTTTCCCTAAAAGAAAGGGGGGGCTCTGGAAAAGTATAGCTCTGGGACACATTGGTGAGGCTGTCTGCTCAGAGAAGTTAGGGTGGAATCATAGTAGCATTTGCAACTTGGAGGCTGAAAGCAGTTAAGAAATAAAGCAGGACAAAATGTTTAATAAACAGGAACCAGAAAATAGGAATAGAGCAGGTGACAATAAGGGCTTTAGAATGATAAAAAGCTAGGAAGTCTATTTTAGGTATGTGCCTAGTGACCCATAACTTTAGTAATTCTTGCCAAAGCTTGATAGCTAACATGCAGGTAGACTAAAAATATTCTGGGAAGGTGGTGTCACAGTTGAGAATAGAGTTAGAAAAATGGATTAGGAAATAGAGTAGCTCCCAAACTTGAAGAAAATATATAAATACAATTAACTTTTTACTCCATCAATCTGACCCAGGGCCCATATATATTCATATTTAGCAAAGGAGCCTGTGTAACCTCTGAGTTCCTGTCAGACTGAGCTCACACACAGGTCATGGTCACAGCTGGGATATTCTAGGCTGCACTCTGTTGTTTTCGCCGGGCTAGGTTGTTTTCGCAGGGCTGGCTTCACAGGCCAGTAACAGACGACCCGGTTGAGCTGTAGGCAGTATCTCTTTATTCATGCAGGACGCAGCACAATCCAAGACGAGCTAAGCTAAACTCAAGGTACTGTAAAACTCACAATGCTGTCTTTATATATATTCGCCAAGTAGGGTGGAAACAGGATGTGACATAGAGAGGGTGGAGAGAAAAGTGACTGGTGAAAATCAGAGTGTGACAAGGAGGGGGCAGAGCAGGCGAGAATCCTATCACTGAACCTATGCCCTGGAGGGAGGGTGGTACTTGTTAACAGTGGTTATGTAAATAGAATGAAGTGGTTATGTAAATAGAATAGTGTTAAGCAGGGGGGATTTAAACCAAATGAAACAGAAGGGGTCTCATGCATACCAACAGCACTCTTTTCAGGACCATTCATCATCAAGTGACAAAGTAGGCTGACCCAGCTCCCTTCAGAAAGTGGGGCAGTCCCTACCATTGTCACAGCATAGTTAGGGTAAGGTCCTGGAAAGGTCTACAAGAGATCTTATGAAGATGTTCCTGATGGAAGTGGCCAGTGATGGTGGAGAGAGGGATCTATTAGAGGTCTAGGCCCATACTGTCTATGGAGGAATCCAAAGATTCCCTGACTAGGGTCCCAGATGATGGGGCAGTCTGGTATTGACTAAACATAAGAATGAAACAAGGGGGAATTCGGGTGGTAGCACAGTGGGTTTAAGTGCATGTGGTACAAGTGCAAGGACTGGTGTAAGGATCCTGGTTCAAGCCCCCGGCTCCCCACCTACAAGGGAGTCACTTTATAGGCGGTGAAGCAGGTCTGCAGGTGTCTTTCTCTCCCCCTCTCTGTCTTCCCCTCCTCTCTCCATTTCTCTCTGTCCTAACGACTACATCAATAACAACAATAATAACTATAACAATAAAACAACCAGGGCAACAAAAGGGAGTAAATAAATAAATAAATATATATTTTTTTAAAAGAATGAAACAAGGGCTGGGGAGATATCAAAACGGTTATGTCAATGACCTTCATGCCTGAGGCTCCGAGCTCCCAGGTTCAGTCCTCAGTACCACCACAAACCAGGGCTGCTAAGTGCCCTGGTAATAAAATAAAATTTAAATAAATAAATATAAATCAAAAATAGATCCCATAACTCCTAAAAGAACAAAAGAAAGTTCCTTGATAAATTCTAATAACCAACTAGTCCTCATGAGGATTTACAACTCAAATTTGCATAACCTGTACAATCCCTTAAAAAAGTCAAGAACAGGGTCGGGCAGTAGCAGCGGGTTAAGCGCACGTGATGCAAAGCACAAGGACCTGCTTAAAGATCCCGGTTGGAGCCCCCCAGGCTCCCCACCTGCAGGGGAGTCACTTTATAGGCGGTGAAGAAGGTCTGCAGTTGTCTGTCCTTCTCTCCCCCTCTCTGTCTTCCCCTCCTCACTCTATTTCTCTCTGTCCTGTCCAACAATGAATGACATCAACAACAACAATAATAATCACAACAAGGCTACAACAACAAGGGCAACAAAAGGGGAAAAATAAATATAAATAAATAAATAAATGTCAAGAACCAATAGTACTCCAAGGCTTGCAGCAACGCAAATGTAAATTCCCATTAGAAAAACTCCAAATCATGTAGTACTTCAAGAAAAAAAATCTTCGCAAATAAATTTCTGAGAAAAATGGGCAGCTAACAGTTATTAAAGAGATGAAGAACTAGGGCAAAACCCAGCAGAAACAACAGAAAGCAGAAACAAAACTATATAACAGTAAATCAAAGCAATGAAATACCATCTACTCCTGTCAGAAGAGCTAATGTAAAAAAGAAGAAACGAAAGAATGTTGGTGACATTGGGATAAAAAGGAAACATTTGAGGGGGCCGGGTGGTGGCGCACCTGGTTAAATGCACATGTTACAATGCACAAGGATCCAATGTTCGAGTCCCCAGTCTCCACCTGCAGGAGGAAAGCTTTGCGAGCAGGGTTGCAGGTGTCTCTCTTCCTCTCTACCCCCCTCTTCCCTCTCAATTTCTGGCTGTCTCTATCCAATAAATAAATAAAGGTAATTAAAAAATTATTTTAATGAAACATTTGTGCACTTTGGTAGAAATACAAATAGTCTCAGCTACTGTGGGAAAAAGTATGGAGAGTACAAAAATAAATAAATAAATAAATAAATACATTTTTAAAAACTATATATAACACCTCCTATTGAAATGACCAGACACAGATTACAAAATGATTATGTTTACTCTAACAAATAAAATTTAATCTAAAAAATAAACCTAATTAGGGGACAGGGAGTTGGTTCACAAGTAGAGTGCACACCTTACTATGGGAGAGGATCTGAGCTCCAGTCCCCAGTAATCACATGGGAGAGCCTGCAGGGAGAAGCTTCAGGAGTGGTGGAGCAGTGCCACAGTATTTCCCCTCCTCCCTCTGGCTTGCTCTCTCTCTCTATAGGTCTCTGGCTCTCTACCAAAAAAAGGGAAAAATTGACCACTGGGAATGATAGAGTTGCATAAGCACTGAGCCCCAGTTATAACCCTGATGACAAAAAAAAAAAAGTGAAAGAAAATTCAGATAAATACTGACAGGGACTAGGTGGTGGCACACCCAGTTAAGCACAGACATTACAATGTGCAATGACCTGGGTTCAAAGCCCAGTCTCCACCTGCAGAGGGGAAGCTTCATGAGTGGTGAAACAGTGCTGCAGGTAGCTCTCTTTCCCCCCCTCTCTCTTTCTGCCTTTCCCCCTCAGTTTCTGTCTGTATCCAAAATAAAAATTGTATTGTTGGGAAAATTATTATGCATTTTTGCATAGAAAATCAGAAAAAAGGGAGTCGGGTGGTAGTGCAGCGGGTTAAGCTCGTGTGGTGTGAAGCGCAAGGACCAGCTGAAGGATCCCAGTTGGAGCCCCGGGCTCCCCACCTGCAGGGGAGTCGCTTCATAGGCAGTGAAGCAGGTCTGCAGGTGTCTATCTTTCTCTCCCCCTCTCCGACTTCCCCTCTTTTCTCCATTTCTCTCTTTCCTATCCAATAACGATGACATCAATAACAACAACAAGAATAACTACAACAATGAAACAGCAAGGGCAACAAAAGGGAATAAATAAATATTGAAAAAAAAAGAAAATCAGAAAAAAGAGGGCTGGGTGGTAGCACACCTGGTTGAGTGAGCACACATGTTACAGTGCACAAGGACCTGACTTCGAACCCCCAGCCCCCACCTGCAGGGGGAAAACTTTGCAAGTGGTAAAGCAGTGTTGTAGGTGTCTCTCTGTCTCTCTCCCTCCCTGTTACCCCTCTCTCTCTCTCTCTCACTCTCTCTCTCTCTGTCTCCAGGGTTATCTCTGGGGTTCAGTGCCTCCACTATAAATCCACTGCTCCTAAAGGCCATTTTTTCCCATTTTGTTGCCCATGTTGTGGTTGTTATTGCTATTGTTGTTATAGCCGTTGCCACCTTGGATAGGACAGAGAGAATTCAAGAAAGGAGGGGAAACAGAGAAGGGGAAAGAAAGACAGACATCCGTAGACCTGCTTCACCATTTATGAAGCGACCTCCATGCAGGTAGGGTGCTTGCAGGTGGGGAGCTGAGGGCTCGAACCCAGATCCTTACAAGGGTCCTTGCCCTTTGCAGCCATGTGCAGTTAACCCGCTGTTCCACTGCCCATCCCCCCTTCCCTCTCAATTCCTTGCTGTCTCTACCCAATAAATAAATAAAGATAATTTAAAAAATTAACAAAAAAAGAAAAAAGCACATTATGTTTTTTTCCAACAGCCCAGTAAGTAAATAAAATGTTTTTAATAAAATGTTTTTTTAAAAAAGAAATATACTGTATTACCAAGTATATTTTTACAGAATCAAATAGAACCTCAAAAACTGGCAACTATAATAATTCTAATTTAATACTAAAGAGTTTTCACAGCTCCAGAAGAAGTTGCCTAGAAAGAAATACATAAAGGTAGAAATATTTAAAACATAAAAGAAATGTTAAGTGGCATGGGTAGGTTGCTAAGGAGTTAGCATAATGATTATGCAAGCAACTTCCTGCCTGATGCTGTGAGGTTCCAGGTTCAATTCCCAGCACCACCATAAGCCAAAATTGAGTAGTACTCTAGTTAGGGGGGGAAAAAAATAAATGAATGACATGAGTGAGAAAGTAACATACTTCTAGTCAGAATTCTAGAAGGTGAAAATAAGGCAATACTTGAAACTATAATAGCTGAGAATTTTCTCACATTAAGGATTTCAATTACATATTCAGAGACCTCTAGAGAGGGAGAGCGAGCTAGAGGGAGGAGGAGAAATACCATGGCACTGTTCTACCACTCCTGAAGCTTCCCCCTACAGGCTCTCCCAGGTGATTACTGGGGACTGGAGCTCAGATCCTCTCCCATAGTAAGGTGTGCACTCTACCTGTGAATCAACTCCCGGCCCCGATTGGGTTTATTTAATTTTGTAAATGTATTATATATTTGGAAATTTTAACTAAAAAGTTTGTTTAAATAACTATTTTGAGGAAAAGGATATGGTGGCCATCTGAAAAATAAGTTGCTCACTTATATGAGCTTTCTGACTAAATTTATCTTTTATTATTATTTTTTAGTTGAGTTTTCTTTTTTATTATTTCCTTTTTTATTATTATCTTTATTAATTTATTGGATAAAAACAGCCAGGAAAAGAGAGGGAAGGGGGAATAGGGAGAGAGACAGAGAGACACTTGCAGCACTACTTCACTACTCACAACGCTTTCCCCCTGCAGGTGGGGACTAGGGGCTCAAACCTGGGTCTTTGTGCATTGTAACCTGTGTGCTCAACCAGGTGTGCCACCACCCAGCCCCTAAATTTACCTTTGTGAGTTAACTCATATCACAAAGCACACCCAAAATATATAAATAAAACAAATATCAATTTACTCACTTAAAATTTTGATATACGAAAGTTGCTTATACTATTTCCGTCAAATCTGTAACTTAATCATTACTGAACCACAAATGATGCTCATGTTGAAAGAAAAGTAATGACTAAGAAAATTAGCCAACTAATTCTTTTTTAACCTGAATTTTGCTTCAATCACAGAAATGTAAATTGAATCAGGAACTTGAACTAGCATGACCCCTGAATCAAAAACCCAAAATGAACTCTCCTAATCTGCAAAAAGGAACCAAATCCAAATATGGTAATAATTTTCACAGAATCAAAAATCTCTCAGAAAATCATTTGTGTGTGCTCTTCTTACTGGCAACATATTTTCAGACATTCAGAATGTTATCTAGCAAGACACTATGTCCTTAAGAACAATCTGCACAGTAGACAAAACGGTCATTCTACTCTCCTCTCCAGAAACCTTTAACCTACCCAACCTAGGAAACAACTTGAAAATTAAGATGCTGGGAACAGTGCATTAAAGGGGACTCTTTCTCATAAGCTTTTCCTCCTTCTTTCAAATACACTCTTTTTCCTATACTGCTTTTGCTTGTTTCCATATTTTGTTGTCTATATTTTCTGCCATTAGCTCTCTGATTTGTCTTCTCTCATTTCTGCTGTTCTTTCCTGTCCCTTCCTCCCCCCCCCCCCAGCTTTTTTTTTTCCTCCAGGGTTATCACTGGGGCCTGGGGCCTGGGGCCTGCGGCCTGGGACCTAGACTATGAATCCACTGCTCCTGAGGCTTTTTTTTTTTTTCATTTTATTGGATAGGATAAAGAGAAATTGAGATAACAGAGGGAAACAGAGAGGGAGAAAGAAAGATAAACACCTATAGACCTGCTTTGCTGCTTGTGAAGCTTCCTCCCTGCAGGTGGGGAGCAGGGACTGGAACCCTGATCTTTGCACGGGTCCTTATGCTTAGTACTATGTGTGCCACCGCCTAATCCCCCTTCCCTTCTTTTTTTTCATACTTCCTCTTCTTTTTCTCTGAATTCTTCATTCCCCAAATCTTTCCATTTCTCTACCTTTCAATTATTTGATCTCACTTCCCACCAAAAGCAAAGAATGTTTATGACTATATGAAATAGACAAATCTTAACTCTGTGCCTTTATCAACAGTGATAATATATTTTTCAGAATATTGGGAAGGAAATATTTATCAGCTGTTTATTAAATACTATTCTCATTTTTGTATGGCCAAGATAGTTCCATACTTTGCAAAGTACTTTTTTAGCAAACATTGGTAACCAATTCAAAGCCATGGTAGAGTACAAAAAAAAAAAAAAAAAAAAAATCCTGACATTTCTCACAGCCTCCCCAGTGACTACTACCTCATGGCATTTATACCCTCATGTAATCCATTCCTACACCGTATAAGGGATTGACTTGTATGACTAGTAGAACAGGGAAGAAGCAAAGTTCTGAAGTTAGGTTAAAAAAAAAAAATCAATAGCAACTTCCACTTTGCTTGCCGGAATCACTGACTGGATGGGAAATCAACCAGCAAGGAGCTAAGACACTCCAGCAGCTCCATAGAGAAGAGGAACTGAAGTCTCCAACCAACAGTCAGCACAAATCTTGTTAGTTGTGAATGAACCATCTTGGAAGAAAATCACCTTGATACCATCCCAACATACTCAAACTTACTCAGAATATTCAGCTATGAGGTGAGTCTGACAGAGAAGGACCAATACTGAATAATCTTACTCATAGGTGGAACTTAAAAAAATAAGAATAGTAAGGGAAAAAAACATAAGATGAAACCTGGATTGGGTGTGGCATATTGTACCAAAGCAAAGCATTCTGGGAAAGAAGGGGAAGGGATGAAATGGAGGAGTCTGGGCTCCTGGTGTATAAGGGGGTGGGGAGGAAGGACCTAGGTTGGGGAAGCAAATGTCTTGCATGACACTTGTCATGGGGAGATGAGAGGTTGTACCTATGTGTCAAAAACTGTACTGTAAACTATTATCCCCCATAAAGTCTATTAAAAAAAAAAACCTGCTCCTAATTCCTATCCAAATTTGTGAAAAGTCTTCATTAAACCACTAGATTGTGTCATGATTCATTTTTTTATGTTTTTTCTATGCCAAAATGCAGCATGACTTTTCTAACAACCCAATAAATAACTAAAACTATCACTATACTTGTTCTGAGAGAAAACTGCAATACTCTGCCCATAAATAAACATCCTTGGGTGCAGTGAGTTACACACATACATACATATAGGTGTGAAACTATACCAGTGAAATCTTATAATTTTTTAAACCAATGTTAAATCAATCATAACAAAGTTATTAAAAAATAAAGACATGGAAATAGTTCTTCTTGACCATTCCCTCAAGTAATAAATAAATACACACCAATTCCAGAAAATAAATTTTGGAAAAAAAACAAACCTGGAATTTTCTTTCATGCACTCAGCAGTGCTTTTGTTTGCCAACTATTTGTTTGTTTTGTTTGCAGTTTATTCAAGCCCACAGCTCCACACAGGCATCCCGTACATGGAACCAGGGGAAACCTGATGAATGATGAAGCAGTGCTGTGGTGTCCTTCCTTCTCTTTGTGTCTCTCTTTCCCTCTCTGTGTCTATATGAAATGTTTAAAGTCTACCAGGAGCAGATAAATCATTACAGCAGGATGCTCCATTGTTCTCCGTTGTTCTTTCTCAAAAAATTAATTCTTGGGGCCCAGGCAGTGGCACACTAGGTAGAGCATCAATATTACCACGCTCAAGGACCCAAATTCAAGTCCCCGGTCCTCTTCAGCAGAAGGAAAGCTTCAGGAGTGGTAGAACAGTGCTCCAGGTGTATCTTCTCGCCCTCCTGCCTGTCTCTCCCTCTCTGTTCACCCTTGATCCAAAAAAAAAAAAAAAAAAGAGTTGGCTGCTGGAAGCAGTGGAATCCAGGCAGTTAAAAAGAAATAAAATGAAATAAATAACTCTCATGGGAGCAGGGTGGTAAGCATAACTGGTAGAGCACACATTACCATGAAGAAAATCCGAGGTACAAGTGATGTTAAACTACAAAATCTTGTAAATGAGTGTCAGTATTTAGCTTACAGCACTGAAGCTTTTATATATTAAAAAGGATAAACTCTTCTAGTGACCCAAGAATGTAATATAATAATGCTATTAACCTGAAACTAAAAGTGAACATCAAAACACTCCTCCATATGAATACTGAATTCTACTCTTGTATCATTTAATTGAATCTCTTGTTTCACTTTGACTGCAGAGAGGCTATATATAATATTGGGGGTTTTTTTCTTGCAAAGTAGCCTGATGGGTATAATGTGATCATCATTTACATGATCCAAGATTAGAATGATAATAAAAAGGAATTAGATCAAAAGACCAGCCCTAAATTCCTTTGCTATGTGCTTCTTTTACAATAATAATCACACTACATTTGTAGTGGACTATGAGAATTTTTAATAATCTCTACAGAGTAGATGCTGACTGAAACTCATTAAATGATTAAATAAATATTTATCAAACTGTGATTATGCGCCAGTATTATCCTAGAGCTTGAGAAGCAACAAGGAACAAGCAGCAGCAGTTCCCTGCTCTCATGGTCTTCATACTGCAATGGTTGGCAGACGAATCAAAAAAAAAAATACAGCTTAGGGAATTGGGCGGTTGTACAGTGGGCTAAGCGCAGGTGGCACAAAGTGCAAGGACCAGTGTAAGGATCCCGCTTCGAGCCCCCGGCTCCCCACCTGCAGGGGAGTCCCTTCACAGGCGGTGAAGTAGGTCTGCAGGTGTCTATCTTTCTCTCCCCCCTGTCTTCCCCTCCTCTCTCCATTTCTCTCTGTCCTATCCAACAACAATGACATCAACAACAACAATAACTATAACAACAATGAAAAACAACAAGGATAACAAAAAGGGAAAATAAATAAATGTAAAAAAATACAGCTTAAAAAATAAACGAACAGGATTACTTCAGATGATAATAAGTATCATGAAGAAAATTCAAAGGGGAAAATTCTGCAAGGGATGGTCAAAAATGTCATCTCTTGGGAGGTGATGCAATCCAAAACTGGGGTCAGAGTGTTCCAATTGAAGGAAATATCTAATAACATTTAGTCACTTCTCTGGGTGGCAGGTCATTATTATTTTCAGACCCAAAAAGATACACCATAAGTCATTCTTCTTCTTCTAGCGTTTGCCCTTCTTCCGTAGCCAGTCAACAGCGTCAGGCTGAGCCTGATGCAAAGCCTCGAGACCTCCTTTGAATCTGGAGAGGTGGCAGTCGTTGACTATGTGGGTCATAGTCTGTCTGGAGCCGCAGGGGCAGTTCGGGTCGTCTCTGGCTCCCCAGCGATGGAACATAGCGGCGCACCGGCCATGGCCTGTTCGATAGCGATTGAGGAGGGCCCAATCATAACGTGCTAGGTCAAAGCCGGGTTGACGCTTGCAGGGGTCTGTGATGAGGTGTTTGTTCTTTACCTCAGCTGACTGCCAACTCTGTTTCCAAGAGACTGGAACAGAGAAGTTCAGTGTAGGCGTAGGGGACCAGATTGGGTGATGAGACGTCAAGCGTTGGACAGGGTGGGCGAAGATATCCAATAGTAATGGAATCGTAGAAGGTCGAAGAGGCCGTATGGTAAACGTCAGCAAGACACAATTTGGCATAGATGGCTCGGCCATGTTTAGGATGGAGAGTATAGCATATTAAATCGAATCCACTGATGGTGAATCGAGCAGCTTCATCGACTGCTATATGTGTTTCTTGTAGGCAGATAACATCTGCCTGATGCTGAATCGCCAATTGACCAATAAGAACGCGTTTCGCAAAGGACAGCCCCTCAACATTAAGTTGGAGGACTTGAAGAGCAGGACCAACAGCTTGAAAGCTGGCAGGAGCTGCTTGTTGCTGGCTTTGAAAGTGACTGGGATCCATGTGGATTCAGTCGGCTAGGAAGGATCGTCAGTTTCCCCAATGAATGGGTACTCACGAGATGCACCACGGGAAGGTCGATCCAATGCATCCAAAGTCATGGTCAAATATACCTATGTCCTTTAGTTAACATTGTGGTCCTCTAGATAAGATCCTAGAACAGATATGATGAGCATGTAAGAATGAATAGAGCTTGAACTCCCTGCCAATCACCCACCCACACCCTGCGGTCAAGAGAAAGATGTCCATAGGAACTAAACCAGTTTACATTTCCACCAGTGGTGTATAAGGATGTTCTTCTCTCTACGTCCTCATCAGCATATACACTATAGTTTATTATTCAGCTATAAGAAAAAAAATAAAGTCTTACCTTTTGCTACAACACAGATGGAACTGGAGGGGATTGCGGGAGGTGAAACAAGACAAAAGGAAAAAGACAAAACACTGAAAAATCACATTCATATGTGGCTTTTGATAAATAAAGTAAGAGAACAGACAGGAGAAACATACCCATACCCTGAGCCTGTGTCTGCAGATCTGTGGTCACTTAGAATGGAGAGAAAAGGGGACTGTGGGGGGTAGAGGGGACCCAAAGGCCTGCAGTGAAGGGAAAGGGCATTTTGGTGATGGGCCAGGTGAGTTAACGCTTATTTGTGGGGAGAAGTGAAATTGCAACCCTGAGAAAACAGTCTTGTGAAAAGTATTCCCTCAATTAAAATTACAAAGCAATCTTTCAAAAAGGATAAATGGGGGGGTAATTGGGTGGTGGTGCACCTGGTTGAGTGCACATGTTACAGTTCACAAGGACCCAGGTTCAAGCCCCTGGTCCCCACCTGCAGGGGGAAAACTTCATAAATGGTGAAGCAGGGCTGCAGGTGTCTCTCTGTCTCTCTCCCTGTCCATCAGCCCCTTCCCTCTCAATCTTTGGCTGTCTCTATCCAATATATAAATAAAGATAATAAAAAAAAACTTTTAAAAAAGGATAAATAAATCCCTAGTGAAACCCAACTGCCATAAACAGACCACAGTGAATAAAGACCCACAGAACCTGCACAGGTAGGTAACTCCAGCAACCTAGGATCCCAAATTGGTGGATTCCATGGGATCACCACAGCCAACTATCTCAGATGAATGGATTTAGTCTGACCACCTAGCCCTGACTGGATGATCCTCATCTGTCTACTCACTGCCAGCATGCTGACTGGACAGGTCAACCTAGCCTTTCTCTCTCCAGATGCTGACTTGACGACCCCCATTTCTCCATGGACCTCTAGCCCCTTAACACTGTGTTTTCAGCTTCTCGGGAGAGCCACCATGTGGACCTGAGATAATATACTTGCATCCACACACAAGCTCCAATGAAGCCTTATCTGGGAACTGTGTAATCTATTGTTCAATTTCAATAACCCAAGAACCTGCCACAGAACACATATGCAAAAAAGGGTCCAATTTGCTAGTCTATTTTCAATCGCACCTTAACAACCTTATCTAATGAAGCACCCTTAGGAAATATCAGAGATCCAAGTTACCTGGTTTTGCATGCATCACTCATTTTCAAAGATTTCTAATTGAATTTTTAAAAGTCCGTGTTGGCTATTTATGCAATGTAAGGCTAGGATCTTAAAAGGGTTTCTTTCTTCTTTTTCTTTATAAAAAGTCTACTGAAGTATCATTTTCTACCACCAGGCTCTTAACATTGTTTTGAAGTCTGGCCAGTTCAAAGACTACAGAAACTACTATGATGCTTGTATTTGTGTTTCTAAGGAACCATCCATAAAGCAATTATTCTCCACAGGTGAGTCCAGTATCACAAAGTGCCCACTAAATGCCTGGTTTAAGCAAGATGCCAGCAGGAAACCCATACACCTCCTAAATATTTCATTAAGCCCAGACAGGGAAGACAACATAATGATCACATTAATGACATTCATGCCTGAGGCTCTGAGGTCTCAGGTTCAGTCACCAGCACTACCACAAACCAGAGCTGAGCAGTACTCTGGTGAGTCCACAAGTGTTGTCTCTGCCTCCCCTCTTAGGCTCACACAAGTTAACTCTGTTCTCTTCAGCTGATCTGGATACAAGCCCAGCCCTTATACAAGTTTCTTTAAAAATATATATAATAACTCAAATCTTGCACCAAATATTTAGTCGGTTCTGTAACTTCAAATTTCATCAAAGATGGGACGGGAAGGAGAGAAAGAGGGTCACGTGGGGCAAAGGAAGCCGGCAGTCAGTCCTCCAGTCCTCTGTAGCCCCTCCCCTGGCTCTCAGGCTGGGCTGACGCAGTGAGAAGTTAAGGCCAAATTGCTTCCTTTGTCTGAGAAACATTCCGCCCACACCCTAGCCCCGGGGGGCTCTCCTCTGCTCCCAACCCTTATCTAGAGGATTTTTTTTCCAAAGTGAATACATTGCCCTTTTCCTGGAGGAATTCTTGTGCCAGCTGTTAATAAAATAAAGTCCCTGTGCTTGCTACACGTGAAACACCAATTCTATTGGGGCTGCTTCCAGTGTTGGAAGAGGCAGAGAGGACTTGTCTATTTTAGCGCTTGGTAAGCCGAATTTCTACAAAAAATAAATAAAATAGTTTGTCCAAAGAGGAGCCCCAGGGAGGGGTACTTAGAGGGGGAAGAACTAACAAGTGGTTTTCCTCAAAGGAGGGACTGTAGATCTGCGTGGTTTTGTCACTGCTGGCTTCCAAAGCCAAGTTAAAAAAAAAAAAAAAAAAAGCACTTGCTATAGGACTGTATTTTGCTGCAAACTGTGATCATGAATAATGAGCTTTTGAGACATTTCTTTTCCACAGAACCAAAGGGTTTTGCATTTTCAGGCCCTCCCCTCTTAACTGAGGGATTGCCGCACACAAGATGACATCATGAATTCCTTAGATTCACTGGAGTCAGCCTCTACTCTCACTCAGGCTGTTGTGAGAATTGCTTTTCTAAAGGAAATACATGTATCTGAAAGCCACAGAAATATTCTAAATTTAGATTATTCTATTGAAGCAGCAAGAGTTAGTGACTTTGGGAAACTATATAAAGTAAAATGTGATGTCTTTGAAATTGACAAGTAAATCTAAATAAAGGGGAAAAGCTGCCTTTTTAATGGAAACATTTAATGAAGATATTAGATTTCACATCTTGGCTCAGTTGATAATGGGCATATAAACTGTTTTATACAACTGAAAGGAGCCTGGCTTTCACATAAGTGAGAGTGTGGTTTTTCTTTAAACATTTACGCATGATTAATATAAACAAACGTCCATAGAATTAATTCTTCATGGCCTGTGTTGCCATGATCAGGTCCCCTTTATTCTTCCTTGGCCCCCCTGATGGATAATTTCTTCTCAAATATTGTTTTTAAAGATCATGTATCTTCTTGTCTATTATTATTAATTTACTATTTCTTGGATGAGGACAGAGAATTCAAGAAGTTAAGGGGGAGGTAGAGAGGAGAGATACCTGCAGCACTGCTACCCTGGTGAATCTTCCTCACTGCAGGTGTAGGGGAGGGTCCTTGCATATGGTAGTGTGCACTCAACCAGATGCACCACCACCTTGGCCCTCTTCTGAAATATTTTAACTATGTTCTATCATCACAGTGCTTCAGAAGAGAGTCAATTTTGGCCATCTTTCTACTAGGAGATGTTGCTGGTGAAACCTCACCTGAATGACTTCTGCAGCCAGTGCCACTTAGTTGTTTTTAACACACGGACAGAATTGATTGTACTGACTGGAGGAGAAAACACCGTGGTTATGCAAAAAGAAAAAGACTTTCATGCTTGAGTCTGAAGTCCCAGGCTCAACCCTCCCACACACATCATCTTAAGCCAAAACTAAGTAGTGCTCTGGTATAAAATAAAATTAATTATTTTTTAAAGGATCAATTGTACTGCTTTTTAAAAAGCAGTTCTTAGCAAATAGCCTCTCCAAAGTAATAATAATAGAGGTGACTTGCCTTATAAATCTTCTCTCCAATACTGTTTACCACCTCATAGAAAAAGCAGGTAACACAGACATGAGGGGCCTAGACCTTGAATAGATCCCTCTCTCTATTGTCGCTGGGTCATCTCCATCAGGAACAACACAATAGACCCTTTTGTGGGCTCCCTGTAGGACTTTGCCCTCAATGAATCAATAATGGTAGAGAATGTTCCATCCTCTGAAGGGAGGCTGGATAACATACTCCATCTACCACCTGAGGAAGATGGGTCCTGAAATTAGGGCAGCCTGGAACATTCCTACTCATGACCACAGAATGTGAGCTCAAACCTACAGAGATGCAGAGGTCACATAGGCTCCTAAGCTGAATATGGGCCCCAGATCAAATCAATGGGGTCTACAGTCATAGTTGGAAGCTACTCTCTTCCCTTCTTCGCTGCCCTTTCCAACTCTCTAGCCCTTTTTCTAGCCATTACATGATCTGCCCAGATAATAACTTGGGTCCACCTGCATATCAGATGTCAGGCTCAGGGAAAAACTAGTATAGTCATGGGCCCTTTGGAATATAACTAAAATAGGCCTACTAGCTATCTTCAAAACGGAGACCCAAATCTTCATCTGAACTAGTCCACCCTCTAGGTTCATGATTAGTCAACAATTTGTTTGGCTTTATATGCTAACTTTTTTCAGCCACCAGGTTCCAGATGCTACCATGATGCCAACCTGACTTCCCTGGGCAGACGACGCCACCAATGTCTCCTCGAGCCCTGCCTCCCAGGAGCCCCGCTCCACTAGGGAAAGAGAGAGACAGACTGGGAGTATGGATCGACCTGTCAACACCCATGTTCAGCAAGGAAGCTATTATAGAAGCTGGACCTTCCACCTTCTGCACCCCATAATGACCCTGGTTCCATACTCCCAGAGGGATAAAGTATAGGAAAGCTATCAGGGGAGGGGATGGGATATGGAGTTCTGGTGGTGGGACTTGTCTGGAGTTGTACCCCTCTTATCCTATGGGTTTGTCAGTGTTACTTTTCATAAATAAAAGTTAAAAAAAAAATAGAAAGCAGATAAGTTAGACTACCAATGTCCTCTTCTACCCACCCATCACTTTGGAAAGTCCCAAGAGTTTGTCTTCAGAATGCTAAAATGAATTAATCTGGAGAGTTTCTAAAATATTACTTCTAGATTAAACCTTATTATAAGATTATGCCTGAAAAAAAAAAAGAAAAATCAGGTGACAAAAATGTGACCCAGATGAGACAAAAACGACTGTTTTTCCAGCCAGCTGTTCAGAACATGAATCACCTAATTTTTGCAACTGTGCATCTCACATAACCAGGGCTCCCACCAGCTCCGTAAAAATCAGGTTCCCAGAGAAGATTGCAGGAACAGCAGGATTCACTCTAACTAAGCATGTTCTAAAATAAGGTGACATTTAGATGTGTAGAATATGTTTTTGAGGAATACACCATGGATTTATTTTTAGGACAGTGAAGTGTTCAAACACTCAACCTGACAATATCTGCAAGGAGAACATTCAGATTAGGGTAGGTATGCTTTCCAGAAGTTTAAGACAAATTCCAATATATTGAGTATTTATTAAATACCATAGATGAGGAGTTAGGAGGATACAAAATGAGTAAAATAGTTCTTTCCCTCAAGATAGATATGTTCTCATAAAGAACAGAGAGTGTTGTTTGTAGTATAAAAAAGGTCAGGGGAGAGTGTGCATTGGTACATCTGGTTGAATGCACATGTTACCTAGTGCAAAGACAGTGTTTAAGACCCCAATTCCTATCTGCAGTGGAGGATAATTCACAAGCAGTGAAGCAGATCTTCTGGTGTCTGTCTCTATCTTCCCTCCCCTCTCAATTTTTCTCTGTCCTATCAAAGGAAAAAGAAAGGAAGAAAAAGAGTTGAGGGAAGAATGGCCACCAGAAGTGGTGAATTAGTTATTGTAGGCACCGAACCCCAGCAATAACCCAGGTGGAAAAAAAAAACAAAAAAAAAACCCCGGCTAGTAGTTGCTATGTGTTTTACCAGGTGCCAGATGCTCTGTGTGTTATCTTATTTAACCTTCATGACAACACTAAAGTGGATGGAGTTATTTGTCCATTTGCAAAGGAGGAAATTGAAGTGGAGAGGTTATTAAAAAAAAATACATATATATATATATATATATATATATATATATATATATATATATATCAAGGTCAGAAGAAAATAATGAAGCCAAGGTTCAAATGTGAAGTCTAATACTAGTGTTTCCATCTCTAATCCTTTTACTGTAATGAGCCCATATCCATGATGCTTGGTCAGAAACGCGTGTGGGTCTGACATGAGCTGAGAAAGTTGGAGACATTTTGAAAAGCTCAGCGTTACCTACATTTGCCACTTTATACATGGAGTCAGAGCCTCTCTCTCTACAGACTCATTCCCTGACTAGTTGACTTTGTTTTGTTAGTTTCTGTCATCTCCAGGACTTACTGTTCTTAGACTTTTCCAAATAGAAAAAGAGAAGAGACACCACAGCACCAAAGCTTCGCCCAGTGCATAGTATGACCATGTAGTGTGCCCGGGCTCAGATCTGGACCACATGTATAGCAAAGCTGCCTTGCAGGTGAGTTATCTTGCTGGTCCATCTCTAACGAGTTTTATTCAGGAAATGAGTACTATGATATAAAAATTACATTAATTATGTTTTTTTTAATCCCAGAGAGTTTAACTAACCCATATTTCCAAAATCATCAAGATTTTATTTTAGACCATATTCTTTACTGTATAGACAAAGTTCCCAACATTTTCACTGGGAGCAAATTTCACACATCAAGTCTAACAGCTGCATTTATGGGAGCTCATTATTGAAACTTTTTTTCTTATTTTTCTTTTTAATGCAGCACCAAGAACAAGCCTAGGGCCTTATACATGCACAATACCACTGGGTGCCCTCTCCAACTGAATTTTTTTAATATTGTTTTTATTATTAACTAGATAGAGACCGTCTCTTTCCACCCCAGCCTCAACAATTTCACTTTTCTGAACACAAGTGCATTTCCTCCAATAGCAAGGTTAAGACCAATGCTACACCTTACCAACCTCCTCCCTTCCTTTTGCCGTGTCCTGCTCACTCCATTGAAGAGCAGTCTGATGGCTACTCCTGTTAGCCAGCAGTGTCCATGCATACATGGCCCTCACTCTTCTGTCAGACACCAGGAGGACACTCGCCCTGCCTGTTCTCTGACAGGCCCCCTCCATACAGGGTGAGGAGCATACCCCACCAGGCTTGGTGGGAGCTAACATCATGCCTCACATTAGCATTTAGACCTGGCCACTCACTTCCTGTGTGAGTCTAGGTACATAATGAAATTCCCCCAGTCTCAGTCTCCTTACAGATGAAAGCTAGACAACATTTAACCTAGGAGGTAGGGAGGTGACTTCGTTGTGAAGTACGTGCCATGTGCATCTCTCTGTGTGTCATTCTTTTTATTCTCCTTCAAATTAAAAAATAATTACTATAACATTTTACATTTTATATTTGAGAGAGAGAGAGAGATAAAGACTAATTCACATGAGGTAAAGAAGAGCCAAAGCATCATTCTGGTATGTGCAGTGTGTGGGGCTCAAACCAGGAACCTAAGGCATGTAAGTTCAATTAAGATATTTCCCCAGTGAAGCCAGACCTTCCACCTGCTGCACCCCATAATGACCCTGGGTCCATACTTCCATGGGGTTAAAGAATAAGAAATATGTCAGGGGAGGGGATGGGATATGGAGCTCTTATCCTATGGTCTTGTCAGTGTTTCTATTTTATAAATAAATACATTTTTTTTATTTAAAAAAATACTGAATTCACCTTCTTCACCTCATCTTAGAGCTTGAAGGAACCATGTTAAGTGCAGTCAGCCAGAAAGAGAAGGATGAATATGGGATGATCCCACTCACAGGAAAAAGTTGAAAAACAAGATCAGAAGAGAAAACACTAAGAGGAACTTGGACTGGAGTTGGTGTACTGCACCTAAGGAAAAGAAAGACTGGGTTGGGGGGAGGGGGAGGGCTCAGGTCCTGGAACATGATGGCAGAGGAAGACCTAGTGGAGGATGGACTGTTATGTGGAAAACTGAGAAATATTACACATGTACAGAATTTTAAAAAAGGTATTTCCCTGGTTGACCTTTTTTATTTTATTTCATTTTATTAATTTAATCACTCTATTTTTAAATTTTCTTTCTTCTTTATTTTACTTATTTGTATTTTTTTCATTTTATTAGTGACTTAAAATTGAGTTACACAATTACAACATAAGGGGTATAATTTCATACCTTTCCCACCACCAGAGTTCTGTGTGCCCACTCCCTCCATTGGAAACTGCTTTAGTTCTCCCAAAATCACAGATATGAGTTGACTATTATTTCTATAATTGTCTGTCCATATTTATATATATTTGCCCTTTTTTTTTCTATAGTCATGCCTTCTCTTCCTTTCTAAGTCACACCTACACCTATTACTACTTTTGAATGTCATTCCCTTTTTTCTCTTCCTTCTCTGAGTCCTGATGGAATTGGGAGTTCTCCAGTTCTGCCTACCAATTGTCCCCCTCTGGGAGTATGGATCAAAATTATTTTGGGGATGCAAAAGGTGGGAGTTATGGCTTCTGTAATTGCTTCTCCACTGGACACAGGTATTGGTAGGTTGACTTTATTTTTTTAAGATTTACTTAATAAGTGTACAAGCGAGAATGAGCAAAAGAACCAGAACAACACTTGAACATATATGGTGTTGGCAACTGAACTTGAGAAGCCTTCCCTAAAAACAATTTTTAGGAGCTGGGAGGTGGCACACCTGGTAGAGAAGATATGTCACAATGCTCAAGTATCCAGGTCCAAGCCTCCAGTCTCCTCCTATGGAGGGAGCTTCATGAGTGGTAGAGCAGTATTGCAGGTGTCTTTCTCTGTCCTTCCCTTTCTCTCTCTCCCTCTCAACTTTTGTCTCTACCCAATAAATAGATAATTTGTCTGTGTTTCTTTTAATTTTTTATTTATTTAAGATAGAGATAGAAGGAAATTAAGAGGGAAGCAGGAGGTATAGGGGAAAAGACAGAGACATGCATATGTGTAGCATTCCTTCACCACTTGTGAAGTTTTCCCCCTGCACGTGGAGACTAGGGCCTTGAACCCAAGTCCTTGTGCACTGTAAAATGTGCACTTTAGCAGGTGAGTCACTGCCCAGGCTCTATGTGTTTGTGTTTTTAAACCTGAACACTGCTTAGCTCTGACTTATGGTGGTGCTGGGATCCCGGAGCTCTGGGCATAAGTCTGTTGCATAAACCACTGTGATCCCTTCCCCAGCCTCTAAAAAAAAATTAGTAAATAAATTAAATGGGCCAGGAAAATAGCTGATTTGGTAAAATGTGGAGTTTGCATGCCTAAAGCTCAATCCTCAGCAATACATGTACTAGAATAGTGTTGGTGTTCTCATTCCTCTCTCTTATCTAAAACTTTATCTGATATGAAATAAAAAATAATTTTTAAATAATAAAATACAATAAAAAATGACAGGACATAATGTGTCCTGGAAACTTACCTCACCAGAGCCCTACCCTACAAAGGAAAGACAGAAACAGGCTGAGGTATGGATTGACCTGCCAATGCTCATGTCCAGCAGAAAAGCAATTACAGAAGCCAGACCTTCCACCTTCTGCACCCCATAAGGAATCTTGGTCCATACTCCCAGAGGGGTAAATGTTAGGGGAAGATGACTAGAGAGGGCTTGAACTCTAATCCCATCAGGACCTGGAGAGACAAGGAACTTGAAGTGGGGTAAACGACAATCAGAAGTAGTTAAGTGTGACTTAGAAAGGAAGAGAAGCAGTCTCATAGGAAAAAAATGGCCAAATACACATATAAATATAGATAGATAGTTATAGAAATAATCATCAACCCATATCTGTGATCTTGGGAGAACTAATGCAGTTTCTAATTGAGGCAATGGGAACAAAGAACTCTGCTGATGGGAAAGGAGTGGAGTTATATTTCTGCTATATTACAGTTGTGCGAATTAATATAAAATCACTAATAATAATAATAATAAAAAAGTTCCAGGGCAGAGTAGCCTTTGCTTATGACTCTTCTTCCCCCATCAAAGGTACTTCACCTACTTCCTACTCCATCCTCTGTCATGTCAAAATGATAAAATCCTCACTCTCCCAGAGGATCCAATGGTCACCAAGCAGTGAAATTGTCTTTACTCACCTATTTTTTTTATAACAATCTCTACTTGCTTAGTCTTTGCTTTGGTCTGAATGTTTGTGACCCTCTAACTTTGCACACGGACACCATATCAAATATGATGGTATATTAAGGTGGGATCTTTGAGGGGGAGGGGTTGTTGGATCACCAAGGTGGGTCTGTCCTAAATGGAGTTGGTATTTTTATAAAAGCAACTCCACGAGGGCCAGAGAGATATCTCAATGGGTAGGACATATGCCTTGCCACGCACACGGCTCAGTCGTAACCCCAGGGCCACATGGAAAGTGCTATGTTACCAGAGGAAGTTCTGGTGTTGAGGCATCTCACCGTCTCTGTCTATGTGTGTCTCTTTCTGAATAAAAATAGCCCAGAGTATTGAAGCCATGAATGTGTGAGGCCCTGGCTCTGCAAAACTTAAATGAAATAAAATGTTTAAAATAAAATAAAATAAAATAAAATAAAATAAAATAAAATAAAATAATGGGACATCCAGGGAGGTGGTACAGTGGATAAAGTATTGGATGCTCAAGTATGAGATGGAGTTTGATCCATAGCATCACATGTGCCAGAGAGATGCTTTGATGCTTTGGCTTTCTCTCTCCAACTCTACTTGCCCACTCCTCATATATAATAAGATCATTTTTTAAGTGGGCCAGAAATATAGCTCGACTGGAAAGGTGCCTGCTTTGCCCTGAGCATGACTCAGGCTCAAATCTGACCCTCACCACATAGACATCATACTCTGCTATCTTCCTCTGTGTCTTTGTCTCTCTCTTCCCACCTGAAAAAGTCTGCAGTGTGGTGAAGTTCCAGCAACAAGAACAGTAAAAAACAGCTCCAGAAAGCTTGTTCATCCTGAACTTGCACTTCCCAAACTCTAGAAATGGGAAAAAAAATACTAAATTTCCATTGCCTAGAAACCCCTCCCCCCTCCATCCATCCCAGTCCATGATATTTTTGTTATAGTCTGAACAAGCTCTAAAGTTTCTCAAGTACATCACAGGAGAGTTCTCACTTGTGCCTTTTTATGCTCTTATAAACAATGTGTAAAGAAATCTGAGATCCTTCCTTCAACATGGATCAACAGTGGTAGAGAATGTTCCATCCTCTGAATGTTCCATACTCTATGTTCCACCTGAGGAAGATGGGTCCTGAAATGCAGCAGCTTGGAACGTTCCTACTCATGACCACAGAATGTGAGCTCAGATCTATAGGGATGCAGAGGTCACATAGGCTCCTAAGCTGAATATGGGCCCCAGAGTAGATCAAATCAATGAGACTTACAGTCAACAATATTTATACACCTTTCCCATATTTGGGAGCTACTCTCTTCCCTGATCCAGCTTTCTGGTCCTTTTTTCAGCCATGACATCATCTCCCCAGACAATAACTTGGATCCAGATGTCAGGTTCAGGTAAAAAAAAAACTAGTATAGTCATGGGCCCTTTGGAATATAACTAAAATAGGAATTCTGAACTATTCCAGCCTTTAGGTTCATGATTAGTCAACAATTTGTTTGGCTTTATATGTTAACTTTTTTTTCAGATTCCAGATGCTAGCATGATGCCAACCTGACTTCCCTGGGTAGACGACGCCACCAATGTCTCCTCGAGCCCCACTTCCCCAAGCCCTACCCTGCTAGCCAAACAGAGATACAGGCTGGGAGTATGGACTGACCTGTCAACACCCATGTTCAGCAATTACAAAGCCAGATCTTCCACCTTCTGCACCCCATAATGTCCCTGGGTCCATACTCCCAGAGGGTTAAAGAATAGGAAAGCTACCAGGGGAGGGGATTTGTGTGGAGTAGTACCCCTCTTATCCTATGGTCTTTGTCAGTGTTTCCTTTTATAAATAAAAATTAAAGAAGGAGGAGGAGGAGGAGGAGGAGGAGGAGGAGGAAGAGGAGGAGAAGGAGAAGGAATCCAAGGTCCAAGTGATGAAGAGATTAGCTCCAAGTCACAAGCGATGAAGAGATTTGCTCCAAGTCACACGAAGAGAGAAAGAGACAGAGCTGAGGCTTGATGGCAGGCCTTCTGCATGGAGAGCACTCTGCTTCCTTTATTCACTGGCATATCCAATAACTACTTGCTGAGTGAGCATGGACTTTGCACTAAGGTATCATCCCAGAGCTAAAGATTCCTTAGAGAGGAAAGCCACATCTCTGCTGTCACAGAGCCTCTGTTTTAGTGACAAGAGATGCATCAGAAATAAGCTACTTCTTCCCTAATAACAAATAAATGAGGGGCTGGGTGGTGGTGCACCTGGCTGAGTGCACATGTTACAGTGCTCAAGGACCTGGGTTCAAGCCCCTGGTCCCTACCTGCAGGGGTAAGCTTCACAAGGAGTGAAACAGTGCTGCAGGTGTCTCTCTGTCTCTCTCTCTATATATATATATATATCTATCTCCCTCTTACTGTCAATTTCTGACTATCCAATAAATAAATAAAGATAATTTTTAAAAATTAAAAAAATAAAAAGTAAATGATTTGCAACTGCACAGACTATGTGTGCTAGGAAGAAATAATTAAGGAGGGCAGGGGGTGCGGGGAGGTTAGATAGCATAATGGTTATGTGTGGAGACTCATGCCTGAGGCTCCAAAGTCCCAGGTTCAGTCCCTTGTACTACCAAAGGCCACAGCTGAACAGTGCTCTGGTTAGGAAAAACCATAACAAACAAAAGAGAAATAATTCAGGCAAGGTAAGGTAGTCAACAGAAGTGGTTGGATGGTAGTGAAGTTAAAGAATCTTTTAGCAAGGCTACCCAGGGAATCATATCTCTTGAGCAGAGATCTGAATCAGGTCAGAGAGTTAATTATGTAACTATCCACAGAAGTGACATGACAGGCAGAAAAGAAAGGACAAAGGTCCTGGGGGGTACCTTTGTAGGGGTGGTGGGGAGGGATGGTGCATGGCTGCACACCAGGTTAAGTGCACATAGTATGAAGTGCAAGGACCTGCACAAGTATCCTGGTTCCAGCCCCCGGTTCCCCACCTGCAGGGGAGTCATTTCACAAGCAGTAAAGCAGGTATGCAGATGTCTCTCTTTCTGTTCCCCTGTCTTCCTTTCTCCTCTCAATTTCTCTCTGTCCTATCCAATAAAATGGAAAAAATGGCTACCAGGAGTAGTGGGTTCATAGTACAATCACCCAGCCCCAGCGATAACCCTGGAAGGAAAAAAAAGAAGTGGGTGCATGTTTGTCAAGTTTTCTTTCTGTTTGTTTGTTTTTAGACTTATTATTCATTAAAGGAGAGGAGCCGGAAGAGAGAACCAGAGCATCCCAGCAATCACTCTGACACATGAGATTCCAGGGGTTGAACTCAGGACCTTGTGTTTGACAGGCCAACTCTTTATCCACTGCACCAACTCCTGGGGCAAAGCTTGCCCAGTTTAAAGAACAATATGTTCCTTAACCAGAACATTAATCGTACTGATTGTTACTAGGTGTTACTTGAAGAAGCAGTCTGTGATTCAGTAATCTTCAGAGCCTCTGGGTAAAGCAGACTTTTTTAAAAAGCCTCCAATACAAATGTACCATATGCATCTTTGGAGAGAGCTACAGTGTGAAGCATTGCATAATGTTATTCAGGCATGGAAACCTTTCCTCAAGGAGCATCTCATGGGATTACTGTTCCACAGAACACTCTGGAAAACGCTGCACCACACCCTGCTTTTACTGGAAAGAGGAAGTAGCGCTAGGAACTAAAACTGTAGCCACTGTGCAAGGGCAATGGGAGACATCCGTGGAGGCACAAAAATTCCAGCAAGCAACTGCCTGATCCACCCCCCACAGGGGTGAGAGTGTTCAGCCAATCCTGGTTTGTTTGTTTTGTTTGTTTGTTTGTTTTTGTTTTTTGGTCAGCTATCTGAAATTACTCTTGGTCCACACTTCCTGTCTGGACTTCTGGTGTTTTCCATGACTGAACCCTGGTTAGCCGATTCTGAACCCTGATGACCTTCCTCAGCTCTCTCATTTGGGGAAACAGAAGCTGGGCAGAACCGGAACAAGTAGAAATCTGCTTAGATAGTGCTTCTCCCCAGGTGGGGGGTGGGAATAAGTATGGGAGGACCCTGATGTGTTGAATCAAGTGTGCAATTGGTGGCCTACAGCCTAGAGAAGGATACTCAGCTCAGGTTGTGGCACTATGCACTAAGTTCTGGCTGTCGCCAGCACCTTCAGAAAGTGACTTAGTCACTTGTGGTGGTGCTAGAGATTGAGCCTGGGACCTCACAGATGGGAGATGCTGCAGAGGAACAAACTCCCATCTGGCAGAAGAACAGGCAGTTGTGAAGAACATCAATTACTGTTTCACTAAAAAATTCCCAAGCTCCCAGCAAGCTATGAGGCCAGGAAATGAATGGGAA
This sequence comes from Erinaceus europaeus, assembly GCF_950295315.1. NCBI lineage: Eukaryota > Metazoa > Chordata > Mammalia > Eulipotyphla > Erinaceidae > Erinaceus > Erinaceus europaeus. The sequence goes on along the minus strand of NC_080168.1, from coordinate 95,784,070 downwards.
GCTGGTGGTATGGACCAGGCAAGGCCAGCCAATTTAGCAAAGAATGAGAGGGACAGGAAGTAGGCTTGGACTCCCGAGAGCCTGGCAGAGGTCAGCTGGGCCTGTCGCACCAGAGAAGACTGTAAGAATGGAGTGGCAGGTCACAGGGTTATCACCATGCAGGTTGGGTCCACATCACAACAGAAGAGTGCCAACAAGAGCCATCTGTTGATTTTTAAAGATAAACTGTATAAATTAAGGTTACTTGCAGATGTTACTCTTAAAATATGTAAAAGATAAGAGATCAAGTGTAAATGCTAAAAGAAGTCTTTTACTGTCTACAAGACTTCTTCCTCCCACCCCCTTTCCAGGAAGAGAGGGACTTTATTCTTATTTTTTAAAAAAAGTGGTGGGGGGAGTGAGGCAGCAACACTAGAGGCCTGAGGAAGAGTGGTGGGCCAGGCTTGTTGCTCCAGACCCCTGAATGCCCTCTCTCTGGTCCAGAGGGGTGGTTGGTAATAGAGGCAGTGGTATTGGGGATGGGGATGGGAATGGTACAGAACAAGGGAGAGGCAGGCAGACACTCATGAGAAAAATTCAAGTTGAATAAAAACAGAGCCAGGAAGCCTGACCTTGGGACCAGCTATGAAGCCTTCCAGTCACCATGAAGATCCTGGTGTCAGCCCCCTCTCCACCCCACACCCAGAGAGGTTGGGAGGGAGGCCAGGTATGTTGACACCTGCCCTGCCCCCCCCAACACCTCCCATATTCAGGACTTTCACAGGACCTTGCAAAAGATCTGACTAAGAACTTGACCACAAATTAACAAATCCATCCTAGATGTAGGTTGCCTTGGCATAGGAGTTTTAAAAGTCAACTCAGAACTACCATCTTTGTACGATTGAGAAATTCTAGCAAAAGCAGCAAACGCCTCATACCCTGCAACAGAATCTGTAGACATTTCCTCTTCAGGTGGCATAATGGAAATAATGAAATTTAGAAGATTTACTATAACTTTTATTAAGTGGCAAGGGCTTGCTGGCAGTCAGACATTTTACACACAGTTAACATTAGCAATAAGCTAACAGTACTATGTGTAGACACAGGCATAGAAGCGGAGGTTCAAAAAGGCTGAGTAGCATAAACAATGCCACTAGGTTCTTTAAATGGTAGGGCTCAGATACAGACCCAAATAACAAACTCCTAGCCTACACTGTTTATTTATTACCACAGGCCAGTTAGCTCTGAGAAGCTCAAGCACAGAGATCATTAAATTCCTTCCTAGGACACCCATCTACACACTTGCAATTGCAATTTATAAAATACTTTTTTTACACTCTTTGTCAAATGTTTGGGGGTTGGTGAATAAAAATATACATTATGCTGTGAGAAAATGATAAGAGATGCTAGGTATATATTTTAGAGAGTTTCATTTATTATTGTTATTATTACCAAAGCACTGTTGAGCTCTGGTTTATGGTGGTGCCAGGGACTGAATCTTACAGATTCAAGCATGAAGGTCTTTTGCATAAACAGTTTGCTATCTCTCCAACTTTAAAAATATTTATTATGGCACATATTCTTGGACTGGATTCAATGCTCTAAGTCACCCATGTGTCACCAGCTTTGGGTCCTTGTGTGAAGCAGCTGGTTTAAGAGTTCCCTGTGAGATACTAAAGGTACTCACAGAACTAGTCTGTTCCTTGCCGATTCTGGGAAACCTGTCATTCTTCTCATTCTTCTGCACTCTTTAAACTACTCTTTAACTCTGAAGACCTTTCCAGAAACAGTTTTTAAAAAGCAGCCAAATCTTGGAATAGTGGAGAGGAAGTGTTAGGGGGATACTCACTGCAAACTCTAGTGTACTTCTGCTTTCAGGTATATATTTTGCAGTAGTTTACGGATAGGTGTGAACATATGCTCTCTCTCACAGAAACTGGTCTATATCTAGGTTTTGGGACTTTGTTAGAAAGTGAACCACCTGAGATGGAATTAGAGTGTACTATGAAAGGAAAGGTCTCACCCATAACACTTGCTCTCCACTATTCCAAGCTTTGGGTCCATGATTGCTCAACAATTTGTTTGGCTTCGTATGTTAACTCTCTTTTCAGTCACCAGGTTCCAGATGTCATCAGGATGCTGGCCAGGCTTCCCTGGAGTGAAGACCCCACCAATGTGTCCTGGAGCTCAGCTTCCCCAGAGACACACCCTACTAGGGAAAGAGAGAGGCAGACTGGGAGTATGGACCGACCAGTCAACGCCCATGTTCAGCGGGGAAGCAATTACAGAAGCCAGACCTTCTACCTTCTGCAACCCACAATGACCCTGGGTCCATGCTCCCAGAGGGATAGAGAATGGGAAAGCTACCAGGGGAGGGGGTGGGAATCTATGGAGATTGGGCGGTGGGAATTGTGTGGAGTTGTACCCCTCCTACCCTATGGTTTTGTTAATTAATCCTTTCTTAAAGAAAAAAAAAAAGCAGCCAAATAACTAGGAAGTTGGCCACCAGGTCTATGTGACATCTTCATGGATCCTCCTGTACTTGATCACTTTTTTCTAGCTCCCTCCAATTTATCATCTCACAGTTAAATATCACTCACATGATTAACTCAAGAACTAGCTCCTTTCTGTTCAGCTTGCTTTCATCTGAATAAAGTATCCAATTTTTTAATAAGCCTGATATTGTGTACCAGTCATATGTCCCCACAAGAGAGAAACAGAGATGGAGACACAGACAGAGAGAAAGGAGGGGTTGTTTCCAATAAAGCAGCCAGTTATTGGCATTGCTTATGTATTTTACTCTTATTGATATGATTATGCATTTACACATTATTTTAATCTTCAGACCACTGCAATGCACAACAAGGGGAGAAAATAGTACCCAAACTCAACTACAATGATAGGTTGACAGCATGTAATTTACATAATCCCTTAGGATTGCTTGAGTCATTCATCCTCAGTTAACAACTATCTGTGTAAAAACATGCTTTAGCCACATCAGCATAATATGTACTCTGTTGGAGTAGGGCACCAAAGTAAAATCCCTGGGTTGAGGGTGAGGGTGGATGTTCAGCTTCATGGGGTGGGGGGTGGGGGGCGCACAGTCTTTTGGTGTTGGGAATGGTATTTATTGGTATTTAATGGTACACTCCTATCAATTTGTAGTCATATAAATCACTATTTAAGTAATATGAGAGGAGAAAAAATTGATTGAATGTCTCAAACTTTTTAAACCACAGACTGAGTCTTTTTAATACATAGGCTGAGTCTTTGATATGTTGACTCTCTTAAAAGCTTAGACCAGGGAGAACAGAAGCAACTGGCACAGCTATATGCAAATAATGTCAAAGAACATAAATTATGGTGATATTGTGTATGATACAGCAAATCCTAACAAAGGGATATTTCAAAGTTAACCCAATCACCAAATAATGTGATTATAGTAATAACTATCTGTTGTCTTCTTAAACCTTAAGACAGCAGGATCCTCCCGCTTCCTTTTTATATCCTAAATTTCCCCTAGTCCTGGAACCTCTAGGGTACAGCTCACTTTCCTACATGCTTCTCCCAATTCATACCAAATGATATTTATTGCATCTGCTGACCCCAACCTAATCAACTCAAGGAGTACTACCTCAGCATGCTTCACTTCAGACTGTGTCCAGAGACGTCAGGCATGGAATGTCATTACTCGGGTGAGACCTTTCCTTTAATAGTATTCTCTAATTCCATTCCAGAAGGTTCACGTCCTAACACAATCCCAAAACCTAGATATAGACCAGGACCCGTAAGATAGAGCATATGTTCACATATATACATGAATTAGGGCAAAATATATACCTGAAAGCAAAAGTACACAATAGTCTGTAGTGAGTCAGTATAAAGTTCATAATGAAATAGTGTCTACCTAGACTTAGATACCCTTCTCACCTACTTCCTATTAAAGTTCTCTCACTCACTCCAAAGCTAAGGTCATCAAAGCAAAGACTACAAAAGCTGAATAAGGGCAATAGACTGGCATATTTTAATGATGACTCTTTAGTCACTATCAGGCCACCCCATCAGCTGGGGCTTTATTCAGGGAGTCCAGAGATTCCCAAACAGACATGATGGGTCTAGACCTCAAATAAATCCCTCTCTCCATTGTTATCAGTCATTCCTATCAGGAACAACACAATAGACACCTTTGTGGGCCCCCATAGGACCTTGCCCTCAACTTGGATCAACAATAGTAGAGAATGTTCCATCCTCCGAAGGGATGCTGGACAATATACTCTATACTACACCTGAGGAAGATGGGTCCTGATATTGGGGCAGCTTGGAATGTTCCTACTCATGACCACAGAATGTGAGCTCAGATCTACAGGGATGCAGATGTCACATAGGCTCCTAAGCTGAATATGGGTCTCAGATCACATCAAGTAGATGGGGTTTACAGTCAACAATATTTATATACCTTTCCCATGTTTAGGAGCTACTCTCTTCCCTGATCCAGCTTTCTGGTCCTTCTGCCAGCCATAACATCACTCCCCAGACAATAATTAGGATCCACCTGCATATTAGATTTCAGGCTCAGGCAAGAAAAAAAAAAACAAACACTAGTATAGCCACAGGCCCTTTGGAATACAACTAAAATATGCCTACTAGCTATCTACAAAATGGAGGGCCCCCCAACTCTTCGTTTGCACTATTCCAGCCTTTAGGTCCATGATTGGTCAACAACATGTTTGGCTTTGTATGTTAACTCTTTTTTCAACCACCAGGTTCCAGATGCTAGCATGATGCCAATCTGACTTCCCTGGACAGACAATCCCACCAATATGTCCTGGAGCTTTGCTTCCCCAGAGCCCTTCCCTACTAGGGAAAGAGAGAGACAGGCTGGGAGTCTGGATCAACCTGTCGACACCCATGTTCAGTGGGGAAGCAGTTACAGAAGCCAGACCTTCCACTTTCTGCACCCCACAATGACCTTGGGTCCATACTCCCAGAGGGTTAAAGAATAGGAAAGCTATCAGGAGAGGGGATGGGATATAGAGTTCTGGTGGTGGGAACTGTGCGAAGCTGTACCCCTCTTATCCTATGGTTTAGTCAATGTTTCCTTTTTATAAATAAAAAAATAAATTAAAAAGTATGTACTCTGATGCTCATGATCATATCTTAGAAAGATTAAAAATATTTCTCATCATTTATATTAGCAATCTCCATCCCCATACTATACCCATACATAAAAACATAAAATTTTGTTTGTTTTTACCAGAGTATCTGGCAGTACAGCTCTAGCTTATGAAGGTGCTTAGGACTGAACTTGGGACCTTTGGTGCCTCTGGCATGGAAGAGTTTTCTTTTTTTTTAATTTTCTTTATATGTATTTATTTATTTATTTATTTATTTTCCCTTTTCTTGCCCTTGTTGCTTTATTGTTGCTGTAGTTATTATTGTTGTTGATGTTGTCATTGTTGGATAGGACAGAGAGAAGTGGAGAGAGATGGGGAAGACAGAGGGGGAGATAAGGGTAAACACCTGCAGACCTGCTTCACCACCTGTGAAGCGACCCCCCCTTCAGGTGGGGAGCTGGGGGCTCGAACTGGGATCCTTACGCCGGTCCTTGGGCTTCGCGCCATGTCCGCTTAACCTGCTGCACTACCGCCCAATCCCCGGAAGATTTTTCTTTTTTTTTCTTTTTTTTTATTTTTATTTTTTTTATTAAAGAAAGGATTAATTAACAAAACCATAGGGTAGGAGGGGTACAACTCCACACAATTCCCACCTCCCAATCTCCATATCCCACCCCCTCCCCCTATAGCTTTCCCATTCTCTATCCCTCTGGGAGCATGGACCCAGGGTCATTGAGGGTTGCAGAAGGTAGAAGGTCTGGCTTCTGTAATTGCTTCCTCGCTGAACATGGGCGTTGACTGGTCGGTCCATACTCCCAGTCTGCCTCTCTCTTTCCCTAATAGGATGGGTCTCTGGGGAAGCTGAGCTCCAGGACACATTGGTGGTGTCTTCAATCCAGGGAAGTCTGGCCGGCACCCGGAAGATTTTTCATATAGCCATTATGCCATCTCCCTGTCCCCAAACCATCTATAGTTAAAAGATACTTTTCAATATCTTCAAATTATAATCAGGAGCAAAATTAATTCATTGGCATAAATCCACCAGAAAAGTAACTAACAGTAGGCAGTCTGGAATCTAGTTCAACATTAAAGGTACTGCATAAAATTCCTTTGCAGTAAAATGCAAAAAAATATAATGAAAAGGAACAAAGAGTTTAGCCATGTTTGCAGAAAAGTGGTAAATTTCAATATTTTCCCTACCTCAATAAACTGAAGCCAAATATGTAATTTAGTTTGCTGTTTAAATGGGTTTGTTGTTGTTGTTTGTTTTACCAGAGCACTGTTCAGCTCTGCCTAATGGTGATACGGAGGCATGAACTTAGAACTTTGGAACTTTAGGCATAAGAATCTCTTTGCATAATCATTATGTTATCTACACACACCACACACACACACACACACACACACACACACACACACACACACCGCCTTTAACTGTTTAACTTAGTTCTTTGAAACTATATCCACTCTTCTTGCCTACTATCTGATTTGTTGCAGCTTCAAACGATTTGTTTTAGTATTTGGAACCAAAGTAATGTCATTAGATATACAAGTGAACTTATTTATCTTAGGGCAATAGAACAGCTTCCCTTTGTCCTTGATAACCTGAATTCCACTACCAAAAATGCATTTCTTTGGGTGAAGAAGTTGTTCATTACTAAAAACATAAACTTTCTCTTTTTTATTGCACATCAAAAACATAGGGGGGTATTTTTTTATTTTTTGAAGATTTATTTTGAGTGGTTGTGCACCTGGTTGAATGCATGTTACAATGCTCAAAGACCCGGGTTGAGCCCCGAGACTCCACCTGCAGGGAGAAAACTTTGCCAGTGGTGAGGCAGTGCTACAGGTGTCTCCCTTTCTCCTTCTCTGTCTCCCCTACCTTCTTGATTTCTGGCTGTCTCTAGTCAATAAAAAAAGATAATAAAAAAATGTAAGAAGGGCAAAGCCAAGATGGCGACTTGGAGGCAGCTGCTGGTGTGAGCTCCAACAACTGCTGGAAAGGGTAGGATACTGGCCAACAACAGGACAGTGAATAAGGGGTCCTAAGTATGACACCAAGAAGGTGACTATAACTCAATTTGGGTTAGAAAACAGAGAAAAAAGAAAGGAAATTTTCTGATTACTTCTGAAGTTGCACCCCTCTCCCCTACCCTATAACCAGACCCTAGCAGGCTCCCCACAGAGCTTTTTTCTTTATCAAGAGACCTGGCTCACCAGGGGTGTGATTCCAATCCTTTCCCTTTCTGATTCCCTTTGCTATTTTTTTTTCTTCTTCTTCTTTCTAAGTGGTTTAATCTTAATTGGAGTGACAAATATCTAACCAATCAGATCCTCAACCCACCTGGGAAAGACTACTTGGAAGGGTTTTTTTGTTTTTTTGTTTTTAACAATTGGCTGTCTTTGCTCAGGCTGCCTGAGCCAATCAGGAGCCATCTAAGCTGCAGACTGACTGTTAGGGTTTTATACTCTGTTCTATTCTATTATTACTAATATAGATAGATAGATAGATAGATAGATAGATAGATACATACATACATACATACATACATACATACATACATGTTCTTTTCCCCCCTTCCTTCAGGTTAACCAAAATTAACTTTTAGTGTATTTTCCATTGCTAGGTGACCGGGTGTCCTATCCATTGTGAGAGGAATTTGTTTCACTCTACCTACCTTCTCTATCCACTCTCCCTCTTCTCCTTCCTCCTAGCTAATTTTAAAAAAATAAATAACTCTTTCCTTTCACTGCTTTTTTTTTCTTTTCTTTTCTTTTTCTCATTCTTGTCTTCCTTTCTTCTTCTGCTTTCTGAATTCACTGATACTCATTTGTGAATTATTTTGGGGAAGAAATCTGACTCAGAGTGGACTCTCTTTGTGTGTGTCTCTTCTCTACTTCCCTTACTCCTCTTGCTACCCCTAGAATTTACAGTGGACAGTAGATTTGCATAATTGTCTATTCTTGCTATCCCTTTTTTCCTGTCTCTTTTTCATTTGGATTTGGTTGCTATTTTTTCTTGGACTGGAGGAATTGTTTGGCTAACTGATGTTAGTTAAGCTGATTCAATCCTTGCTTTAATTACTATTGTAATTTCCGAGGTTGGTGACTGCATTTATCATAAAGGTATTTAGTATAGGGTGGCTTGTACTCAAAACACAACAACTGAAGAACAACAGAACATAAAAATAAAAAACACATCAATTGAAAAAAAAAAATGGTTAAACCAAGAGCAAATAAAACTGCTACTACAATGAATGAAGACAAGAGTCCAGAAGAAACTACAAATCAGTCAGAAGTAACCATAGATAAGAAAAGTATGCAAGCAACAGTAAACTTAATAATCACAGAAGTGAAGACAACTATAGAGGAAAGGGCTAGCAGAATTAGGGAAACAACAGCTGAGACCCTCAAGGAAAATACTAGCTACCTCGAGGTAATTAGAGAACTGAAAGCTGAAATAGCTGAACTGAAGAAGAAGCTGAGAGAAGGGAAAGCAAACTAACAGAAGCAGAAAACAGATTTAGCCAGAGGATGAACAGAGAAAAATAAGAAAGAGGGGAGTCAGGCTGTAGCGCAGCGGGTTAAGTGCAGGTGGCACTAAGCTCAAGGACCGGAGTCAGGATTCCAGTTCGAACCCCCGGCTCCCCACCCGCAGGCAGGTCCCTTCACAGGCGGTGAAGCAGGTCTGCAGGTGTCTGTCTTTCTCTCCCCCTCTCTGTCTTCCCCTCCTCTCTCCATTTCTCTCTGTCCTATCCAACAACAACGACATAAATAGTAACTACAACAATAAAACAACAAGGGCAACAAAAGGGAATAAATAAAATTAAATTTAAAAAAAAAGTTCTTTGAAAAAAAATAAGAAAGAGGTAAAAGAGCTCAAAAAGAGATTGAGAGACACTGAAAACAACAACAGAGACAGATGGGATGATCTCAAAAGAAGTAACATTCGTATAATTGGCCTGCCAGAGGAAAAAAAGTTTAAGATTTATTTTATTGGACCTAGTGGGGGTTGTACTGTTATATGGAAAAGTGAGAAATGTTATGCATGTACAAACTATTGTATTTACTGTCGAATGTAAAACATTAATTCCCCAATAAAAAAAATTTAAATAAAAATATTTTTTATTTATTGCATATAAAAGAGAGGATTTCACATGAAACACAGAGAGAAACAAGTCAGAGCACCACTTTGGCACATGTGGCACTGGGAGTCAAACCAGAAACCTCAGGCATGAAAAATCTAATGCTCCCCCAGGTCCCTTCTTTTCTGAGATACCAGGAGGACTTTATTAAAAGACAAACTTATGGACCCCAAGTGCAGTTCTGACTCTTCTAGTAGAGGGGCTACAATTTTCCATTTCTAACAAATGTCTCAATAATACAAATAATCTTTTCCCCAGAACCACACTTTGAGAATTTAGTATATATTTCATCTACAGATCTGGGGTGATAACCATCAGGAAAACTATGTAAAGAACTGCTAGGATGTGTAATGTTGGACCCAGGGCTTTGAGCAGTAGGATAGAAAAAAAGAAAATAGGGCACTGGGCATTGGCGCCCACCAGGTTAATCGCATATAATACAAAGTGTAAGGACCCCCGTTCCATCCCCCGGCTCCCCACCTGCAGGGGAGTCACTTCACATGCTGTGAAGCAGGTCTGCAGGTGTCTTTCTTTCTCTCCCCCTCTCTGTCTTCCCTTCCCCTCTCAGTTTCTCTCTGTCCTATCCAGTAAAACGCAGAAAAAAAGAAATGGCCACCAGGGGCAGTGGATTGATTCCTAGTGCAGGCACCAAGCCCCTGCAATAACCCTGGAGGAAAAAAAAAAAAGAAAAGAAAAGAAACACTGAAGGTATAATGAGAAAAGATACCACTACTTACAATTTCCAATTTAGATATTTGATGCAAGATTTTACAAGAAGAAAACCACCTTTCCCAATCTTAAACTTAAGAACACAAACACATGGGAGTCTGGCGGTAGAGCAGCGGGTTAAGTGCGCATGCCGCAAAGCTCAAGGAATGACATAAGGATCCTGGTTTGAGCCCCCGGCTCCTGACCTGCAGGGGAGTCCCTTCACAGGCGGTGAAGCAGGTCTGTAGGTGTCTTTCTCTCCCCCTCTCTTTCATCTCCTCATCTCTCTATTTCTCTCTGTACTATCCAACAAAAATGGCATCAATAACAACAATAATAACTACAACAATAAAACAGCAAGGGCAACAAAAGGAAATAAATAAATAAATATTTAAAAAACACAAACACTGTCTTATTAGAGTCCAAACATAAAGGCAAACTACTTTGTTGAAAGAAGTATTTCTACATTAAACTAAGGAAAGTAAAATGTGTAAATGTGTGCTACTCAATACTCAAATAATGAAAAAGTAACCAGCTTTTCTTGAAATAATGACTAGCTAAGTTTATATTTTGTTATCTTTAGTTATTTCTCTCTCTGTGTGTGTACATATATATATATGTGTGTGTGTATATATATATATATATGTACTATTTCTCCCTAATTGCTGTATAAGACTCTCATTGAATCTTAATTAACTCCTTTAAATACAGTTATTTCTATGAAAAATCATTTATTATGTCCTCAGTCTTCCCTTTGTATTTATCCACAAAACCTCTCACAGGTCAAGAAAGAACCATTTTCTTCCTTTTTCTCTTTTTCAATCTATTATTGAAAAAGGAAAAAAAATACTTGAATTTATTTGCAAAAATATCATACGTGTATATTAACATTTGGCAAAATAATGCTTTTAATACTCTTCCTACTCTACTCCCAAGACAGCTGAATATTCACAAGATAATTGCAGGAAGCACCCTAAAATATTAATTCATGGTGATGTAATCCTATAATTTACATCTTGTACATTTAAAGTAATAGAATACATCCTGTCATTGAAACTCTACTTATAATCATATTTAAAGATGATACATCAAAAATGCAAAGTTCAAGTCATCTGTGAATCTGACTACTTACTCCATAAGACTGGGCTGGGGGTGGGGGAATTGATAATGAGTTTTCTTCTAGAACAAGAAAGAAAAAGGTGCATTTCAATTTTGGATTGGTTCTTTGACCATTCAAATCTCAAGAAATAAGGGAGAATGAGTCTGAGTTCCTTTTAAAGTGTCATCTCTTCAGGAAGTATCTCTTGCCTACGCTGTTATTTCTCCCACACTGTCCGACCAGTTAGGGGTGAGTTGAAAACAAAAAAGGGAGCCTTTACTATGCCAATCATGGCATTCATTCAGCAAATATCACAACAGTAGCAACATAAAAATGAATTTAATAACCTAATTTTAATATTAAAACATTCCAGGGGGACTGGGAGGTGGTGTACATGGTTAAGGGCATATGTTACCATGTGCAAGGACCCTGGCCCCACTCCCCACCTGCAGGGGAAATGTTTCACAGCAGTAAAGGAGGTCTGCAGGTCTCTCTCTCTCTCCCTCTCCCTCTCCCTCTCAATTTCTCCCTGTCCTAGCCAAAAACAGAAGAAGATAAAAGGAAAAATGGCCCCAAGAGAGGTAGATTTATGTGTTGGCACTGAGTCCCAGCAATAACCTTGGTGGTAACAAAAATAATAATAATAAAAAGTATAGGCAAAGGAGATAGAATAGTGGTTACACAAAGACTTTTATGCCTAAGACTTGTAAGTCCTTGGGTCAATACCCACCATCATCATAAGGCAGAACTGAACTGAGCTCTGGTTATACAATAATGATAAAATAAAAGCATTATGTAAGAATATGTGTTTTTATTATTGCCTATGAAGCAGTTTCCAAACAGGGAAAAAAATCTGCCAATTGTTATGGGTCTAAATGACTTTCAATCTATTTTTCCAACTGATGAATATCATGACTTTACCTGCTCATATAAATGTAGGCCTCAGCATTTTGTTTGCTTTATTGTATTTTAACCTCAGTTTTATGGGAAGGTGAATTTTTTTTGGTTTGAATATATGGTGAACAAGTGATTTCTCACCCCAGCTTTAATATGATGAGAGTTAAACTTACATGATGTCTATTTAGCTGTTTATAAAATATATGGTTCATTTTTCTTCAACCTTTCAACTGTGCTAGAAATACTGGGCAACAGGAAAGAGTGAGTGAATCCATGACTCACCAGCTTATTAGGCTGCCCTTCACAGTGACTATCAATGCTGCCATCAGTCTCATCTTTATGAGATGATAAAGAAAGGTAACCTGTGCGAAGGAGTTAGTTCAATGATCCAAAATGTCATTGCTCAACACTAGAGATGCATTAAGTTGTAGTCCTGTAATTGGAAAACACAATATGGAGCCTTCAGAGGCTGGCGGGCCAGCTGGTCAACAAAACAGCCAGCCATTATAACAGCAGGAGGAAATGTCACACAGCTCTTTGCTAAATGCACCATAGGATTTATTTTGCAAATGCTTTTCTTCTTCTCTTTTATTAGTTCCTTTACAGCTTCTATTTGCTTTAACTTCTGGATAAAACATACTTTACAATGACGGGGTCCTTGCTGAAAATCACTTATACTCATTTCTAGAGGACACTGTCTCTGTCTAACTGTAACAAATAATACTTGTGGTCACTTGGGAAAGTAGCAGAGATTGCTGTTAAATCAACAACACAATGAAATATAGGAAGACTCTGGTTCTATGCATTTTCCCATGGTGAGATTGTTTGATATTCTATGATCACACTATTTCAACCAGTTATACAAAAAATATGCAGTTAATACACAAGTTAAGATATATATACACAGAAATCAAAATGCAGAGATTCAGAATCTATAATTAGTGGTTAAGTTAAAGAAATGTTGTGATACTAACAACTGATGAGTGGCTGAGCAAGTTGTGATATATATATATATATATATATACATACATATATATATATATATATATATATATATATATATATATACTACTCAGCTATAAAAAATGGTGACTTCACTGTTTTCAGCCTATCTTGGATGGACCTTGAAAAATTCATGTTAAGTGAAGTAAGTCAGAAACAGAAGGATGAATATGGGATGACCTCACTCTCAGGCAGAAGTTGAAAAACAAGATCAGAAAAGAAAACACAAGTAGAACCTGAACTGGAATTGGTGTATTGCACCAAAGTACAAGACTCTGGGGTGGGTGGGTAGGGAGAATACAGATCCAAGAAGGATGACAGAGGACCTAGTGGGGTTTGTATTGTTATACGGAAAACTGGGAAATGATATGTATGTACAAACTATTGTATTTACTGTTGAATGTAAAACATGAATTCCCCAATAAAGAAATTTAAAAAAAAAAGAAATGTTGTGATAAAGCTACCAAAATATATCTTGAGACATAGTTAAACAGAAGTACTTGAAAGAGATGCATTATTCTGCATTCAGTGATCTTACCAACCACACACATACAAAAAAAAAAATGCAATAGGAAACATACTTGATATAATGAAGAATCATTAGAGTAAAAAGAACAGAAGAGCATACATATAACTGAATGAAGACCTAAACAGAAACAAACATATATTATCGCATAGGAAACCATGATGTCAAACAGTAAATTTGATTATCCTTAAAAAAGAGAAATCTTGGGAGTCCCGCGGTAGAGCAGCGGGTTAAGTGCATGTGGTGCGAAGCGCAAGGACCCGCGTAAGGTTCCCTGTTCCAGCGTAAGGATTCGGGTTTGAGCCCCCAACTGCAGGGGGCCGCTTCACAAGCACTGAAGCAGGTCTGCAGGTATCTATCCCTCTCTCCCTCTCCCTGTCTTCTCCTCCTCTCTCAATTTCTCTCTGTCCTATTCAGTGACAACAGCAATAACAACAACAATGGGGAAAAGATGGCCACCAGGAACAGTGGATTTGTAGTGTGGGCACCCAACCCCAATAACCATGGAGGAAAATAAATAAATAAATAAATAAATAAATAAATAAATAAATAAATACAAGAAGAAGAAGAGAAGAAAAAGAAGAAAGGAAAGGGCCTTTTACCATGTCAAAACTCCCCACTCTAAAGTTCAGTTGAATAGCAACATTTGCCCAACCCAAACCAAACCCATCCCCACAGAAAAGAGAAGCACTTATGCAAAGACAAGTGTGTTTGTTTGTTTGACTGTCTGACTGATTGATTTTTGGAGAGGGCTGTTTGTTTGTTTGCTGATCCCATCCCAAGACCCTTTATTAACCATGATTAAATCATGATGCTGCTTTCACAAAGAAGGTAATCGGCTGAAACCCTGTGAAATCTAGACAGGGGCTTTGAAATTGTGTTGCATGAAAGTGTGATGCTATTCCAAAATAATATTGTAATTATTTTGATGTCAAACCTTATAGCACCTTTTCCTCTATAAATATATTTCCCACTGTATTTTCTGTATTTTTGAAGCATCTTCCTATCCTGCAGCTCCATTGTGAGTCTCTGGAGATATAATTGCCACTGATGTCCTAATTGATCTCTCTACTTGATATCTGCCCCACTATAATCCATTCTGGATAGAAAAGCAGCCTTTTGTGCTTGCTTATGCATGCACACATTCTCACTCTCATTAAAAAAAAAAAAAAATCAAGGTGGTCAGGCTGTAGCACAGCAGGTTAAGGGGTTAAGAGCATATGGCCCAAAACTCGAGGAACGGCATAAGGATCCTGGTTCGAGACCCCAGCTCCCCACCTTCAGAGGGGTGGCTTCACAAGTGAAGCAGGTCTGCAGGCATCTATCTTTCTCTCCCCATCTCTGTCTTCCCCTCCTTTTTCCATTTTTCTCTGTCCTATCCGGTGGCAACAACAATAATAATAACCACAGTAATGATAAAAAACAACAAGGGCAACAAAAAAGGAAAATAAATAAATAAAATTTTTAAAAAATCAAGTAAAAAGTTGGGCAAGGTTAAATTAAAACTATACATACAGATATAGATAGGCAGATATAGATATAAACATATCAGACTGGGAAGGTGACTCAGCAGTAGAATACATTTCTGATACCCTGGGTTCAATTTCTGGCATAATAATAATAATAACAACAATGTAAAAGTTTATTAGATAAAATTTACTGCCACAGAGGAGGACCTAATGGGGATTGAATTGTTATGTGGAAAGCTGGGAAATGTTATGCATGTACAAACTGTTGTATTTTACTATCAACTGTATTAAACACCACCCAATAAAGAATTCAAAAAAAAAAAAAAAACTTTACTGCCATGACAAAACTAAGGCATTATTTGTCCTGTTTCACTGTTGATATTTGCAATGATTATGGACAAGACTGCTGACTTCTTAGCACAAACTGAAAAGGTACTAACTGTACTAGTAGTCAGTGTTCTTCACCATGTTGCACAGAAAGCAAACAAACAATGCTACTCTTACTTTAAAATGTCCTCATTGAAGGAGTGGTGGTATAGTATAATGGTTATGCAAAGAGACTTTCATGCCTGAGGCTCTCAGGTCGCAGGTTCAATCCCCCATACCACCATAAGTCAGAGCTGAGCAGTGCTCTGGTAAAAAATAATAATAATAATAATAATAATAATTGAAGCACTAAAATGTATCAGTTTCTTGGATCTTGAACTCTGGACACTTTTATATGATAAAGTATAAATACACATAAAGTACTTCTGTAAGCCAAAATACATTGTTTCTAAAAAAAAAAAAAAAGTACTGATAAATGTTTGAGTGTGTGCTAAACTAGTCACTTTTTTTTTCAAGAACTACAGTTTTTACTTAAAAGAGCAGCTGAAAGAAAAACATGGAAACATGGTGATTCAGACCTGGGCATTAGGCAGACATTTTCTCAAAAAATAAATAAGGCAAAAGTATTTGTTGTCAATGATAAGAATTCAAGTTTCAAGTGAAAAATAGAATTAGAGAAAATTGGTATCTGTCATATTAAGCTTAACAGTTTCCCAGGGCTTAATTAATGGGTTTTCACATTAACTTCAACACAGGATGTTTATATATGCTTTGGTGAGCTAATATTTTCTTTTTCTTTCTTTCTTTTTTTTCCCTCTAGGGTTGTTGCTGGGGTTCGGTGCCCACACTACGAATCCACTGCTCCTGGTGGCCATTTTTTTTTTCATTTTATTGGACAGGACAGAGAGAAACTGAGAGGGGAGAGGAAGATAGAGATGGGGTGTGAAAGACACCTGCATACCTTACTTCACGACTTGTGAAGCAACCCCCTGCAGCTGGGGAGCCGGGGGCTCGAGCCAGGTCCTTGCATGGGTCTTTTGAGCTTTGCACTATGTGCACTTAACCCAGTGTTCCACCGCCAGAAACCCCTACCCCCACTAATATTTTCCAAGTGACCAATAAATAAATAATACAAAGCTTGTAAAAAAAGTTATAGATTGATTCAAAATAAAAAAAGACACCAATGGATTTTAATGTAACAGAACAGAAAAACATTCATTGACTTGGGTTCAGACTGTATACAGCTAACCATTTCTTCAACGTGCAACATGTTTATTACTGCTGTTGGAAATGGTTTAAATTTCTGTTTAAAATTTAAATATGTAAGTGTTGACATAACTTTTACAACCAAAAGTACTTTGGAAGACTCCAAATATTTTAAGAATTGTCTTTCTTTTTTCATTTCAGATAGAAACAGAAAAGGAGAGAGAGAAATAGAAGGAAAGAAGCATGACAGTACCACACCATCATTCATGTAATGTCCCTTGATGCCACATATGGTACTCCCACGTGGTACCCAGGGCTCAAACCCAGATCCTATCCATACTTAAGTGTGTGCTCTCTACCAAGTGAATTATCTCCCAGCTTCTTTCAATTCTTTTTAAAGGGGATGGCAAGTGTGATACCCATTAGCATGGGTAGGATTTGGGTTCAAGCCTCCAGCCCCTACCTGTTGGGGAAGCTTGCCAAGCAGTGGAGCAATGTTGCAGGTATCTCTCCTCCTCTCCCTCTCTTTCTCCCCTCCACTTCTCTGTCATTCTTAAAGAGAGGAGAGGAGAGGGGAGGGGGAGGGGAGGGGAGGGGGAGGGGAGGGCAGGGGGAGGGGAGGAGAAGGGAGAGGAGGGGAGGGGAGAGGAGGAGAAGGGAGGGGAGGGGGAGGGGAGGGGAGGGGAGGGGAAGGGAGGGGAGGGGAGAGGAGGAGAAGGGAGGGGCTGAGTGATGGAGCACCTGATTGAGCACACATCTTACAATGCACAAGGACCCTGGTTCAAGCCCCAGTCCCCACCTGCAGAGGGAAAGTTTTGTGAGTGGTGAAGTAGTGTTGCAGGTCTCTCTCTCTCTCCCCCTCCCTCCCTCTGTCCCTTCTTCCCTCCTAATCTTCCTCCCTCTTGATTTCTGACTGTCTCTATCCAATAAATAAATAAATATAATAAAAATTTATATTAAAAATTTTAAATGGGGGTCGGGCAGTAGCACAGTGGGTTGAGCACACATGGCATGAAATGCAAGGACTAGAGTAAAGATCCCAGTTCAAGCCCCTGGCTCCCCACCTGCAGAGGGGTCACTTCACAAGTGGTGAAGCAGGTATGCAGGTGTCTGTCTTTCTCTCCCCTTCTCTGTATTCCCTTCCTCTCTGTCCTATCCAACAACAATGACAGCAATAACAATAACAATAACAACAATAATAATAACAATAAACAACAAGGGCAACAAAAGGGGGGAAATGGCCTCCAGGAGCAGTGTATTCATAGTGCGGGCACCGAGCCCCAACGATAACCCTAGAGGCACAAAAAGAAAAAAATTAAAATGGATCTGACACCCAGAAGTTTGAGAATCATTCTCTTAGAGAAAAAAAAATAGAAAGAAGGATATTCTCACTGCCCTGTTACCCTCCAGTCATTTCTTCCCTCCTCCCTTCTCCATAAGCCCCACCAAACTAGTCTAGAGAAATGTCAGTCTGTTTCTTCTATCCAATCACATTATCTTTGTCTAATATCCCAACACAACATTCAGTAACAGGACACAATTTTACTATAAAGAGCGCCTGTGTTATCAAATTGAAAGCTGCCTATTTTGGAAGCTGATCTGACTTGCAACAACAAAACTATCTTCTCACTCTAACACATTTTCCCAGAGACCAGACAGAGCTCACCTGGTAGAACACACTTTTTATCATGCATGGGGCTTGATTTCAAGCTCCAGTTGCCAACTAGGAGCACCTGCACTAGGATAAAATCACGAATGCCAGTGGAGTGGTGGGATGCATTGGATCGACCTTCTCGTGGTGCATCCCGTGAGTACCCATTCATTGGGGAAACTGACGATCCTTCCTAGCCGACTGAATCCACATGGATCCCAGTCACTTTCAAAGCCAGCAACAAGCAGCTCCTGACAGCTTTCAACCTGACCTGTTGACTGGCTACAGAAGAAGGGCAAACGCTAGAAGAAGAAGTGGAGTGGTACTGTGGTATCATTACACTACTTCTCTCTCTTTTTCCCTGTCTCTATTTGATTTTTTTCCCTACCAGAGCACTGCTCAGCTATGGCTTATAGTGGTGCTGGAGATTAAACCTGTGAACTCAGAGCCTCAGGCATGAGTCTTTTGCATAACCATTACTCTGTCTCCCCAGTTTTTAATTTGGGGGCTCTGGCTTTTGGTGGTACCTGGTTTTGAACCTAGGAACTTTGAGCCTCAGTCATGAGAGTCTTTTGCATAACCACTATGCTATCTCCGGACTCCTCAATTATTAAAAATATTTTATTTCTTTATTTATTTATTGGATAGAGACAGAGAAATTGAGAGGGAAGAGGAAGATGGAGATAGAGAGATACAGATACAGAGATGGTGAGAGACAGAGACACCTGCAACACAGCTTCACAAGTGGTGAAGCTTTCTGCCTGCAGGTAGGGACTGGGGACTTAAACCCAGGTCCGTGAGCATTATATCAGGTGCATTTAACTGTTACAACACTGCCTGGGCCTCCCCACACTCCACCCCCCTTTTATTTTTATTTTTACTTTTCACATTTGCTGGAAGCAGTGAAATAATTCAAACACAAAGGCCTAATGAGAAATTTTTTTCCACATTACTTTTAGAATCATCAAGAACTGTGGTCATTTTTCTATGACTCGAGCCTGCTTTTAATTTTGAATGCTTTACATTTTATTAACTAAGCTGTTCAAGCAGAAAGACAATTATTTAAAACTCTCCTAGTCAATAAAATTTCATTAGATTATTGCTATGCACATGTTGAGCTTTAATTATTGTGGTTTTGTCATAATGTATAAATACACTACAATGAATAAGTTACTCTCGTTCTCATCAATGAAAGTAAACAGAAATTTATGTCTGTGAGCAAATAGTATTCTTAATGAAACATCCACATGCCTAAATTGAATTTAACACTGGTGCAAATATTTTAAGAATAAGATGCTGGGAGTCAGGTGGTAGCGTAGCAGGTTAAGCGCACATAGCACAAAGCACAAAGACCGGCATGAGGATCCTGGTTCGAGCCCTCAGCTCCCCACCTGTATGGGAGTCACTTCACAGGCGCTGAAGCAGGTCTACAGATGTCTATCTTTCTCTCCCCCTCTGTCTTCCCCTCCTCTCTCCATTTCTCTCTGTCCTATACAACAACAACATCAATAACAACAACAATAATAACTACAACAATAAAACAAGGGCAACAAAAGGAAAGAAAGAAAGAGAGAAAGAGAGAGAGAAAGAAAGAGAGAAAGAGAGAAAGAAAGAAAGAAAGAAATTAAGAATAAGATGCCATTGAGATATGTACATGAATATTTCTTTCACTTTCTGCCTTTCATTTAATTCATACTTGGATTAAATGAATTTCCTCCGTCCTGATTATATTATGTTGCATTCAAAGCTCTTAATTTCTTTTCTTTTCTTTTTTTTGGTTTGGCAGTATCTCAATGTTGTCTTTATTTGCATTTCTCTGACAATCCGTGACCTGGAGCAACTTTTCATGTGTTTGTTAGCCTTTTGGATCTCTTCTGTAGTAAATGTTCTCTTCATATCCTCTGCCCATTTTTGGATGGGGTCATTTGCTTTTTTTGTTGTTGGTGGTGCTAAGTTTGCCGAGCTCTTTGTATATTTTGGTTATTAGTCTTTTGTCTGATGTATGGCATGTGAAGATCTTCTCCCATTATGTGAGGGGTCTCTTTGTTTGTGTGAGTTTCTTTGGCTGTGCAGAAGCTTTTCAATTTGATGTAGTCCTATTGATTTGTTTCTACTTTAGTCTTCCTTGCAGTTGGGTCTGTATTATCAAAGATGTCCATGAGATTTAAGTGGAAAAGTGTTCCACCAATGTTTTCCTCTAAGTATTTGATAATTTCTGGTCTAACATCCAAGTCCTTGATCCATTTGGAGTTAATTTTTGTTTCTGGTGAGATAAAGTGGTTCAGTTTAATTCTTCTGCATGTTTCAACCCAGTTTTCCCAGCACCATTTATTGAAGAGAGATTCCTTCTTCCATTTAATATTTTGGGCCCCTGGGTTTTTCCAGAGGCGGGGCTACGAACCACCAGCAGCTGTGTTTCTCTCCTCTCCTCTCCCGGGTCAACTAGGAATACCAAAGGAGACCACTTGGGACCGCAACAAGACAGGACTAGAACAACTTCAAGAACCCACCAAATCACCGGTGAGTGCAAACACATGTGGCTCCTGGACAAAGAGGAGCCCCGGGAGAGACCAAGTGGCTGGTGACAGTCCGGCAGCCCACCAGCTGAGACACCACCTCCAGAAGGCTGAAGGGTGGAGAGGACTCCCCCAAGATGCACCAAATGCAACTATGAGTCTCCACCGCCACTGCCCTCAGAAGCTGGAGCTGGGGGGCGTGGAAGGGGCCTGTGCTGACACCAGGGGACAGAGAACCAGCTTAAAAGCTCTTCATTTCTAAAACACATTTTGGGGCCTCAAATAGCAATTTCCTTTTCATAGAAACACATCAAATTCATTTTTGCTAAATACTGTGGATTAGCAATTGACAGAAATAACATATATTCCAACACTTTTAGCAAAGGTTGCAAAAGCAAAAACTACATTTCTGAGATTCCCTTGAGGCTAGGTTGATTGAGGTGCCACCAATCACATGCAATCATGTGGGAATTGGCTTTGGAATGGAGTTAAGTGGACTAAGAAGAAGTATAAGCCACCATTTTGATGTGCATCAAACTGGAGCTGATTGAGGCTGTAGCAGTTTGACCTTGAGCAAGATACCTTATTTCACACATGGCATCTTGATCATGTCTGGAACAGCTGTATGATTTGGAAAGAGGGGAGCTTTGAGAGTTATCTCATATTCAGCCTAGAGGTTATTTCTTCAGTTCTCTATCCCTAACGCTTCTCTAAGTCATTCTGAAACCTATAATACATTCCATTCTGCTTCTGCTAGCTAGTGTTGATTCTGTCTCAACAGACTTCCATTTAAGATTAACAAGATTGACAATGTCCTTCTTTATCCTATAACAATTATACTATTTGTAGCTGGCAGCATTTAAGGTTCCAGTGACACAGTACTTTATTTTCCACCTAAACTTAAATAAAGTCATGGCCAAAAGTCACTGTAAAGATGGGGTGTGTTTATTGGCTCATGGTTTTAGACCGACTGGTTTCCTGGAATATCTGACCCTTCCCCAGCACCCAGGTACCTGGAAAACACAACACACCTTGTATTTATGTAACACATGCTTTCACATGTGGGGCTGGGCAGTGGTGTACCCACTCGAGTGTACACATCACCATATTCAAGAACCTGGGTTCAAGCCTCTGGTCTCCACCTGCTGAAGGAAAGCTTCATGAGTTCCTGAGCACTGCTGCAGGTATCTCTCTTTCTCTCTGCCTCTTTATCTTTCTCTCTCTCAACTTCTCTACATCTCTATTTAAAAATGCTTCACATGCAATGTCTCAGTTAAGTATCGCAGTAACTGAAAAGCAGAAAGGAAAAGAATGATCTTTAAAAATGAAAAAATTGATGGGGCCAGGTGGTAGTGCAACCAGTAAAGTGCACAAGTGACCATGCACAAGTACCCGAATTCAAGTCCCCAGCCCCCATATGCAGGGAGGGAATTTCACAAATGGTGGAACAGGCTGCATATGTCTCTCTCTCCACCTCTCTACTTCCCCTTGTCAATTTTTCTCTGTCCTTTAAAAGGAAAAAGAAGGGAAGAGAGAAGAAAGGGAAGGGAAGGGAAGGGAAGGGAAGGGAAGGGAGGGGAGGGGAGGGGAGGGGAGGGGAGGGGAGGGGAGGGGAGGGGAGGGGAGGGAAGGGAAGGGAAGGGAAGGGAAGGGAAGGGAAGGGAAGGGAAGGGAAGGGAAGGGAAGGGAAGGGAAGGGAAGGGAAGGGAAGGGAAGGGAAGGGAAGGGAAGGGAAGGGAAGGGAAAGGAAGGGAAAGGAAAGGAAGGGAAAGGAAAGGAAGGGAAAGGAAAGGAAAGGAAAGGAAAGGAAAGGAAAGGAAAGGAAAGGAAAGGAAAGGAAAGGAAAGGAAAGGAAAGGAAAGGAAAGGAAAGGAAAGGAAAGGAAAGGAAAGGAAAGGAACGGGGTTGGCTAAATAGTGTGCTGCTTTAACAGGTGCATGACTTAGGTTTGAGCCCATCCCCCAGCTCATCAAAGGAAGTTTCAGTGTTGTTGGTCTCTTTCATACTCTCTCTCTCTCTCTCTCTCCCTCTCCCTCTCCCTCTCCCTCTCTGCCTCTATTTAAAAATAAATAAATAAATAAGAACTGAACCTCAATAAAACTAGGTAATTTGCTCTAGGTGTTGCAGGTAAGAGGTAGACATGGGACTAGGACTACTTACTACCCAGAACACAAGTCTGCTAGAATTATGCTCATTTTATGAGTAGTCTCGAGAATCTGGGTACTTGAGTCCCTATGTAAACAGTGTCACAGGAGTCACAGTTGTTACCTACCATCTATTACCTCTACTTTTTTAGAACTAGAACTTCTAGGGAAATAAGAGTGCTGGCTTCACATGTATGAGGTTCTAAGTTTGAGTCATGACAATCCCCCAAAGAAAATATAACCCTAGCAGAGAAGCAATTACAGAAGCCAGACCTCCCACCTTCTGCACCCCATAATGATCCTGGGTCCATACTCTCAGAGGGATAAAGAATAGGAAAACTGGGAGTCGAGCAGTAGCGCAGCAGGTTAAGTGCACATGGCACAAAGCACAAAGACCAGCTTAAGGATCCGGTTCCAGCCCCTGGCTCCCCACCTGCAGGGGAGTCGCTTCACAGGCAGTGAAGCAGGTCTTCAGGTGTCTATCTTTCTCTCCCCCTCTCTGTCTTCCCCTCCTCTCTCCATTTCTCTTTGTCCTATCAAACAACGATGACATCAATAACTACAACAATAAAACAACAAGGGCAACAAAAGGGGATAAATAAATAAATAGAAAAAATATTTTTTAAAAAAGAGGGGAGTCGGGCTGTAGCACAGCGGGTTAAGCGCAGGTGGTGCAAAGCACAAGGACTGGCATAAGGATCCCGGTTCGAACCCCAGCTCCCCACCTGCAGGGGAGTCGCTTCACAGGCGGTGAAGCAAGTCTGCAGGTGTCTATCTTTCTCTCCTCCTCTCTGTCTTCCCCTCCTTTCTCCATTTCTCTCTGTCCTATCCAACAATGACAACAACAATAATAACTACAACAATAAAACAACAAGGGCAACAAAAGGGAATAAATAAATAAAAATAAATATTTTTTTTTAAAAATAGGAAAACTTCCAATGGAGGGGATGAGATATGGAACTCCGGCAGTGGGAACTGTGTGTAATTGTACCACTCTTAGCCTACAGTGTTGCCAATCATTATTAAATCAATAAAAAAAAAAGTCAAATTAAAAAAAGAAAGAAAGAAAATACAACCCCAAATTTACAGAAGACAATAATACACCTATTTGTGAGATTATACTTCTCACTCTTCTTTAAACTTAGAGTGGGTCATGTGACCAATAGCTGGTCAATGCAATATAAGCAAAAGTATTAAATAAGTACCTTATTAAAAAGACTGGAAGGGGGAAAAAAAAAGTTAACTCAGCTGGGAAAAGAACTTTTTTATCCTTCTGTGTTTGAGGGGAAGAAAACACTGGATTTGCTCATGTTTCCAGGGTTCTCTCCTTAGCCCTCTTATGAAGGTATACATTCTGTCCAAGTAATCTCAAACACAGCACTGGCTCTAGTTCCGTCAATTTGTAAGTAGTCAATACCTGTCCTAAACCCCCACTCCCATTCTACCAGGCAAATCCTTTGAGCTCCAAGTTAAAACATCCAACCATTTCCCAGGCCCTTCCCCTTGGATGTCTTCAAGTACCTCAAATCCAAGGGCCCCCAAATTGATTATCTTCCTCAAATGTTTACACCACTTGAATGCAGATGTGATGGCAAGAACTCAGTTGGCCACACTGATTCATCAGACTAGATGTCACTAGCCAAGAGTGGTATAGCAAAAAGAAAGAAGGAGCCTGGGTAACTTCACAGTGATGCAATGCTACTACTGCATGTTTTTTATACTAGATAACATAAATATCTCAAGTCACTATGATTTGCAGTTTCCAGTTATTTGCGGTAGATCTTAATCCTAACTAATGAATATAATTTTCCTCACTCCCTCAAGTTATTTCTATTTTAAGAACATGTTCTTTTAAATACATGTTTTCACCAGTGAGTAATCAGAAAATGAAGTGATTATCTCAAAATAATAGTTGTCTGAAGTTAACCACTATAGAGTCAACCACTGGATAGGCTGTTAGGTCCACAATACATTTTTGTAAAATTTATTCATTTTATTTTAATGAGAAAGACAGAGAGAAAAATTAGAGCAGTGCTCAGCTCTAGCTTATAGTGCTACTGGGGATTAAACCTGGGACCTCAGAGGCTCAGGCATGGAAGTATTTTGCATAACCACTATGCTATCTCCAACCCTTTATTTTTAACCAGAGCACTGCTCTGGTTTACGGTGGTGTTAGAAATTGAATCTTTGGTTGTGGAATCAAAGGAACCCTCCTGAACTGCTGGTGGGAATGTAAATTGGTTCAACCTCTGTGGAGAACAGTCTGGAGAACTCTCAGAAGGCTAGAAATGGACCTACCCTATGATCCTGCAATTCCTCTCCTGGGGATATATCCTAAGGAACCCAACACACCCATCCAAAAGATTTGTGTATACCTATGTTCATAGCAGCACGATTTGTAATAGGCAAAACCTGGAAGCAACCCAGGTGTCCAACAACAGATGAGTGGCTGAGCAAGTTGTGGTCTATATACACAATGGAATACTACTCAGCTATTAAAAATGGTGACTTCACCGTTTTCAGCTGATCTTGGATGGAGCTTGAAGAAATCATGTTACGTGAAATAAGTCAGAAACAGAAGGATGGATATGGGATGATCTCACACTCTGGCAGAAGTTGAAAAGCAAGATAAGAAGAAAAAACATAAGTAGAACCTGAACTGGAATTGGTGTTTGCACCAAAGTAAGACTTTGGGGGGGGGGGGGGCTGATAGAATACAGGTCCAAAAAACGATGACAGAGGACCTAGTGGGGGTTGTATTGTTATGTGGAAAACTGAGAAATGTTATGCAGGTACAAACTATTGTATTTACTGTTGAATGTAAAACATTAACCCTGGGAGTCAGGCGGTAGCACAGCAGGTTAAGTGCACGTGACGCAAAGTGCAAGGACTGGCTCAAGGATCCCAGTTCGAGCCCCAGCTCCCCACCTGCAGGGGAGTCACTTCACAGGCAGTGAAGCAGGTTTGCAGGTGTCTCTCTTTCTCTCCCCCTCTCTGTCTTCCCCTCCTCTCTCCATTTCTCTCTGTCCTATCTAACAATGACATAAATAACAACAACAACAATAAAAAACAACAAGGGCAACAAAAGGGAAAATAAGTAAATATATTTTTTTAATTTTTTAAAAAACATTAATCCCACAATAAAGAAATTTTAAAATAAATAAACAAATGGAGTTCCAGTGGTACAAAAAAAAATAAACCTTTGACCTCAGAGCCTCAGACATGAAAGTCTATTGTATAAACCACTGTGCTATCTCCCCAGCTCCTATATTAACTTTTTTATTGCCACCAGGGCTATTGCTGGAGCTCTGTGCAGCACTATGAATCCATCACTCCTTTTCTTTTTCTTTTTATTTGATAAGACAGAGAGAAATTGAGAGGGATGAGGGAGACAGAGGGAGCAAAAGGTAGACACCTGCAGACCTGCTTCATTGCTTGTGAAGTTTCCTCCCTGCAGGTAAGGAGCAAGGGCTTGAATTCAGGTCCTTGAGCATAGCTGTGCGCACATTCAGTGGGGTACACCATGACCCAGCCCATTCTATATTAAATTTTAAAGAGTAAAAGCAAGGAGCAGCAAAATAGTTCCCTCTTTCTCTAATAAAAATACTTGGTGTTTTTGGTTGGTTGGTTGGGGTTATTTTGGGTGTGTGTGTGTGTGTGTGTGTGTGTGTGTGTGTGTGTGTGTGTGTGTGATATTCCATCACTACTGTGGACTTGGTTTTCTTTTTCAGTATCAGATAGAGACAGAGAGGATGGGAGAGAACATAGGAATAGAGACAGCTGGGGGGAGAAAAAGAAAGAGAAGAAATACAACAACAGTGCTCCACTACTTGTGAAGCTTCTTCCCCTGTGCATAGTGCACCCATGTGGAGCTGGGAGCCTTGAACCTAAGTCCCTGAATATGGCAAAGTGGTACTCTAGCAGGTAAGCTATCTCTTAGCACCATAAGATGCTTTGGATCTTACAGAGAGTTTGAATTAGAGTTCGAATAAGGTCCTGAGTCCACATGCTTTAGTAGCCACCCCTACAGAATTCTCTTTTGTGCCAAGTATCCCTTTGCCAGTCCAGTAGAACCCCTATGAAAAAAATGTTTTTCTTTCTTTTTGGGGGTGGGGGGAGTGGCTAGGCAGTAGCACACTGGAGTTAAGCACACATGGTGTGGAGCACAAGGATCCCAGTTCGAGACCCCGGCTTCCCACCTGCTGGAGGTCATCACTTCACAAGTGGTAAAGTAGGTCTGCAGGTGTCTGTCTTTCTCCCCCGCTTTATCTTTCCCTCCTCTCTCAATTTCTTTCTGCCCTATCCAACAGCAATAACAATGACAACAATAACAACAATGACAACAATAAAAAATGAAAAAAGTGGCCACCAGGAGCAGTGGATTCGTAATGCATGTACTGAGCCCCATTGATAACCCTGGAGGCAAAAAAAAATGTTTTAAGGAGATAGAATATGGTTGTTTTTGCATAGTAAAAAGTTTCTACCAGAAACTTTTGTTTCTACCAGAGCACTACTAAACTCTGACTTATGGTGGTGCTGAGATTGAACATGGGACATTTGGTGTCTCAGACATGAACGTCTTTTTTTTTTTTTAATTAGTGATTTAATAATAATCAACAAGATTGTGGGATAAGGGGTACAATTCTATACAATTCCCATCACCAGAGTTCTGTATCCCATGCAGAACTTGGAAGGTTCCCTATTCTTTATTCCTCTGGGAGTATGGACCAAAGATCTTTATGGGGTGCAGAAGATGAGAGGTCTGGCTTCTGTAACTGCTTTTCTACTGAACATGGGGACATGAAAGTCTTTTTGCAGAATCATCATGCTATCACTGTAGCCTACAAAAAAGTTTTCATTGTGTGGGGCTGGGTGGTGGTGCACCTGGTTGAGAGCATGTATTACAAAAAGATTTTCATGACTGAAGCATCGAAGTTTATAGGTTCAATCTCCAGAACCACCATAGCCAGTGCTCATCTGTGCTCTGGTAAAAATATATAAATAAATAAATAAATACATAAATAAATAAATACATAAATTTTTTCATTTGGGTGGAGGGTAAGGTGTACCAAGAGATATTTTTGTGAAGATGTGAAACTGCACCTCTGAGACAACACTGTCTTATAAAACTGTATTTCTGGAGAGAAAGGAGAGAGAGAGGGAGAGAGAGAGAGGGATCCCAAATCTATAAAATAAAATTAAAGGACTTGGCAATTATACTGAAATATAACTATCAAAACATTTAAATTTTGGCACCATAATATATGTACTTTTTTAAGACATTAAAATTCAATATGCCACAGTATGCCTGATGATTACTGTGCACTAGTAAAAAGGAGGGTAAGTATTTTATGACATTGGTAACAAATGCAATATAAATGGAAAACGCTGTGATTTCTACTAGAGACAGAATTGCAGGTAAAACTAATACCACTGTGGTTTGTGACCTCTACTCAAAAAAGAAGGAAATACTAAATTTCAGCTAGAGGTTAGTGAAAATAAATATGTAAAATTTCCACCAGCAGGTTCATAGACCCCTCAGTTCTGAAAGAATCCTGGTGGCTCTTAAATTTCATCAGAGACATTATAATAATTGTGGTTTGTGATATGATGAAATGCCTGAAAGGACTGTTCCTGGATTTTTAGCACCTTTTACAGTTCGAGAGTCCTATGAAAGCTGTAATATATGGATGTCTGATTCCAGTCACTGTCATCCAGAAGGCCTATGTTGTAAAATGTTACTTCCACAGCAAATAACAGAATTGTAGTTATAGGTCAACACATGTGTTAAAAGAGAAATAAACTACCAGCTAGCTCCCTTGAGAATCTCTTCAGTGGGGAACTGAGACCCAGGAAAAAGGCTATGCATTTGCCCTGTATAGATTGTGTTCTGGATGATCAGCAGACAAGGAAAAAACTCTTGGTCTCAAAAGCCTTATTTGGGACATTGTTACATCCTTCTGAACACTAAAATAAGATATGAAACTAAGAAAAAATAATAATAAAAATCAAACTCCTTTGAAAAATTCTCCTTAAATGTTAAGCTCTAAGCACTCCCCAAAATCCAATTTAGTGAAAGAAATTTCTGCAATAAAGTGGTGCTTGACAAGAACAATTTAAGGAAATAGTTCTGGTGTCTTGGTCTACTATTAAAGAGACATACAAAACAAAACATAATAAAGTGCTCGTCAGAAAGACTATGCTTTGAAGTTCTCTGAAATCATAGGAAATTATAAAAGACAGCCTCAGTGTTAGCCATAAGGCAGGGTTATTTTTAAGCCTACATTCAAATCAACTCAGTGCAATTAATAATAATCAAAAGAATATATTTCTGACTTAAAAGATATTCTTAAATGGAGTAAAACATGAAAGTAAAACCTATTTTCAACAGAAATATGCAGTCGATAGCAGTTGTTTTGTATCAGAAATTTTATGAACAGATGCAGAAATCATACAACAAAATTATAAACATGGTCTCACAATCTTGAACACATGCATGCACCACACAATAGTAGTCTTAGTTAGAAAAGCCTCTAGTTGTGCTACATATATGTATGAGCCCGGGCAAATCATTAACCTCTCTGACCCTTAATTCCCTCATCCATGGAAATAATCACTGTTCCTGTCTCATAGGGGTGTAGTGAGAATTAATTAAATAAATATGAACACCTAGAATAGTGCCTGGTATATGCTAAGCACTATAAATTTTATTGCCAAAAAATATTCTTGTAAAGATTAAATATTATACTATTATTTACAAAGCTGAGCCTAAAGAAGGCATCATAAACTCTTTAATCATATATTTATTACCCTCTTCTCCTACCCCTTACTTCACTTCCCTCAATCACTCTATCTACTTAATGACCATGCAAAAGGAAGTGAGAAATAGTCTTCATCATTTTTAATCTCTTCTGACAGAGCATCAGTATTGTTACTTTTTGACAGGCTTCAGAAGAAACACCATACAACTGGCCAAGAGTCATACTGGCAAAAACTATATATCAAGTAAAGGACAATCTTTGTTAGAATCATAAACAAGTAAATGCAGAAAAACTTGAGGCTAACTAAGACTCCATTAAAACCCTAGGTCTGTTTCCTCCCTAAATCGAGACCAGACTCCAGAAATCTAATACCAGTTTGGATACAACAAAGGACACTCAACGCTTTAACTACTGGGAGAAAAATCTAAGCTTGTCAGATAAAGAAGTGACTACAAAGTTGGATAAGGGGAAGAGACTGGCTCTCGATAGCCCTTTTTGGCCATTATCAAGACACTGCATCACCTAGAGACCTAGACAGGGAATCCTTGGATTCCTCCAGAGATAATACGGGCCTAGGCCTCTCATAGATCCCTCTCTCTACTATCACTAGTCACACCCATTAGGAACATCATTATGAGCCCTTTTGTAGGCTTCTTCAAGGCTGTACCCTATGAACTAGCAATGGTAGGGACTACCCCCTCTCTCTGAAGGGAGGCTGGTTCAGCCTACTCTGCCACTTAAAGCAGACTAGCTCTGAAATGAGCACAGCCTAGAATGTTCCCAGCTGGGACTATGGACTGTGAGCTCAGTCTGACAGGGAGTCAGAGGTTATACAGACTCCTGTGCTAAATACAAATGGATATGGGCACAGGGTTAGATCTTTGTGATAAACAAGTTAGTTGCATTTCTATATCTTCCTCAGATTTGCAAACAACTCTGTGCCCTAATCCTGCTTCCTAGGTCTACTGTCAACTCTGGCATCATCTCCCCAGACAGTAATTTTAGCCCACCCCCATGTTAGCTATCAAGCGCAATAAAAGATTATTAAGACATAGACTCTTCAGAACATTCCTAAAATAGACTTCCTAGCTCCCTTCTACTCTAAGGTCCCTACTTTCCACTCTATTCCTACTTTTTTTTTGTTCCTGTTTATTAATCTTTTTGTTCTGCTTTATATCTTTTTTTTAAAATAGTGATTTATATGACTGCAAATTGATAGGAGTGTACATAAACACCATTCCCACCACCAAAAGCCTGCTTTATATCTTACTGCCTTTTAGCCATCAAGTTGCAGATGTTACTATGATACCATCCTGACCTCTCTAGGCAGATGACCTCACCAATGTGTACTGTAACCTCACCTCTCCAGAGCCCTATCCAACTTGGGAAAGATAGAAACAGGCTGGGAGTATAGATCGACCTGCCAACACCTGTGTCCAGTGGAGAAGCAATTACAGAAGTCAGAACTCCCACCTTCTGCACCCCAGGAAGAATTTTGGTCCATACACCCAGAGGGATAAACAATAGGGAAGTTTCCAATGGAGGGAATGGGGCACAAAACTCTGGTTGTGGGAAAAGTAGGGAATTACACCCCTACCACAATTATACCCCTTACAATCTTGTAAATCAATATTAAATCAACAATAAAAAATAAACATTAAAAAACAAAATTATTGGTCTAGTGTTAGCATATCATCAGTGCTCAATAAGTGATAGTTTGTATCAGAAATAGTAGTAGTACTAGTATTAGCATTTATTTACATGCAGATATAAGCATTAAGACAGTATTGCTATTAGTCTGAGCATTGATATTGGTTTGGATATCAATATAAGTATCAATATAGTCTGATATTTTCTTGGAATGTATGTCAGAATAATGAGCCCCTCCTCAAGAGGCTGCTACTCTGAGAAATTCCTTATCTGTTATAACTCACAGAAGATGTTAGCTGAGCCCCCCCCACATCTTTCCTGGATTATTTCTTAGAAATGAACCTCAAATCAGTAATTCCATGGTTATGAATAGCCATAGCCAAAAACTTAGCATAGTTTTTTTTTGGGCTCAGGCACGAATAATATATCTCTCTTTCAGTAATATACTACAAGCAATGAATTAATCAACCTGAACCATCACACTGGCATTGGTTCCTGCAGTAACCAACCCAACTCTGAAAAGATAAACTATTCCTATGTTCATTCTGGGTTCATGAAGAAAAACATTCAATAACCCAGTGCTCTATTAATGTATTTGTTTGTGCTTAAAATACATTTTTTTAAAATAAAATCGAAAGATCTTGAATTTACCCTCATTCTCTGGGAACAGTAGAAATCATCGATAAAAAGTCAGTCCACAGGGGCCGGGAGGTGACACACCTGGCTGAGCACACATTTTACCATGCAGAAGGAGCAGAGTTCAAGCCCCAGTTCCCCACCTGAAGGAAGGAAACTTCATGAGTGGTAAAGCAGTGCTGCAAGTCTTCTCTCTCTCTCTTTCTCTCTCTCAGTGCTGCAAGTCTCTCTCTATCCCTCCCTCGCTCCCTCCCTATCTCCCTATCATCTCTCAGTTTCTCTGTCTCTAGCCAATAAATAAATCAATATATATATTTTTAAAACCAATCAACTCTAACAAGTTTATGAGAAGTGCCCTAGTTTCTATGTCCATCTTGAAATTCTAAGCTCCCCTTTAGTACTAATGAATAGAACTGTGTCCATTTCAATATGATCTGAATTATCATTAACTATGTGCCTACCATATGCCACACATAAAATGTCCCTGCTTCTCACAACTATCCTGTGAAGGAGAGATCATCATCTTTGGTTTCTGCGTTCTTCTTCTAGCGTTTGCCCTTCTTCCGTAGACAGTCAACAGCATCAGGTTGAGCCTGATGTAAAGTTTCGAGACCTCCTTTGAATCTGGAGAGGTGGCAGTCGTTGACTATGTGGGTCATAGTCTGTCTGGAGCCGCAGGGGCAGTTCGGGTCGTCTCTGGCTCCCCAGCGATGGAACATAGCGGTGCACCGGCCATGGCCTGTTCGATAGCGATTGAGGAGGGCCCAATCATAACGTGCTAGGTCAAAGCCGGGTTGACGCTTGCAGGGGTCTGTGATGAGGTGTTTGTTCTTTACCTCAGCTGACTACCAACTCTGTTTCCAAGAGTCTGGAACAGAGAAGTTCAGTGTAGGCGTAGGGGACCAGATTGGGTGACAGACGAGACGTCAAGCGTTGGACAGGGTGGGCGAAGATATCCGCGTATATTGGCAGGTCCAGTAGAGCGTAGATGTGGGAAATGAACTTAGATGATGCCGCATGCCGACGAATATCTGGCAGGGTGATGTTGCTAAGAACTGGCAGCCATGGAACCGGGGTGGAACGGATGGTTCCAGAAATGATCCTCATGGAGGAATATAATTTGGAATCGACCCAAGTGGGGGCTACGGAACCATACTGGGGCACAGTATTCTGCAGTGGAATAGCATAATGCCAGAGATGATGATCGTAGTGTGGAAGCGCTCGCGCCCCATGAGGAGCTGGCCAGTCTTGCAATGATGTTATTCCTCGCGCCCACCTTTGCTGCAGTTTTTATGAGATGTTCGTGAAATGACAGAGTGCGATGGAGAGTAACGCCAAGATAGACTGGCTGGGCTTCATGCCGGATTCTCATATCGCCAAGCTGCACATTAAGCTCACGCGAGGCCGAGGCATGGTGTAGTTGGAAAACAGATGATACCGTTTTTGCAGTGCTAGGGATTAGTCGCCATTTTTTACAGTAATCAGATATCAGAGACATGTCTTTCGTGAGTGTTTCCTCGAGGATGTCAAACTTGGATGCCTGAGTTGCACAGCGTAGATGAACTTCCTTGAAGAAGTTTCTGGGAGGTCATTGATGTAAATATTAAATAGTGTAGGAGCCAGAACAGAGCCCTGGGGGAGGCCACTTGAGACAAGTCTCCATCTGCTAGACTTGTCACCCAGATGCACCCGGAATCTTCTGTTTTGGAGAAGAAACTATATAGTGTTGGCCACCCATGGAGGCAGGCATCTTGAGATCTTGACTAGGAGTCCACGGTGCCAGACCATGTCATAGGCTGCTGTGAGATCAACAAAGACAGCACCCATCTTTAAATTCTTCTGGAATCCATTTTCAATGTAAGTTGAGAGGGCCAGGACTTGTTCGCAGGTAGATCTTCCTGGATGGAAACCAGCTTGGGCGGGTGATAGGAATTTCTCTGTAAGAGGAGAAATTCGTGACAGAAGCAGCCTCTCAAGGAGTTTGTAACACACGGAGAGGAGAGAAATTGGTCTATAGCTAGCAGCCAGTGTTGGGTCTTTCTTTGGTTTCAAAACTGCTATTATCTTCGCACGACACCAAATTTTGGGCATAGATTCGGATTCCAAGATGTGGGACAGGAATGTAGTGAGCTACTTCTTTGCCGCGGGGCCCAAGTTAAGAATGAGTTCTGGGGTGATGTTATCATAGCCAGCAGCCGTTCCCGGTTTAACCCTCTTCAAAGCATCTTCCAGTTCAGACAGTGTAAAGGGAGAGAGTTTTGGAGATGGACAAGATAAACGGAAGTGGGATGACCACTAATGGGAAATTTCTCTTTTCCAGACTGGGTCGATCTTAGCACGTCCAACTTGAGTTAGGTGACTGGCCACTGAGTTTGGAAATACGGGAGGATGGGAGACGGGAGAGGGTTGGCTACCGGCACCCAGACTATGAAGAAGCTTCCAGGCCTTCCTACTTGAGTTCAGACTTTGCGTGAGTTGTTGCCAGCGGGCTTGGCGTGCTGCATCCAGGGAGGCAATGAGATGGTCGGCCATATCTGGGTCGCCCGACTCATCATACTGCTTTAGTAGTTGCTCGCATTCAGCATCAAGACAAGGCATATAGTTAGCACGTCTCCCACGAGGAATAGCTTGGGAAGTTGCTTTGAAGATGGCTTGGTGGAAGCACCTGTAGGAATCTTCAGAGGGGATAGAGTTAATTGGAATTGCAGGAATAGATTTGTTGGTAAGATCATTGTATAGACACCAGTTTGCTTTCCGAAAGTTCCATCTTAGTTTCTCTGAGCACAGAATCAGTGGGAGCTGGAGACCAATGTGGATGATAGCTGGGCGGTGATGACTGTGAGGGAAGACCTTGAGAATTTGTCTCGTAGCGGGAAAGGCTTGGCCGTTGACTGTGCTAATCCAGCACAGGTCAGGTGACGAGTCTTTATTCCATCTAGCACTGTGAAAAGAACCTGGCTGTTTGGGATCGTATAATAGGGAGAGGTCATTCGCTGAAGCCCAGTCGGCTAAGATAGAGCCGTCAGCACGAGTGGAGGAATATCCCCAGTCTTGGTGATGACTATTAAAGTCTCCAACGTAAACGGCTGGGTGATTCGGGCTAGGCAGGACCTCATTATCCCATGAGGCACTGGGAGGCTTATATACGTTGAGGAGCTGAATAGTTTCAATAGTAATGGAGTCGTAGAAGGTCGAAGAGGTCGTGTGGTAAACGTCCGCAAGATACGATTTGGCGTAGATGGCTCGGCCATGTTTAGGATGGAGATTATAGCATATTAAATCGAATCCAATGATGATGAATCGAGCAGCTTCATCGACTGCTATATGTGTTTCTTGTAGGCAAATAACATCTGCCTGATGCTGTATCGCCAATTGACCAATAAGAACGCGTTTCGCAAAGGACAGCCCCTCAACATTAAGTTGGAGGACTTGAAGAGCAGGACCAACAACTTGAAAGCTGTCAGGAGCTGCTTGTTGCTGGCTTTGAAAGTGACTGGGATCCATGTGGATTCAGTCGGCTAGGAAGGATCGTCAGTTTCCCCAATGAATGGGTACTCACGGGATGCACCATGGGAAGGTCGATCCAATGCATCCCATTCTTCTGCGTAAAGAATGAAGACTCCTTTAAGCTCAATCAGTGGTCACCAGGAGAGAAGGAGGGAAAGAATTCGGTCCCCCTTAGAATATACCTAAAATAGACCTACTAGCTTTTTCCAAAATGGAGATCCCAACACTTATCTGCTGTATTCTTGCCTTTAGTTTCCTGATTATTAAATAATTTGTTCTGCTTTGTATCTTAGTGCTTGTTAAGCCACCAAATTGCAGATGCTACCATGATGACAACCTGACTTATCCAGAAAGAGGACCTCACCAATGTGTCCTGGAAACCCACCTCTCCAGAGCCCTGCCCCACCAGGGAAAGAGAGAGATAGGCTGGGAGTATGGATCAACCTGTCAATGCGCATGTTAAACATAGAAGCAATTACAGAAGCCAGACCTTCCACCCTAGGTCCATGTTCCCAGAGGGATAAAGAATAGGAAAGCTTTCAAGGGATGGGATGGGATATGGAACTCTGGTGGAAGAAATTGTGTGGAATCATACCCCTCTTATCCTATGGTCTTGTTGATATTTTTTATTTTATAAACAAATTAATAACAACAAAAAAAGAGTTGGATAAATCAGAACAAAAGGGACAAATACATGGAGAAGGACAGAATAGAACTATCATTGGTGATCTTAGCATAGCATATACATATTATTTTTAATGATGCATGGTAAAAGCTTACATTGTGGTATAATGTAATGTTATTGCACTCAATCAAATTGCCATTAAACAGACTCAAAGAATCCTAGATGTTAAATATATTCCCCAAATTATTTACACAGAGCTAGATTCAAATGCAGTTCTTCCTTGCTCCAAGATGTACTCCATCCCTCCTTCTCGAAAGTTAGATTAGCCAAGGTTTACATGAAAAGCCATCACCATATGTGTGTGTGTGTGTGTGTGTGTGTGTGTGTGTGTGTGCGCGTGCGCGCGCCCTAATGGAAGACTGTATGGAGAGTCCTTAAACAAATAAAAATGGAATTACTTTATGGTCCAGCAATGTCACTCTTGGGCATTTATCCAGTGGACACTCAGCACTAATTCGAAGGGACATATGCACCCCTATGTTCATAGCTGCACTATTCACAATAACCAGAGTGGAAGCAGCCTAAATGCCCATCACCAGATGACTGGCTAAAGAAGCTATGGAATAAATACTCTGTGGAATACTACTCTGCAATAAAAAAGACAATATTGTGTCCTTTGGGACAAAATGGCGGGAACTGGAGATGAGAATGCTTAGTAAAGTAAGTGAAGAGAAGAAAGATAACTACCAGATGATTTCACTGATATCATGGAATCTAGTGATATCTATGAACCTAGAAAAAAAAAAACAGAAGCAAACAAGCTGTTTCTAAGATTGGTGAGAACTATAGTGGTTACCTTTGGGAGGATGGGGACACAGGACTTTAGTGGTAGGTGCAGTGTGGAACTATACCTTATAATCTTGTAACCCAGTACTAATCACAAATGAAAATTAGTTTTAAAAAAATGGCAGCCTGACTGACAGGAGCAACAAGATAGTCAGAAAGTTATAGTTGCCACCAGGCCTATGTAGTGCAGCTAAGAAGAGGCCCAAAGAGCACAACTCCAGTGAACACCAACCTCCGCCCTGTCCATGCCCCACTTAGATACACACCCACTGCCTAGGTGACCTGAATAAAGGCAGACCTATCAATGAGTGTAAGTGCCAATCAGACCCAAAGAGGAAGGTTCCAGGGAAATATTACCAAGCAATAGAGTTGCTGGCTAACTGTACCCAAACACTGGCAGAACGTATTCTCCTGCATCTTTTTATTTTTATTTTATTTATTTATTTATTTATTTTCAGGAAATACACTCACCCATTACCCAAAAGGAGGCCTGAGGCTATCTCTGCAGAGGTCTTTGCATGACTTATCTGTGAGTGAGCAGTTTGCGCAATCTCACCCCATGCAGGAAGAAGATATGTCAGAGACCTGATCAGATAAAACTGCAGCTTTTCTAAGGTATTCAGGAGACAGGAGGGAGCGAAAACAAGTGCTAGAAAGATGTGGTGCACGTGAAGTCTGTCTCCAGAGTCTCTCCTTCCTTGCGCTTGACTTCTTTTATCTCAGATGCCTTTGTTCCTGCTTTCTGGCTGGCCAACACTTCCCTGTAGGATCCCGGAAAAGGTCTCTTCTTGCCCCCAAAACTGGCACCTCTCACATTCCTCTTTCTAATTCTCTTCCCTCATTTTCCACACCCATTTCAGAAGTCCTTTTCTCTCGGTTTAAGTGCTAGTGAATCTATCTGATTAAACGCAGCTATTTCAGTGTCAAAGAAAGATATCCTACTCCAGAGAACCCACCAGATGAAAGGCACCATATTGAGAAGATATCTTTGAGCTCCCTGGGTCAAGTCCCAATAAAGAGTAGAAAAGTAAAGTTCTCACACACTCTTGCAGGGAGTTAAGAGAATGTGGAATTAGAAAAAACCTAGGGTTCTCTGCAAAGATCACAGAGGTAATTATGTGGCCAGATGCCCCCGCTTGACTGGGGTGGGGGCTACCAGTGCAGTGCAGTGCAGTGTACCAGTGCAGTAACAACAATGTGCTGCTGGGCACCAGACAGAAAAACAGGTAACAATTTGGCTGAAAGTAAAGCTTTTCTATTTTGCTGCTCAGGGTGCTGACGCTGGGATTGTTTACTGAGAATTGTGCTTTTTGGTGGATGGGAACTTCCAGACCCAAGAGGAAAGGGAAGGGAAGGGAAGGGAAGGGAAGGGAAGGGAAGGGAAGGGAAGGGAAGGGAAGGGAAGGGAAGGGAAGGGAAGGGAAGGGAAGGGAAGGGAAGGGAAGGGAAGGGAAGGGAAGGGAAGGGAAGGGAAGGGAAGGGAAGGGAAGGGAAGGGAAGGGAAGGGAAGGGAAGGGAAGGGAAGGGGAGAAGCTGATAGAGATGACAAGAATACTGAGTGTTCCAATGTGCAAAAGACTTGGAGTTGAGCGCTTAGCCTTCCTCCCAAAGGAAGAGGGACTCAAGGGAACATCTTGAGCTCCTATCGGCCTTTTGTGCGCATGCGGTTAAACGCACATATTACCAAGCGCAAGGAACGTGGGTCGAGCTCCTGCTTCCCCCTTGCACGGGATTCTGCTTCAGGAGCAGGAGAAGCATGTCTGCAGGTGGCTTTCTTTCCCTCTCCAACTCCTCATGCCCTCCCTCCCCGCTTCAGTATTATCGCTGGGGCACTTCTTCTTCTAGCGTTTGCCCTTCTTCCGTAGCCAGTCAACAGCGTCAGGTTGAGCCTGATGTAAAGTTTCAAGACCTTCTTTGAATCTGGAGAGGTGGCAGTCGTTGACTATGTGGGTCATAGTCTGTCTGGAGCCGCAGGGGCAGTTCGGGTCGTCTCTGGCTCCCCAGCGATGGAGCGACGACTCCACAGCTCCTAGCGGCCTTTTTCTTTTTCTTTTTTTTTTCATTTTTGTATTGTATTGGACGGAGAGAAGTTAAGAAAGAAGGGGAAGATAGAGAAGGAGGGAGAGAAAGAAAGAGAGACACCTGCAGACCTGCTTCACCAGCTTGTGAAGCGACTCTTCCCTGCAGGTGGGGAGCCGGGGGCTCAAACCAGGATTCTTGCGCAGGGCCTTGTGCTTACTATGTGCTCTTAACCCAGTGCACCACTGCCCGACCCCCTCTCGATTTTCCTCTATGCTATCTAAAAAATAGAAAAAAAAAAGTGGGATGGGAGGGGAATGGCCACTGGTAGTGCCAGCACTGAGCCCCAGTGATAAACCCAAGTGGCAATATTTTTATTTAAAGAACAGCTGCCTGCGCCTGCTGAGTAACAGATTCAAGAGTCTCCAAAAAGGCCCTTAGCACAGTTTCCTGCTCTTCACCATGTTATTTATCTCTTCCCAGGCTTGACTGCACAGTAATTACAATGATACTTATTAGTATATGCTACTTGCATTTGTCATGCAGCACAACAGTAATTTTGACTTTCATTAAATGTATATTTAACTTTATTATAAATGTTACTTGACTGGAATCTCAAACTCTGTTCATAATTTTCATAAGTATTATTGTGATCATGTACTCACAACTTTAAAATTACTAGGGGTACCACTGAGAGGCCGAGTTCTAGATCTGACTCCAGTTATAATTAAGTGTGATTTGGGGCAATTCCCTTAATATTTTTTGAGTTTCAATGTCCTCAAAAAATAAAATGAAGTAAGGACTCCATAACACTGAACCAAAAAGATGTGTGTACTCCTATGTTCATAGCAACACAATTCATAATAGCTAAAACCTGGAAGCAACCCAGGTGCCCAACAGCAGATGAGTGGCTGAGAAAGCTGTGGTATATATACACAGGGGAATACTATGCAGCTACTAAGAACAATGAACTCAACTTCTCTGCCCCATCTTGGTCAGAGCTAGAAGGAATTATGTTAAGTGAGCTAAGTCAGAAAGATAAAAATGAGTATGGGATGATCCTACTCATCAACAAAAGTTGAGAAAGAAGATCAGAAAGGGAAACTAAAAGCAGGATCTGACTATATTGAAAGTAGGGCACCAAAGTAAAAACCCTGTGGTGAGCGGGAGGATGGACATTGGGCTTCCTGGGCCGACGGGGGGGGGGGGGGGGGGGGGGAGGATGGGATGGAACGCAATCTTTTGGTGATGGGAATGGTGTCTATGTACACACGTATTAAATTGTAGTCATATAAATCACTATTTAATTAATATGAGAGGGGGAAAATTGATTGTCTAACAAAGGGACTTTTCAAAGTTAACCCAATTACCAAATACTGTGATGCTAACAATAACTATCCATTGTCTTCTTGAACCTTAAGACAGCAGGAACCTCACATTTCCACTATAGAGCCTAAACTTCCCCCAGTCCTGGGACCCTAGGGTAGGGCCCACTTTCCTGTATGCTTCTCCCGATTCTTATCAAATAATATTGCATCTGTTGATCGCAACCTAATCAACACAACGAGTGCCATCCCAGCATGCTTCACTTCAGACTGTGTCCAGAGACTTCAGGTGTGGAATGACAACCCTTCAGCTTCATCACTCGGGTGAGACCTTTCCTTTCATAGTATTCTCTAACTCCATCCCAGGTGGTTCACTTCCTAACAAAGTCCCAACACCTAGATATAGACCATGTTCCAGGAGATAGAGCATATGTCCACATGTATCCATAAACCAGGGCAAATATATACCTGAAAGCAGTAGTACACTAGAGTTTGTAGTGGGTGCCCCCCAACACTTCATCTGCACTATTCCATCCTTTGGGTCCATGATTCTTCAACAATTTGTTTGGCTTTGTATGTTAACTCTCTTTTCAGCCCCCAGGTTCCAGATGCCATCAGGATGCCGGCCTGATGAAGCTGCATCATCTGTTTATTTTCTATAGGATAAAAATTACTACAAATATCCCTATTATTGAAAGTAATGACTTCTTGGAATGTGCAATAAATTAAAGTTAACTGATTTAGCCCAAAAGTTAAAAATCATGAAGAAAATGCCCTATAATGATTTTATAATCTATCTGTAGAGAAAGAATTCCATGAAGCGAGGTATATAAGTTTTAGAACTAGATAATGAAGTTCAAATATCCATGCTGCTATGGAAAAACTCTATAACTTGGAGTCTGCTACAAAACATTATTTTATCTGTTAACTAGACACAATGGCACCTACCTCAGTGGGTAATACTAGGAACTGAATGTGCTAAAGTAAGTGAAAATAGCTACAAGAGAGCATGAATCGTAATTAGGGAGCAGGCACTGTGCTAAGTATTTCACTGTATTACCTGATTAATCCTCACTTCTACACATGAACCATACTAGCCCATTTTCCAGCTGACAAAACTAGAACACAGCAATACAAAGAAAAGTGCCCAAGTCATGAAAGTTAAGGGCCTAGATTTCAGTCTAGGAAGTTTATCACTAGGGCTTGGACTCAAAGTAAGGTATCTGGCATGCATAGAAACTTGGTAGAGATATGTCTTTCATCTATAGACATAGTTAAAGATAAACTAAGAAACTGATCAACACATCTTTTGATGAAGTAGCTTAATTACTAGGTTTAGAGTCTTAGATTTTGTAGAGAATGCTGTATCTAAATATTGGAAAGTATAGAGTGACCCAGTTCAAGTAAGGAAGCTTTACGTAAGGTCTCCTTTAAATAGTGCATTGTATTCACCACAAAAACTTCCAGCTATATATCAAGTGAATTATCAGTAAGTGCTTATGTGAGAGAGAGTGAGACAAAGAGAGGTGAGAAGGGGACCAAGGAGAGGGAAAAAGACAAAGGGAGAAAGAGAGCTAGTGAAAGAGAGAGAAAGGGCATTTTATCTATTTATTTGTTCTTCTGACATTTAGTAAATAGATATTATTAATTGGTTTTTATCTTTGATATCAAAGAAACCGGTCTGAATTTGACCCTTGAGTCAAACAAAACAGAACATGAATCAAGGTTAGTCATATTTTACGGGAAAAGATTTAAGCATGAGATTTCTAACTTTTTGTTACATAAATTTTTTTTAATGCTATTGACATCTCAAAAAAAGGGGGGTGGAGAATAGGGAAGAAGAAATAAGAGAAAGACAGAAAAAGGGTCATATATTCATTAAGTGTTAAAATATAACTTTATGTTCTGATGATGAGACAGAAACTCCCTAGTCTTGCAAATGAAAACAGGAAGTCCCTAGTCTTGCAAATGAAAACAGGAATGGTTCCACTGAAAACAAACTGTATTACTTACTAGGAGCTGGGAAAGGAGTCTGAAGGCTTGTGGATATGGACAATTAGACAAGCAATGTGAAATAACATTACATGTAGTAGGAAAGTGGTATCTGTTTAGAATCATCAGTCTGGGCTCTGTTTCAGCCTTGCCATTTAAGTTACCATGTGGCTTACAGCAAATTCTTTAAAGTCTTTTAATGTATTAGAAGTGACAGTCCAACCACAATTAGACTATATAGTGTGCTTAAGACTCTTCATTTAATCCCACCAATGTGTCCTGGAGCCCCACTTCCCCAGAGCCCCACCTTACTAGAGAAAGAGAGAGACAGGCTGGGAGCATGAACTGACCAGTCAATGCCCATGTTCAGCGGGGAAGCAATTACAGAAGCCAGACCTTCCACCTTCTGCATCCCACAATGACCTTGGGTCCATACTCCCAGAGGGATAAA
This sequence comes from Erinaceus europaeus, assembly GCF_950295315.1. Lineage (NCBI taxonomy): Eukaryota > Metazoa > Chordata > Mammalia > Eulipotyphla > Erinaceidae > Erinaceus > Erinaceus europaeus. The sequence goes on along the minus strand of NC_080168.1, from coordinate 95,741,475 downwards.
GAATAGGAAAGCTATCAGGGGAGAGGATGGGATACAGAGTTCCGGTGGTGAGAATTGTGTGGAGTTGTACCCCTCTTATCCTATGGTTTTGTCAATGTTTCTTTTTTATAAATAAATAAATAAATAAATAAAATAGTTGACTTGGTTTGCTCTCAGTGCATTTACAGTGAATGGAAGTTAAATGCAGTGGTTTGGGAAGTAGCATAGTGGATGACAAATTGAACTCTCAAGCATGAGGTCCTGAGTCAATCCCTGACATAATAAATTTTTTTAAAAATCTTTAAAAGAAGAAGGAGGTGGAGGAGAAGCTAAATGCACATATTTCAAATCAGGTATCTTGTAGTCTGCTTGAGGTAAATAAGAAGAGATCAAGTTAGAGAATATTAATACATCTCTTCCATTAGGGTTATTCTTCAGGTTCTAGAAAGAAAGAACATAAACTGTGGAACTCTGAAGTCCACTGGATGGGATAAAGGTGTTAATAAGGACAAAATTAAAGTGCTATTAAGTTAAATAGCCTGCCACTTCAATTTTATAATCTCTACTAAAATTAAGTATTTAAAAAATAAAAATCTATTGAAGAGAGCCTCCTTCTTCCATTTAATACTTTGGGCCCCCTTATCAATGATTAGATGTCCACAGGTGTGGGGGTTTAGTTCTGGGTTTTCAATTCTGTTCCACTAGTCTGTGTACCTATTTTTGTTCCAGCTGTTTTGATAATGATGGCCTTATAATATAGTTGAGATCTGGGAGTGTGATGCCTCCATTTCTGTTTCTTTTCCTCAAGATTGTTTTGGCAATTCTAGGTGTTTTCTAGTTCCAGATAAATGAATGTAGTGTTTGTTCTATTCTCTTAAAGAAGCTTGGTGGAACTCTGATGGGTATCACATTAAATTTGTATATGGCTCTGGGGAGAATATTCATTTTGATGATATTTATTCTCCCAATCCATGAGCATGGGATGTCTTTCCATTTCTTGGTATCAGTTTCTATTTCCTTGAATAGTGACTCATAGTTTTCAGTATACAAGTCTTTCATTTCTTTGGTCAGCTTTATTCCTAGGTATTTTATTGATTTTGCTGCAACAGTGAATGAGAGTGATTTCTAGATGTCTTCTTCTTCAGATTTAGTGTTTGCCTAAAGAAATGCCACTGGAATTGGAATTGGCATATTGCATCCAAGTAAAAGATTCTGGGGTGGGTGGGTGGGGAGAATATAGGTCCATGAAGGATGATAAATGACATAGTGGGGGTTGTATTGTTAAATGGGAAACTGGGAAATGTTATGCATGTACAAACTATTGTATTTACTGTTGAATGTAAAACATTAATTCCCCAATAAAGAAATAAATTTTAAAAAAAGAAATGCCACTGATTTTTGTAAATTGATTTTGTAGCCTAATACCTTGCTATATTGCCTAATAACTTCCAGTAGTTTTCACAAGGCTAGACATGCACCTTCCATATGACCCAACAATTCCTCTCCTGGGGATATACCCCAAGGACTCCATAACACTGAACCAAAAAGATATGTGTACACCTATGTTCATAGCAACACAATTCATAATAGCTAAAACCTGGAGGCAAGCCAGGTGCCCAACAACAGATGAGTGGCTGAGAAAGCTGTGGTATATATACACAATGGAATACTATGCAGCTATTAAGAACAATGAACTCAACTTCTCTGCCCCATCTTGGTCAGAGCTAGAAGGAATTATGTTAAGTGAGCTAAGCCAGAAAGATAAAGATGAGTATGGTATGATCCCACTCATCAACAGAAGTTGAGAAAGAAGAACAGAAAGGGAAACTAAAAGCAGGATCTGACTATATTGAAAGTAGGGCACCAAAGTAAAAACCCTGTGGTGAGGGGGAGGGTGGATATTCGGCTTCCCAGGGCGGCGGGGGAATGGGGGGGTGGGAGGGGATACAGACTTTTGGTGGTGGGAATGGTGTCTATGTACACTCCTATTAAATTTTAACCATATAAATCACTATTTAATTAATATGAGAAGGGAAAATTTGAATGCATGTCTCAAACTTTTTTAAACAAAGACTGAGTCTTTTTAATACATAGACTGAGTCTCTGATATTTTGACTCTCTAAAAAGCTTAGACCAGGGAGAATAGAAGCAACCGGTGGCACAGCTATATACAAGATGTTGGGTATTGTACAGCAAATCCTAACAAAGGGACTTCTCAAAATTAACCTAATTACCAAATAATGTGATGATAACAATAACTATCCATTGTCTTCTTGAACCCTAAGACAGCAGGAGCCTCACATTTCCACTATAGAGCCTATATTTCCCCCAGTACTGGAACCTTAGGGTGGGACGCACTTTCCTGCATGCTTCTCTCAATTCATATCAAATAATATTGCATCCGCTGATGGCAACCTAATCAATGCAGTGAGTACCACCTCATTGCATGCTTCACTTCAGACTGTGTCCAGTGACTTCCAGTGTGGAATGACAACCCTTCAGCTTCATTACTCAGGTGAGACCTTTCCTTTAATAGTATTCTCTAACTTCGTCCCAGGTGGTTCAATTCCTAACAAAGTCCCAACACCTAGATATAGACCAGGTTCCAGGAGATAGAGCATATGTTCACAGGTATCCATAAACTAGGGCAAAATATATACCTGAAAGCAAAAGTACACAATAGTCTGCAGTGAGTACCCCCCGACACTTCATCTGCACTATTCCAGCCTTTAGGTCCATAACTGTTCAACAATTTGTTTGGCTTTGTATGTTAACTCTCTTTTCAGCTACCAGGTTCCAGATGCCAGTATGATGCTGACCAGACTTCCTTGGACAGAGTACCTCACCAATGTGTCCTGAAGCTCTGTTTCCCCAGAGCCCTACCCTACTAGGGAAAGAGAGAGGCAGGCTGGGAGTATGGATCGACCAGTCAACACCCATGTTTAGTGGGGAAGCAATTACAGAAGCCAGACCTTCCACCTTCTGCATCCCACAATGACCTTGGGTCCATACTCCCAGAGGATTAAAGAATAGGAAAGCTATCAGGGGAGAGGATGGGATACAGAGATCTGGTGGTGAGAATTGTATGGAGTTGTACCCCTCCTACCCTACAGTTTTGTTAATGTCACCTTTTTAAAATAAATAAATAAATAAATAAAAATAAAAATCGTGAATCGAGCGGTAGCGCAGCAGATTAAGTGCAGGTGGCGCGAAGCGCAAGGACTGGCATGAGGATTCAGGTTCAAGCCCCTGGCTCCCCACCTGCAGGGGTGTCGCTTCACAGGCAATGAAGCAGGTCTGCAGGTGTCTATCTTTCTCTAGACCTCTCTGTCTTCCCCTCCTCTCTCCATTTCTCTCTGTCCTATCCAACAACGACAACATCAATAACAACAATAATTTTTAAAAGGGCAATAAAAGGGAATTTTTTTAATTTAAAATAATAAAATAAAACGAAAATCTTAATTCCAGTAAGATACAGCATCAAGGAAAAGAATGGCAACCAAGTTGATCACAGTTGTATTTTCATTTAAATCAGTTTAATTGGGTTAAAACCCAACTGTCAAAAGAAGAACTATAGAAGATGAGCTTACCTTTATCTTGTTACTATAAAATTTTCCAGGGCTTCTCTCAGGTTAGAGTCAAAGGAAGAGTATTTTTTTAATGTAATATAAGGTTAAAGTTCCTTTCCATTGACAGCTTTGTTCTAACAGAAAATATGATCTGAAGATACCAGACTTGTATTTTATTCCTTGTTCTATACCACAACTAGTTCCCCAAGTCTCTAGTTTTACCTTGCCCAGTGTGAATGTACTGTGATTGAGACTTCATAATTTAAAATGTGATACCACTGGTTCATACATATTAATGATTTACCAGTTCACTGTCTTTTCTTCCATAAATAATATATGAGAATAAACTAAAGGAAGCCAGTCTTTGGTTTCTTCCTCAATAAATAAAAGATAAAAATGAAGAAACACCTATATAAAGCTGAACACCTTTCCCATCTGAATAAATCAGATGGCATTAAAATCATTCATGATCTATCTTCCAGCACTTCCAGTCTAACACTTCTTTTAAGATCTGTCTTCCAGGAGTCTGGTGGTAGTGCAGCGGGTTAAGCGTAGGTGGCGCAAAGCTCAAGGACTGGCATAAGGATTCAGGTTCGAGCCCCTGGTTCCCCACCTGCAGGGGGGTCCCTTCACAGGCGATGAAGCAAATCTGCAGGTGTCTATCTTTCTCTTCCCCTCTTCTCTCCATTTCTCTGTCCTATCCGACGACACCATCAATAACCACAATGATAACTACAACAAGGGCAACAAAAGGGAATAAATAAGCATTTTTTAAAAATCTGTCTTCCCCATGTTGTAATTGTTCTACTTGTTTTTAGTCTCCTCAGCCTTAAAGTCCCTTAAGAATACTGTCTTTGCTTATTCTATCTTTTTTTATCCCCCTGAACCAAAATCAATGTCTTACAGTCTATGTTCAATACACTTTGCTATTGTTTTTCTTTATACAAAAGGAAGTATCCTACTTGACAGAGAAAGAGAAAGAGAAATAATGCTTGCAGTAAGTGAGGTAGCTCAGTGATAGAATGCAGAATTTGCCTGCAGAAGATCCTAGTTTCATCCACAGCACATGTGCCAAAATGATGTCCTGGTTTGTTCTTCCCCACCAATAAATAAGCAAAACTTAGAAAAAGAAATAGGGCCAAGAAATAACTTACCCAGCACAGTGTGTACCTTACCAAGGCTGAAGCCCAGATATCATAGGAACACTATAGATAGCACTATGGAAACAATGTCTCTCTCTCTCACACCTCTTATCTCAGATAGTCTCCTCTACAGGAGACCCTGGGTTCAATCCCCAGCTCTGAAAAAAAAAGATGAGAAAAGAAAGAAAAAATGCTAATGTTAATAACCAGACATGCCCAAGATCACACTGTGAATAAAGAAGAAACTAGCAATTTGCAAGGTTGCTTTATGTCTTTTTTTCTTTAATTCCCTTTTGTTGCCCTTGTTTTTTATTGTTGTAGTTATTATTGATGTTGTTGTTGTTGTTGGATAGGACAGAGAGAAATGGAGAGAGGAGGGGAAGACAGAGAGGGGAGAGAGAAAGACAGACACCTGCAGACCTGCTTCACCGCCTGTGAAGCAACTCCCCTGCAGATGGGGAGCCCGGGGCTCGAACCGGGATCCTTACGCCAGTCCCTGTGCTTTGCACCACATGCGCTTAACCAGCGGTGCTACAGCCCAACTCCCTGCTTTAAAGTCTTTACCATTTCATTAAATAAAATTATCTCCATCATTAAGTATTTTTATCAAAGAACTTAAAGAAATTCCCATGACTGAAAGCCACCCATTATAAAGCCCAAGTCTCACAACCTCTGAAGCCACAAAATTTTTCTTTCTGATTTCACTGGAATAATTGGCACAGGACCATTTATTCTGTGTACTCGGATATGCCTCAGAGTTTGAAGTTGACAGTTGTCACAAGGTGGATGGGGCTGTGCTGCTCCAACCAGTATTTGGTGGAAGACTTCCAAAGAGGTATAGGTAATGCGGAAGTGATAGGTGACTCATAGTTGGTAGCCCTCATTCTGAGTCATTCTCCACCAAACTTGGATAGTCCTAAAAGACTGAGCTGGAGCACCATAACCTCAGGGAATTGTAAATAAACTACTTTGATTTTTCTTTCATTTTCCACTCTTCCTTGTGCTGCCTATCTAGCCATTTCTGGCCTTTAGGCTGCCAGACCTGTTCTTTATCATTCTTGTCTTTCCTCTCACCCAAATTCCCACTCCTGATTCTTTAAGACCAGATAATATTTCAATAAAGAGCTCTTAACTATTAGTCAAGGCTGTCTCTTCCTTTCCAAGACACACACTTTTTTTTTCTTTATTGGGGAATTAATGTTTTATATTCAACAGACAGTAAATACAATAGTTTGTACCTGCATAACATTTCCCAGTTTTCCATATAACAATACAACCCCCACTAGGTCCTCTGTCATCCTTCTTGGACCTGTACTCTCCCCTCACCCCAGAGTCTTTTACTTTGGTGCAATATGCCAACTTCAGTTCAGGTTCTACTTGTGTTTTCTCTTCTGATCTTGTTTTTCAACTTCTGCCTGAGAGTGAGATCATCCCATCCATATTCATCCTTCTGCTTCTGACTTATTTCACTCAACATGATTTTTTCAAGCTCCACCCAAAATTAGCTGAAAACGGTAAAGTCACCATTTTTAATAGCTGAGTAGTATTCCAAAGTGTATATAGACCACAACTTGCTCAGCCACTCATCTGTTGTTGGACACCTGGGTTGCTTCCAGGTTTTGGCTATTAAAAATTGTGCTGCTAAGAGCATATGTGTACACAGATATTTTTGGATGGGTGTATTGGGTTCCTTAGTATATATCCCCAGGAGAGGAATTGCAGGATCATAGGGTAGGTCCATTTCTAACCTTCTGAGAGTTTTCCAGACTGTTCTCCACAGAGGTTGGACCAACTGACATTCCCATCAGTAGTGCAGGAAGTTTCCTTTGACTACACAACCTCTCCAGCATTTGCAGGTGCTACCTTTTTGATGTATGACATTCTCACAGGAGTGAAGTGATATCTCATTGCTGTCTTTATTTGCATTTCTCTGACAATCAGACTTGGAGCATTTTTTCATGTGTTTCTTAGCCTTTTCGATCTCTTCTGTGGTGAATATTCTTTCCATGTCCTCTCCCAATTTTTGGATGGGGTTATTTGTTTTCTTTTTGTTGAGTTTGGCAAGCTCTTTATATATTTTGGTTATTACCCTCTTGTCTGATGTATGGTATGTAAAGATCTTCTCCCATTCTGTGAGGGGTCTCTTGGTTTGGGCAGTGGTTTCTTTTGCTGTGAAGAAGCTTTTTAATCTGATGTAGTCCCAAAGGTTTATGCTTGCCTTAGTCTTCTTTTTAATCGGATTCATTTCATTGAAGATGTCTTTAGAATTTATGTGGAAAATAGTTCTGCCAATATTTTCCTCTAAGTAACTGATAGTTTGTGGCCTAAATCCAAGTCCTTGATCCACTTGGAATTTACTTTTGTATTTGGTGAAATATAGTGGTTCAGTTTTATTTTTCTGCATGTTTCAGCCTATTTTTTCCAACACCATTTGTTGAAGAGACTCTCCTTTCTGCATTTAGTAGTCTGGGCACCTTTGTCAAAGATTAGATGTCCATAGGTGTGGGGGCTTACTTCCGGAAGTAAGCTGGTCAGTGTGTCTATTCATGTTCCAGTACCACGCAGTTTTGATGACTATGGTCCCATAATACAATTTGAGATCTGGGAGTGTGATGCCTCCAGTTCTGTTCTTTCTTCTCAAGATTGTTCTGACAATTCTAGGTCTTCTCTGGTTCCATATAAACATTTGTAGCATTTGTTCTATTCTCCTAAAAAAAAAATGTAGTTGGGATCTTGATGGGGATAGCATTAAATTTGTAGATGGCTCAAGGTAGAATATTCATTTTGATGATGTTAATTCTTCCAACCCATGAACATGGAATATCTTTCCACTTCTTTGTGTCTTTTTCAATTTCCTTGAGTAGTGGCTCATAATTTTCAGTATTCAAGTCTTTCACTTCTTTGGTTAGGTTTATTCCTAGATATTTTATTTTTTTGTTGTTATAGTAAAAGGAATTGATTTCTGGATTTCATCTTCTTCTAATTTAGTGTTTTCCTAGAGAAATGCCACTGACTTTTGAATGTTAATTTTATAGCCTGACACCTTACTGTATTGCCTGATGATTTCCAAAAGCTAGCTGAATTCTTGCTGAATTCCTTAGGTTTTTCTATGTATATACTATCATGTCATCTGCAAATAGGGAGAGTTTGACTTCTTCTCTTCCAATCTGTATCCCTTTAATTCCTTGCTCCTGCCTGATTGCTATGGCAAGAACTTCCAACACTATGTTGAATAGTAATGGTGATAGTGGGCAGAACTGTCTAGTACCTGATCTGAGGAGAAATGCTTCCAGTTTTTCACCATTGAGTATGATGTGGGCTGTAGGTTTGCTATATATAAACTCCACTATCCTGAGGAATTTTCCATCTATTCCCATTTTTTGTAGTGTTTTGATCATAAAGGGATGTTGTATTTTGTCAAAGGCTTTCTCCGCATATATTGATATGACCATGTGGTTTTTGGTCTTGCTTTATTGATGTGGTGGATCACGTTGATTGATTTACATATATTAAACCAACCTTGCATCCCTGGGATAAACCCCATTTGGTCATGATGAATAATCTTTTTAATATACTTCTGTATCCGGTTGGCTAGAATTTTGTTCAATATTTTAGCATCTATGTTCATCAGATATATTGGTCTGTAGTTTTCTTTTTTGGTTGTGTCCCTGTCTGCTTTTCGTATCAGAGTGATGTTGGCTTCATAGAAGCTGGAAGGGAGTATCCCGTGTCTTCAATCTTCTGGAAGACTTCTAAAAGTAGAGGCATTAATTCTTCCTTGAAGGTTTTGTCGAATTCATTTGTGGAAACACACGTTTATTTCACTCCTTTTAGACTTAGTGTCCTTGATTTCATCCCTTAATCTAAGAATGATGAGTAGATTTCATCTCATGTGTTCATTCCAAATAATTAAGTTGACTGGGATGTTGAGATGGTACCTGGACCCAGTGGAGTGGAGAAGAGGATTTTACATAGTAGATAGTTGGTACTGTAGACATAAGTATGTCTGCATGATGTATATGTATTTGCATATGTATTTGTAGATGTATATATATAATTCCAGATCTCATTAGAAATGCTTTCAAAGACAGACATCTCCAGAGAGACAGGAGAAAAGAAACTACCACAGTGATATCTTGTGACTGAGTCAAATGGATCAGACTTTGTGGAATTCTGCAAATTATTTAACTCAAGTTTCCAATTCCACCAAATGCAGGGGCAGTTCAGACCAAAACCACTATCAAGTAAATGCAATGTTCCTGTGATTTTTTTTTTCTTATATTACCTAAACACTACTCCATTTATAAATTTTTATGCCTGGGACTATTCTTTTTAATATATTTTTCTTATATTTGATAGGACAGGAAGAAATTGAGATGGGAGGGATAGGTAGAGAGCAAGGAAGAAAGAAAGAAAGATGGAGAAAGAGAAAGACTGCTTCACCACTTTTTTGAGGCTTTCCCTATGCAGGTGGAAAGAAAGAGATAGAGAGAGGGAAAGGGAGAGAAAGAGTGAGAGAAAGACAGGCAGACAGACAGGCAAACAGACTGATTCACCATTTTTGAGGCATCCCCTGTGCAGGTGGGGACCAGAGGCTTGAACCAAGGTAACATGTGTACTCAACCAAGTGTGCTACCACCTAGTCCCTGGAGCTCCATCTTTTGATCCCAGTTATAAGTTGACTAAATACTTAGTGTCTTTTTTTCTCTAAAATTCTATTTTTTTAATTTCCCATTTTAAAAACAATATCATTTAATGTCATTGCCTAGCTGCCACATGTCACTGAGCTGAAAAATATTGCAAGAGGTGGAAAGCAACTTTGATTTACTACGAATTCACAGATATATGAAATATTTCTCCACCTCCACCTAACAGGTCTGATATGCTTCCAAGCAAGAACATGAAGCACATTTCATGAGCTGCATTTGACTTCTATTTAATTTACAGAGCTACTGGTGTCACCTCTGACAATGGCAGAGCCATAGCAAACACAAATTTCTGGCAGCTACCTCTGAAATGTTTACACTTGAATTAAAGAGGCTGCTTCTGCCAGGTGGTGACACACCTGAGTGTACTCATTACTGTGCACAAGGACCTAGGTTCAAATCCTCAGTCTTTACCTGCAAAGGGTGGGAGCTTCACAAGTAGTGAAGCAGTACTGTACGTATCTCTTTCTCTCTCCTTCTCTATCTCCCCTGCCCTTCTCTCAACTTAACCTCTGTCCAAATAAATAAATAAATTTTATTAGTTAATTTTAAAGGTTGCTTTTAATCCTGTCTCTCTGGAGTCTGACAAAGTGACTGCTGTCAACAAGCCAGAACCATTTCTATCAGCCAGGTTCTCCTGCTTCCACTATCAGAGCTATCATGCACTCCCCATGTCACCTGAACTGCAAGTAGAGGAGGCAGGAATTCCAAAAAAAAAAAATGCAAAAATATGTCTCTAGTGCAGACCTTTTTGAAGTCCAAGACCTAAATTCTACAAAGTTATAGACCAAACTTTTCTTACTTGTTTTTGCATTTTTAATATCTAATAGAATACATTGCACTCAAGGGGGCTGGGTGGTAGCACACCAGGTTAAGCACACATAGTATGAAGTGGAAGGTCCCGTGCAGGGATCCCAGTTCGAGCCCCCCAGCTACCCACCTGCAGCCACCTGTGGGAGGGAGGGGTCACTTCACAAGTGGTAAAGCTGATCTTGGCAGGTGTCTATCCTACTCTCTCCCTATTTCCCCCCTCTCATTTTCTCTCTGTTCTATCCAATGAAAATGAACAATGACTGCCATGTGCAGTAGATTCATAGTGTAGGCACTAAGCCCCAGCAATAACCCTGGAAGCAAAATAGTAATAATGATAAATTTAAAACAAAATATATGGCACTCAAAATCACTATGGAATATATTTAGAAGCTTGGATGGTCCCCAACAACAAAAGTCCGGGACCAGATGGCTTCACAAACGAATTCTACAAAACTTTCAGGAAACAGTTAATACCCATACTTCTTAAGCTATTCCATAAGATTGAAGAAACAGGAATACTCCCTTCCACCTTCTATGAAGCCAACATCACCCTGATACCAAAAGCTGATAGGGACAGAACAAAAAAGGAAAACTACAGACCAATATCTCTGATGAACATAGATGCCAAAATATTAAACAAGATCTTGGCCAACAGGATACAGCAACGTATCAAAAAGATTGTTCATCACGACCAAGTGGGATTCATCCCAGGAATGCAAGGCTGGTTCAACATCCGTAAGTCAATCAATGTCATTCACCACATCAATAAAAGCAAAGCCCAAAACCACATGATTATCTCAATAGATGCAGAGAAAGCCTTTGACAAGATCCAACACCCATTCATGCTCAAAACTCTATAAAAAATGGGAATAGATGGGAAATTCCTCAAGATAGTGGAGTCTATATATAGCAAACCTACAGCCAACATCATACTCAATGGACAGAAGCTGAAAGCATTCCCCCTCAGATCGGGGACTAGACAGGGCTGTCCACTGTCACCGTTACTCTTCAACATAGTATTGGAAGTTCTTGCCATAGCAATCAGGCAAGAGAAAGAAATCAAAGGAATACAGATTGGAAGGGAAGAAGTCAAGCACTCACTATTTGCAGATGATATGATTGTATACATAGAAAGACCTAAAGAATCCAGCAGAAAATTACTGGAAGTTATTAGGCAATATAGCAAGGCATCAGGCTACAAAATCAATGTACAAAAATCAGTGGCATTTCTTTATGCAAACACTAAATCTGAAGAAGAAGACATCCAGAAATCACTCCCATTTACTGTTTCAGCAAAATCAATCAAATACCTAGGAATAAAGTTGACCAAAGAAGTGAAAGACTTGTATGCTGAAAACTATGAGTTGCTACTCAAGGAAATAGAAACTGATACCAAGAAATGGAAAGATATCCCATGCTCATGGATTGGAAGAACAAATATCATCAAAATGAATATTCTCCCCAGAGCCATATACAAATTTAATGCAATACCCATCAAAGTTCCACCAAGCTTCTTTAAGAGAATAGAACAAACACTACAATCATTTATCTGGAACCTGAAAACACCTAGAATTGCCAAAACCATCTTGAGGAAAAGAAACATAAATGGAGGCATCACACTCCCAGACCTTAAACTATATTATAAAGCCATCATCATCAAAACAGCATGGTACTGGAACAAAAATAGGCACACAGACCAGTGGAACAGAATTGAAAGCCCAGAAATAAATCCCCACACCTATGGACATCTAATCTTTGATAAGGGTGCCCAAAGGATTAAATGGAAAAAGGAGGCTCTCTTCAATAAATGGTGCTGGGAAAACTGGGTTGTAACATGCAGAAGAATGAAATTGAACCACTTTATCTCACCAGAAACAAAAATCAACTCCAAATGGATCAAAGACCTAGATGTCAGACCAGAATCAATCAAATACTTAGAGGAAAACTTTGGTAAAACGCTTTCCCACCTACACCTCAAGGATATCTTTGATGAATCAAACCCAATTGCAAGGAAGACTAAAGCAGAAACAAATCAATGGGACTACATCAAATTGAAAAGCTTCTGCACATCCAAAGAAACTATTAAACAAACAGAGAGACCCCTCACAGAATGGGAGAAGATCTTCACATGCCATACATCAGACAAGAAACTAATCACCAAAATATATAAAGAGCTCAGCAAACTTAGCACCAAAAAAGCAAATGACCCCATCCAAAAATGGGCAGAGGATATGAACAAAACATTCACTACAGAGGAGATCCAAAAGGCTAACAAACATATGAAAAACTGCTCTAGGTCACTGATTGTCAGAGAAATGCAAATTAAGACAACACTAAGATACCACCTCACTCCTGTAAGAATGGCATATATCAAAAAGGACAGCAGCAACAAATGCTGGAGAGTATGTGGGGACAGAGGAACCCTTTTACATTGCTGGTGGGAATGTAAATTGGTACAGCCTCTGTGGAGAGCAGTCTGGAAAACTCTCAGAAGGCTAGACATGGACCTTCCATATGATCCAGTAATTCCTCTCCTGGGGTTATACCCCAAGGACTCCATAACACCCAACCAAAAAGAGGTGTGTACTCCTATGTTCATAGCAACACAATTCATAATAGCTAAAACCTGGAAGCAACCCAGGTGCCCAACAACAGATGAGTGACTGAGAAAGCTGTGGTATATATACACAATGGAATACTATGCAGCCATCAAGAACAATGAACCCACCTTCTCTGACCCATCTTGGACAGAGCTAGAAGGAATTATGTTAAGTGAGCTAAGTCAGAAAGATAAAGATGAGTATGGGATGATCCTACTCATCAACAGAAGTTAACTAAGAAGATCTGAAAGGGAAACTAAAAGCAGGACCTGACCAAATTGTAAGTAGGGTACCAAAGTAAAAACCCTGTGGTGAGGGGTAGACATGCAGCTTTCTGGGCCAGTGGGGGGTGGGAGTGGGTGGGAGGGATGGGTCACAGTCTTTTGGTGGTGGGAATGGTGTTTATGTACACTCCTAGCAAAATGTAGACATATAAATCAGTAGTTAATTAATATGAGAGGGGGAAAATCAATTGTATGTCTCAAAGTTTTTCAAAACACAAACTGAATCTTTTTAATATATAGGCTGTGTATTTGATATGCGGACTCTCTCAAAAGCCTAGACCAAGTAGATTAGAAGCATCCAATAGCACAGCTGTATACAAGATACTGGATACTGTACAGCAAACCATAACAAAAGGACTTTTCAAAGTTAACCCAATTACCAAATACTGTGATGATAACATTAACTATCGATTGTCTTTTTGAACCCTAAGACAGCAGGAACCTCACATCTCCACTATAGAGCCCCTACTTCCCCCAGTCCTGGAACCCTTGGATAGGGCCCACTTTCCCGTATGCCTCTCCCAATCCATACCAAATAATATTGCATCCGCCGATCACAACCTAACCAACGCAACGATTGACACCTCAACATGCTTCACCTCAGACTGTGTCCAGAAACTTCACGTGTGGAATGACAACCCTTCAGCTTCATTACTCGGGTGTGACCTTTCCTTTTATAGTATACTCTAATTTCATCTCAGGTGGTTCACTTTCTAACAAAGTCCCATAACCTAGATATACACCAGTTTCTGTGAGAGAGAGCTTATGTTCACACGTATCCGTAAACTACTGCAAAATATATACCTGAAAGCAGAAGTACACTAGAGTTTACAGTGAGTAGCTCCCTAACACTTCCTCTCCACTATTCCAAGCTTTGGGTCCATGATTGCTCAACAATTTGTTTGGCTTCGTATGTTAACTCTTTTCAATCACCAGGTTCCAGATGCCACCAGGATGCCGGCCAGGCTTCCCTGGAGTGAAGACCCCACCAATGTGTCCTGGAGCTCAGCTTCCCCAGAGACCCACCCTACTAGGGAAAGAGAGAGGCAGACTGGGAGTATGGACTGACCAGTCAACGCCCATGTTCAGCAGGGAAGCAATTACAGATGCCAGACCTTCTACCTTCTGCAACCCTCAATGACCCTGGGTCCATGCTCCCAGAGAGATAGAGAATGGGAAAGCTATCAGGGGAGGGGGTGGGTTATGGAGATTGGGTGGTGGGAATTGTGTGGAGTTGTACCCCTCCTACCCTATGGTTTTGTTAATTTATCCTTTCTTAAATAAAAAAAAAAGAAGCTTGGATGGATGGATGGATGATGGATGGATGGATAAATGAATTAATGCTTTTCCTCCAGGTGGCTTATGTTAATATGGCAGCATGAAACAAAAAACAAGCCCCTAGATGGCTACACTCAGAGGAAACATTTGATAGTTTGACACAGGAAATAACTATCAAGTGAATGATTTTTTTTAAGTAACAGAAGACACCTTTTTGATGTACCACACAGCCTGAAAGTTGTTTTCTTCCTGTCAAGGTTAGAGCAGTATGACATGCTGAAGAGAGAGGAAATAAATTCTTGGGTATCAGCAAGCAGCTGTATAAATCAGCACTGAAGACTTCTCCTTAGAGAACGTTTCTAACACTCCAGTAATGCTGGGATCCATACAGTAGCAAACAGGAATGGGAGCAGGTAAAGCTAAACAGCTCATAAGACTATCTCAACTCAGAACATAGAATACTCTAGGCTCTACTGTCTACACATGATTTGTTAAGTCTGACAACAACAAAAAAAATTACTACTCTAAGGTAAAATCATGAGGGGTTACAGAGGGACAGGGCATCAAATATTATGAAGCCAAAAAAAAGGATTCTGTGTGTCTCTTTACTAACCTTCAGCACAGAGAAAATAATAGTACTACTATATGAGAGCATTCAGATTAAATAATTTGATACCAGAAAGAAGCTTAAAATTATGCCTAGCACCAAAAGCGTTTTTGATAAGTCACTTTCATTATCTAATATTTGAAACTTCATAATATGTATTGAAATTGTCAAATGGATCCACACCACTTATCAAATGCACCGTGGAGTCTTTTAATATGCAATTTAATGAGGAAGGAGGACAATTGGAGGGGGAGATAAGGCTAGACACCTGCAAACCTGCTTCACCGCTTGTGGAGCAACTCCCCTACAGGTGGGGAGAGCAAACAAACTATAAACTAAAAGAAAATGCTTGTAAATCAAATATCTATGAAGGATTTGTGTCCAGAAAAAATAAAACACAGTTCAATAAGAAGACAAACTATGTAATTTTAAAAATAAGCAGAGGACACAGTGGGTGAAAACGATGACTGGACCTGCGTCTGTAGGGGTATGTAGCAAGAGTCCTATATAGTGATGACTGGTCCTGCGTCTGTGGGGGTATGTAGCAAGAGTCCCATATAGTGTCATCCTGGCGCTATTCTCTGGAAATTGTCTGATATGCCCACAGGGAGAGTTCTTTTTTCTGGCATGTGAACTTCCCACTGCCCCAACTCTTTGCACCTCCCACACACACACACACATACCCACTGCTGATTAAGCCAACAGTGAGCAATATCCTAAGCTGAGCATGCCACATTCTTGGGGCTTGATGAACAATGGATTTGAGAACCAGGTCAAATCACTGGTTGCTGTAGGCTGGGACCTCTACTGACTGTTATCACATATCCCATGACTTTTCTTGGCTCCTCCATTCCTGAGGCGGCCTCACTGTTCTGCAGTCCCATGATTCCCTGGGATACCCCTGTATTCTCTTTCTGCCCTTAGGTAGTCCAGGGTGGTGTGGTTGGAGCCAACAATCCATCATTATTCCAGGCAGCCTTGGTGGAAGCTCAGTCTGTCATTCCAAAGTTCACAGGCTACCCCATCATCAGTACGGATTTCAGGTCCCCTGTCTACCCACTGCCCACTGCCACCCCCATCTCCACTACCACTACCACCATCCACCCCCTACCCCCCACCACCAAGTCTCCTGAGTACTGGTGATATTTGCTAGCATATCTTCACTGAGACTGTCTTTCTAGGTTTTTTCCAGGAGACAAATAGCTCATTTGATAAACTAAACTGCACTAATGAAAGACCCAGAGACAGAGAGCTGGAATGAACTACCAGTCTCTCTTTACTCCCAGGTAGCATGTGTATACAGTAACAAGAGATTTCTGATATCAATAGCACATTTGTTTTCCTAACCAAGAGTGACTTTAAAAGTGGTGATTTCAGGTCAGAGAAGAAAAGGAGTATTTCTGGGAAATAAGCATCTTATTATGTCCTATCCCTTCTCTCCCCCCATTTTTTTCCTCTGAACAGAAGCTTTTTGTCCTTTCATCCAAGGGTGGGCTGGTGACCAAAGAGCCACCACCGCTGCAATTCTCCAGTGATAGAAAGGGTTTCAGACAGTGACTTTGGAATTTGTAGCAGTTCCAAAAGTGAAGCTAGTTTCAGTGGCTGTAACAAGTAGCAAGAAGTACTGGTATGGGGGGTGGGGGGTGGTGCCCTTTATTAAGTGCCATATTATCATGCACAAGGAACCAGGCTCAAGCACCGGGTCCCTACCTTATAGGTGTCTTTCTCTCTCTCTCTCTCTTTCTCTAACTTTCCCTCCTTTGCAATTTCTCTCTGTTCTATCAAATAAAATAAATAAAGTTTAAAACAATTTTTTAAAGAGTACTGGTATAAAAGAAAAAAAACAAACTCAGGAGCTGAATCAACCTATATTCAGATTCCAGCTCACACAGGTAAATTCTGAGCCTGTTGCCTGAGCCTGTTCTCTCTCTCTCTCTCTCCCTCTCTCTCCTCTCTCTCTCTTTTTAATAGGAGTGTATATTAACACCAATCTTGCCACCAAAGTCTGTTTCCCTACTCCCACCCCCTTATAGTGAAGCTGAAAATCTACCCTCACCCTCCACCCAGAGTTTTTTATTTTGGTGCAATACTCCAAACTCAGTCAAATTCTACTTTGTGTTTCCCTTTCTGTTCTTCTTTCTCAGCTTTTAGGTTCTCATTTTTTAAGTATAGTTGATATTAGTAACAACATTGAAGAGCTGAGGGCTCATTTGTTAAAAAAAAAAAAAAAAAAAAAAAACCACTGTCGAGAGTCGGGCTGTAGTGCAGCGGGTTAAGCGCAGGTGGCGCAAAGCACAAGGACCAGCATAAGGATCCCGGTTAGAACCCCGGCTCCCCACCTACAGGGGAGTCGCTTCACAGGCGGTGAAGCAGGTCTGCAGGTGTCTATCTTTCTCTCCTCCTCTCTGTCTTCCCCTCCTCTCTCCATTTCTCTCTGTCCTATCCAACAACAATGACAACAACAATAATAACTACAACAATAAAACAACAAGGGCAACAAAAGGGAATAAATAAATTAAATAAATAAATAAACAAATAAAAATAAATAAATAACATTGTCCATTATTGTTTCTCTCTGATACACACAGACAAAAAAATGATTCATAATTCTGAGTAAAACTGAGACATTCACAATATGGTTTTGTAATTATTCAAGTCAGCTGACACATACTTAGTGCCAGCTTTCTAGAAAGACAGTCAGGATATAGATTAGAGGAAATTTTCCAGTAGTAACAACTTGGAAAGCATCTTCTGGTTAATGCAGCAAACATTACAAACTTTTAATTACTTCATTTTTATTTTTTTACATATTTATTCATTAATTTTGGGGAGGAGGGGGCAACCTGAGCATTGCTCTGGCACATGCAATGCCAAGGATTGGACTTGGGCCTCATGCTTGAGAGCCTAAGGCTTTCTTTACCCACTGGACCACTCTCAGTGACTCAAGCAGCTTCCCTCACAGGTGGAGACCAAGAACTTGAACCTGGGTCCTCGTACATGTGCACCCTACTGAATGAGCCACCACCTGGTCCTCTACTTAGCTGAGAGAAAGCAGTTGAATTTTTTCATTTTCCAGGGCCAGCAAAATAGCTCCCCTGGATAATGCACTTTGTTTGCCCTGTGACCTGACCACATTGACGGAAGCTTTGATTGCTGCGGTGAATTAATATCTATCTCTCTCTCTCTCTCTCTCTCTCTCTCTCTCGTCTCCAGGGTTATCGCTGGGACTCAGTGCTGACTCTATGAATCTACTGCTCCTACTTGTGAAGTGACCCCCTGCAGTTGGGGAGTGGGGGTTCAAACCTGGATTCTTTCTTGGGTCCTGGTGGTTTCTACTGTGTGTTTAACCAGGTATGCCACCATTTAACCCCCCACTCTTTTTTATTTTTTATTTCTATCTGAGAAAGTCAGCCTGGAGCAGTGAAGCCCTGGCAACAATAACCAAAAAAAAAAATTTTTTTTTCATTTTTCCAAACATACAGGGATACTGTCAGAATTATCTCAATATCTTAGTTTTTTCCATCAAGTTTCACCAACACATCAGAACTTCTCATTCATCAGCATCCCTGGATCAGCCAAATTTGTGTCTGAATTGAAAGTTGAAATCAATCCCTGGAATCTCATAATTAAAAAATAGGCCTGCTGTGAATTCATAGAAACACATAAGAAACTCTATGTAATCTTTAAAACTGAGTCTTAATGTAAATGATAATAAAATCATCATGACTAAAATTTGCTGAGTATTGACTATGTGCAAATGATTTTAGATGAATTGTTTTAATTCACACAAGTTTCTCAAGTGCTGACTATACAAAAATAGGAAAAGTCATTTTTCCTGTCATCTATTTGGGTACTTATTGTTGCCATTTTCATTGTTTAGGTGAAGAAACTCAAATTTAGAATGTGGAAATTGCATGGATTCTCAGTCTATGGAGTTGGGATTTAAACTTGATATTTCTGAGTAAGAACCCAAATTCTTAACCAACCCATTACTTTTTTTTTTAACTGTGGTAAAATATAAATAACCTAAAATTTACTAATTTAACTCCTTAAGTGCAGTTTTGAGACATTATTCTGTTACCATCATCACCATCCATCTTCAAAACAGTTCTATCCTCCCAAACTGAAACTCTATATCCATTAAACAGTAAGTCTCCACTATTCCCAGACCGTGGCAATCACAGTTCTACTTTCTGTCTTTATGAATTTGACTGTTCTTGGTGCTGCATAGAATGGATTCATGTAGTATTTGTTCTTTTGTTACTGGCTTATTTCACTTAGCATAATGTCTACAAGGTTCATCCATGTTGCAGCATGTATCAGAATCTCCTTCCTTCTTAAGACTAACTAACATCCTATTGAATGTATAGGCCATGTTTTGCTTATCCTTTCATCCACAGATGGACTGAATTGTTTCCATCTTGTAAATAATGATGTTATAAACATGGGCGTAACAAGTATCAGTTCTAGTCCTTTGCATTCTTCTGGGACTATAATCATTAACCAAGACAGATACTTTCTTTGTTATGGTGAGTTATTCTTTGCCTCTTGTTTGTTTGTTTTGTGGATAGCTCCATTTATGAAGCAATTACAAACTCATGTAATTATCTAGGGAGATTCTTGTATCACCCTAAATTGGTAGCATGGAGAATCGCCTGGTTAAACGTAGGCATATGTAGCCGACAGAAATTATCAGACCAAAGATATTTTAAACATACTTTCTCTCCTTTGGCTGACATGCTTTTTTTGGTATTCTTTTTTAGGCATCAAGGACATGACAAGACAATAGAAAACTTAGAGACAATCAGAAGGGCAAAGGAATTCTAGTGAAAAAAAAAAAACTTGTGGTTCTAAAGTCTGCTAAGAAGCAGGAAGGAAATGTGTAAGTACATTAGTGATATTCAAGTTTCTCTTTAAATAGGCAAAAAGTTGAATTTTAGGAAGAAAAAAAAATAAATGGATAGGATCAACTACAGCAGGGAGCTAAATGATAAATGCCTTTTAAAAGACGCCTCAGTCACTGTTATGTTTTATCAAACTCTGTCCAACTTCCCCAGAATCCCACTAAGTTATTGTCTTCTCAAATATATTTACCATAAACCAAAATTATTTAAACCCTCCTGACAAACAGCCAGATAGGGCTCTTATGACTTCTTTTTCAAAATTATTTATTTGCCGGGAGTGGGTGGTGGCACACCCAGCAGCACACACATGTTACGGTATGTTTGGACCTGGATTCAAGAGCCTAGTCCCCACGTGCAGGGTGAGGAACTTCACAAGCAGTAAAATATTGCTGGGAGTGTCTCTTTCTCCTCCTTTCTCTCTCCTTCTCTATCTGCTTCTTCCTTATCAGTTTCTGTCATATCCAAACAAAGTAATTAATTAAAAATAAAGTATTTTTAAGTATTTATTTACTAATTTATTTATTATGAGAGAAGATCACAGCATGCCTAACTCTGGCATAAGGTGGTGCCAGGGACTGAATTTGTGACCTCTGGGGCCTCAAGCATGCAAGTTGCTATTCTTTCCATCCTTCCTTTTTAAAAAGTGATTTATGGCTGGGGGTATGGATCGACCTACCAATGTCCATGTCTAGCAGAGAATCAATTACAGAGGGCAGACCTTTCACCTTCTGCACCCCGTAAAGAATGTTGGTCCAGGGGACTGGGCAGTGGCACACCGAGTTAAATGCACATAGTAGGAAGCACAAGGATCCTGGTTCCCCACCTGCAGGGGGTTCACTAGCAGATCTGTAGGTATCTGTCTCTCTCCCTCTCTATATCCCCCTCCTCTTTCAATTTCTCTCTGTCCTATCCAATAAAATGGAAAAGAAAAATAGCCTCCAGGAGCAGTGGATTCATAGTGCCAGCACCAAGCCCCAGCAATAACCCTGGAGGCAAAAAAGAAGGAGAAGAAGGAGGAGGAGGAAGAGAATAAGTTTAGTCCATACTCCCAGAGGGATAAAGAATATGGAAGTTTCCAATGGAAGGGAAGAGACATGGAACTCTGGTGGTGGGAATCATCTCCCTGTTATCTTATAATCTTGTTAATCATTATTAAATCACTAATAATTTTAATGATTTATTTTATTCATTTCATATGAGCTAGAGTTTCACATGGAAGAGAAAAGTCAGAGTACTACTCCTGTACATGAGGTGCTAGTAGTGATCGAACCAGGAGTATCAGGCACACAGTCCTGTGCCCTAGCAGCTATTTTCTTTTTCTTTTCTTTTCTTTTTATTAGTCATTTACAAAATAACAGGGGTACCTACCACACCGTTCCCACCACCAGAGTTTTGTGTCCCTATTCCCTCCACTGAAAACGGCAATGATTTTCCCAACATCACAGATACGGGTTGACTATTATTACTATAACTGTCCGTCTGTCTGTCTGTCTGTCTGTCTATCTGTATTTTTTTCCCCATTTTTCTGTGGTCCCACCTTCTCTTCCTTTTTAAGTCACAGCTACAGGGGGCCAGGCAGTGGCACACCCAGTTAAGCACACACAGTACTAAGTGCAAGGACACTCGCAAGGACCCACTCAAGGATTTGAGTGCGAGTCCCTGACTTTCTACCTGCAGGGGGAGTCACTTCAGAAGCGGTGAAGCAAGTCTGCAGTTGTCTCTCTGTCTCCCCCTCCCCTCTCAATTTCTCTTGTTAAAATTTTTTATTATCTTTATTCATTTACTGGATAGAGACAGCCAGAAATCAAGAGGGAAGAGGGATATAGAGAGGGAGAGAGACAGAGACATCTGTAGCACTGCTACACTACTCGCAAAGCTTTCCCAAGGACTTGAACCCAGGTCTTTGAGCATTGTGATATGTGTGCTCAACCAAATGTGCCACCACCCAGCCCCCTCTCAATTTCTCTCTGCCCTAACAAATAAAATGGAAAAAATGGCCGCCAGGAGCAGTGGATCCTGATAGAACTGGGTTTCAGAGCCCTCTAGTCATCTTCCCCTAACATTTCTCCCCGTCTGCGAGTATGGACCAAAATACTATATGGACTGCAGAAGGTTGGAGGTCTGGCTTTTGTGATTACTTCTCTGATGGACATAGGCATTGGCAGGTTGATCCATAGGCCCAGTCTGTTGCTATATTTCCCTAGCGGGGTAAGACTCTGGAAAAAGCCAGACTTTGGGGCACATTTGTAAGGCCATTTGCCCAGGAAAGTCAGTAGCAAATAGTAGCAAAGCTGAAAAGCAGTAAGATATAAAGCAAGACAAAACAATAAAATTAAACAATAGACAGGAACCAAAAAGTAGAATAGAGCAAGTGAGAATAGGGATCTTAGGATGGAGACAAGCTAGGAAGTCGATTTTAGGCATGTTCCTAGAGGCCCATGATTTTAGTGATTTTTGCCAGAGCTTGATAGTTAACATGGAGGTGGGCTGAAATATTGTCTGGGAAGATGTAATCAGAGTTGAGACTAGGGCTAGAAAGTTGGATTAGGGCAGAGTAGCTCCATACTTGAGGAAAATAAACAAATACAGTTAGTTGTTTACCACATCACATTTCACACAGAAGCCTGTAAAACCTCCGAGTCCCTGTCAGTCTGAGCTCTCAGTCCATTTGTCACAGATGGGAACATTCTAGACTGCACTCATTTCAGGACCAGTCTTCCTCGAGTGACAGAGTAGGCTGACCCAGGCTCCCTTCAGAACGTGGGGCTTTATATTCCTCCATGAGGATAATTTCTGGACCCATCCGTTCCACCCCGGTTCCATGGCTGCCAGTTCTTAGCAACATCGCCCCGCCAGATATTCGTCGGGATGCGGCATCATCTAAGTTCATTTCCCACGTCTACGCTCGACCGGAACTGCCAATATACGCGGATATCTTCGCCCACCCTGTCCAACGCTTGACGTCTCGTCTGTCACCCAATCTGGTCCCCTACGCCTACACTGAACTTCTCTGTTCCAGACTCTTGGAAACAGAGTTGGCAGTCAGCTGAGGTAAAGAACATACACCTCATCACAGACCCCTGCAAGCGTCAACCCGGCTTTGACCTAGCACGTTATGATTGGGCCCTCCTCAATCGCTATCGAACAGGCCATGGCCGGTGCACCGCTATGTTCCATCGCTGGGGAGCCAGAGACGACCCGAACTGCCCCTGCGGCTACAGACAGACTATGACCCACATAGTCAACGACTGCCACCTCTCCAGATTCAAAGGAGGTCTCGAAACTTTACATCAGGCTCAACCTGACGCTATTGACTGGCTACGGAAGAAGGGCAAACGCTAGAAGAAGAAGAATGGTGAGGGCAGGGTCCTGGAGAGGCCCTTGAAAGAGCTTATGGTGACATTCCTGATGGGAGCGATCAGTGATGACTACCAGCTATTTTTCTGGTCACCGCCTCGCTGCCATCTTCCTTTGTAAAATTTAATTTAATTTAATTTTTTATTCACTTAGATAAAGTATCTAGCAGGATTACCTTTTTGGTAGTATTTTCACTATTTAAATGATACTTCATTGCAGCAGCCTGGTCAGGAGAGGACATGAATCCCTCAAGAAGAAAGGCCTGGGTCCTAATCCCAGTCCAGTCTCAAGGTGGCAGGTACAGCACTTTGCCTGTCTCAATCTGTTTTCTAACACAAAAAAATAGGTATAAAAATAGCCAACAAAAGGATTTTTTTAACTCAAAAAAAATTTTTTAAAGATTTTTATCTCATGAAATATAGATAGAAAAAGAGAGGGAGAGAGAAAGTTCAGAGCAGCATTTAGTTTTTAATATTTATTTATGTATTCCCTTTTGTTGCCTTTGTTGTTTTATTGTTGTAGTTATTATTGTTGTTGTTATTGATATCATTGTTAGATAGGACAGAGAGAAATGGAGAGAGAAGGGGAAGACAGAGAGGAGAGAAAGACACCTGTTTCACCGCCTGTGAAGCGACTCCCCTTCAGGTGGAGAGCTGGGGACTCGAACCAGGATCCTTTTTCCGGTCATTGCACTTTACACCACATGCAATGTGCTTAACTGCTGCGCTACTGCCAGACTCCCGCATGACAGCCTTTTGCATAACCATTATGCTCTCTTCCTGCCTATTTGTTTAATTCTTAGTATATTTATATATAGTTTCATTATATTAATTGGGAACAACATTTATTGAGAATCTTTTAGATGACAACAGCTAACATTTATAAAGTGCTTACTTTATGGCTTTTACTGGTTTTTCCATTTGTTGAGTAAGTACATAGATACAATATAGATACAGATATATCATAGACCATAAACATTTGGCATATAAATGTGTATTGTGTAAAGATAATAATATTTTATATAGACACACACATACCCCGTACACTACTTGCATATGGTCTAAGGTTAGAAGTTGAGAAGGAGAAGACAGCTACTTGTTGGATGCAAAAGAGGGAGAAACTTGTCTTAAATCCCTTGGTCAAAGATTGTATTACAAATTCTATGCAGTTATTCTATAAAGGCGAGCACTTAATTACCCAAGAGATCCGGTAACAGCATATTAGAACATCACTACTACAGAAAAACAGTTGAGAACTATACTCTCTTAAGGTAGTTTGTGTTCCTCTAAGATTTCTGTTTTGAGGAAACAATGCACTTATAAATAAGAAAAATGAGCCAAGTGGGCATGTTTTGTACTATGTGTAATAACTGTTTATTTGTCTCAGGATATTATTTCAAATTCTGCCTATATTCTGTTACAGTATTTGTAGGTCTTATCAACAAACATGCCTGAACCGCATAAAATAAATCTAACAGTTATACCATTCTGTCATTGCTAATGTCCATAATATAAAAGAGAGATTATGAGGACAGGTAGTGCTGCACCTGGTAGAGCACACACGTAACAATGTGCAAGGACCTGGGTTCCAGCCCCTGGGAAAGTTTTGTGAGTGGTGAAGCAGTGTTGCAGCTGTCTCTCTGTCTCTCTCCCTCTCTACCACCCCTTCCCTCTTGATTTCTGACTATCTCTATGAAATAAATAAAGATTTTAAAAAAGAGAGATTGTACTTCAATTTTTGAAGAACAAAAATTCTCTTGTTCTCCAGCCTTCATTGAGAAAAACCATCTAAACTAGAAATTACATAAAGACTAGAAGAACCAACTTGATGAAATTCCACTGGTCACAAATTTTTCAATATAACTTTTTTAAAAACCTTCACAAATTACATTGAATTTTCAGAATGACTGTGTATACTAGGTGGTCAGAGCTTAAATTTCTAGCGAAATCACCTTGCCTCCTTTAAGTACCATGCCGCCCTGTTTTTCTTCTATTAATGCTGCTCTTTAACCGGAATGCCTCACCTTTCTCTCTGTATATTTTATTTTCTTCTAGTAACTGGGGCTCATCGCCCACACTATGAATCCACTGCTCCTGGAAGCCATTCCCCCCCCCCCAACCCGCCACACACACACACCGTATTTTTATTGGATAGGACGGAGAGTAACTGGGAGAGGAGGGGAAGAAGTGATAAAGCTTTGGACTCTCAAGCATGAGGTCCCGAGTTCGATCCCCGGCAGCACATGTGCCAGAGTGATGTCTGGTTCTTTCTCTCTCTTCCTATCTTTATCATAAAAAAAAAAAAATCTTTAAAAATTTTTTTTAGAAACACAGGGGGTCTGGGTTGTGGCACATCAATTAAGCCCACATAGTACTAAGTACAACAACTTGTACAAGGATCCAGGTTGGAGCCCACAGCTCCCCACCTGCAGGGGGATGCTTCACAGGTGGCAAAGCAAGTCTGCAAGCGTCTTTCTCTCTCCTTCTCTTCTTCCCCTCCTCCTGGACCGCAATGTGTTTCTAAATTTTAACCACTGTCAAGACCTAGTGGCTTACTCACTTCTCTGAATCACCTTAATAATTAATGCTTATGCACACTTATCAGACATTGTCTTGCTTAAATTTTTATCTTCCTCCTCTCCTGAAATCCTTGAGAACTGAATCTATGTAGTGAATTTCTTTGAATCTACCATACTACCTGGCATCCCATATCTGTAATAAATAAAATGTTGTTGGCAGAAGGGGAAGTGGAGAGTGGGAGAGCACAGGTGTCTTTGTAAAGTTGATTTAAGTCTCCAAACTGTGATATCATGGTGAAGTTATAACCTCTGGCAGTTCCTGAACCTTTTCAAATTTCTTAATCTTTTTTTTAAATTTTTATATTTATTTATTTATTTATTTTCCCTTTTTTTTTATTTTCCCTTTTGTTGCCCTTGTTGTTTTTTATTGTTATTGTAGTTATTATTGTTGTTGTTATTGATGTCATTGTTGTTAGATAGGACAGAGGGAAATGGAGAGAGGAGGGGAAGACAGAGAGGGGAAGAGAAAGACAGAAACCTGCAGACCTGCTTAACCTGGTCCTTGGACTTCCGGCCATGTGCACTTAACCCGCTGTGCTGCTGCCCGACTCCCAGATTTCTTAATCTTTAAAGCATACTTAACAGGAGTTTGTAAAATATCTCAGTGGGCAGAATATCTGCCTTACTGTGGGTAAGGCCCTAAGTTTGGTCTCTTGTACCACACAGAATCACCATGGGCAGCATCAATGGGAACTCCAGGGATGGCAGAGCCATGCTTTGGTATCTCTTGCCCTCTCTATTCCTTTCCTCTCTCTCTCTCTTTTCTCTCCTCCTTCTCCCCTTCTGCCTAAATATATAAAATAAAGAATAATTTTTTTTTTTTAAATCACTGGGCTAGGGAATGCAACTTGTGATATTGTCATGCACAGGGCCTTCAGTTCATTCCACAGCATCACACTGAAAATTGCACATAACAATATCTACAATTGAGGGCCTAAAAAAAAAGAAAAAAAGATTTAGAATAAGGGACCAGGTGCTCCTTGGATCAAATTTCCAAGGAATCAAATTTCAACACTGCTCTCTTATGAATGAAATAATAATTCAGACTAAACGCAATCAGTGCCACTGATAAGCATGTCTCACTGAAGTTAAATAGCATGGCTTTAGATAATGCTAACAATCACTAACTATAACTAAGAAAATTAGGAGCTTGGTGATTTTTAAATCTAATTGCAGACTGACAGTAAGACTTACGTCAACTTTTGAAATGGAGCTAATGAAGAGTAGATGCTATCTGAAGTAAAAGTGGTTTTTTAATTGTTATTAGTGATTTAACATTGATTTACAAAGTTATAACAGGGGTACAACTCCATGCTGCTCCCACCGCCTAACTTCTAGGTCCCTGTTTTCTCCATTAGAAACTGTAATAGTCCTCCTAAGGTCACAGATATGGGTTGGCTATTATTTCTATAACCATCTAAATTTATATACTTTGTCCATTTTTTCTATGGTCCTGTCTTCTCTTCCTTTCTAAGTCACACCTACATCTATTGATATGAAGTAAAACTTTGAATGAAGTCAACAGGAAAAGTCAAAAATACCATATGAGGTTAAATGCAGCAATCATTATGGGCAAGCAAACTATTAATACACATCCTATCAAAGAGAAAAAAACTAATTTTGAGTTTCTTCTAGTCCCAAGAGCTAAGCTCAGGCTATTTTCTATACATGATCATATAGCAATTCTCTAAATCAGTAGTTATAATCCCCATGTTATAGAAAAAAAGTAAAGCTCAGATTGGTTAAGAAGTGTGTCCTAGATTACAGTTAGTAAGTGGTGGAGTTGAACTCTACCATGTTACCCACTGTTCCATAGTACTGTTGAAAAGAATTTAACGGTAACACTTTTTCCCCCCCAACAAATATATCTTGAGTGTCTAACATGTGAAAAGTATTGTCCCAAACAACAGAAAAGTACATCCTGATCCTAGGGATTTTCTCTTCTAGGAAAGATAAGAGCCACTACTTTATTTGCGGGATCTGGTACAAAATGAAAACACATGCCTTTGCTTAAAACTTATTAACAATTTGGGACCCAGCAAATAGCTTACCTGGACCCAGCAAACAGCTTGCCTGCTTCGCCATATCTGTGACCCAGGTTCAAGGCCTCAAGACACCACATGAGTGTACTGTAGTACTGGAGAAAGCTTCTGTGCAGTGGTATCTCTCCCTATAAATACAATAAAATAAAATATTAAAAATGAATAAAAGTCAAGGACTGGGTGGCAGCACACCTGGTAAAGTATATGAGTTATGATGCTCAAGAAACCAAGTTCAAGCCCCTGATGTTTACTTGCATGGGGGAAAGCTTCATGAGCAGGGAAGCAATACTGCAAGTGTCTCTCTTTCTCTCTCTTCTGTCTCTCCCTTCTCTCTCAATTTGTCTCTATCCCTATCCAGTAAATAAGTATTTTTAAAAAGTCATCAAAATTTTCATGATGGTAGCATATGTCATGCACAGGGCCCTGTGTTCTTTACACATCACATGCCTCTGAAGCTGGCTTGGAGGGCAGGCAGCAGAGTCAACACTAGTCCGGCCAAATCCAGCCTGCTGCTTGTTTTTGTATAAGCATAAGCTAACAATGATTTTCACATTTTTTTAAACAGCTGAAAAAAATAAAAGAAACTTTGTGACACATAAAATTATATGAAACTCAAAATTTCATATCCATAAATAAAGTTTTACTAAATACAGTCATACTCATTCTTTGTATACCTTATGTAGCTGCCTTTGCACTACAAAGGTAGAGCTGCAACATCTGTTTCACACAAAGTCTTAAAATTTTACTATCTGGTTCCACAGGAAAAGTTTGCAAACTTTTATTCTGGTAGGAAGGTAGAACACAAGTGACAAAAGAAAGGAGCAATAGATTACTATGGGGTGCAAAGAGAAATGGTCACATTATCTTGAAATAGATCATCTTCCCTGAAAAAAAAAAAAATTTATATGCACCTTGACTAATGGGTAAAGGTAAAGGGGGCATCCTAGGCAGAGAAAACACCTTTGTAATACCAAAGGAGTGGGAAAGCTTTCTATTTTGGCAAGAAACAAGTCTACTTCAACCATGAAGCAGTTTTAAGTGAACATGCAGGATTTTTACCTTCGTTTGATGGGGCAGGCAAATAGCTGAAAGCTCTGAGGCAGGGTGACTTGCTCAATATATTTTAAGATTAACACATCTGGCAACAAAGCGGACAATGGCTTGGTTCCAGTAGGAACAGACCCAAGGCCACGAAGTAAGATAAGAAGGTGCCACTAAAATCCAGGAGTTGAGAAGTAGTGCCAACCTAAGCAAATGGGGCCCTTGTAGAAATGAATTACTATTAATAGATGTGCCTACCGAGAGCTCAGTTCCTTTGAGGAAAAAAGTAGAGAAAAGAGTGTCAGGACTAAAGATCAAGACACTTTAAAAGATGGTAATAACAGTGAACATCAGAAATGGAGAAAAAATTGGTTTGGTGACAAAAATGAGAGGTTGGGGCAGGCAAAATAGCTCACATGTCTACTGTACTGCTTTTCCATGTGTTCCACCCAGGTTGGAGGCCAGCTTTGGTGCTGTGGTCTCTTTCACACTCTCTGTACCTTAAAAAAAAAAAAAAGGCAGGTTCAGTTTGTATGTGTGACCAGTTTATGTGGCCATATGTGTATATGTCCTAAATATCCTGATGCAGTTTTCAAGGAGATAAGAATGAAATGCTCAAACTTAAAAGTTGGTTCAGTGCTAAGAGATGCATACTCTGATAGACTTTACGTATCAACAAGTACAATGAATTCCAGTCTAACCAAAGGAAAAAAAAATTTTTAATTAAGTCATTTTACACATTCTCTCAAACTCTAAACAGTCCTAGAGCCGATCTTCTGAAACTATATTTTTATAAGAAAATGCCCTTTTAAAAGACGAGGAGTTTTTCTAAAGAAAAGAAGAGGGAAAAATGGGACCAGGTGGTGGCACACTCTATAAAGTGTACATGTTACAATGCAAAATGATCCAAGTTCAAGTCCCTGGTCTACACCTGCAGGTGGGAAGTTTCACAAATGGTGAAGCAGAACTGCAGTTGTCTCTTTTTCTCTCTATTTCCCCCTTCCATCTTAGTTTCTCTCTGTGTCTATTCAATAAATAAACAAATAAATAAAATGCTAAAAAAAAAAGAGGCAAAATACTAAAAAAAAAAAAAAAAAAAGGTAAAAGTCTGCCCAGAAAGGAGAAGAATAAGCAATGTATCCAGGGAATATCAGTTTCTACAATGTCAGCATTTTAAACTTTCAGAATCCTCAAAAATTCATGCAATAATTGAAAAGTCATAATTCACTCAGAATTTATAATTCCAACAGACTGCTCTAAAATTTGTCACTGAAGCTTCCAATTATAAGGGATTTTCAAAAAAACAGACGCTACCTAAGTATGCAGCATATTCTATTAACATATTTGAGATCGTGAAACACTTAGAAAAATGCAGAAAATTTATAATTACTATCCATTAGAGGAGGGAAATCAGTCTTATACTTCATTAATCTTATGAATTTATCAAATTTCACACACACACAAATGATTTCAAGAATTATTTATACAGAGTCTAGTTAAACTACAAACTAGGCAAAAATCTTTGTCCACTCTTCCAGCCTTGGTATTCCCTACGCTTTGTTCTCTCTGAAATCTGCACCTATCCATACCTTCTTTTTTTTAATAGCTTTATTTATTTATTATTAAATAGAGAAAGATTGAAATTGAGAGGAGAGGGAAATAGAGAGAGGCACCTGCAGCCCTGTTTCATCATCACTTGTGAAGCTTTGCTCCTACAGGTGGGGACTGGGGGCTTGAACCCCAGTCCTTGTGCACTGTAACCTGTGTGCTCAGCCAGGTGCGCCACCACCCAGTTCCCCCATCCACACCTTCTGTCGTACGAAAAGCTCTGACAATGTCTTGTACTAAAGAGTAGCTGTGTTTTGAGCTTTTCTAGCAAAGTTCCCTTTTTATATCTTCACCCCTTCAAAGCAGAGCATTTTTGGAATCCAAAGTACTTTCTGGGGGCCGGGTGGTGGTGCCCCTGGTTGAGTGCACATGTTACAATGCTCAAGGGCCCGGGTTCGAACTCCCCGTCCCCACGTGCAGGGGGAAAGCTTCACGAGTGCTGAAGCAGGGCTGCAGGTGTTTCTTTGTCTCTCTCCCTATCACCCCCCCTCCCTTTCGATTTCTGACTGTCCCTGTCCAATAAACATAATACAAAAATTCAATTAAGATAATTGCTTTCTGTGGCCCGTACTCAGATCACAAATCTACGGGTATTTTTTCTAGTGCCCTGCCCGTGCATTTAAGTACGCAATTCATTTTATTCATATAGTTTTGATTTGGAGTATGGAGTTGTATGGGAAGTTTGTCAGGATATCTGGGAAAGAGTTCACCGGGGTTAAAGCACCCCTGCATGAAATACTGGCTAATTCAGAAAGGCCACTTCAAGGATGAAAAGTGTGTCCTGGCCTAGGCTCCTGCACTCGGGGATGTAGGAAAGCGCGAGCTCTCGCTCACTTCTCCTGCCAGTGTCACCAGCACAAAGGACTGGTGGCCTTGGTGATAGAAAACACGGTTCCCATTATCCGCTCCTTCTGAGTTTTCATGTGTTTCTAAGTCTTCACACGTCTATAACTCGCTGAGGTCGTGGACTGTGACAGGGGAACAACGCCCTCAGCCAGCCGACATGGGAGACACTGAATCGGCTCTGGAGGCGGAAGACCAGCGCCAGGAAGAGCGCCGCGCGTGTCCGGTCTGCGCGGCGGCGACTTGGGAAGCCGGCGCGAGGCTGACGGCGCGGACACGGCCCCGCCCCTCCGCCCTCCTGGCCCCGCCCCTCTGCCACGCCCCTTCCCGGGCCGCGCACCCGCGCGCCCCGCCCGCGGACGGAAGCGAGAGCGAGGCTGAACGCCTGACGTCAAGGCGACACCGCCAAACCTCGCCCAGACTCAGGCGTGTAAACCAGCCGGAGTGGCGGCGGCGGCGGCGGCGGCGGCAGGACGGCCGTGGCGCTGGGAGCAGCGAGCCGGAGAGAGCGCAAGGCGCGGGGCGACGCTGGCTGCGGTGACCCGGTGACAGCGTGAGAGGTTCGCAGAGTGCGTGCGTGCGCGGTGGCTGAAAGCGGCAGCGGCGCGGGGCGGGGGCCGGGCGCCGGCTTAAGCGAGCGAGCGGGCGAGCGAGCTGGCGGGCGGGCGGGGTGCGGCGCGGACCGGGCGGGGCGCGCGCGGCGGTGGAGGGGCCCCTGCGGCGGCCCCGGCGGCCTCTCGGCGCGCGGCAGGTGGTGCGGGATCCGGGCCCCCCCACCGCGGATCGTGCGTAGCCTCCCGGGCTGGCGGGGACGAGCTGCCGCGGCGGGGAACGGCGCGCTTTGCGGAAGGGGTCAAATGTCTGAAATATGGCGGAGGAAGTGAGAGCCCGAGAACCCCCCCCTCCCCGCCCGCGGCCGCCGCGGCCTCTCCCGCCGCCCCCCTGCCGGCGCCCCGAGGGCTTGTCCCCGGCCAGAGAGCCCCTTCGCTGGGCGCCTGGACCTCCTCCCAGCAGCGGGTGGAAGTTAGAACGGAAACCAGAAAGTTGTCCTTTGCGAAAAGCCGGCGTCCCCCCACCCCACCCCCCACCCTGGGCCGGGCGAGGAGCGCTGCGGGGGGAGCCCTTCCCCAGCGCCCCGAGCCTGTAGCTTGACAGGGAAAAAGTTTGCCTGAAACGGGGCTGCTTTGCTCCATTTGTTGCGGGAAGTGGCAGGAGGAAGGCTGAGGAGAGAGCCCCACCTAGTCTGGCAGCCAGCACCACGTAGAGAAAAACTGTTAAAGGGGCCTTTCCCTTCGACAGCAAGAGGAAATCTCTTTTCTCTTACAGAGGGAGGGGGAAAAAATCCAGGAAGTTTCTCTTTCTCTCTCTCTCCCTGCGCCATCTCGATGTGTCTTCAAAATCCTAAAACTGTCAGCGCTCTAGTTTTGTTTTATTAAAACTGCCGGGCCATGGGGATTTTTTTTTCCCTTCTGAAAGAAAATAATAATAATAATGAGGGAGAGCCCAACGTTGCAAGTTTAAGCAGATGATTCGCTGCCCCTAGACCTGCACCCCTCCTCCCCCCCTCCCCCTGCCACCCTTTTCATTAGTTGAGAAAAGCATTTTCGCTTTGGATTTCTGTATGACTGTGACGGGAAATGACATTGTTAGCGTGGCAGAGAAGGTGCTTACTAAATGAGAATTGTGGTTTTTTAATATTTTACAGTTAATTCTGTCTGGTTAGGTTTTTTTTTTTTCCCTGGTAGCATTGAATATGTATCGAGTGTTTATAGCTTAAAACTTGTAAATATTAAATCTATTTTAATCCTGCGTCTGTAATTAGAACTTACCTTAGCAGAAAATAACTTTGAGGAGGGGGGGAGGCGCATTGATTTAACTTCCGAGCCTATCTCAGTCCTAAAAGCTGACTCTTGAATAGTATTTGAGTCATGATGGAGTCATGGGATTTTTTAAAGGCCGGAAAGGACTATTTACATCACCCAATCCCACCCTCTTATTTTATAGTGGAGAAAACGCAGCCTAGAAAAGATAAGACAACCAGTTAGTGGTCCGACTAACTTTTAGGACTGTAGTTTCTTTGCGAACCTAGAGAAAGAGCTATGTTATTTTCTAATGAATTAAATTTTACAGAGGATAATATTTCCATCATGTCAAAAACCAGTGGGCATATTGGTCATATAGTTTGGAAGAACCACTGAGGTCATTTCATTCCCGGATTCTATACTAAGGAACTGATACTCAGGAAGTTAAGTAACCTTATTTAATGGCACCGAACCCTGACTGATCACACTTTTAGTCTCTGCATTATATAGTGTTTCCCTTATATTTTCTTGTAAATAAATTGTGAAGCTCTCTAGTTTAAAGAAGTCCCAGATTAAGTATTTGAAATACATCTGGTTTGGTATTAATGTAACAGGCATATAAGAATACAGTATAAGCTGGCTTTTTGTTGTTGTTTTTGTATTTTAATAATTACTTTGCCACACACGTGAAAATCATCTTTTTTTCTATGTTGTGATGTCTAAAGACAGTGTGTGGTTCTTGCATGCTCCAAAGCTCTGATACAGTTTGTTAAGTGTAGGCACATTGAAGGTAGGGGCTTGAACTGTCAGAACTGTCACGTTCTCTACTGTTTTCCCTTCTAGAACCTTACTTGGACACATAGTGTGTATCATTTTGATTCAGGACTTAATATAATGAATACTGAAAGAGGATGTTTGAAAAGAATTTTGTGGGAGTCGGGCAGTAACGCAGCAGGTTAAGTGCACATGGCGCAAAGTGCAAGGACCAGTGTAAAGATCCCAGTTAGATCCCCTGGCTCCCCACCTGTAGGGGAGTCACTTCACCAGCAGTGAAGCAGGTGTCTGTCTCTCCCTGTCTGTCTTCCTCTCCTCTCTCCATTTCTCTCTGTCCTATCCAACAACAACGACATCAACAACAACAATAATAACTACTATGATAAAAAAAGGGGGGGCAACAAAAGGCAATAAATGTTAAAAAAAAGAAATTAATTTTGTATTTCTTCCAAAAAAAAAAAATGGAGCATCTAGGTGTAGTAAATTGGTCATACCTTCTGCACCCATAAAGAACTTTGGTCCATACTCCCAGAGGGGTGACTGTTAGGGGAAGATGACCAGAGAGGGGGCTCTAAACTCTTAATTCCATCAGGACCTAGAGAGAGAAAAGGGGGAAGGACACTCAGGAGTAGTAGGTGTGGCGGGACCATAGAAGAAAATGGACAAAGATAGTTAAGGAAATAATAGTCAGCCATATTTGTGCTCTTAGGAGAACTAATGTAGTTTCCAGTGGAGGGGATGGGGACACAGATCTCTGGTGGTGGGAAAGGTGTGGAATTATATCATGGTTATCTTATAATTTTGCAAGAGTATTAAATATTAATATAAGTATTAAATTGAAAATAAATAGGTCATATTT
Organism: Erinaceus europaeus; assembly: GCF_950295315.1. Lineage (NCBI taxonomy): Eukaryota > Metazoa > Chordata > Mammalia > Eulipotyphla > Erinaceidae > Erinaceus > Erinaceus europaeus. The sequence goes on along the minus strand of NC_080168.1, from coordinate 95,706,689 downwards.
ATTTATCCATATACATGAAGATCCTCTCAAGGGGCCAGGTGGTGGCACACCTGGTTGAGGGGGGAAAAAAATCTGTCAAGAGCATCTTACAGTAGTAAATTCTCCAAGACGGGTAGAAAGCCTATATGGTACTTGGTAACAGGGTAACTAATTATACACTTTGCATTTTGTTTTGTTTTTTTAGAGATTTATTTAGGTATTTTGATCAATATATTTTTAATCATTTCATTTATTATTGGATAGAGACCTGCAGGGGGGATTGCTTCAAGGAGGTGAAACAGGTCTGCAGGTGTCTGTCTCTCCCCCTCTATCTTCCCTTCCTCTCTCAATTTCTCTCTGTCCTATCCAACAACATCATCATCAATGGCAACAGTAACAATAACAAGGGCAACAAAATGGGAAAAATAGCCTCCAGGAGCAGTGGATTCATAGTGCAGGCACTGAGCCCTCAGCAATAACCTGGAGGCAAAAAAAGGTGGTGGTGAAAATAGCTCCCTTGGATATTGCAGTGCTTTACATGTGGGCAGGTTCAAGCCCAACCTCTACTCCTTTGAAGGAAACTTAGGTGAAATGGTCTCTTGAACTCCCTCTGCTTTTATCTTTAAAAAAAAAAAAAATGTGCTAGGCATAACAGAATTGTGTGTGAACTTCACACAATTCAGGTGTGTGGTTCAAGGCCCCCGTGGTAACACTAGCAAGATAACAACAAAACAGTTTAAAATGTTTTGATACTCTACTGACAGAAATGAAAAATTCTTACTAAGTCAGTACTGAAATACTAGTCAGTTGCTGTATACTTTTAATTTAACCAGCAGAATAAATAAATACTGAAGTATACAGAAGTAGTACTTATTTCTGTTAGTTTAAAGAGTAACATTTAAGGGGGGCCAGGCGGTAGAGCACTGGGTGAATGAAGCGCACGTGGCACCAAGTGTAAGGACCTGCGCAAGGATTCCAGTTTAAGACCCCACTCCCCACCTGCAAGGGGGAAGGCTCACTTCACAAGTGGTGAAGGTCTACAGATGTCTTTCTCCCTCTTTATCCTCCCTCTCTGTTTCTCTGTCCTACCCCCCCCCCAAAAAAAAATAATAAATTTAAAAAATGGCCCCAGGAGCAGTGAATTCGAAGTGCAGGCATTGAGCCCCAGTGATAACCCTGGAGGCAAAAAAAAAAAAATTCTATGACTAAATGAGCTAGCTTAAAACCTACTGCTCAGCCAGGTTCAAAGTATGACAGATTATACAGCAAGCCAATCTTTACTGCAAATGAATAACTTTGCTCTACTCTTTGTAGCTACTTCTTCCACTGCCTCATAAGATTTCCAAAGAACTAATATATCAAAAGACTAAAGTCCTATAATGATAATTGGTACCTTTCAGTACCATTCCAAAATATCCAAGAACACTTAGAAACACCAGGCTTTCAGTAGAAGGGTAAACGTACAATACTTTTGTTTACTGAAAAATTGTCCAGTGTTACAATGAATACTGCAGCAGCCAAAATGTTTCTTTTTTGTTCTAAAAGAAATTCAGCATGAAAAGCTTAACAGTAAATACTTCAGCTAATCTCTAAGAACATAGTTCTCAAAAATGATGGGGGGACACTATGAACATATGTATTTAGTCACAAAGTTTAAGAAAGTTTTTTATCAAGTTTTTCGATAGAATGGACAAGTGACAACACTGTGATAAAAAGAAAATGTTTTTGAATATCTAGTTCACAAAACTTTTCTTGCTACCAGACAGTGTAGGCACTATACATTAATACTCACCTTCTATCAGTCTATCCAGTCAGTAAGATTTAGATAGTCATAGAATAATAAACAAAGCTTTTTTTGTGTGGGGATATCTTTGTTAAATTCATCCAATTCTCTTTGTATCTGATCATTTCACTGTTTAAATATTTATCTCCAGGTTCTCCATTAAGGAGACTAACACAAAAGCAAAGAACACAACATGATCTCATGCATATCCCAAGTTTACATTTAAAACATGTTTGGGGAGGAGGGAAGAAAGCATAATGGTTATGCAAAAAGACTCTCATGCCTGAGTCATAGGTTCAAACTCCTGTCCCTGTAAGATAGCTAAGAAGTGCACTGGTCTCTTGCTGATCAGAATAAAGCAAATAAAATACTGCTCGAGGCCAGACAGTGGCACACCTGGTTAAGTGCACACAATACCGAGTGTGAGGGCCCAGGTTCAAGCCCCTGGTCTCCACCTGCAAGGGGAAAGCTTTCTGAGTGGTGAGGCAGTGCTGCAGGTGTCTCTGTCTCTTTCCCTCTCTATCTCCCCCTTGCCTCTCAATTTCTCTGTCTCTGTCCAATAATAAATGAAATGATTAAAAGTATATTGATCAAAATACCCACCTTTTTTTTTTAATTGCCATGTGGGTTATCGCTGGAGCTCAGTACCAACACTGAATCCACCACTCCCAGCAGCCATTTTTTTCTTCCTTCCTTTCTTTCTTTTCTTTCTTCCTTTATTTTTTCTGGCTAGAACAGAGAGAAATTGATAGAGATGGGGGAGATAGGGAGAAAGATAAACACTTGCAGATCTATGTACTAAGTGGAGCTTCAAACCTGGTTCCTTGAGCATGGTAATAGTGAACTTAACTAAGTGCACCACTGCTCTCCCCCGCCCCCATAACAGGTGAGTGAAGTTTACACATAAAGCTAATCACGGTGACATCTGAGAAAACTACTGAGAAGGATGACACTGTGGCTATTGGAGAGGAAAGAGATTTTAGAGGGAGGGAAATCAGCAGTGCAAGGCCCTGCAGCAGTTATGATCAACTAAGGGGAGGCCTTTACAGGAAGAGGAAAGGCAGGAGGAGCAGATGCGGAAGGAAGATGAGGTCTCTGGTTTGTAAGGGGTCAGGCTTCTGTAAAACTGATGCTAATTTAAGGTTTAATTCTGGATTGTGGCAGGTGAGATAACAAGCATTGACTGTCTTTTTTTAGGGTTGTTATGAATGTTAGGTCAGTAGACTCCAGAGGAATAAGAGTTAGACATAAATTCCAAAAGGGTGTGTGGTGGGGGGGGAGGGCAACACAGTTCTGCTGGTGCTGCCATGTACTGACCAGGGGCTCTGACCCAGGTCTCCGTGCACTCTACTGGGTGAACCCTCACCCAGGCCCTTGGTAAGTTCACTTTTAAATTAAGAATCATAATCTCTCTAGCCATAGAGAATGATTACCTCATGTTCTTATTTTGAGTTTTGTATTGATGTGGTTCCTCATATTATTTTATTTTAATTTTTATTATTTACTAATTATTGGATAGAGTCAGAGAAATTAAGAGGAAAAGGGGAGATAGAAAAAGAAAGAGACAGAGAGATACCTGCAGCCCTGCTTCGCCGCCTGTGAAGCTTGAACCCAGGGGCTTGACCCCAGGTCCTCATACACTGTAATGTGTGCTGTGCTTAACCAGCTGCACCACCACCGCCCCTCTGTCTTATTTTATACTTTGTAGTTATATTGAGGTCAGTGAGACCTTTTAAATTCAAACTAGACTCTAATCTCATGAGATGACTTCTCAGTAATTTTTTCCCCCCCTCCAGGGTTATTGCTGTGCCTGTACCACAAATCCACTGTTCCTGGAGGCTATTTTTTCCCCTTTTGTTGCCCTTGTTTTTTATCATTGTTGTTGTTATTATTATAGTTGTTATTGATGTCGTTGCTGGATAGGACAGAGAAATGGAGAGGAGGAGAGAAAGATAGACACCTGCAGACCTGCTTCACTGCCTCTGAAGCAACTCCCCCCTACCCCACCCTGCCATGTGTGCTTAACCTGCTGTGCTACCGCCCAGCCCCCTTCAGTGATCTTTCTATCAGTAGTGAAGGACTAAAGGTTTAATTGTTGGACAAGTAGATAGTCTCTCATGCATGAGGCTCCAAGGTCCCAGGTTCAGTTCCCCACACCACCATAAACCAGAATTGAGCAGTGCTCTGGTTTAAAAAAAAAAAAAAAAAAAAGATTTAAAAAGTGAGAGAGCGTACAGCTATTAAAAGCCATTCTAGTTTTTATCACTGTTTTATTGATTTTCTTGGAATCATGACTGTGTCACAGGTTGCAGACTTTCTGTAGTTGCTTTGACATTTTTATTTTCTCCTACTTAAAACTCATCATTAAGTAACTTTATTTTGAAAATATACAGTGAACAGACTGCTCCATTAGTGGATTATCTCTGCCTGTGGCATTCCTGCTTTTTGCCTTGTGGAAAGAGAAAAGAGATGAAGGAAAATCTGTTTTGTCTGTTTAACAGCAGTTTTTGGCAAAAATTTGTGGAGAGGAAATGGAAAATGTTATGTGAAATAAAAACCTAATTATCTGTGTTTTCTAAATGTGTATCTTCACATTAGACAATATATTTTCAAGTTGTTTTATATGAAAAGGGGACTGGATAAAAGTTCTTAGTTAATGGGACTGAGGCTATAGATGTAAAGTCTCTAATGCTTTGGGGGGTATTAAGGTGGCATTATTGCATCTATTATGTTTTAAGTTCACAGTGAGAATACTACTGGACATACATATATTCCTATAGCCGGTGCTTGCAAGATTTATATGTTTTCCTGACTTTTTTTGGTAACGAGAAAAAATAAGGAATCTCAGCAATCTTGAATTCTGTACTGCAAAGAAAAGAAAGACAGATAGAGGTGAGATATATGAGTCTTACTTTCTTCTCTTGAAATTGTCACACATGAAGTATTTATTTTGAATTTATGTTGGTAAGACAGCTCTCAAATGTTACCTTTTAAAGTATTTAGAATATAGAAAATCATAAAGAAAATAGCACCAAGAATAACTGTAAACAGCTTATCAAATGAATTATCTAGCCTCAGTTGTTTGTTTTCAATGTATGGTCCAGGAAATTCTGGGAGGGTCTTAAGCATTTTTGAGAATTTTTTTTTTATATATATTTATTTCCCCCCCCTTTTTTTTTGCCCTTGTTTTATGCTGTAGTTATTGTTGTTATTGATGTCCTTGTAGTTGGATAGGAGAGAGGGGCAGAGAAAGACCTCTGCCGACCTGCTTCACTGCTTTTGAAGCAACTCCCCTGCAGGTGGGGAGCTGGGGGCTCAACCAGGATCCTTATGCCAGTCCTTGTGCCTTGTGCCACGAGTGTTTAACCCCCTGCACTACCACCCGACTCCCTGCAAATCTTTAAATACAAAACTCATAAAATAATACCAAGACTTTTTTTTTTTTTTTGCATTCACAGTAGTTTGACATTCTAGTTCCTTAAAAGGCAGTTCAGAGTACCACATTGTACATATTGTGTTTTTTTAATTTTATTATTTTTATTTATTTGATAGGGACAGCCAGAAATTGAGAGGAAGGGGGATAAGGAGAGACACCTGCAGTACTGCATCAACACTCATGAAGCTTTCCTCTTGCAGGTGGGGACCAGGGCCTTGAGCCAAGATCCTTGCGCATTGTAACATGGGCATTCAACCAGGTGTGCCAGGAATATTGTATTCCTTACCACCCTGTACTCATAATTCTTATTTGTTTTTGTGGAGCTGGGTTTGTGCATGTACTATTTCACCACTCCAGGCCACTTTTTCACTCAGATGTAGAGACAGAGAGAGACCACAGCCATAGCAACCTCCCATGTGCTACTAGAACCTTGGCTGTGAGCTTGGCAAGGTGCAAGCTCCACTTGGTGAGATACTGTGACAAAGAAAGAAGCTGGATATGTTGAAACACCTTTTTGCTACAATAATGAAGTACAGTGCCTGGTCCTGGCATTTGGACCTGAGCACTAGGCCAAAAATCAAACCGAGTGACAATTGCTTTAAGGAAAAGAGTGATAAAACCATTGGGGGGGTGGAGGAGGGGTGGTGCCAGGCCTGAGCATACACTGGTCAGTGTGTCGAATTTTCCCATTAAAAAATCTTTTTAAAAAAGTTGGGATGGGGCAAAGCGGTGGCTCACCTGGTTGAGCATACGTGTTGCAATATGCAAGGACCTGGGTTCAAGTCTCTAGTCCCCACCTGCAGGGGGAAAGCTTTGTGAGTGGTGAAGCAGTGCTGCAGATGTCTCTCTGTCTCTCTCCATTTCACCCCCTCCCCTCTCGACTTCTGTCTCTATACAATAAAAATAATAATAAAAATAATTATTTTAAAGTTGGGGAGAGGTGGCAATGTTTATGGTTAATCACAATAAATGTTTTTCTTTTTTTCTTTTAGAGGTAGGGTTCTAATTTTCAAATGATGTTGGGATTTTGGAAGACTTGTATCAGCTGTATTCTTCAGTTTCCCCGTATTTAAAAGACTTTGATGATGGTGATGTTAATGAACAAAGCTTTAAAAAAAAAAAAAAAAGCACATAGTGTAAAAACAAGCCAAAGAAAAAATACATAGTGAAATCAATCAGTCAATCCATATTTGAAGTTCCACATATCTCTGTGAGCCAGTATTTTCACACACACACACACACACACACATCATTTATTATTTATTATTGGATAGAGACAGAGAAATTGGGGGAGAAGATAGGGAAAGAGACAGAGAGACACCTGCGGGTGGGGACCAGGGGCTTAGACTTGGGTCTTTGCACACTATACTATGTACACTTAACCAGGTGCACCACCACCTGGCTCCTGAGCCAGTATTTTCCAGGTGACCAATACATGTATTAAAAAACCAGACTTGGGTGAGAAATCCTTCCAAAGTTCTAGCTGGACCATTTTATTTAACATTATAGACAAAGTCTGTTGATAAGGTCGTTTATTCCAATATATTGCTACCAGTTGTCAAGTTTTGGTATAGTATCAAAAAAAAAAAAAAACCTACACTTACCTGAAAAATAAATGTTAAAATATTGCCATTGGTCTGGTGTTACTAAGTTTTTTTCTTTTCAAACTGTTCGTTCCTCCATGCTTTGCTTAGTGTTAACATCTTCATTGGCTTGGTTTGCTTATTTTTTGTTGAAGAATAGAAACCAAATAGATCTGAGGCATGTTTTTATGTGCTTTATCTTGAAATCTCTTAATAACATATAATCATTAGAGTTGATTTCTTTGCGGTCTTTGAGCAGGCCATTCAGCGCTAAGACTATTTTTGGTCTTGGTCTTTTGTTTATATGTTCATGTTTTAACATAAGCTTATAGATACGTATTTTTTAAGATAGAGGCAGAGAAACTGAAAGAGGTCACAGCACTGAAGCTTCCTTCAGTGCAATGAGGTCCTTTGGCAAAGCAGCACACTATCCAAGTGAGCTATTTCAGCGGCCCCAAAAATAGATTCTTAAATGTGACTTTAATGGTTTTAGAATAGTAGCTTTTCTATAGTAGAACTGTGGACTTGTCTTCATTTAAAGTCATTTAGCTTGAGAATTTGGTGTTTATTTAAAGTAGATATTTTTTACAGCAGATGATAATGTCTTTTTCCTTCTTGAAGAAAGCTGATTATTTTTCCTATTTCTATAAGAGCAATTGTAGCAGAGTCGAGAGATGGTTTAGGGGATAGAGCATATGGCCTGCCATGTGTAAGACCCTGGATTCAACCCCCAGCACCACATGGAAGCAGATAGACAGCATCCAAGGAGGCTCAATGAGTAATAAAGCAGTGTTGTGGTGTCTTTCTCTTTACTCTGTTGCACCATATTTCTCTAAGTATATAGAGTTAAAATACTGGACTGTAGAAAAACCATACATTTAGGGGGCCAGGTGGTTCGTACCTAGTTGAGCACTTGTATTACAATGCTAACGACAAATGGTGAAGCAGGGCTGCAGGTGTCTCTCTGTGTTTCTCCCTCTCTATTGCCCCCTTCCCTCTTGATTTCTGGCTGTCTCTATCCAATAAATAAAGATAATTTTAAAAATTAAGAAAAAGAAAAAGAAAAACCACACATGTAAAAGATCCTCAGCTCATTCTCTGGTCACCCCATAAAAAAATAAATAAAATAGCTGATGTTAAATAAAAATTTTAGGGAGTCGGGCGGTAGCACAGCAAGTTAAGCACATGTGGCACAAAGTGCAAGGACCAGCATAAGGATCCCGTTCGAGCCCCCGGCTCCCCACCTGCAGGGGAATCGCGCTTCACAAGCGGTGAAGCAGGTCTGCAGGTGTCTGTCTTTCTCTCCCCGTCTCTATCTTCCCCCTCTCTCTTCATTTCTCTCTGTCCTATCCAACAACAATAACAACAATAATAACTACAGTGATAAAACAACAAGGGCAACAAAAGGGAGTAAATAAATATAAAAAAATTAAAAGAATGTTAACAGTTTTTATAAACTTAACATAGGACAGTTCCATTTTTTTAAAAAAATATTTACTCCCTTTTGTTGCCCTTGTTTTTTTACTGTTGTAGTTATTGATGTTGTCGTTGTTGGATAAGACAGAGAGAAATGGAGAGAGGGGGAGAGAAAGATAGACACCTGCAGACCTGCTTTACCAACTGTGAAGTGACCCCCCCTGCAGGTGGGGAGCTGGCAACTTGAACCAGGATCCTTACTCTAGTCCTGTGCTTTGCGCCACCTGCTGCACTACCGCCCAACTCCTGACAGTTCCAAATTTTAAGGAATTACTAAACTGATCTACATTCAGTACAAGTAATAAGTTTCAGAGTGTAAAAACATTAAGCTAAGTTGTAGACAACAATGAGATACCACATTACACCTGTGAAAATGTCATAGATTAGAAAGGACAGAAATAACAAGTGCCAGCGAGGATGTGAAGAAAATGAGTATTTCTACATGGTAGATTGGTTTGTTGGGAAAATGTTCTGGAGGTTCCTCAGAACACTAGAAATGAATTTACTCTATGACCCAGCAGTTCTTCTAGGGATCTATCTAAAGAATACAAAACACCAGGCCACCTAAGTTCATTGCAGCACGATTTGTAATAGCCCAGATCTGGAAGCAACCCAGATGTCAACCAACAGATAAGTGGTGTTAAGGAAGTTGTGGTATATATACACAGAATATACTCCTCTGCTGTTGAGAAAGAGAGAGAAAACACACAGATGAAATACCCTTTTCTATGTCTTGGATGGAACTTGAATCATGTCAAGTGAGATAAGCCAGATTATCTCACAGGTGTGAAGCAGGAAAAGGACAGCAGAGGGACTGAGTGGTATACATTATAGCAAAGCAAAGGACTCTGGGCTACTGGGAAATGGGGGAGGGTACAGTGGTGAGGAGAGACTTAGGTCCGTGGTGGGAATGGTGTGCAGACACCTATCACAGGGAGATAAACGCACCTGAATTTCAACAGCTTCTGTAAATTTATTTCTTCAATAAAAAGATTGAAAGAAGAAAGATAAGTCGTAGTTTCTACTGCACTCAGTCAGGATTTTGTTTTCTAGTGCCAGGTATTTACTAGAGATAATAAAATGGTGTTGATGGAATGCCACAAGAACAAGTCTGACATCAGAGGAAAGGGGTTTAGAGGAGTAAGTATAAAAATGTTAAGTTTAAGGTAGCTACAGGGATTTAACATTATATAATAGAAGCCCTGCCTATATGAATTTATCCCACAATGAAGAGAATTTAATTGGAGATTTTTAGCTCTCCACATATATTTATGTTTTACTGCCACCAGTGTTATCTCTGGGCTCCATACCTGTACAATGAATGAATCCACTGCTCCTAGTGGTCTTGTCTTTGCTTTTGTTTTTTATATAGATAAAGAAATTTAGAGACAGACACCTACAGAAATGCTTCACCACTCATAAGGCTTTCCCCCTTGCAGGTGGGGAGCAGGGGCTTGAACCCTTGTCCTTACTCGAAGTGACATGTATGCTCTGCTGGGTGCACCATTACCTAGCCTCAGCTCTCTGCTGTTCTAGCAGTTCTGAATTAGGAGCTACACTAAGGTCATATTTTGTCAAGGACATCCAGATTCGTCACAAGGTTATTTCTTGGGAGTTTTATTTGCTATCCAAAAACAATTGTGCAACATTTCCTCTGGTTTATTTTTTCTACTTAAGCTTTTTTGTTTTCTTCCTGGAACCCTGTCACCTTACTTCATCCTTCAACGAAGACAGGACAGTTTGCAAGTTCTTAAATATAGGAGAGCTTTCATAACACTTTTCTCTTCTTTACATGAATACAGTGATGACGATAATGGCAGTAAAGAGAAGGGGAAAAAAACTGAGCAGAATAGAAAATGTGGATGGTAATTAGATTCTCTTTCTAATGAGCAGAACTGCCCCTACCACTAACTTTATAGAGTTCTAGTTGAATAGCAATGACAAGCTTTCCTTTGAGAAGACCTTGTGAAGCTGTGGTGTTTGATACATCTTGTCCAACAGTCTTTCATCACCACTCACCTCTGTAAATTGAGATTACATTGCTTTTTTTTGCCTCCAGGGTTATTGCTGGGACTCGATGCCTGCACTACGAATCCACTGCTCCTGGAGGCTGTTTTTTCCCATTTTGTTGCCCTTGTCATAGTCATTATTGTTGTCATTGCTGTTGTTGTTAGATAGGACAGAAAGAAATGGGGGGGGTAAAGATAGACGCCTGCAGACCTCCTTCACCACCTGTGAAGCAACCCCCCGCCAGGTGGAGAGCAGGGGACTCGAACCAGTGTCCTTACACCAGTCCTTGGGCTTTGCATCATGTGCACTCAACCCGCTGTGCTACCGCCCGACCCCCTACATTGCTATTTTTACTGCCCAACAGTTAAGCACTTTTCTCTGAACCTTTAGGTACTCAAAATGAACATGTAACTTCATCTTTCTCTTTTAAGTTGTAGCTGATTCCTTTGAGCATAAAACTAAAACAAGAGCGTGCTAGTTTGTGCCATTTCTAGGCCTCTGGTTTCACCCTGTTGTTTGAAGTGATGTGGTTTAGAGGTGATAACTGACTTGGCTTCAGTTTTTTTCTCTGGCACTGACACTGAAACCTTGGGTAAGCTAATTCTCCTAGGATAGTCTTTATACACATAGTTATGTAAGTGATTTTTTGAGAAAACCAGAGAGCTAGCATGTTCTCTGATCATGCAGCCTAGGTTCAGCAACACTTGGAAGTGCCAATCTGAAAGAAAAAGTGATCTAGGAGCTATGAAATGGACATGTACAAGACCCTGGCTCCACAATGAAATGGGGTGGGGGGGTGTTTAAGCTCTAAGCCCTCTCTCACTTCATTTTGCATAAGAAGCATGAGGGACCCAGGTTGAGCCCCCGGCTACTACACAGTGGGAAATTTTGGCAAACTGGAGTGCTATGTGGGGCTTCTCTCCCTTTCTCACCCTCCATCTTCAGAAAGGGGGGAGGGGAGGAGAGCTTCCTGGGACAGAATCAGATAAGCATGAAACCCTTTTGTTTAAGAGGTAAACAAAAATAAAATCCTCTTTCTGTGCTGTTACCCTTGCTTAAGCCACAGTTATTTCTTAAGTAGATTCCTCATGGAGCTTTCTAATTTCCTTTCATTCTTCTCTACTTCAGCCGCCATGCAGATGACAAACACCCCCAGTGACAAGGCAGACCTTCCCCTTACTAGTTCTTATTTCACAACTCTTATCATCTTTCGGTGGTTCATGAAGCTCAGTTTCTTGCTGATGTTGACTACCTAACAAGGCCTTTCCACCTTTTGAGTTTGGCTGCTCACTACTTTCTGACTCACTTTTTATTATTATTATTATTATTATTATTATTATTATTATTATTATTATTATTAAATGCCAATAATATTATTCCACATTTCTTCCTCAGTCTCAACATTAGACCTCAGATGAGATGTTCTATTAGATTTTCCTGATTACCTAATACAAAGGAGCAGCCACACTTTGTCATCACCTTCCTAGCTTTTTTCCTCTTACCTTCCTCATTCTTAACTGTCAATACTTAGACATTTGTCCTCTCTTGCCTTCTAAAATATGTTTCAAGTACAAATTTCAAATGGTTGTCATGCTGACACATAATGCTTAATATTTTTATCTTAGCTGTAGAAATACAAGTATTCTTACTAATTCCTATCACTGTCTACTTGTTACACTAATTTTTTTTAAGTGTTATATCTGTTTCCAACTATAATTCCTCACTAGGGCATCTGTCTCTGGAGGACTCATTTATCTGACTGAATTGAGAGCTAATTGTTCTCAAGTTACTTTTTGTTAGGATTAAATTGAGCGATTACACACAGAAGGTTCTTAGCGAAGACATGAAAAGTTCATCAGTGTTGCAGCTGGGAAAATAGTTCAGCTGATAGAGTATCGAACTTTTATGCCTGAAGTTCCAGGTCTGATCCCCAGTATCCCATGTGCCAGAGTGGTTCTCTGGTGTTAACTCTTCTCCTCTCTGCCTCATGTGAAACTCTAGTGCATTAAATAAATCCTTAGATTTATAAGGTACAGAGCTAACCTACTAGTAGTAAACCATGGTCTGAAATAATAAGCAGTACCCAAATGACATGTATAGAGGAGTAAGTGATACCCTGAGGCTCCAGTAGTCCCTGAAAACTTTGAATATGAATGAGGTGGGGCTGCGCGTGATCACGAAGGATGATGCAATTTTTAGACCAACAGTGAATCTATGTAGGCAACACTACAGAAAGGGGAAGTGCAGCAGGTGTGCAAGGGAGTGTTTTGCTGTGGTAGATGCTTTTGAAATGGACTATGGGTACAGAATATCCTGCTGGTGATTTTTGGTGCAAAATATTTTGGAATTCTGGATCAAGATTTTTTTTTTTTTTTTTTAGTTTTAGTAATACTTCTAAAGTCAAACATGATTAAGTCACTTTGTATAATAACCATTGTTAATAGGCTAAGTACATTTGTACTTCGGTGAAATATTGCTGTGTAAAAAATATAATGGGGGGGCAGGTGGTGGCGCACCTGGTTGAGAGCACATGTTACAATGCACAATGACCCAGGTTCAAGCCCCTAGTCCCCTACCTGCAGGGGGAAAGCTTCAAGAGTGGTAAAGTAGGACTGCAGGTGTCTCTCAGTCTCTCTCACTCTCTTGATCCCCCCTATTCCTCTTGATTTCTGGCTGTTACTATCCAGTAAATAAAGACAATTTAAAAATAAAAATTTTTCAGGTTTCAGTGACTTTTGGATTTCAGAATGTCTGTGAGAAACAGTGAAACTGGGGAGACTACTTTTTTGTTTGGTGAGGGGAAGATCTTACTTAGAAGAGGTCAGTTTAGAAACTATCTACCAAGGATCCCGGTTCGAGCCCCCAGCTCCCCACCTGCAGGGGAGTGGCTTCACAACTCTCTGTCTTCCCCTCCCCTCTTCATTTCTCTCTGTCCTATCCCAACAACAATGACATTAATAACCACAACAATGTTAAACAACAAGGGCAACAAAAGGGAAAATAAATAAATAAATATCTACCTAGGAATTTCTTCCAACTGACAGGATGGAATGACACCTGAAGGTGATGAGTCTTTGAAGTCTTTTCGCTTGAGGAAAAGAAGAAACACTTCAGTGTCACAGAAGATAGATGTACTGTGCAGCTGATTTTTGGAAATCCTCAATGATATTTATGAAGTGAGTATAGCAGACTAGGAATATTGCAGGAGTCACCCCTCTCTTTTTTTAAATATTTTTATTTATTATTAGATAGAGACAGAGAAATTGAGAGGGGAGGTAGATAGAGATAGAGAAGGGAAGAGACAGAGAGACACCTGCAGCCCTGCTTAACCACTCATGAAGCTTTCCCCCTGCAAGTGGGGACCAGGGGCTTAAACCTGAGTCCTCAAGCACTGTAATGTGAATGCTTAACCATGTGTGCCACTGCCCGCCTGGCCCCTGCTGTCTATCTCCCTTCCCCCTCTCAATTTCTACCCCAGCTAGAGTGTCTGAATAAATTGAAGTAGGTAGAATATAAAAAGGAAGAACTGTTAAATTAGTGAAAAGCAACTTGGCAGCACAATGAACTTCAAAATTACTATAAACATTAGCAGTTAGCATAAACTGTTTACATTGAGATGTTAGAATTATTACATAAAATTATGAGAAGTATCTGTGCTTCAGTTTTTTTTGTTACTTGGTTAATTTTTATGCTAAACTTTTTACAGATTTGTCAGGGAATTTTTCAGTAGAAACGCCCTAATCTTGAAATTTCATTTACAACACAATGTTATACAAGTCATAAAACTCACAGTTGAAAATTCCACATTCATTCTGTTTTCTATTAGATCAAGACAGGGAGGCAGAGAGAGAAGGAATGAAGGAGAGCACACATAAGACCAAAGTTTCCTTCCATGTGGTGGGGGCCAGGCTTGAACCAATTTATTGAAAAGATAAAGACATAAATGAGTCTTAGTGGACAACTTTGCTTTACAGAAAAAGAAAACCCCAGCTACTTTACTTCCCAGACTCCTATTGCTGGGGCACAAGCTTCAGGACCAGTAAACAAGGCATTTTTCTAAAATGATGAAACATGAATAATAGTAAATACAATAAATAGCAACTAAGTTGCAATAAAGGAAAACTTTTCACAAACCTGTCGAGCAGTGGGTTAAGAGCACTTGGTGCGAAGCAGAAGGATCCTGGTTCAAGCATCCTGCTTCCCACCTGCAGGGGAGTCACTTCACAGGCAGCCAAGCAGGTCTGCAGGTGTCTTCTGTCTTTCATAAATAAATGTTTTTAAAAAGATGTTGACTTAAACTATTTCATTAATGAGAAAGAATAAACTAGGGCATCACTCTGCATGTGATGCTGGAGCCAGAACTTGGGGCTTCATGCCTACAGGTCATAGTGCTCTTCATGCAGTGCGGGCTCCTGGGCCACACTATACACCTGATCACTTTTCTTTTATTTTTAATTAGTTATTGGATAGAGATAGAAATCGAGAGGGAAGGGGGTTCTGGCTTCTTTAATTGCTTCTCTGCTGGACATAAGCATTGGCAGGTCAATCCACACCCCCAGCCTGCTTCTGTCTTTCCCTCATGGTGTTGTAGGGCTCTGGAGAGGTGAGCTCCCAGGGCGTATTGATGCCCCAGGTTAGGATGGAATCATAGTAGCATCTGCAATTTGGTGGCTGAAACTCAGTAACATATAAATCAGGACAAATTGTTTAATAAACAGAAACCAATAAGTAGGGATAGAGCAGGTGAGAATAGGGATCTTGGGGTGGATAGTAGCTAGGAAATCTTTTTTAGGTATGTTCCTAGAGGCCCATGACTTGTAATTTTTGTTTAAGCTTGATAGCTAACATGCAGGTGAACTGAAAATATTATCTGGAAAGATGGTGTCAGAGTTGAGAAAGGGCTAGAAAGCTGGATTAGGACAGAGTAGCTACCAAAGTCAAAGAAAATATGTAAATAGAATTAACCATTTACCCCACCCCACAGACAACTAATTTTTGACAAAGGGAACCCAAAACTTTCAATTGAGAGTCTCTTCAGTAAGTGGTATTGAGAAAATTGGGTTGAAGTGTACAGACAGTTGAAGCAAGACCAAAACATAACGATGCACAAAAGTCAACTCTAAATGGTTGAATAATATGGACATTATACTAGAAACGATCAAATACATAGAAGAAAGCATTGGTGAAACACTTCATGCTACCTGCTTTGAAAATATTTTTTGAAGATGTGAGTCCAACAGCATGAAAAATAAATTACTATGGCTACATCGAACTGAAAGCTTCTGTACATTAGAAGGAATCCTCCCCAAAACAAAAGACATCCTACAGAATGGTATACCGTACATGAGATAGAGGATTAATAGCCAAAATACATAAAGAACTCTTAAACTCAGCAGCAGTAGACTTAACAACTCCATTTAAAAAATGGGGCGAGAACATGGACAGAATCTTCACCCAAGAAGAAACCCAAGAAGCATATGAAGAAATGTTCATAATGGGCAGAGGTTAGATAATATAATGGTTATGCAAAGAGACTCAAGCCTGAGGCTCCAAAGTCAGGTTCTGTCCCCGGCACCATCATAAGCCAGATCTGAACAGTGCTCTGGGGGAAAGAAAAAAAAAAAACTCAGAATCACATTACACAGAAATGCAAATAAAGGCACCTGTGAGAATGTCATCCATTAGGTAAGAAACAAGTGTGAAGATGTGAGGAAAAAAGAAATCCTACACTGTTGGAGGGAATGTAAATTGGTACAACCTTTGGTGGAAAACTAGAGTTTTCTTTGAGCACTGAGAAAGTCTGGAGATTTCCCCAAAATCCCACTGGAAACAGACCTGCAGTATGGCCCCGCAGTTTCTCTCATGGCAGTTTATCCAAAGAAAGCAGAAACGCCTATCCAACGAGATCTGTGTACACACCTATGTTCACAGCAGCACAATTTGTAATAGCTCAAACTTGGAAGCAACCCAGATGCACAGCAACAGATGAATGGTTACGAAAGTTGTGATGGCGGTCTGGGAGATAGTACAGAGCATAAAGCATTGGACTCTCAAGCATGAGGTCCAAAGTTCAGTCCTCAACAGTACATGTCCCAGAGTAATTCTCTGGTTCTCTTTCCCTCTCTCCTCTCTCATTAACAAACAAAAGTATTAAGAAGGAGAAGAAGAAGGGGACAGAAAAAAAAAAGTTGTGGTATATTGTACCAAAGTAAAAGACCCTGGGGTGGGGGTTGGGAAGGTGGGCTCAGTTCCTGGAACATGATGACAGAGGAGGACCTAGTGGATTGTATTGTTATGTGGAAAAGTGAGAAATGTTAAACTATTGTAACTGTTGTTAAACTAACGTGTACAGACTATTGTATTTTACTGCTCTGTGCTGTAAACCATCAAACCCCTAATAAAGAAATTTAAAAATAAAGATTTAAAAAGGACCAGGTGGTGGCATACCTGGTTGAGTGCACCATACAATGCTAAGCAGCCAGGTTCAAGTCCCCCAGTCCCCACCTTTGGGGGGGAAGCTTCACAATTGGTGAAGCAGGGCTGCAGGTGTTTCTCTGTCTCTTTTCCCCTCTCCTCCCCTCCCCTCCCCTCTCAATATCTGGCTATCTCTCTCAAATAAATAAAGATAATATTTAAAAAATATATTTTGAAAAAGTTGTGAAAGTTATTTTCTTTGCCTCATCTTGGGTGCAACTTAAAGGAATCATGTTAAGTGTCATAAACCAATAAGAGACGGGCAAATACCAGATTATCTCACTTATAGGTGGAACTGAAGAAACCAGGATAGAAAGGGGAAATGGTGGCACAGCAGATTAAATGTACATGTTACCATGTGCAAGGACCTGAGTTCAAGCCCCCGGTCCTCACCTGAAGGGCAAAAGCTTCACAAGTGAAGCAGTGCTGTGTCTCTGTGTCTCCCTCTCTAACCCCCTTCCCTCTCAAGTAATCTGTCCTATCAAAATAAATAAAGTTTTAAAAAAGAAAGAAAGGGAAAACAAAAGGTGAAATTTGGACAAGGTGTAGTGTATCACATCAGCAAAAAAAATTCTGTGGGAGAAAATGGGTTGGGGTGAGTGGGTAGAGAGGATTTGGGGTCCTGGCTGAACAGTGGTAGAGTAAGACCTAAAAGTTGGGGGTGAGAGTGCTTTACAGATACCTATTACAGTGAGATAAGAAATTGTACCCATGTAAAACAACTGTACTAGAAACCATTATCCCCTAAGTAAAATTACTTAGGGGGAGGGGGAATCAGGTTCAGTAAACTCTAAAGATGGCTTTAAAAAAGAAAAATACTGATAATAATGTCACCATAGCAGTAGTGTTAATTCCTAGGTAAATAAGAAAGAGATTATTTAGTGTCCTGTTTAGATAAAGTTTCCCATAAAGAGGAAAAGGTGTGGGAGAGGAAAAGATACAGCGTAGGCAAATAATTTATATACGTCATGGGTTCATTATATGATACAAGCTGGTCACCAAGTGTTTTCCACTGAAAAACTTGTTAAGCCTAAAAAGGCCTTTAACTTGTACAATATTTCTGTTGTTTTTTTTCTTTTCAATAAATTGCTTTATTGGAGGGAAATAATAATGGTCTATAAGACAGTTTTTGCCTCGTGTATTAACTGACATCTTTACCGTCCGTTCATTAGGTGACCAGCCACTTCTCATCCTATTCCTTCCTCTCCCCTGCCCTGTACAGTTCTCTTAGACCATAGCTAGCCCAAGTTTCAGTGTGTGGTTTCCCTTTCTTAAGTTCCATCTATGAGTGAAGTCATCCTGTATTTTTCCCATCTCCTTCTGGCTTAGTTCATTTAGCAGGATTTCTTTGAGATCCAGCTAAGATACAGCAGAAGCTTTCATCATTTCTTACAGCTGAGTAGTATCCCTTTATGAACTTAACCACTCATCTGTTAGATATGTTTTTGTGTTCTTTGGATTGATTAGGAGATGACTTGCTAGATCATAGTATAGATGCATTTTCAATGTTCTCAGAAATCTCCAAACTTTCCCACAGGGACTGGAGCAATTTTACATGCCTCACCAACAGTGGAGTTCCTTGTCTCCTCCACATTCTCAACACAACTTGCTCTTTCTGTCCTGTGAGAGTATGACACTCTCATGGAGGTATCTCATTGTTGTCTTGATTTGCACTTCCCCAGTAATCAGTGACTTTGGGCATTTTTTCATATGCGTAAGCTAGCTGTATATCTTCTTATGTAAAGAGTCTGTTAGTGTGCTCTCCCCATATTTTAATGGGATTATTTGTTATTGCTGAGTTGTGTGTCTTTTTGTTTGGGTGATGTTTCTTTCACAACACAAGTTTTCAGAATGACACAATTCCATTGCTTTGTTTTTTATTTTGTTTTCCTTGCTGTTGTACTAGAATCTTTGAAAACATTTCCAGAGCAGACATAGTGGCATGTTCTGCCAATGTTTTCTTCAGTGTGTTTCATCGTTTCTGATGTGATGTCCACATCTTTCTGTGCTTAGTAACATATGGTGGACCTGTTTAATTTTATCAGTCTCAACCAATGGGTGGGAGAGGGAGAGAGAGAGTGTGTGCGCACGCTTCGTCCATCCATGTCCCTAACACTGATACAGATAATGTAGTATCTGTGCTGGTGTCACCTAAATTATGTTTAAAAAATACTGAGTCATTTTGGATGTATGTGTATAGAATTTACAGCCAGTTCTGACGAGGACTAATCAGACAAAAAAAATTTTTTGTGGGGGCCAGGAGGTAGCACAGCGGGTTAGGTGTACATGGCGTCAAGCGCAAGGACCATCAAGGATCTGGGTTCGAGCCCCTGGCTCCCCACCTGCAGGGGGGTATTGCTTCATAAGTGGTGAAACAGGTCTGCAGGTGTCTATCTTCCCCTCCCTCCCCCCCGCCCCCGTCTTCCCCTCCTCTCTCCGTTTCTGTTCTATCCAACAACAACAATAGTAACAAAAATGATAAACAACAAGGGCAACAAAAGGAAGAAACAGCCTCCAGGAGCAGTGGCTTCATGGTGCAGGCACCGAGCCCAGCAATAACCCTGGAGGCAAATAAATATTTATTCATTTATTTATTTATTTATTTATTTTGGATACAAAGGGAAATTGAAGAAAGCTTCCCCCCTGCAAGCAGGGACTGCTTGTTGGCTTGAACCTAGGTCCTTGCACATACTATAAAATGTGTACACGCAGCAAGTGTGCAACCACCTAGCCCTTCACATTGGTTCTTTTACATACTTTTCAGATATTGTCAGCATTTTCTTTTGTTGTTGCTTGATACTTTGCTCATCTACTGACTTGATCGATTAGGAAACTGGTTCTTCTACATTTTGTTAGATAACTGATAAATTGTTTTTCTTTAGTTAATATATTATCCTGAGATGTGATCAGGTACTGAGCTGAAAATAACTCCAGTAGTAAAACTGGAAGGGGAAAAAAACGTACTCTTAAATTGTTGACGAAAGTATTTGTACGACTATTTCGGTGAAAGTTATGTGATTAGTTGGAATAATTTTTTTTTGCAGTGTTTGATCCATATAAAGGGCAAGAGAAGAAAATTTTCCTACTTAAGACATTATAAATATGGTCAGAACAGAGAAAATGCTATAAACAGTTGTTTAGTCTACAATTTATTCCTGACTAGATTTAGAAATAAATCAGAGATGACCTTTCTCTGGAGAATAAGTAAAATTGGAAATATTTTTCACATCTTCATTATGAGAGATAAATAACTGAGAAAGTAAATAAGATATGCCATAGTCATTTGAACAGTTTTCTGTTTAGTTTGTAGTTCCTCTTACCAGTTTTTGTTTATTATTATTATTATTTACCACTAGGGTTATCAAAGATAATTGCTGCTCCCAATGGGTGGCTTTTTAATTTCTCTTAAGATTTTTTTTTAACTTTATTTAATTTGATAGCATTGAGAGGGAAAGGGGGATAGAGAAGTAGAGAGAGATACCTGCAGCACTACTTCACCACTTGTGAACCTTCCTTCCTGCTGGTGAGGACTAGGGGCTTGAACCCAGGTTCTTGTGCATGGTAACAGGTATGCCACCACCTGGCCCCTTAAGAGTTTTATTTTCATAAGTATGGAAGACAGTGTTTGGATCTCTTATTTTTGTCTTTAATAATCATTTTTAGGAAAGAAGAGAGAGGGAAGGAGGGAGGAAGAAAAAGGAAAATAAGACTCCTCTTTAGCTACTAAAATAATACTTTGGGAGTTGGAGGTGGAAAGGAGAGATCAAACGTGTTCTCTCCCAGAAAGTGTTCAGTGGGAGAAGTGATAGCACTTGACTTCAGGAACCAGTAGTTAAGTGTTTTTACTTAGACTTTTATAATTTAAGGTCACAGAATTTCAAACTGGGTGGTAGTGTTAAGGGGAGTGTAGCAAAACAGCTTGAGGATAGAAAAATTGCTCAAATTACCAAAGTTGTGGAAGATTTTAATGTGACTACCTATTTGTACTAACATTAACCTAATATTTTAATGCAAAGAAATCATACTTTTTAATATATTTCTTATTAATGAAATATGTTTTAATGATCTGTTAATGATTCTTTCAAAAATCCTTAAGGTGCCAGAACTGTAGCTAAGTGGTAGAGCGTGTACTTTTACATATATGAGTTGGATCCCTGGCACTGAAGAGATTTTAAAAATTAAATAAATGAAATTTGAATTAGTTCTTTTCCCTTGCGAAGCATGAACTATTTCATTCAATAAACATTTCTGGACCAAATAGTACACAAAGCTTGTTGCTTAAGCCTAGGCAAATGACTCATTTACTAATAATAACCTGGCCACATTTGATTAAGGAAAGTTTTGAAGCATGCAAGATGGCTATTTATTGGCTTCATCTCAGAACACAGGATTACCCTGTGCCACTTAATCGTAGATCCAGTAGCTGGGGAGGTTGCTAGCTGGTAGAATGCAAGACTTAAACCCCTTAAGGCTCTAGTTTCAATCCCCAGCACTGAATGTATTGTAGTTGTGCTCTGACTTCTCTCTCTTCTCTCATGTGAAATTTTATTTCATATGAAATAAATTTAAAAGTCTTTAAGAGACCATAGGTCTATCATTTTAAAGAAATAAATGAGTCAATTTGAAATTGAAACAGTTATCAAAAATCTTCCCAAAAATAAAAGTCCTGGACCAGATGGTTTTACAAATGAATTCTACAAAACTTTCAAAGAAGAACTAATACCTGTACTTTTAAAAGTCTTCCAGAAGACTGAAGACACTGGAATACTCCCTGCCAGCTTCTATGAAGCCAACATCACCCTGATACCAAAAGCAGACAGGGACACAACCAAAAAAGAAAACTACAGACCAATATCTCTGATGAACATAGATGCGAAAATATTGAACAAAATTCTAGCCAACCAGATACAGCAGTATATCAAAAAGATTGTTAATCATGACCAAGTGGGGTTTATCCCAGGCATGCAAGGTTGGTTTAATATACGTAAATCAATCAATGTGATCCACCACATCAACAAAAGCAAGACCAAAACCCACATGGTCATATCAATAGAAAGCCTTTGACAAAATACAACATCCCTTTATGATCAAAACACTACAAAAAATGGGAATAGATGGAAAATTCCTGAAGATAGTGGAGTCTCTATATAGCAAACCTACAGCCAACATCATACTCAATGGTGAAAAACTGGAAGCATTTCCCCTCAGATCAGGTACTAGACAGGGCTGCCCACTATCATCATTACTATTCAACATAGTGTTGGAAGTTCTTGCCATAGCAATCAGGCAGGAGCAAGGAATTAAAGGCATACAGATTGGAAGAGAAGAAGTCAAACTCTCCTTATTTGCAGATGACATGATAGTATACATGGAAAAACCTAAGGAATCCAGCAAGAAGCTTTTGGAAATCATCAGGCAATACAGTAATGTGTCAGGCTATAAAATTAACATTCAAAAGTCAGTGGCATTCCTCTATGCAAACACTAAGTTAGAAGAAATTGAAATCCAGAAATCAGTTCCTTTTTCTATAGGAACAAAAACAATAAAATATCTAGGAGTAAACCTAACCAAAGAAGTGAAAGACTTGTATACTGAAAATTATCAGTCACTACTCAAAGAAATTGAAAAAGACACAAAGAAGTGGAAAGATAGTCCATGTTCATGGGTTGGAAGAATTAACATCATCAAAATGAATATATTACCCAGAGCCATCTACAAATTTAATGTTATCCCCATCAAGATCCCAAGCACATTTTTTTTCTTTTATTTTTATTTTTATTTTATTTTATTTAAGAAAGGATTAATTAACAAAACCATAGGGTAGGAGGGGTACAACTCCACACAATTCCCACCGCCCAATCTCCATATCCCACCCCCTCCCCCAATAGCTTTCCCATTCTCTATCCCTCTGGGAGCATGGACCCAGGGTCATTGTGGGTTGCAGAAGGTGGAAGGTCTGGCTTCTGTAATTGCTTCCCCGCTGAACATGGGCGTTGACTGGTTGGTCCATACTCCCAGTCTGCCTCTCTCTTTCCCTAGTAGGGTGGGTCTCTGGGGAAGCTGAGTTCCAGGAAATATTGGTCAAGCACATTTTTTAGGAGAATAGAAAAAATGCTACAAATGTTTATCTGGAACCAGAAAAGACCTAGAATTGCCAAAATAATCCTGAGAAAAAAGAACAGAACCGGAGGCATCACACTCCCAGATCTCAAACTGTATTATAGGGCCATTGTCATCAAAACTGCTTGGTACTGGAACATGAACAGACACACTGACCAGTGGAATAGAATTGAGAGCCCAGAAATGAGGCCCCACACCTATGGACATCTAATCTTTGACAAAGGGGCTCAGACTATTCAATGGGGAAAGCAGAGTCTCTTCAACAAATGGTGTTGGAAACAATGGGTTGAAACATGCAGAAGAATGAAGCTGAATCACTGTATTTCACCAAATACAAAAGTAAATTCCAAGTGGATCAAGGACTTGGATGTTAGACCAGAAACTATCCGATACTTAGAGGAAAATATTGGCAGAACTTTTTTCCGCATAAATTTTAAAGACATTTTCAATGAAACGAATCCAATTACAAGGAAGACTAAGGCAAGTATAAACCTATGGGACTACATCAAATTAAAAAGCTTCTTCACAGCTAAAGAAACCACTACCCAAACCAAGAGACCCCTCACAGAATGGGAGAAGATCTTTACATGCCATACATCAGATAAGAGTTTAATAACCAACATATATAAAGAGCTTGCCAGACTCAACAACAAGACAACAAATAACCCCATCCAAAAATGGGGGGAGGACTTGGACAGAATATTCACCACAGAAGAGATCCAAAAGGCCGAGAAACACATGAAAAAATGCTCCAAGTCTCTGATTGTCAGAGAAATGCAAATCAAGACAACAATGAGATATCACTTCACTCCTGTGAGAATGTCATACATCAGAAAAGGTAATAGCAGCAAATGCTGGAGAGGGTGTGGGCTTAAAGGAACCCTCCTACACTGCTGGTGGGAATGTAAATTGGTCCAACCTCTGTGGAGAACAGTCTGGAGAACTCTCAGAAGGCTAGAAATGGACCTACCCTATGACCCTGCAATTCCCCTCCTGGGGATATATCCTATGGAACCCAACGCATCCATCCAAAAAGATCTGTGTACACATATGTTCTTGGCAGCACAATTTGTAATAGCCAAAACCTGGAAGCAACCCAGGTGTCCAACAACAGATGAGTGGCTGAGCAAGTTGTGGTATATATACACAATGGAATACTACTCAGCTGTAAAAAATGGTGACTTCACCATTTTCAGCCGATCTTGGATGGACCTTGAAAAAATTATGTTGAGTGAAATAAGTCAGAAACAGAAGGATGAATATGGGATGATCTCACTCTCAGGCTGAAGTTGAAAAACAAGATTAGAAAAGAAAACACAAGTCGAACCTGAAATGGAATTGGAGTATTGCACCAAAGTAAAAGACTCTGGGGTGGGTGGGTGGGGAGAATACAGGTCCATGAAAGATGATGAATGACATATTGGGGGTTGTATTGTTAAATGGGAATCTGGGGAATGTTATGCATGTACAAACTATTGTATTTACTGTTGAATGTAAAACATTAATTCCCCAATAAGGAAATAAATTATTTTTTAAAAAAATGAGTCAATTTATTTGCTTTTCAATAAACTTAGTTTTCTTAATTTTTATAGTCTGATGATATGTTATATTTTGCCCTCAGAAGAATTAAGGCAGTCTTTAAAGATGGTTTTCTATTGGCTTTAATATTTTATTGATCAGCCTGGTGGCATTTGGCTCCCTACTCCACAGTTTTTGCATATTTAATGCATAAGCTTTCAGCCACTTTTATATTTTACCTCTCAATCTTAATCTTCAGAACCCAAGTGTATAATCCCCTATACAACCAACATCTACATTATATTCTAAATCTTTAGTTCAAAAGAAGGGTTTAAATGCACAGAGCTTTTTGGGCTAGCATGCTAGAGAAAAGAAGGAAATGGAGAATGTTCAGTCCTGTCAGTAGATTTTCCCCATTGTGGACAGACAGGCCTGTGAATAGGGAGATTATCTTAATTTTTCATCTCTTTATTTATTTTCTGTTGTATATATTTAAAATTTTGTAACTCTGAAATATCTGTAATGCCAAACCACCAATGTGAAGTTAGAAAAAGAATACATTTTCATTAAACTTTATTATTAGCATAAGGTTTAATCTTTTTCTTTCCATTTTTCTTTTGATGGCAGGTGAGACAGAGAGAGATACCTGCAGGACTGTTCCACTGCTTGTGAAGCTTCTAGAATCTTGCTGGGGGATTGAAAAGTCATATGTATTTTTAAGGTTTTTGTATAACTTATTTTAATTTTATTCATTTTATTTGGTAGGACAAAGAGAAATTTAGAAGCACATGGGAAATAGGGAGGGAGAGAAACCCCTACAGACTTGCTTTACCACTTGAGAAGATTTCCCCCTGCAAATGGAGAACAGAGGCTTGAACCCAGGTCCTGGGGCACTGCCACTAGGTCCTGAGTCTTGTATATTTTAACTTAATAAAGAAGATGAAATAAAATGCTGTAAACCATTCTTTAAAAAACATTATTAAATTATGTATTGAATAGAGACAGAAATCTAGAGGGAAGGGGGAGACAGATGAGGGAGTGAGACACCTGCAGCACTGCTTCACAGTTCCTGAAGCTTCCCCTCCAGCTGGGGGCCAACGTCTTTGTGCATGGTAACATGTGCTCAACCAGGTGCGCCACTGCTCAGGCCCATATACTTAAATCACTAAAAAACTTTAAAGATGGACTGTACCATTAAGATACTTTTAAAGTTCTGTCCACATACAATTTTGTAGTATGTCTTATAATGTAGTAATGGTTTGCCTCACTTTATCTTCAAATGTAAGCTGTTAGCCCTTATCCACCCACGCCCATACATAAAATTCTTTAAAACCTGGTATATATGATAAAACTGTAAAATACATTTTAGAATCAAAAGGAACCTTAAGAGATTGTGCAGTCCAGAAATATAAAAACAGGTGGCTCAGGGTCCATCTCTCTATACTCCAAATAGTTACTGTTGGTTTTCACAGAGTTCACCATTTTAAGATTTTAACTTAAGCTGCATGTGTGAGCAGTCACTCTACTTGACTCGAGTCTAAACCATTCCCTAATTAGCACATAACTGCTTCAGGATTTACATGCCTTACCTTGCTGCCTTGCTGGTGTAAGGCATCTTTGTGTTCAGTACTTCCCTCTTCCTCGTTAAATTTTTTATTTATTAATTAGAGGGGACCAGATTATCACTCTTAATGCCCTGGAGAGACCTCAGGGCTTCATGCTTGAGAGTTCAATGCTCAAGCCACTTTCTGGGTTGTCTTTATTACCTCATTTTATAAACAAGGAACCTAAAAATTGAGAATATGCAACTTTTCTCAATTATGTAACTTTTAAAGTAGAGCCAAGCCTTTTCATTTCCAAGATAATGCTTTTTACAGCTTGTATCTTAGAAAACAGTAAGAGACAATACATAATCAAGTCCTGAAATACTTGGTGTGTCTTATCAGAAAAGAGAAAGAATACTGTGGACTGAGGTAGTGCAGGAATACTGGCGGAGGTGTTTCCTTGACATTGCTTTCCTAAGGACTGTGTCCTGGCTACTGACGAGGCAGGGACAGTCTATCCCAACAGTCTGTGTTATTCTTGATACACAATGGAGAGTAAATCTTGGAGGGCATTTTGTACATATTGAAAAACAGTAACATTCACAAAACCAGTAAACTCTTTCAAAAATTCCATTCACCCCATAATGATCCTGGGTCTGTACTCCTAGAGGGATAAATGAATAGGAAAGCTTCAGGGTGTCAGACGCAAAGCACAAGGACCAGCGTAAGGATCCCCACCTGCAGGGGAGTCACTTCACAGGCAGTGAAGCAGGTCTGCAGGTGTCTGTCTTTCTCTCCCCCTCTGTCTTCCCTTCCTCTCTCTATTTCTCTCTGTCCTATCCAACAATGAACGACATCAACAATAACAATAAATGACATCAACAATAACAATAATAACCACAACAAGGGCAACACAAGGGGGGGAAATGGCCTCCAGGAGCAGTGGATTCATGGTGCAGGCACTGAGCCCCAGCAATAACCCTAGAAGCAAAAAAAAAAAAAAAAAAAAAGAATAGGAAAGCTCCAATGGAGGGGATGGGATACGGAACTCTGGTGGTAGGAATTGTACCTCTGTCACTTACAGCCTTGTTGATCATTATTAAATCAATCTTAAATAAATTCCATTTATGACCCCCATTATCAGAGGAAGTCACCAGTGAATGACTACAGTTAAACAACTATTTAATTGACCAAAGGTAGCCACACAAGTAAATAAAGTCTGTAAAGTAAATGGAGAAAGTTGTAGAGAGTAGTAATAATAATAGCTTCTAAATGACAGGGCACTCTAGTATTTTGCAACAAATAAAAGACAAGTGACTGGGAAATGGCGGGGAGTAGAGCAGGGTCAGTTTTCTTGATTGATTTTCAGAAGTAAGGAGCTAGTTTGCAGAAACATATCTGGTAGCTAACTGTTACTCTGACCAAAAAACTTTTTCCCCCCCTTAAATTAGAAAGTATGAAACTTAACTTAGGTTATTTTTGTGTTTTTGTCATTAGCACTGAAAGTTTTTTGTTGTTTTTGTTTGGTTGGTTGGTTGGTTGGTTTTTTTGTTTTGGTTTGTTTTGGTTTGGTTTTTGCTGGTTTTAGGTGTATTCTAATGTTTGTCATCTCTGGGAATTTAGGGACTTGTTTATCCTGAGAATACTGAAATTTTACAGTGATATTGGTATTGGTTGTTTCTTCCTTGGTTTGATTTTGTTTTGATTGCCACTGCTTCGTTATACTCAACAACACTCAGTAGCCTTTCAGTTTGGGCATTTGTTTTCTTCAGTTCTGCCTCTGATTTCTAACCACTTTTAGACTCTTCATACCTCTCCATATTTGGGAATAGGTATTTGTATGCTTTCTTTGCTAACTCATTTTCTATTGTATCCAAGAGTTGGCATAATACCCTTTTCTATAAATGCCAGTAAATATTTTAGGCTCTGTAAACCAGAGCTCTTTGTAGCTACCTGCTCCTGCCAAGATGGCAGGGTAGTAACAATAAACAGTACATAAGTAAATGGGTACAGCTGTTTTTCAATAAAGTTTTATGTACATAAATAGTGGGTGGGATGAGTTCATTTGCAAACTGTGATGGTCCATCTTTACTAGAATATTAGCTAATGAAGGCAAGCAGCTTTATTTTGCTCTGTATTTTCTTGTACTTAGTGGGCACTCAACTACTCGTGAGTTTAAGGTCAGAGAGGTTTGATAGCTTATTTACTGTTGTTTTCTGTTCTTGTTTGGGTGGATTCTGAGAGAAGAGGGGTAAACATATGTCGCCATCTTGTAACCAATAGAGCACCCTTTCTTGATTCTTTTTTCAGACTCCTCCTATCCTGCCCTCAGCTCTTTTTTTTCTTAGTATTTATTTGATTCTAATTGAAATTAGGATACGACTGAAAGTCAGATGTGTAATCCTACAGTTTTCTCTAGCCTGTAATAGAAACAGAAAGTTTATGGACTGCTCCATATTTATATGGCATAATAACCATTGTAAATTTAAATTACTTGTCTGCTATTTATCATAAGTATCTGAATACAAAAATTACTTAGGGATTGTTTTTTCTTCTTTACTCAGGTACTCACTTTTGACTGATTTGCACCATGCGTGAGTATAAGCTAGTGGTTCTCGGCTCAGGAGGTGTTGGAAAATCTGCTCTGGTAAGTAATTCTCACTGGGTCTGAACTAACCTAAGGCATGTAATTTTCTTTTTAGATATAAGTTTTGATTCCTTGTCTTCATTTATTTAGGGTGAAATTCCACATTGATTTTAGGAGAAAGAAATTTTTAGTTATATCTCTGTAGATAATTATTCTTTCTAGAACATTAACTCCAGACTAGCATGAGATATGCCAGAATACAGTTTACACTAAGCACAGAGGGTGAAAGTTGTATGCCTGCATTTTAGAGCCAAATGGAAATGAATTTCAGTCTTCCTCATTGTGAGTTGACTTATTTGTTGTACTTTATGTTAGAAAATGCCAAATAATGTTAATAGGCCTTTTTTTTCCCCAGATACTACCTATAACTGTCCAGTTTTTATATATTTCTAACAGCCAAATTTTCTGTATCAATGAGGAGTAGAGCAAAAAAGATACAACTTGACATGGAGGGTCAGAAAGGGAAGAAATTTTAGGAAAATAACTTGATGACTAGTTTAGAAATTAGTAAAGCCCCTTTAACTTGCACTGCTTCCTTCATTTGTAAATATACCCACAGTAATGAGTGGCATCTTAGGTCTACATGTATATGACACACAGCATGCCATTTTCTAATTCAAACTTAAGACCTTCAGACTGAAACTGGAGACTTTTGTTGTCATCACTGGGGCATTATCACTCCAGGTCAGCTTTTTCAAACAGGAAGAGGACAAGAGGTTGTACAGTACCAGGGCTCCTACTGGTGCTTCCACACACCCATTGATCTGCCAGAGACTTGGAGCTGGGTTGTGCTTTACAAAACAGGAACCTTCCTCAGTGAGCTGCCGCACAAAAATATCTCTTGTCATTCAAAAATATTTGAATATAATCTCTAAATTTAGAATTAGGGTAGCAGTGATTATTAATTGAGAAGAAAGACTGAGATAGAGGTCCAGGAGGTGGCACAGTAGATAAAGCATCGGACTCTCAAGCATGAGGTCCTGAGTTCAATGCCCGGCAGCACATATACCAGAGTTATGTCTGGTTCTCTCTCTCTCCTCCTATGTTTCTCATTAATAAATAAATAAAATCTTTAAAAAAGAAAAAAGACTTAAGATAATTTTCTCATTAAGTTCATACATTTAAATATATTGTTTTTTATCAGTAACATAAATATCTATGTAAAATAGTTTAAGCTGTACAGATTTAGTTACTCTTGTATATAAGTATATAATGACATGTTAATTTTTTTCAGACTGTACAATTTGTCCAAGGGATTTTTGTTGAAAAATATGATCCTACGATAGAAGATTCTTATAGAAAGGTATGTGTGTTGCTTAACATAATAGTTGGGAGGGGCAGTCCAAGAGCTTTTATTATCTCACTGTGCACTTTCATTAAAGTATTGGTTCCAGTATCTTGTGAAATTGTTATAATCTGTTTCTCTGATTTAAATATATTAGATTTTATTTCTGTCAAGGTATTCATGTATACATAAAAATGAATCTACCATAATTTCTCCCCTAGCAAGTTGAAGTAGATGCACAACAGTGTATGCTTGAAATCTTGGATACTGCAGGAACGGTATGTAAAATGAAGTGTACCCAAATACACACACACTCACACTCACTTCTCATGGTATTGACCTTGGTTGTTTTGTTTTGTTTTGTTTTGTTTTGTTTTGTTTTGTTTTTCAAAAAGTATTTACAGACCAGTTAGATTTGGGGGTATCTGAAGAAAAGATGTATTCTCACTAAAGGGTACTTACTCAATTAGTGTTTAACTACTAGTATTTAACTATTTGATGATGTGCCATGAACTGTGTTCACCCCCAAAAATAGTCAGCCTTATTGATGAGAAAAAAATAATGAGACGGTGGCAAGATGGGGGGGAGTCCAGTTTGAGTTCCCTTCATATTATGGTATGTTAAAGGCCACTTTTAAATTACTTGGTGATGCGATGTTTCTGTGTCACCTGAGTGTATATATTGCATATAAACCTGTATTACTGCATTTTTAAATGAAAATACAGTTCTTAAAATACTAATTTTTTAAATAGTATCTTGTCAGAGAACTATAGTTTTAAGAAGTGTTACATAATTCTACTGTAGTCTTCATTGAGCTCTAGTTATATACAGATTGTGAAAATTATTAAATTATAAAACAACTATTTTTAATGGTCCTTTCTTTCTGTTATAGGAACAATTTACAGCAATGAGAGATTTGTACATGAAAAATGGACAAGGCTTTGCATTAGTTTATTCCATCACAGCACAGTCCACGTTTAATGATTTGCAAGACCTGCGAGAACAAATTCTTCGAGTTAAAGATACTGATGATGTGAGCTGGCTTCCTAACACATAAACACATTTTCTTTCAAACCTGCATTGTAGGTCTGGAGAGACAACATGATAGTTATGGAAAAAAAAAATTTTCATGGCTAAGGCATCAAAGGTCCCAGATTCTATCCTCAGTGCTGCCATAAGTTTGGGGTGGGGGGGCTTCAGAATCTCTCCTTGAAAGGTAAAACTATGTTTCTAATACTCATGAGTATTTTTTTTTTAAGACAGAATGTCTTTGCTCTTTTTTTTTTTTTTTTTTACTGAACCACATAAAATGGAAATGGGGAGAAACCCTTAGCACTAGCAGTGTTAATTATCTACATTATTTTTCCATGTATATAATGTTGGAAAAATCAGTGTGTTAACCTTGTAAAGTACAATCAAAGACTTCTGCTCAGCCAGTCCCAAATTCTGTCAATTCCTCAGGATTAGTGTTTCCTAAGGTCACTTTATCCAGTAGCAAAGATTAGAGTTCTTTACCAAAGTAGAATACTTAAAAATACATTATCATCACAGACATATTTTCAGTTCAGAAGGTAAATACCTTCTATTTATTTCATAAGAAATAGAATACAACAGAACCTAGTCCACATTTTTGTTTCATCTGAAAAACATATTCCTAACCCATATCACCTTGTCTATGAAAATAGTCTGCATTCTTCAGTTTATTAGACTATGCCATGAGACTTTTAAAATAACGAAAACCTAACACTAACATTTTTTGGAAGCAAGAAAAGCACCAATGCGGGCCCTGGTGGTGGTGCACCTGGTTGAGCGCACATATTACAATGCACGAGGACCCAGGTTCGAGCCTCCAGCCCCCACCTTCGGGAGGAAAGCTTTGTGAGTGGTGAAGCAGGGCTGCAGGTGTCTCTCTGTCTCTCTCCCTATCACCCCTTTTCTTCTCAATTTCTAGCTGTCCAAATAAATAAACAAAGGTAATTTTTAAAAAAAAAGAAAGAAAACCACCAATGTTTTTTTTTTACATACACTACAGTTGTGTTTTTCATTGGGTGATCCACAAACTACCTACAATGGAATTCATTAAGATACTTGTTAAAGTCTTTCAACTCCAGACCAGTGAATTAGAAGGGACATAGAGCAGTCACACTCACATGTATTTTCAAGTATGTAACTTTGAAGGGCCCTGCATGACAGTTGATAAGTTTCTTTTCTGCTGTTTCTGGAAGCTACTGTAGGAATATTCTATCAGTTGCTTTAAGTAGGTATTTTTTAACATGATATACCTCTTGCTAAACAAATGATATTTTTGGGCAGGAGAAGATAGCATAGTGGTTATGCAAAAAGACTTTCATGCCTGAGCTCTGCCTTCTCTCCTCTCTCTCTCTCTCTCACTCTCTCTCTCTCTTCCTCCATCTCTCCCTCTCTCCCTCTCACTCCCTCTTCCCTTCTCCCCCTCTCCCTCTCCATCTCTCTCCTTTCACTGAAAAAAAATAAAATACTTTTTTAAAAATAACATTGTTGGGAGTTGGGCAGTAGCACAGCAGGTTAAGCACAGGTGGCACTAAGCACAAGGACCAGTGTAAGGATCCCTGTTCAAGCCCCTGGCTCCCCACCTGCAGGGAGTCACTTCACAGGCGGTGAAGCAGGTCTGCAGGTGTCTATCTTTCTCTCCCCCTCTCTGTCTTCCCCTCCTCTCTCCATTTCTCTCTGTCCTATCCAACAACGACATCAACAACAACAATAATAACTACAACAATAAAAACAAGGGCAACAAAAGGGAAAATAAATTTTTTTAAATAATAATAATGTTCTTGATTTTATAGTTTGATTTTTTTTTTTCAAAAACACTTCAGAAAGCTTAAATAGAGATCTGTTTAGATCTCTCTAAATAATGATTAGGAATGCTATAGAATTCCTGGTAATAATCACTACATTAATAGTGATAGATTTTATTATGTTAAGGACTTAATGCTTATAAATAAAATATTTTCCCTAAATTATCCTTCATAAATTAATATCCAAGTGCATGGTTAATAAGCTGTTTAAATTTTTTGTAAGATAATTAGATTTTCTCACTTTCATATAGACTATATGAGAAAGTGAACATTTTACCTTGAAGGGCCAACAAAATGGTTTAGTGTGAAGAGCGCCGGACTAGCATGCCAGACCCCAGGTTCATTTCCCAGTACTGCCGTATACTAGAGCTGAATGGTATTCTGGCCTCTCTTTCATGGAAAACTATATTTAAAATATTTTTAATTCTGTTTTAGGTGCTTTCCAAATTTCATGTGTTAAGAATTGAAAGTGATAAATACAATTCAGAAAACTTGGGCTTGGTTCCCCTCTTTTTCATTGTGGAGCCAGGACCACCATCTTGTTCATTTTCTCTGTTCCTGGCCATTTTTTCATTCAGACAGAGAAAGAGAGAACACAGTGCCAGAGCTTCCTGTAGTGATTTAGTCTCTCCCATGTGGTGTCGGTTCAGATCTGGCCATATGTATAGCCAGGCACATGCCCTACCCAGTGAGCTGCCTATCCAGCCCAGTGGTCAAATGTTTTTCTTGTTACTGTTAATTATGAGTCTGTTATGATTTATTTATAGAGTGAGAAAGAACCAGAATGTTACTCTTGCACATGCGATGTCAGGGATCAAATTTGGGGCCTCATACTTAGAGGTCTTGTACTCTTGTGCTGCCCTACCCTCTGGACTGCTAACATTTTGTTTGTTTCTGTTGTGGGGGGTGGGGTTATTCTGTGTTTTTGGTTTAAAAAAATCACATAAAAATTCCTCTGTAGTAAATAGTAAGTTTGCATAAATACAGCATATTTGTTTGCTTTTTTACTCACACCCTCACAAATGTATTTCTAGGTTCCAATGATTCTGGTTGGTAATAAGTGTGACTTGGAAGATGAAAGAGTTGTAGGAAAAGAACAGGGTCAAAATCTAGCAAGACAGTGGAACAACTGTGCATTCTTAGAATCTTCTGCAAAATCAAAAATAAATGTTAATGAGGTATGTTCACCATATACTTTAATTTGGAATTCAATTTTATAATGTGTATTAACCATAAGCTAATGTGTACTCAGGATACTTTGTTGATCTTGTAGACAAAAAAAAAAAAATTATGATAACCAACTACTATTCTAGCTTCCATATAAAATGCTGATAGAATGATATTTGCCATGAAAAGTGAAGACTGGACAGAAAATGATAGATTTATTAGCCTTTTGGGGTATGAAGTGTATCATGTAAAAGATAGAGGCTAATTCAGAAAAGCATGCAGGGTTCTTACCTCAAAGGGGCTTAAAGTTATGCTATAAAGCAAAGACACATAGATTTGAAGAAGGATAAAGAAATAGTTTCTTTGGATGATGGTAAATGTTTAAGTGAACCAGGATAAAGATCTGCAGCTCGTTTAGTCAGTACTTAAAGAGAAAAAATTTAGCCCTCCCTAAAAATAAACAGAAAAGAAGTTAGCAGTTATAAAAGCACCTGGTTTTACTCTTGTGCCTTTACTGAATAGATTACTTGCTATTTGGTGTTCAATTATATCCATGGAAATTGGCTTTTTTTTAATTTGATTATGTTTGTTTGTTGGGGTTTTTTTCTCCTGTACCTTAAAATGTTTCCAATTACGCTTTCAGATCTTCTATGACCTAGTGCGGCAAATTAATAGAAAAACTCCAGTGCCTGGAAAGGCACGCAAAAAGTCTTCATGTCAGCTGCTTTAATATACTGAATGCATTGTAGCTCTGAGCCAGGTATGTTAATCTAGCTTTTCCTTTACTTTTTTTTTTTTGTCTGTGTTTTAACCTTTATTGAAGACATGATCAAGAAAATGTAGAATTTTTTTCATTGCTCTAAAAAATGGTTAAACTCTGGGGTGACAGTGATTGATGATGACAGTACAATAATAAAGCCTTCTTTTCATTTATTTTTTTACTAGTGATTTAATGGTGACTTACACTTTTTTCCTTTTCTTTTTTTAAGTCTTCTGTGAGAAAGAGAGGGAGCTGTATCACTCTGGCAATATGTAACACGCAGCATTAAACTCAGAGCCTCATGCTTGAGTGTCTGGTGTTTTTACCCATAGTGCTACCTCCTACGCCTCCCTACTTCTCTCTCTGCCTAAATATAATTGAGCTCTAGTGGAAGAGTTAGACAGTTGCAAACTATGATATGTGCCAAACATTTACAAATACTAATAGATAAGTATGTACTAATTGAACATTAACAACAGCCCTACGGAACAGAGCTGTGACTATTCCATATTATAGGTGAAAGAACTGAGACAAGAAAGGATTGGTGCTTGTTTAAGTGCTACTAGTAAATACCAGAGCCAGTGTGTTATTTTTGGGTACTACTGAGTATATCCTATTTCTGGGGAAACAAACACCCCAGATATGAAATCTGGATTCAGGAAGACTGTAGAATAAGAGACAGTTAAGCTGAGATGTGATGGGTAAGTAGAAGTTATATTGAAGATGAAGAGATACCAGGCAGAGAGAACTGCTGGTACAACCAGAGATAAGATAGCAAACAAAAACTAAGCACACATTGGTTTTATGTCTTGTTGTTTTTTCCTTTAACCCTGTTAATTGAATTAATGTTTAAATTAATTCCTGGCACCTGGTAAGCCCCAAACTATTAACTGCTGCTCTTTGCCAATGGCAGTAGTTTCCTGCTCAGTTATCATTAAACCATTATTTTACTCTATTATATTTGGGAATCTTTCAATGTCTGTGGCTCTGCTTACTCTAAGTTAAGTGACCTTATATCACCTTTGCACTCTCTGTATCTAGCTTGAATTGTTTTTGTTGTTGTTGTTTATTTGTTTGTTTTTTAGCTTGAGTTTTTTTTAATCCCTGCTCTCCATTTAAAACTTTCTTTCTACAAATCATATTCTGTCATTTTTTATGTGCTTTCATTCCTGACCATATGCCCATTCTTAGCACCCCTGTACCTGAACTCACATTTCCAGTGTACTGTTCTTTCCAGTTTACTACCCTCAGTTGTCTAGGGTTTAGAGCAAACATGTTAATAGTGCACAGGGACCCCGGTTCAGGCCCCCAGTCCCCACCTGCAGGGGGAAAGCTTTGCGAGTGGTGAAGCAGGGCTGCAGGGGTCTTTCCGTCTCTCTCCCTCTCTGTCTCCCCCTTCCCTCTCGATTTCTGGCTGTCTCTATCCATGAGTAAAATAAGATAATTTTTTTTAATAGAAAACAATTGTAACAATAAGGCTCAGTGGATAAAGTGTGGGGTAACCTGAGTTCAGCCCCTGGTATTGTATGTGCCAGAGTAATGCTATTACTCTTTTGAAGAAAAGAACCTCATTCAGATTCTACTTGGGGACTTAAAATTTAAATGCATTCGTGGATTATTTTAATTTATCTAAAAGAATTATTTTAGCAGTCACATTTATACTAATAGTATTTCTGAAGGAGTCTGATTTCCCCAAGGGTGTGTGTGTGGGGGGGGGGGTATTTTTCACCTGGGTATAGAAACAGAAAATCATTCAAAATAAATATTGGTCTGTTGGAAAAGTCGTGATGTATTTCTCTATACTTCTCTATGAATAAATGCATCATGACTTCCCAACACCCCTTATTTCACACAACAGGTCCTGATTTTTAAGTTTAATTATATATGATTTTAATATGATATCAACTTTTTCTGGTATCCATCTTAAGTCTCATAAAATCTGTTTAAACATGAAATTAGGCAGTGTGTGACTCTCAACTGTAAGGAGCTATTATAAAATAAATTATATTTTGAAGAAAGGTCTTAATTTCTAAAGCATGGAACTCTTGTTTTTCGCACATGCACATTCTACACTTATGGTGTAGTTCTAGAATGGTGAACATTCTGCAGGGTCATCCGTTTTGTTACTCATGCTGTCTCTTAATCTTAATAGAGCTGATTTGACCTAAATTTTAATGTGCTTTTTGTTTGACTTTTAATCTCCGGAAGATAACACACAGTAGATTACACTGAGGTATTTTCCCTTTTTATATTTAAAACTGGCTTTATGAAGATCAGAATAGGTTATGTTATTACACAGATATGAAAATGTCTACCCATGTTTTGTCTTGCTATGGATTGTGGTACAGTCTCATTAATGTAATTAAAAGGGCAAGAGCTGTGCCTGGGAGATAGCATAATGGTTATGCAAACGACTTCCATGTCTGAGGCTCCTAGGTCTCTGGTTCAATCCTCAGCACCACCATAAGCCACAGCTGTGTAGTACTCTTGTCTTTCTTTCTCTCTGAATCTCTCCATCTCTCCCTTGTTAAAATAATAAGATTTTTTTTTAAAGGACCATGAGCCTATAGTAGTTTGATTTCTAACACTTTGGCTTTAACTTGTTTGTTCCTTTGAATCTTCAATGTGCTATACTCAACCTATGCTTTAGTTAAATTTAATTTTTTCCTTGTAACAGGTCTGAAGAACTGTTGCCCAATTCAACAGTGCCAGCATTCCAACTTTGTTAAACCTATCAACATCTTAAATGGACTTTCCTGTGGTGGTACCCTTTAAGAGGCGGATGAAAGCTACTACATCAGTTTGCACATTCTAATCACTTTCCAGTATCACAAGAGAGATTTTTACTTATATAATAGTTGTAGAGTATGCAACTGGTAAAACCAGAGGCTACAACCCAGTATTACTGCTAAGAGACATTTTTCATCCACCAATGTTGTACGTGTATGAAAATGGTGTACTGTATACTTTAACATGCCCATACTTTGTATTGGAGAGTACAATAATGTAAATCCTAAAAGCACCACTATTTTAGCATAATAAAAGAAAGTCCAAAGAGCTCCTATATAGACTACTCCAGATAACTTCGCTTCTTTGATACCTGTAGCTTATTGTAATTTTTTTTAAAAGAAATTCAAGGTCATTATCATTGTATTGTACAAATAAGCGCTTTGATTAACACGGCTATATAGGGGTTTTTTTGTTGTTGTTATTATTATTTTTCTTTTAAATCTTAAAAATCCTGTGGAGACAGTGATCTTGTCTTTAAAATATGATAGTCCTTTCAGTATAATGTCTTAGATTAAAGACATTGCCTTTAATATCTGTTGGGAAGGAAATGTCCAGACTTTTCAAATCTTTTATTATATGTTTCCTTTTTTGTTTACATAGGGAACAATGTTTATAGTTGTGTGTACAGTGGGGGTCTACAACAAGAAGTGTATATTTTCAAACAATTTTTTAATGATTTAACAGTTTTTGTAAATCATTTTCAGGCTTCTGCAGCTGTAGATTCTCACTGTGAATCCCTTGCTTGCTCATGCATAAGTGTATTTGCAATACCAAATATACAGGTTTAGTATTTTTGCCTGTTAGTGATTGTTTCACATGTGTAACGTTTTGGTTGAGATGTTAAATGGTGGACGAGTACTGTGGATGTGAATGTGGGAAGTAATTTTAATCATGTGTAATTGATTACAAGGCCTAAGTTGCAGTGACTATTGCTGTTTTATTTAACAATGCCTTGTTGCTTTGTATGCATTAATGTTTGGGTGTAAAGATTGTGTGTCTATTCAACAGGGAGCCACAGTATTTAAATTGACCAACCTAATGTTACAACTACTTTGAGGTGGCCAAATGTAAACTAAAAGCCTTAATTAAAGTGGTGCAATTTTGTATGACTTAGCATCAGTAGTTCAATAAATTTGGATTGCCATGCAAGGGCTTGCATTATAATTACTTGCCACTTGAATGTGTTTTGTGTAATGTTTAACTGTGCTAGTGAATAAATATGGGCTTAAATTCTTTTTAAATGTAATAGGTGCATTTTACACAGTGTGATTTTATAATTTTAGATTTAGGGGAATCAGATTCATAAATTACAGGAATGATGAGTGAAAAATACCAGTTTTTACTACTAATATTATTTGAATATTTATATAAACACCTTTAGAGTTTTTCCTTGGGAAAGAATTTTGTAAATCAAGCAATATTACTTATATTCTGGGTAATAAATATCCAGTAGCTCTTTGAGGTGATGGAGGAAGAACTGAGAATACTTTGCCAGATATTTTACTTATAGATTTTTTTTCTTAAGCATAGGATAAAGCTACTTTATAAAAAAATCTTTGACTCAAGTGGACTCAAGTACTACTTTGTTTTCTAGATACTAGATCTGTCTTTGTCTTATGTGCTATGATTCTGTTCTTTTTTTGAAATTTATAAACAAATCTTTACTCAAACTTGCTCTTTTTTTTTTTTTACCAGCCATTGGAGCATATCTGCAACTAATGAGTGATACCATCTAACATAGAGGTGTAGACCATCCCCCTAAATACATGCTATTTGAATGGGCTTTCCTTTTAAGAAGCCTTACTCCATACAAACTTAACTCACACTTTCCTGTGCTTAAGGATTTCGTGTATCTCAAGAAAAGTGTTCTCTTTGAAGCCGCCTCACATAACTGAGACTTATTTTTGGCAGAACTGGTGTTATTTATAGTCTCTGGAAGGAAATCACCCCTACCCCAAAATGGGATTGTGAAACTGCTAAAATTATTTCAACTCACTATGTCCTGTTTCATCTATATGACCCTTTTTAATGGCACCACCATTAATTGATTTACCTTTAAATAAAAATTTGTTGCCTACCAGCTATGTACCAGATCATTCTAAACTCTTAAGAACAAATATTAATTCAAAAGATACTCATGTCAAGCATTGTTCTAAGTCTGAGGATATAGCAGCAGCTAAGATTAACTTAGGACTCACTTCAGTTAGAATTTATGCTCTAAGGTTTCTTAACCTCAACACTATTGATATTTCATGTTGGGTGGGGAGGCTGCCACCACTCAGGCTCAGTGCCTACGGGACTCCCGTAGCCTCTTTTTAAATTTTTTTTTTTTTTCTCTAGATATTGAGAGATAGGGAGAAGGAAAGAGAGAAGGAAAGAAACTAGCATTGCTTCACTACTCCTCAAACTTCTCACTGCAGACCAGGGGTTTGAACCTGGGTCCTCCCACACAGTCATGAGCACTCTACTGGATGAGCCACCTGCTAGCCCCAATTGCATTATCTTTTAACAGCACCCCTGGTCTCTTGCCTACTAAATGTCAATAATTCTACCCACAACCCCAAGTTGTGACAACTAGAATTACCTCCATACGGAGCCAGATAACCTCCAGTTAGAGCATGGAGAGAGAAAAGGATGTTGAAGAAGAAAATAACCACAGGTGAGAACTACTAGAACACACTAACTATGGGTGTGCAATAAGGATACAAAATGGAAAGTTCACTGTAGTGAATAAGAATGTGGACTCTGGATTGGGGAAGATAGTGTGATGGTTATATAAAGAAACTGTCAGGTCTAATGCTCAAAAGTCCCAGGTTCAGTTCCCCACACCATCAAAGTCTCAGGTGCTCTGGAGAAAAAAAGGAGGTAGGTTCTGACACCAAATTTCCTAGGTTTCTAATCCTATCTCTACCATTTTCTAGTATGTGAGCCTTGTTAGATGTCGGGGTTTCCCTGTCATAAGTTGGAACTGATAGTAGATTACTTCATAGGTGGTATAGAGAATGAAGTAAATGTAAGTCAGAAAAATCATGAGTTCTTTTTCATGTGCCTAAGGATGGAGAAACTTAAATTCTAGGTGAAAATCAGTAGTATTATTGCACTTGGTTTTTCTAAAAATTGTAAAAATATGTTTTGACTTTTCATATTTAAGTTTGATTTACTTACTTACTAGCTTGAAAGAGAGTCAGAGCATCACTATGGCACAAGATCAAATCCAGAACCTCATGTTGTGAATGCAGTGCTTTGACCACTATGCCACCAACAGGCCCTTTTTTTCTTGACATTTCTGTTTAATGAGAGAATTGGCATAAAGAGAATCTAGTACTGAATCCAGGACCCTACAAATGAAAGTCCTTTGCTCAAACACTGAACCACGCTGCCCCTACTACAGGGTAGAAAGTTCTGAAACTTCCACTTAAATGAAATTAAGTTTGCTTTTTTGTTTGTTTATTTTTCACAGCCAGAGTCTCACACATTACACATCAGTTTATGTCTTTGAAAAGTAGAAATTACATTGCATAGCCAAAAAAAGTTACCTGTAAAGACACCCTACTGAAAGAGAGATCTTTCCATGCCATATACTGGGTAAAGGACAAATTACCAAAATATATAACAAACTCACGTGACTTAGCAGCAACAATAAAAATAACAAATCACCCCACTAATGAGAACATTGATAGAATTTTTATTAAAGATATCCAGATGATGGTCAACAGACAAAAAATACTCAAAAGTCATTATCAGAGAATGCAAATAAACATGAAATACCACTTTACAGCTGTGAGAATACACATATTAGGAAGACAGGAACAAGTCCGGGTGAGGATGTGGGGAGAGGAACACTTTTACACTGTTGGTGGGGTTGTAGATGGGTTCAACCCCTTTGGGAAACAGTTTGCAGCCTCCTCAGAATACTAGAAATGGATTTACCCTATGATCTGGCAAGTCTCCTAGGGATCTATACAAAGAAAGCAAAAACATCTATCTGAAGAGATCTATGTACACATGTTCACAGCAGCACAGTTTATAATAGCCCAGATCTGGAAGCAACCCAAATGACAGATGAATAGTTAAGGAAGTTGTGGTATATATACACAAAACAATATACTGCTACTTGGCTGTTTAAAAAATGACATTCTCTTTCTCCATACTTTGGATGGAACTTGAAGGAACCATGAAGGAGGACTGAAACCAGATGATTTCACTTAATAGGTGAAAACAAGGCAAGAAAAGGGAAACAGGCGGGCGGTAGCGCAGTGGGTTAAGTGCACATGGCACAAAACACAAGGACCGGCATAAGGATCCTGGTTGGAGCCCTCGGCTCCCCACCTGCAGGAGAGTCGCTTCACAAGCAAACACAAACCCCTCCTCTCTTCATTTTTCTCTGTCCTATCCAACAACAAGAGTAATAACAATGATAAACAACAAGGACAACAAAATGGGAAAAGGGTGGCCTCCAGGAGCAATGATTCGTACGGAGCACCAGCAATAAACCTGGAGGCAAAAAAAAGAAAAGGGATGGTGAAGCTGGAACTGGGAGTGTATGAAAACAATGCAAAAGATTCTGGACTAAGGGCAGATGGGTGTAGAAGGTGTGGGTATCCAGTGCACAATGGTGGGGAAGAGAAACTTGGATCTATGGTGGGAATGGTGTGTGGACACCCATCAGAATTTTTTTTTTAATTTTTAAACTACATGTCAACTGACCTGTAAACTTAATTTCCCCTAGTAAAATGGTAAAAATAATAATTTCTACATTTGTTTCCAAAATGCTGTTTTTAAAAAATATGTCATTTATTTTTGCTTCTTTAAAAACTTGTTGGGTCTGGGCAGTAGCACAGCGGGCTAAACACGTGGTACGAAGCACAAGGACCAGCGCAAGGATCCCATTTCAAGCCTCCAGTTCCCCACCTGTAGGCAGGTCGCTTCACAAACGATGAAGCAGGTCTGCAGGTGTCTTTCTCTCCCCCTCTGTCTTCCCTCTCGTGATTTCTCTCTGACCTATCCAGCAACAACGACAGCAGAGATAATAACAATAACAAGGGCAAAAAAAAAAAAAAATGGGGAAAATGGCTTCCAGGAGCTGTGGATTTGTAGTTTGGGCACTGAGCCCCATTGAGGTTAAAAAAAAAAAAAAAAAAACTTGTTAGTGACTGATACACATTACGAACCTTAAGAACCAAGTACTTTAAGGGGATGGGCAGTGGCACACCCAGTACAGTGCACACATTACCATTTTCAAAGACAGGTTCAAGTCCCTGGTTTTCACCTGCAGGAAGGAAACTTCATGAGTGTTAAAGTAAAACGGTGCTGCAAGTGTCTATTTCTTCCCTCTCAATTTCTCTATCAGTAGTAAAAGGGCCGCCAAGAGCAATGAATTCATCCTGCAGGCACCAAGCCCTAGTGAATAACTAGTGGCAATTTTAAGCATTTATTTTTAAAAAAGGGATTAAATACTTAATCCAGAATTGGGCTTATCTACCTGATTTTTGTAAGAATCAGCATATATATTCAGTATCCTGTTCCTTGCAGGATTCATGATGCTAGGGATACAAAGGAATGTTTGATCCACATGGAACTTCTTTTTTTTTTAATATTTATTTTATTTATTTATTCCATTTTGTTGCCCTTGTTGTTTTATTGTTGTAGTTATTATTGTTGTTGTCATTGTTGGATAGGACAGAGAGAAATGGAGAGAGGAGGGGAAGACAGAGAGGAGGAGAGAAAGACACCTGCAGACCTGCTTCACCGCCTGTGAAGCGACTCCCCTGCAGGTGGGGAGCCGGGGTTCGAACCGGGATCCTTATGCCGGTCCTTGTGCTTTGCGCCACCTGCGCTTAACCCGCTGCGCTACAGCCCGACTTCCCACATGGAACTTCTATGCTGTTAAAAGGAAAATGACAAGAGGCCAGGCGATGGTGCACCTGGTTAAGCGCACAACATTATAGTGCTCAAGGACGCAGGTTCAAGCCCCTGTCCCCACCTGTAGGAGTAAACTGCACAAGTGGTGAAGCAGTGCTTCAGGTGTCTCTGTCTCTATCTCCCCCTCCCTTCAACATCTATCAAATAATTAAATAAGGGAAATAGCGGCAAAACTGTTGGCAACAATCTGTTAAAACTTTCTCAGAACTCTCCATTTGGAGCAATTCAGTGATCTCTGAAAAGCATGTTTTGTTTTGGTTTTTTGTTTTGTTTCTTATTTGTTTGTTTTTATTTCCTTTTACATAAAGACAGGAGAGGGCCAGGCGGTTGGCACACTGGGTTAATTTCACATAGTAAGACAGGCAAGAATCTTGGTTCCAGCCCGTGGCTCCCCACCTGCAAGGGAGTCACCTTACAAGCAGTTAAGCAGATCTGCAGGTGTCTCTCTCTATTCCTCTCCGTCTCCCTCTACCCTCTCAATTTCTCTCTGTCCTATCCAATAAAAAGGAAAAAAATGCCCAGGAGCAGTGGGTTTGTAGTGCCAGCACTGAGCCCCAGCAATAACCCTGGAGGTAAATAAATAAATTAATTAATTAAATAAATTGGAAGACACCATAGCACTGAAGCTTCCTTCAGTGTGGTGGGGACAAGCTATCTAAGTAAGCTGTTTTGCCAACCCTGATCTTTTAAATGTATAAAGATATTATAGTCATTAATTTCTCTCATGGTCCATCTGAAAAGTTATGGAGAGCATTA
Source organism: Erinaceus europaeus (assembly GCF_950295315.1). Taxonomy (NCBI): domain Eukaryota; kingdom Metazoa; phylum Chordata; class Mammalia; order Eulipotyphla; family Erinaceidae; genus Erinaceus; species Erinaceus europaeus. Next base: position 95,662,605 of record NC_080168.1, on the reverse strand, counting down.
CTGTTCTGTTTTATTAGGAACTTATCTAACCTAATTTTTCTTAGAACAAGGTGATGAGGGCAGCAGTAGATAGCGTAATGGTTATGCAAAGAGACTCTCATGCCTGAGACTGTAAAGACCCAGGTTCAATCCCTGCACTACCATAAACCAGAGATGAGCAGTGCTCTGGTATAAATAAATAAATAAAATAAGATGGAGTGATGAAATCATTATCCAAATTCATCATGGTGAGTCAAAATGCAAATGTCTTTCTCTTCTCTCTTTCCCCCTACTCTTTCTCCTCCTCCTTTCATTGCTAGGGGTTCACCAGTCTGAGCCAGATAGACATAACACAGCACTGAACTTCCCCCATTGCCATAGTATGCCCATGTATGTACCCTGGGCTCAATCCTGAGTCATATGCATGGCAAAAACAGGCACCTTCCAAGAGAATTTTTATGTGAATGATATATCTGCATAAGACAAAAGGTTACGGTAGTTTTTTTTAAATCTTTATTTATTGGATAAGGACAGCCAGAAATCAAGAGGGAAGGGGGTGATAGAGAGGGAGAAAGAGAAAACAGAAACGCCTGCAGCCCTGCTTCACCACTCACAGAGCTTTCCCCCTGAAGGTGGGCACCAGGGCTTGAAAACCTGCATCCTTGCACATTGTAATACATGTGCTCAACCATACAGTAGTTTTAAGTCAAGGCCAAACTCAACACCTCAGTGTTTTTGTTTTCTGTCATTATTACCCATTGAGTTCTCGACCTGTATTGTAGGTAGTGTCTGCTGTAAGCACTAAACTCAGAACAGCAAACACTAATACTGTGAAGCTTTTGTATTTGGGATCAGGAAAAATATGGAAGAGTACATGATAAAATAAGCCCAGTCCCTATTGGCAAGATGCTGATCTCATCAACAGTAACCGATGGCCAGAAAGCATTAAATAAGCAAAAAGTTAATAAATTCTATCTAGTCAGTTTATGCTCCATTATCCATACACCACACGTGACTATTAGCTTCAGTCAGGTCAGTGTTAGATTTCACTGAGCAGCAATCAGGCAGGAGCAAGGAATTAAAGGCATACAGATTGGAAGAGAAGAAGTCAAACTCTCCTTATTTGCAGATGACATGATAGTATACATGGAAAAACCTAAGGAATCCAACAAGAAGCTTTTGGAAATCATCAGGCAATACAGTAAGGTGTCAGGCTATAAAATTAACATTCAAAAGTCAGTGGCATTCCTCTATGCAAACACTAAGTTAGAAGAAATTGAAATCCAGAAATCAGTTCCTTTTTCTATAGCAACAAAAACAATAAAATATCTAGGAGTAAACCTAACCAAAGAAGTGAAAGACTTGTATACTGAAAATTATGAGTCACTACTCAAAGAAATTGAAAAAGACACAAAGAAGTGGAAAGATATTCCATGTTCATGGGTTGGAAGAATTAACATCATCAAAATGAATATACTACCCAGAGCCATCTACAGATTTAACGCTATCCCCATCAAGATCCCAAGCACATTTTTTAGGAGAATAGAAAAAATGCTACAAATGTTTATCTGGAACCAGAAAAGACCTAGAATTGCCAAAACAATCCTGAGAAAAAAGAACAGAACCGGAGGCATCACACTCCCAGATCTCAAACTGTATTATAGGGCCATTGTCATCAAAACTGCTTGGTACTGGAACATGAACAGACACACTGACCAGTGGAATAGAACTGAGAGCCCAGAAATGAGGCCCCACACGTATGGACATCTAATCTTTGACAAAGGGGCCCAGACTATTCAATGGGGAAAGCAGAGTCTCTTCAACAAATGGTGTTGGAAACAATGGGTTGAAACATGCAGAAGAATGAAACTGAATCACTGTATTTCACCAAATACAAAAGTAAATTCTAAGTGGATCAAGGACTTGGATGTTAGACCAGAAACTATCCGATACTTAGAGGAAAATATTGGAAGAACTTTTTTCCGCATAAATTTTAAAGACATTTTCAATGAAACGAATCCAATTACAAGGAAGACTAAGGCAAGTATAAACCTATGGGACTACATCAAATTAAAAAGCTTCTTCACAGCTAAAGAAACCACTACCCAAACCAAGAGACCCCTCACAGAATGGGAGAAGATCTTTACATGCCATACATCAGATAAGAGTTTAATAACCAACATATATAAAGAGCTTACCAGACTCAACAACAAGACAACAAATAACCCCATCCAAAAATGGGGGGAGGACTTGGACAGAATATTCACCACAGAAGAGATCCAAAAGGCTGAGAAACACATGAAAAAATGCTCCAAGTCTCTGATTGTCAGAGAAATGCAAATCAAGACAACAAAGATATCACTTCACTCCTGTGAGAATGTCATACATCAGAAAAGGTAATAGCAGCAAATGCTGGAGAGGGTGTGGGGTCAAAGGAACCCTCCTACACTGCTGGTGGGAATGTCAATGGGTCCAACCTCTGTGGAGAACAGTCTGGAGAACTCTCAGAAGGCTAGAAATGGACCTACCCTATGACCCTGCAATTCCCCTCCTGGGGATATATCCTAAGGAACCCAACACATCCATCCAAAAAGATTTGTGTACACATATGTTCTTGGCAGCACAATTTGTAATAGCCAAAACCTGGAAGCAACCCAGGTGTCCAACAACAGATGAGTGGCTGAGCAAGTTGTGGTATATATACACAATGGAATACTACTCAGCTGTAAAAAATGGTGACTTCACCGTTTTCAGCCAATCTTGGATGGACCTTGAAAAAATCATGTTGAGTGAAATAAGTCAGAAACAGAAGGATGAATATGGGATGATCTCACTCTCAGGCTGAAGTTGAAAAACAAGATTAGAAAAGAAAACACAAGTCGAACCTGAAATGAAATTGGAGTATTACACCAAAGTAAAAGACTCTGGGGTGGGTGGGTGGGGAGAATACAGGTCCATGAAAAATGATGAAATAGTGGGGGTTGTATTGTTAAATGGGAATCTGGGGAATGTATGCATGTACAAACTATTGTATTTACTGTTGAATGTAAAGCATTAATTCCCCAATAAAAAAAAGATACAAAAAAAAGTTCACAGTTGTGCAAGTTAACAGTTGTTTCAATAGTATTTTAATCCCTGATTAATAGTAAAAAAAAAAAAAAAAAAAGATTTCACTGAGCAATTAACCAATGATGGAGAACTACTTGACTGACAAGACGAAGGAAAAGGAAAAAAAAAAAAAAACCTGAGTCTTTCCATACTAGAAATAGAATAGGGGACAGGTGGTAGTGCAGCAGGTTAAACACACATGGCATGAAGCACAAGGACCGGCAAAAAGAACTCGGTTCCAGCCCCCCGCTCCCCACCTGCAGGGGGGTCGCTTCTTTCCCCCTCTCTCTTTCCTAGTCTCTCAATTTCTTTCTGTCCTATCGAACAGCAACAACAGCAATGGCAACAATAACAACAAGGGCAACAAAATGGAAAAAATGGCTACCAGAAGCAGTGGATTCTAGGGCAGGCACCGAGCCCCACTGATAACTCTAGAGGCAGAAAAATAAAAGGAAGACAATCAGGTGGGTGCAGTGTAGTATAAAAGGTACAGTACAGGGAGTAGCGTGGCGGGTTAAGCGCACATGGCACAAAGCGCAAGGGCCGGCATAAGGATCCCAATTCAAGCCCCCGGCTCCCCACCTGCAGGAGGTTACTTCGAAAGCGGTGAAGCAGGTCTGTAGGTGTCTGTCTTTCTCTCCTCCTCTCTGTCTTTCCCTCCTCTCTCCATTTCTCTCTGTCCTGCCCAACAACAGTAACAGCTATGACAATAACAACTACAACAAGCACAACAAGGGCTACAAAATGGGAAAAATAGCCTCCAGAAGCAGTGGATTCCTTTTATAGGCACCAAGCCCCAGCAATAACCCTAGAGGCAAAAAAAAAATGGTACAGTACAGTGTGGATGGGTGCAGGGAGCCACTATTATTTGAACAGTGAGTAATATAATTAAAGCAGCAAAACTGACAGCTATGTGAAAGCTAGCCTGGGGAAAAACAAGGGTAGATCTAGAATTAACCCAGTCAGCTCTGATCTGTAAGCATTGAGTGATAATGTTGAGATGACTATGGTAAGAAGGAGAGCCCCAAAAAAAGTTTTGTTGTTGTTGAGGGGGTTAATACTGTACAGTGCAATCATTGATATATGCATATAATTTCATTATATTATAGGCCCCCAGTGTTTACTTCTTATCCACCCTCCCTCCCCAGAATCCTTTGCTTTGGTGCAATATGTCAATTCAGTTCATGTTGCACCAAAGCAAAAGACTTTAGGAAGGGAGACCATAATTTTTTTTAATATTTATTTATTCCCATTGGTTTTATTATTATTATTATAGCTGTAGTCGTTACTGAATAGGACAGAGAGAAATGGAGAGAGGTGGGGAAGACAGAGACGGAAAGAGAAAGATACCTGCAGGCCTGCTTCACCACCTATGAAGCGACTCCCCTGCAGGCGGGGAGCCTAGGGTTCGGAGCATAATTTTTTTTTTTCCTCCAGGGTTATTGCTGGGCTCGGTGCCTGCACCATGAATCCACCGCTCCTGGAGGCCATTTTATCCCCCTTTTGTTGCCCTTGTTGTTGTAGCCTCGTTATGGTTATTATTATTACCATTGTTAATGTTGTTCGTTGTTGGATAGGGTAGAGAGAAATGGAGAGAGGAAGGGAAGACAGAGAGGGAGAGAGAAAGATAGAAACATGCAGACCTGCTTCACCGCCCATGAAACGACTCCCCCTGCAGGTGGGGAGCCCGGGGCTCGAACCAGGATCTTTACGCTGGTCCTTGCGCTTTGCGCCACGTGCGCTTAACCCACTGCGCCACCGCCCGACCTTGGAGCAGAAATTTTTTATGGAAAAACTGGAGAATCAGTTTACAGTTTAACTGTGGGAGATGAAGGCAAGAGTGAAATACCTATTGTATTAGCAGAGTCAGTGGGATGATAGCGAAGATGATAAATAAAACATTGGCCTAAATATGTTTTTTTTCCTAAGACAAAGTTTAGGTTAAGTGAAACTTTTTTTTAAATTTATTTATTCCCTTTTGTTGTCTTTGTTGTTATATTGTAGTTATTATTGATGTCATTGTTGTTGGATAGGACAGAGAAAAATGGGAGAGAGGAGGGGAAGAAAGGGGTAGAGAAAGACACCTTTAGACCTGCTTCACCGCCTGTGAAGAGACTCCCCTGCAGGTGGGGAGCCGGGGCTGGAACAGGGAATCTTATGCCAGTCCTTGCGCCACCTGCGCTTAACCCGCTGCTCTACCGCCCGACTCTCTAAGTGAAACTTTAATGAGTATATTTTGAGCATAGGTAGACTTCAAACCCTGGCTCGTGGAAACCATGATTGTAAACAAAATTATTTTCAGGGAGGCCAGGTTGTAGCGTACCTGGTTGAATGCATATGATACAACACCCAAGGACCCGGGTTCAAGCCCCTGTCCCCACCTGCAGGTGTCTATGTGGTTAAGTGCACATAATTCTTTTTTTTATTTTACTTATTTATTTTTCCATTTTGTTGCCCATGTTTTTATTGTTGTAGCTATTATTGTTGTCATCGTTGTTGGATAGGACAGAGAGAAATGGAGAGGAGGGGAAGACAGAGAGGAGGGGAGAAAGACAGACACCTGCAGACCTGCTTCACCGCCTGTGAAGCGACTCCCCTGCAGGTGGGGATCCCGGGGCTGGAACCGGCCAGGATCCTTCGGCCGGTTCTTGCTTTTCGCGCCACATGCGCTTAACCCACTGCGCTACCGCCCGACTCCCAAGTGCACATAATTCTAAATACCGTGACCTGCTCAAGGATCCAGGTTCAAGCTCCCTGGCTCCTCACCTGCAGGGTGTATGCTTTACAAGTGGTGAAGCAGGTCTGCAGGTGTCTTTCTCCCTCTCTGTCTTCCCCTCCCCTCTCCATTTCTCTCTGTTCTATCCAATAAAAAAAAAGAAAAGAAAAAGAAAAAATGGCCACCAGAAGCAGTAGATTTATAGTGCTGGCACCGATTCCCAATAACTGGAGGAAACAAACAGGATATAATATATATAGATTAATGTATATTACTGGAAAACACATGGAGGAATATTTCAGTGATGCATATTTGAAATATTAGTGGCCATGGGAGTCGGGCGGTAGCACAGCGGGTTAAGCACACAAGGCGCAAAGCGCAAGGACTGGCGTAAGGATCCTGGTCCCAGCCCCCAGCTCCCCACCTGCAGGGGAGTCGCTTCACGGGCGGTGGAGCAGGTCTGCAAGTGTCTGTCTTTCTCTCTCCCTCTCTGTCTTCCCCTCCTTTCTCCATTTCTCTCTGTCCTATCCAACAACAATGGCATCAATAACAACAATAATAATAACCACAACAACGATAAAACAAGGGTAACAAAAGGGAAAAAAAATAGCCTTCAAGAGCAGTGGATTCATGGTGCAGGCACCAAGCCCCAGCAATAATCCTGGAGACAAAAAAATAAAAATAAAATATTTTGTTCCTCTTATTTTTCCTAAGTAGCATAAGTATTTTTGCATGCACGTGCACACACACACACACACACACAACATGAAGTTAGAGAAATGATTCTCCCCCCAAAGGATAGAGATAGAGAACTTGAAAGGGAAAGGAGAGAGAGAGAGAGAGAGAGAGAGAGAGAGACCTGCAGCATTACTTCACTGTTTATGAAGCTTTCTTTGTTAACGGAGACCAAGCACTTGAGCCTGGGTCCTTACACATGGTAACGTGTGCTCAGCCAGGTGCACCGCCACCCAGCCCCTGAGAAATGATTTCTTATTAGCTGAGTTCACATATTACTGATATATTTCTATTATTTTCTAAAAAGATAATGTCACTGGGAGTATGGATCGACAAGTCAATGCCCATGTTCAATGGGGAAGCAATTACAGAAGCCAGACCATCCACCCTCTGCAATCCACAACGACCCTGGATCCATACTCCCAGAGAGATAGAGAATAGGAAGGCTATCAGGGGAGGGGATGGGATATGGAGATTGGGTGGTGGGAATTGTGCAGAACTGTACCCCTCTTATTCTATGGTTTTGTTAATGTCTCCTTTCTTAAATAAAAAAAAAGATAATGACCTAGTAAAATAGTATATATTAGTTCCTAGAGCCACTGTAACAAAATACTACAGGTTTGGTGGGGAAAGGAAAGAAAAAGAAGGAAGGAAGGAAGGAAGGAAGGAAGGAAGGGAGGGATTATGGAAGTGCCAGAGATTGAACTCAGTACCTCATACTTTCTCTTTTTAAAAAATTTTTTGTATTTATTTATTCCCTTTTGTTGTCCTTGTTGTTTTATTCTTGTAGTTATTATTGATGTCGTTGTTGTTGGATAGGACAGAGAGAAATGGAGAGAGGAGGGGAAGACAGAGAGGGGGAGAGAAAGACAGACACCTGCAGACCTGCTTCACCGCCTGTGAAGTGACTCCCCTGCAGGTGGGGAGCCGGGGGCTCGAACCGGGATCCTTACGCCAGTCCTTGAGCTTTGTGCCATATGTGCTTAACCCACTGTGCTACTTCCCGACTCCCAATACCTCAGGCTTTCTAGTCAAACATCTCTATCCACTGTGCCACCTTCCAAGCCACCAGATTTGGTGGCTTAAAGTGACAAACTTGTGACTGGGGAAACAGCTCATCTGGTTGCCTATCAATCTTTCATGTCTGAAGTTCCCTGTTTAACCCCAGGCACCACATGTTCCAGAGTGGTGCTCTGTCTTGTCTCCTTTCTGTCTTATGTGACACTCTCTCACATGTAATAAAATCTTTACCAAGAAAAAAAAAAACCTTTTCTCAGTTCTGATGCATTCACAGTCCTTGCTCCCTCTAGTGGTACTAGGACAGAATACGTTCCCTGCCTCTGGCTTTCTTTGGTATTGGGCCAGTCACTCCAAACTCTTGCCTCCTCTCTGTCTGACTTCTTCCTTTTAAGGACATTTGTGTCGACATTTAGGGCCCACCCAGCTAATCAAGGCTAATCTCTTCTGAACATCATTAGTCACATCTGTAAACACCTGTTTTTCAAATAAAGGTAGTATTAACAGATTTGGGGACTAGATTTTGGGTATAATCTGAGAAACCTTTATCAGCCTGCTACATAATGTTTTGCTAATTTTACAGAAATAAAGACCAGTGTGGGTCTATTCAAAGATAATTCAAAACAAGTAGGATTGGGGGTCGGGCGGTAACCCAGTGGGTTAAGCACACGTGGCATAAAACGCAAGGACCAGCGTAAGTATTCCACTTTGAGCCCCCGGCTCCCCACCTGCAGGGGAGTCGCTTCACAGGCGGTGAAGCAGTTCTGCAGGTGTCTATCTTTCTCTCCCCCTCTCTGTCTTCCCCTCCTCTCTCCATTTCTCTCTGTTCTATCTAACAATGATGACATCAATAACAACAACAATAATAACCACAACAAGGATAAAACAACCAGGGCAACAAAAGGAAAAAAATGGCCTCCAGGAGCAGTGGATTTCTGCTGCAGGCACTGAGCTCCAGCAGTAACCCTGGAGGCAAAAAATAAAATAATAAAACAAAAACAAGTAGGGTTAAGGCAGCTGACGTAGAGGGTCTCCCTAGAGAGATACTACCTGAATATGCCCTGCACTGATGACTCTAGACCATGAGGCTCAGAATCAGCTAACTTTCAGGAGCTGATCAGTCTGGACTAATGCCACCACCATTCCAGAACTAATAAATATTAGTTAATAAATGAATATTGCGGATCATTAATTACAGTGAATTACTTTCCACTTGTTTGGGCATAATCCAACCTACCCTACATATTTTATATTTTGTCAGGGAAGACAGGAACTTCCACTGACTTAGATAAGGATTATTAGATATACGAGAACTTTTTTTTTTGCTTTCCTTTACATTTTCAAATACAGCTACACAGTTTACCCTCATCCTCACCCCAAATTTTTTCTTCTGCATTTAAATGAACATTTTATTTACTGCCTGCTTTTAGAAAGTGAGAGCCATATACAGATACAAAAATAAATGGGGGGAGCTGGGTGGTAGCACATCGGGCTAAGCACACATAGTACAAAGTGCAAAGACCTGCTAAAGGATCCCGGTTTGAGTCCCATCTTCCCACCTACAGGGGAGGGGGGTTGCTCCACAAGCGGTGAAGCAGGTCTGCAAGTGTATGTATTTCTCTCGCCATCTCTGTCTCCCCTCCTCTCTCAATTTCTCTCTGTCCTATCCAACAACGACATCAATAGCAACAACAATAATAACCACAACGATAAAACAACCAGGGCAACAAAAGGGAAAAAAAAAATAGCCTCCAGGAGCAGTGTATTCATAATGCAGACACCAAGCAATAACCCTGGAGGCAAAAAAAAGGAAAAAAAAAAAAAAAGGAAAAAATGGCCACGAGGAGCAGTAGATTCATAGTGCAGGAACTGAATGCCAGCAATTACCCTGGAGGCCAAAAAATAAATAATTAAACATATAAACAAAGAAATAAATAAATAAGTGAGGGGGCCTGGCAGTGGTACGCCCAGTTAAGCTAAGCACACAAAACACTAAGTACAAGGGCCCGCTCCAGGAGCTGGGTTTGAGCCCCAACTCCCCACCTGCAGGGGGATGCTTTACAAGTGATAAAGCAGGTCTGCAGGTTTATATCTTTCTCTCTCCCCCTCTATCTTCCCCTCCCCTCTCAATTTCTCTCTGTCCAATCTGATAAAATGGGGGGAGGTGACCACCAGGAGCAGTGGATTTGTAGAGCTGGTACTGAGCCCCACCCCCTCTGGAGGCAAAAAAAAAAAAAAGATGAATTTTATTCAAGCACACAGGATTGAGCCGATCCCCCAAAGCACTGAAAGTAGCTTTGGTACTGTGGTCTCTTTCATTCTTTCATTCTTTTTCTGCCCTGCTGCTTCTCTGGCTTTATCTAAAAAGAAGAAGAAGAAGGAGAAGAAGGAGAAGAAGGAGGAGGAGGAGGAAGGTCTTCTCCAGATAGGCCTTACGTGCTAATTATTTGAAATAATGATATAAGGAAATATAAAATATAAACTATCTGTGTAATTGACTATTTAAGACAAGTCCTCAGCAGTCAATTTCAGTCACATATACACACACACAAACACACACACACAATTTTTTTTAACTGCCTGCCCTAGAAATCTACCAATTCTGGCAGTAGTCATTTTTTTACTTTTATTTTCTTTTAACTCAATAGGACAGAGAGAGAGAACGACAGGCAAGAGTTAGTAAGAGAGGGAGAAAGAGAAAGACACCAGGAGCCCAGCTGCACTGCGCATGAAGCCACCTCCTTGCAGGTGGGAACAGGGACCTTGAACTCGGGTCTTTGCACCTGGTATCATGTGCACTCAACTGGTCGCTCCACTACCGGGGACCTAAGTTAGTCTTTCTTTGCTAGAATTTTTCTGTGAAAATTTTTGACTTCACTCATTCATTTCTTTGAATTTTTTCTGGCTTCAATAAAGCATAACTTGGATCATACAAGATCTTAACTAGAAGTGGGGGCTGGAGATAGCACAATCAGACTCTTCATGCCTGAGGCTCCAAGGTCCTAGGCTCAATCCTCCATACCTTAACTTTAACCTTAACCTTAACCTTAACCTTAACCTTAACCTTAACCTTAACCTTAACCTTAACCTTAACCTTAACCTTAACCTTAACCTTAACTGTTGTTAAAATTTCGGAGGCTCCTGCTGGGCGGGCTAGCTTCACGGGCGGGTAACAGAGACGCGGAGACAATGGCTGGGCAGGGAAGCTGTATTTCTTTATTCAGGAACAACGATTCATAAACTAAGACAAACTAATCACCAAACAGAACTCTGCTGTCTCTTTGCGGCGGCGCAAGCACTCTCTCTCACTCTGCAACTCTCCAACTCAGGAACCCTCTCCAACTCTCGAACTCTGGAACTCTCGAACTCTGCAACTTTGGAACTCTCCCGGGTTCCTTGGGGCGGGGCCAAGCAGGCCCGCGAAATTAACAGGACTGATCCAATTCTCTTGGCGGGGGAGAACTAGAACCCAGCGTAAAGCATACAACACTTAACCTTAACCTTAACTAAGCAGTGTTCTAGTAACACTAATAATAAAGTAAAATAAATCTTAACTGGAGCGGTTCAATTCCAGGCAGCACAAAGAATAGGCCAGTGCTCTGGGCTTCCTCTCCCTTTTATTTTCTCATTTTCTCTTCTGTCTTTGAGTAAGTAGAGTATGTCACCATAGAAGGAAGTGGCACTCAGTACCCCTGCCCTTGTCTACACTCAACCATACAAGATATTCTTGGCAGGATGTGGTGAATGACAGAGAATTTATGACTTATTACCCTAAGTTCCTTGCCAAAGGTCATGTTTAAGGGAAGGAAAAATGGACAGGTCTCAAGATATCATCCGAACAGTATTAATTTAAAACGCTAGCCTTCCCACTCCTGAAAAGGAAAAGCAATTCAGTTCCACCGGAGCCAGAGAAGCTGCATTACCCCAGGAGTTCATCTCCCCAATGCTATTCCATCATAAGAAAGGATTTGTTTCATTCTTTTTTAATTTAATTTATTGAATAGAGGCAGAGAGAACTCAAGAGGGAAGAAGGAGACAGACACCTGCAGGACTGCCTCACTGCTCATGAAGCTCTCCCCTGTATAGGTGGGGACAGGGATTTGAACTCCTGTCCAGGTAACATATGCTCTCAGTCAGGAGCGCCACTGTCCGATCCTAAGAAAGAGCTTTTTCTCAGTTCAGTTTCTCCTAAATGTCACTGATAGGAGTGTTATACTTATTCACAACAGACTTTATTTCACTTTGGAGACGAAAGATAACACATTTTAGGAAGCAAAAGATTTTGTGACAGGGTCTCCTTGACCTGCACAAAATACGTTCTAAAACACCATGAATTAACCCAAAAGATATTTAATATATAGAATTGGGCTGGAGGAAATAGCACATTGATTTACATGACATTCATGCATGAAGCACCAAAAGTCCTAAATTCAATCCCTGGCATCACCAGGTAAATAAATAAATAAACTTAAACCTAGTTTGACCATAACTTTTCTTTTCCAAAAGAAAAAAAAAAAAAATCAGGTGGGAGAGATGGCGTAATGGTTATGCAAAGAAACTCTCATGCTTGAGGCTCCAAAGCCCCAGGTTCAGTTCTCCATAGCACCATAAGCCACAGATGAGCATGTTTCTCTCTCTGTCTCTCTCATTAAAATAAAAAATAAGGCGGTGGAGCAGGCCTGCAGGTGTCTATCTTTCTCTCCCCCTCTCTGTCTTCCTCTCCTCTCTCCATTTCTCTCTGTCCTATCCAACAATGAACGACATCAACAACAACAATAATAATCACAACAAGGCTACAACAACAAGGGCAACAAAAGGGGGGGGAATGGCCTCCAGGAGCAGTGGATTCATGGTGCAGGCACTGAGTCCCAGCAATTACCCTGGAGGCAAATAAATAAATAAATAAATAAATAAATATAAATACACACACACATACACACATATATAGTTCTTTAAAATCTACAGAATAGGGGCCAGGTGGTGGTACACCTAGTGGAGAGCACAGTTGCAATGTGCAAGAACCCAGGTTTAAGCCCCAAGTCCCCATCTGCATGGGGAAATCTTCACAAGTGGTGAAGCAGTGCTGCAGGTGTCTCTCTCTCTCTCACTCTCTATCTCCCCCCTTCTTCTCAATTTCTGGCTGTCTATCTAATAAATAAATAAAGATAATAAAAAATCTGTAGAATAGTGGAGACAACTATCACATAGCAAATATTTATTTTTTGTAATTCTTTTTTAAATATTTTATTATCTTTATTTATTGGATAAAGATAGCCAGAAATCAAGGGAGGAGGGGGAGACAGAGAGGGAGAGAGAAAGAGAGACACCTGCAGACTTGCTTAACCACTAACAAAGCTTTCCTCCTGCAGGTAAGGTCTGAGGCCTCAAACCTGGGTCCTCATGCATTATAATATGTGCACTCAACCAGGTGTGCCACCACCTGGCCCCTCATATATCAATAATTAACCTGCCATTACTACATAATAATATTCTACAGAATCACCCCCATGCATAGTTTCTCTGTTCTCTTTCCTGCTGTTCCAACCAGGAAAGAGAATAAAAATCATATTATGAGAAATGACGAAAGAAAAAGAAAAACCAGTAAATGACAACTTAATCTATGTTCTTTGGCTTGATGTACCCATAAAATAAATATTCCTATATTAAAAACTCTTTGAGCTTTGAGTCGGGTGGTGGCACACCTGGTTGAGCACATATGTTACAGTGCGAAAGGACCCAGATTCAAGTCCCCGGTCCCCACCGGCAGGCGGGAAGCTTCACAAGTGGTGAAGCAGTGCTGCAGGTGTCTCTCTGTCTCTCTCCCTCTCTATCACTCCTTCCCTCTGAATTTCTGGCTGTCTCTATCCAATAAATAAATAAAGATAACAAAAAAAGTTCTCAATTGTAAAAAAAAAAAAGTAAAGAAAACAACTCACAAGCTCTGATAGTTGAGAGAGAAGAATGAAGAATAACATTAGCTATCATTTCCTGGGTTCTTCACTCTGTGCCACCCAGTGCTCTAAGTACTTTTTAATTTTATTTTATTTTTTAAATTTTTATTATATTTTACTTATTTATTATTGGGTAGAGCTTAAGAGAAATTGAGAGGAGGGGGGAAATAGAGAAAGAAATATATGGCGAGGGTAGGTAGAATAATGGTTATGCAAAGAGACTCTCAAGCCTGAGGTTTCAAGGTCCCAGGTTTAATCCCCCACACCACCATAAGCCAGAGCTCAACAGGGCTCTAGTATTTGTACCCCTCTTATCCTATGGTTTTTGTCACTGTTTATTTATTTATTGATTCCCTTTTGTTGCCCTTGTTGTTTTATTGTTGTAGTTACTATTGTTGTTGTTATTGATGGCGTCATTGTTGGATAGGACAGAGAGAAATGGAGGAGGGGAAGACAGAGGGGGAGAGAAAGACACCTGCAGACCTGCTTCACCGCTTATGAAGTGACTCCCCTACAGTTGGGGAGCCTGGGGCTCCAACCCAGACCCTTACACTGGTCCTTGCACTTTGCGCCACGTGCGCTTAACCGCTATATATAGCCTGACTCCCTCTAAGTACTTTTTTAATCCTTGAAATAATGTTACAAAAAACAGGGTGTATTAGTGTCTCCTAATCATGCTAATGGGTGTATTAAATCAATACAATTAAATATTCACTATAAACACTGGAAGATTAAAATATTTTTGCTGATATAAGTGAATTCCTCCATAGTGCAAAACAATCTATCAGAATATTTTCAGGAACATGAAAGTGGATGGATAGAAGATAGTATGCCAAAAAATCAATAATGAAAATGCTTGTTTCTAAACTAATAATAAGCACTTAGAAATCGGCATGGAAGTAAATATATATAACAAAAACTATACAACTCTCAAGGGAGTATTGATATGAAATCTTAGCAAAGTGCAGCCTGAGAACTAGCACAGTGACTTAAAGCATTGGAGTCTCCAGGATGAGGTCCCAAGTTTGATCTCTGGCATCACATGTGTAAGAGTTATGGTCTGGTTCTCTCTCTCCTCCCCCTTCTCCCCACCCCACCACCTATTAATAAAGAAATGCATAACTCTTCAAAAAGCAAAACAAAATGAGGATTTTAAAGAGGAAAAACTGTAAACGGTATAAATCACATTTTAAGCAAATGCTAATTCCCTGAATGTCTATTTCCCTAAACTAATAATGTAATATTCCAGTTTTAATTTCAACTGGATGAAATTTTGAAACTGAGTTTGAGCAGCCCAGCAGAGGAGCAGTGTATTAAGTGTATTAAGGACTGGATCCTCAGGCATGAGTTCCCAAGTTCGATCACCAGTATTGCATATGCTAGAGTTATGCTGTGGTTTGTGTCCTCTCTTTCTCTCTCTCTCTCTCTCTCTCTCACTTTCTTGCTCTCTTGCTCTTCCTTCCTTCTTCTTTCTCTCTCATAAAAAAACCAGTAGGACTGGGGAGATAGTAAATGGTTATGCAAACTGCTTTCCTGTCTGTTGCTCTGAGCTCTCAAATTCAATCCCTAACACCACCATAAACCAGAGCTGAGCAGTACTCTGATCTCTCTCTATTTGTATGTTTCCTTCTTTCTTTCTTACTCTCTTTCTCCCATGGTTATTGCTGAGGCCCGGTGTCTGCACTACAAATCCATTGTTCCTGGCAGTTATTATATATATATATATATATATTACATTTTAGTATAGTATATATATATATATATATATATATATATATATATATAGAGAGAGAGAGAGAGAGAGAGAGGATAGGATAGGGAGAAATTGAGAGAGGAGGAGAAATAGATAGGGAGAAAGATAGACAGCTGCAGACCTGCTTCACTACTCGTGAAGTGACACCTCCCCCCCCCCAGTTTCCTTCTTTCATTAAAAGTAAAATTATGGGGGCCGGGTGATAGTACAGCAGGTTAAGTGCACATGGTATGAAGCCCAAGGACCGGAGTAAGGATTCCGGTTTGAGCCCCCAGCTCTCCACCTACAGAGGATTACCTCACGAGCAGTGAAACAGGTCTGCAGGTGTCTGTCTTCCCCTCCTCTCTCGATTTCTCCCTGTCCTATCCAACAACATCAGCAAAAAAAAAAAAGTCCATCTCTTTTGATTTATGAACTAAATATACTACATTTCCAGTCATTAGAATAATATCTTGAAATTTTTACTGTGTTAAAGAGTAGATCCATGGCATCATGGATGTATGATTTATCCTCTTATGGATACGTTTTCATCAGTTCTTTAATTAGAATATATTTACTCATCGACAAAGATACCTATACACACACGGTGATGAATAATTCATTCAGATATCTATTAAATTGTTACACAATTTAATATTTTCAGCTGCCTGAGAGGTGGTTCACGGGATAGTGCTGAGCTCTTAGGCGTGAGATCTTGAGTTAGATCACTGGCACTGAACAAGCCGGAGTGATGCTCTGGTTCTCTTTCACTCGCAAGTCATCATCTATTCAGAGACTGATATATTTTGTTTTCCCTGGACACTTTCCCTCTTCCTGTCTTCATCCATTTTGCTCAGAATTTGAGCAGGAGTATGAGCAGTGCCTCCCATAGCCAGTCAAAAACTTTAGTCTGGGTGATGATCTAAATTAGTTGAGTGAACTGAAAGCTAGATTGCCTTTTCCTTCCTTTCTTTCTCTCTCTTTTTTTCTTTTTTTGCCTACACTACGAATCCACTGATCCTTCTTTTTTTTTTTTTTTTAATTTGATAGGACAGAGAGAAATTGAGAGGGGAGGGGAGATAAAGAAGGAGAGAAAGATAAGACACCTGTAGACCTGCTTCACTGCTTATGAAGTGTGCCCCCACAGGTGGGGGGGACCTCGAACCCAGATTCTAACACATGTCCTTGTGCTTCGTACTATGTGCACTTAACCTGGTGCACCACTGCCCCACCCCTAAATTACTTTTTTCTATCACAGAACTCACCCCTTGGCTTCTTTTAATTTTTTTCTGTTTTTCAATTTTTTACTATTATTTATTTTCCCTTTTTGTCTTTGTTGTTTTATTGTTGTAGTTATTATTGTTGCTGCTGGATAGGACAGAGATAAATGGAGAGGGGAGTAAGACAGAGGGGGAGAAAAAGACACCTGCAGACCTGCTTCACCACCTGTGAAGCAACTCCCCTGCTGGTGGGGGAGCAGGGGGCTCAAACCTGGGTCCTTATGCCGGACCTTGAACTTCGCACCACGTGCACTTAACCGTTGTGCTACCTCCTGACCTCCACCTCTTGGATTCTTATGCAAACCCCAGAGGAGAAAAGAGAGTCCCCAGTGATATATGAAGTTGAATTTCCTGCTTTTACAGCTCACTCATCCATTCAGGATGATGGTTCAAGTCAGAGCTAAGGCCAAATAGGAAAAATATTTTCAGCTGCCTGAGAGGTGGTTCACGGGATAGTGCTGAGCTCTCAGGCGTGAGATCTTGAGTTGGATCACTGGCACTGAACAAGCCGGAGTGATGCTCTGGTTCTCTTTCACTCGCATAAACAAATAATTCTAACATATATATCTAGATTTTTTTCAATGTGACTTTTCTTACCCTTTGAATTTGTGCACTAAGGCTGGTGCTAGAATTTTCTTTCCTAATAAAGTTAAAATTTTTTTTTATATTTGTTTTCCCTCTTGCTGCCCTTTTTTTTTATTGTTGTTGTAGTTATTGTTGTTGTTGTTATTGATGTCGTCGTTGTTAGATAAGACAGAGAGAAATGGAGAGAGGAGAGGAAGACAGAGAGGAGGAGAGAAAGACACCAGCAGACCTGCTTCACTGCCTGTGAAGCGACTCCCCTGCAGGTGGGGAGCCGAGGCTCAAACCCGGGTCCTTATGCCGGTCCTTGAGCTTTGCGCCACGTGCGCTTAACTGCTGCACTACCGCCGGACTCCCGCTTTATCGCTTTATTCTTTTTCTTTTTTATATATATTTATTTCTTTATCCCTTTTTTTTGCCCTTGTTGCTTTATTGTTGTAGTTATTACTGTTGTTGTTATTGATGTTGTTGAATAGGACAGAGAGAAATGGAGAGAGGAGGGGAAGAAGGGGGGGTGGGAGGGGGGAGAAAGACAACTGCAGACCTAGTTCACCGCTTGTGAAGCGACTCCCCAGCAGATGGGGAGCCGGGGCTCTTAGGCCGGTCCTTGGCACTTTGCGCCACGTGTGCTTAATCCGCTGTGCTACCGCCCCACTCCCAGTAAAATTTAAACCAAGTATAAATCGTGTCATTTAGAGAAAACAGAATAAAGCAATGCTCTTCCTACCAACCTCCTAGGTTATCCTTCAGAAACGTCAAAGTGTGTTTGATTTACAGGGATCTGTATCAAGCAGGGAAGTATGTGAAAACAGCAAAGTAAAATGCACAGGCTGCAATAATGGTTGTGTGGTTTAACTGAAGATTGTTCTACATGAACAGAAAGTAATGATTTTAGTTTTTCAGCCGCCCACAAGATCATGTCCACTATTGATGAGGCCCATGATGTCTGTAAAGAAGAATCATTATAATTGATTTATTTGTCTGGCAAACTTTTTGTCAGCAAGTTCACCACTACCTTGAAACTTTCACTGCTTTATGCTAAGATGCTGGAAGGAAAAGCTGCAAGAAAGCTTTTTTTTTTTTTTTTAGATAGGACAGAGAGAAATCTAGAGAGGAGGAGAAGACACAGATAGACACCTGCAGACCTGCTTCACCACCTGTGAAGCAACTCCCCTGCAGGTGGGGAGCCGGGTGCTAGAACCGGGATCTTTAGTCGAAGTCCTTGCGCTTCGTGCCACATGTGCTTAACCTGCTGCCGACACTCCAAGAAAGCTTGTATTGTATTAACCCTTAGTGTTAAGAGTCCCAAGAAGCAATACTATATGTAAGACTTTGTATTGGGGATAAATGCCAATGAACCTAACACAATCATCCAAAAATATTTATGTATATCTATGTTCACAGCAGCACAATCTGTAATTGCCAAAATCTGGAAGCAACTCAGGTGCCCAACAACAAATGAGATGCTGAGGGGAGTCGGGTGGTAGTGCAGCAGGTTAGCAGGTGGCACAAAGCTCAAAGACTAGCGTAAGGATCCTGGTTCCAGCCCTGGGCTCCCCATCTGCAGGGGAGTTGCTTCATAGGTGGTGAAGCAGGTCTGCAGGTGTCTTTCTCTCCCCCTCTCTGTCTTCCCCTCTTCTCTCTATTTCTCTCTGTCCTATACAACAATGATATCAATAACAACTACAACAATAAAACAAGCACAACATAAGGGAATAAACAAATATTAAAAAAAAAAACCAGATGAGATGCTGAGTAAGTTGTGGTGTATATACACAATGGAATACTACTCATCTGTCAAAATGATGAATTCACCTTCTTCACCTCATCTTGGATGGAGCTCAAAGGAATCGTGTTAAGTGAAATCAGTCAGAAAGAGAAGGAAGAATATGGAATGATCTCACTCATAGACAGAAGTTGAAAAATAAGAACAGAAGAGAAAACAGAAAGCAGAACTTGGACTGGAGTTGGTGTATTGCACCAAAGTAAAAGACTCTGGGGTGGGGGTGGGGGTTCAGGTCCTGGAAGACAGAGGAGGACCTAGTGGGTTTTGAATTGTTATGTGGAAAACTGAGAAATGTTACACATGTACAAGCTACTGTATTTTATTTTACTGTTGACTGTAAACCATTAATTCCCCAATAAAGAAAATTTTTAAAAATCACCCATATATCAATATATTGGTGAATGTTCAGGAATAAAAGAGTGACTTGAAATTCTGAAGTTTTACATTTCGTTCTTTCTTTCATTCTTCCTTTTTCTCTTTCTTTTTTTAATCTTTATTTATTGGATAGAGACAGGCAGAAATCAAGAGGGTGGGAAGGGGGAGGTGAGGGGGAGAGAAACAGAGAGACACCTGCAACACTGCTTCACCACTTGCAAAGTTTTCCCTCTGCAGGTGGGGACTGGGGACTTGAACGGGGGTCCTTGTGCATTGTAATGTGTGTGCTCAGCCAGGTGTGCCACAACGTAGCCCCCAAAGTTTTACATTTCACCCATCTATTTTCTTCTTCAAAATAAACTCAGCTTGAAAGGATACAAAGGAAGGACTGTGAGACATAAATTATTCAAGGGTTCTTACTGTTTTTACATTCCACAAGATTAAGATGATAAAGAGATCTTTTGAAGTGGTAGGGTACTGTAAAGTATCTATATATCATAGAATAGAATAAAATAAAAATGAAAATAAATTCAATCTGATTATACCAATGTGGATACTCTTATTAGAACTTTTTTTAGAAACTGATTTCTAATTAATACAATGGTATTAATTAGAAATGATTCACTAAATATAAAAAAATTGAGCACCTACTAAGTAAATAGTAGGTAAGTGAAATAAAAAAGCAAATGTATATAAATGAAATTTATATGGTCCCTGCTTCCTTGGAACTGAAAAGAGAGCAGGACATACGTACATTAAACATTTACTGCTTGTGATGCATTATAATATTAGTCTTTGAATTGTTATGTGGAAAACTGGGAAGTTATGCATGTACAAACTATTGTACTTTATTGTCAACTATAAACTATTAATCCCCCAATAAGGAAATTAAAAATATATTAGTCTGTTTATGGAGAGGTTATGATAGTCCCAACACTGTCCTAAGTGAGTTGCTCTTCGTAATAAATCTATGAGGTGATATTATTTTTTAATAGGAAAAGTATTTTACAGAAGGTCATTTGTCCAACACTCCTCAGGAGAGGCTCCATGATTTAACCCATGGAGACCATATTTCCTATAGCACCTCTCAGACTGCTACATATCGGAAGAGCTGGCAAAACAGCTCACCTGGATAGCATACTTGCTTTGTTATGGGCACAACCCAGGTTCAAGCCCAGCCCCACCACACTGAAAGAAGCTTTTGTTGCTGTGGTGTCTTTCTTTCTGTCTTTGCTTTTCTCTTCTCTCTTGCTTCTTCTTCTTCTGCCCCTTTAATTATTTGTTTTTATTTAGATAGAGAGACAGAGTGGAAGAGACAGAACACTGAAGCTTCTTCATTTTTCTTCTTTTAAAATTTTTTTGGGGTAGATAGCATAGTGGTTATACAAAGAGACTGTCATGCCTGAGGCTCCGAAGTCCCAGGTTCAATCCCCTGCACCACCATAAGCCAGAGCTGAGCAGTGCTCTGGTGTTTCTCTGTGTCTTTCTCTGCATCTCTTTCAAAAATAAAATAAATAAAATACTTCAAAAAAATTTTTAATTACTTTTTTTTATAGAGACAGCCAGAAATTGAGAGGGAAAGGGGTGATAGGGAGAGAGAGAGAGAGAGAGAGAGAGAAAGATACCTGCATCACTGCTTCACCACTTGTAATTTTTCTTTTCATCTTTTTTTAATCACTGAGGCTTCTTCAGTGTGGTGGTGGCCATACTCGAACCTGGGTAGGGCACATGGCAAAGCAGCACACTATCCAAATTAACTATCTCATCAGCCCTTTCTCTGTTTTTCTATTTGAAAAAAAAAAATCAGTCTGGAGCAGTGAAGCCCCAGTGATGACAAATAAATAAATAATATTATTTATCAGTATAAGGTTTTTTAAAATAAGCATGTTTACATATTTAGAGAAAATTTTAATTTAATGAAAAGTCACAGGTAGCATAAAGTGTCATCCATACATACAGGAGAGAACACCAGAGCATCACTCTAGCACATAATGCTAGGGTTTGAATCTGGGACCACACATTCACAGGTCAGAGGCTCTACCTAACTGCCACCACCCAGGACACTATTCCTTCCTTATGAAATAGAAGAGCATAAGGGAGAGAGAAGACCAGAGCACTACTCAGCTCTGGCGTATGGTGACACTAGGAACTGAACCTGAAGTCTCTGGGGCCTCACTCTGCAATTTGTGCTCTGACAGGCTGAATTATCTCTCTGGTCCCAGAATAAACTTTTGAGTGCAACAATTACATTTTCTCTATATTATAGAAGATGAAATTAAAGTGTAAAGAGATGAAATAATGTTATTGGGTGGAGGGTAGATAGCATAATGGTTATGCAAAGAGGCTCTCATGCCTGAGGCTTCAAAGTCCCAGGTTCAATCCCCCACACCACCATAAGCCAGAGCTGAACTGTGCTCTGGTAAAAAAAAAAAAAGAAAGAAAGAAAAAATGTTATCAAAAATCAAATGGACAAGATCCCATCACTGAACTGTACACCACTTTACTGGTAAGATAAACAAGTGTTGATAAAGCACCACATCTAAACTTTAACCTCCGTGTGAACTCAGAGGAAAGCTTTTTTTCTTCAGATCCGGTACCACCATCATCACCTTTGCCCCAGTGAAAAGACATAATGTACTCACTCTCAACAGCTTCTTCTAGTCCACAACCACATCCTTCCCTAGAAGCGTATCAGAGTCGTGTTGAGTCCTTCCACTAACTTTTCTCCTGCACAGGAAATTCAAATAACGTATTTGACTCAAGTGTACATAGTTGTTTTTTTTTTTTAATCATCTTTATTTATTGGATAGAGACTGCCAGAAATTGAGAAGGGAGAGACAGAGAGAGAAAGAGGCAGAGATATACCTGCAGCACTACTTCACCACTTTCGAAGCTTTCCCTCTCTCTGCAGGTGGAGGCTGGGGGCTTGAACCTGGGTCTTTGCACATTGTAATATGTGCACTCAACCAGGTGCACCACCACCCAGCCCCAAGTGTACATCGTTTAGTATATATAATATATATATATATATATATATATATATATATATATATATATATTCCCTCATAGCACTGCTCAGCTCTGTCTTATGGTGGTGCTAAGAATTGAACCTGGGGCCTCTCGGGCCTCAGACCTGCAAGTCTTTTTGCACAATCATTATGCTGTCTCCCCAGCCCCAGTCGATATTTATTTATTCATTTTCACTAGAGCACTACTCAGCTCTGGCTTATGGTGGTGCTAGGAATTGAAACTGGGACCTTACTGCCTCAGGCATGAAAATCATTTTGTAATGACCACTATGCTATCTCCTCAGCTCTATGCTTTGCATTTACATATTTTCCTTCCCTAACTTGTGAATTTGTTAAAATGCAGCATTTTAAAATTTACATATTTTCCTTCCCTAACTTGTGAATCCTTACACTGGTCCTTGCGCTTTGCATCACATGCGCTTAACCCATTGTGCTACCGCCCAACTCCCGTATTTCTATATTCTATATTATGATCAATATGTATGTCTGAATAGGTGAGTTTATATAATTTTTTTTAAATGAGTGAATGCTCTTTTTTCCCCCCCTATCTCCCAAGACCAAGCACAGTGCCTAGGGCATAATGGACACATAATAAATATTTGTCAGTGTGGGCTGAGGAGACAGCAGCATAATGGTTTTGCAAAACAGAACGTGTATACAGTGAGAGCAGGGCAGACAGTGTTACCGGATGCTCTGGCCCTGGTCCTTTCTCTGCCTATCATAAATAAGTTAATTGATTAAAAAATACATATATGATCAGTTATTTATTTTTATTTACTAAGGGAGACCAGAGTAAAATTCTGGCATATACATACTTCCTGACAGAAAATAGCAGAGACTTCACTTTTTTTTTTTTAAACACACGCATATTTTTTTAAAGAAATTAGGATAGACAGATAATTACAGCAATTCTCTAACTGCTCACTTTTTTTTTTTTTTTATGATTTCCTAGGCTATCTGTATACAACGTTAGACTTCCCTGGACCACGCCCATAAATGCCAATCTTACGGAGGCCTCAGCGGGACATCCCGCCCCCTGTCGCGTCACTGTCTCTCGTCCCGCCCAGCTTCGTAGTGTCGTCACACGCGGGCTTAACTTTGCGCCTGCGCATATAGCACCTATGGCAGTAAGCAAAGGAAGTTGCGCTTGCGCACGACAGGCACTTTTATTTTTCTTCCAATCGCCACCGGCTTGGTAAAGATTTATTTCCGAGTCCTAGGGTTTGCTTCCGGAGAGCGGGAAGGCTGAAACGCGGTGACTTGGTTACAGCTAGGCTTTCAGGTTTCTCGCTGGAGAAGGCTCGAGCCATGGACAGGTTAGTTGTAGTGACGACAACTGAGTTTGGAGACTTGTCTGTCCTGCTCGATGGTGGAACGAATAGGTGAAACCCGCCTTCCAGCAGCAGCCAAGGCGGGTCGGGTACTGACCCTAGGGCTCCTTCCCCGGGGTGGAAGACTGCAGCTGATGGAGGGAAGACATCGTGGATGGGAGGGGGGTATGGATAATGACATCCCTTGCCACGATGGGAGGGGGTTATGGATAATGACATCCCTTGCCTTGACACGGCGATTCTGCCGTCTTTTCCCACATTCAGGAAACATTTCCACAGCTGGGGTGGGCGGTATAGCAGATGGCCAGGTATTGGAGATGTTGAATGAATGATAGGTAAGCTACATAATCAAGTGGAGCAGGGACTTCAGCCTAGACTTTCTGATTACAATTTTTTTAAATAACTTTTTAAAATATTTATTCCCTTTTGTTGACCTTGTTGTTTTATTGCTATAGTTATTATTGTTGTTGTTGATGTCATTGTTTTTGGATAGGACAGAGAAATGGAGAGGAGGGGAATACAGGGGGAGAGAAAGACACCTGCAGACTTGCTTCATCGCCTATGAAGCAACTCCCCTGCAGGTGGGGGAGCCGGGGCCTTGAACCGGGATCCTTATGCCAGTCTCTGATTACAAATTTCAACCTCAAGTAGTTATTGAGATTCTCTCTAGGTCTCACCTTGGGATTATGCTAGCCCTGTTGCTGAGAATATGACTAAAAGTGTTTTTGTTTGTTTGTTTGCTTAGTGGGAGAGGCAGCCAAACACTAAGTACAAAGGGATAAATGTTTATACTGCTCTATGGGAAAAACGAGGGAGAAATTAAGGCCCCTGTCACAAGAGAGCAATGTGCACGACCTTTCAAAAGATAATTTTGTAGCTGATGTTTGAGCAGTTCTAGTAACTAATGTTAATTGAGAGCCTACTTCTTTCAGACGGTGTTAACGAGTTTAATCTACAAAGCTACATAACAATCCTAGAGCAAGTAGTTCTCTTTTCATAGACAGCCATTAAGGTAGAAGACTGCAAGGAACTTAGATAAATCAATAAACCAATCAAGTTGTCAACTAGAGTTTGAGTAACTAGTACCCAGGAGAGTATAAGTGCCAAGTTTTCTGTAGATGAATGGCCATTCTTCAGTGTTTTAGTATGAAAGTTTGTAACTGAATCTCTTAAGTTGGGGTTATATTGTAGAAACGATGCTCGAAAGTATAGACTTGAATCTGTGGGTCATATTGTGCAGTCTGAAGTGAAGAAAGAGTGTGTTACATTTTTATCATTAAGCACAAGTGTCTTAATTCACAGCATTTTATATTTGTGGCTTTGGCTAAAAATGACAGGCAACCTAGAGCATCTCAGCAATTATGTTGAGAATAGACTCTAGTTACTATGTAGATAAATTACTTGAAAGATGATTTCACTTAGTTTTTCATCTCATTAACTCAAGTAACAGGTTTTTTTTTTCATTGTATCCATGGTTTTTAAAAAAATATTCCCTTTTGTTGCCCTTGTAGTCATTATTATTATTGATGTCGTCGTAGTTGTTGGATAGGACAGAGAGAAAGACAGGAGGGAAAGACAGAGGGGGAGAGAAAGATAGACACCTGCAGACCTGTTTCACCACTTGTGAAGTGAATCCCCTGCAGGTGAAGGGCTCAAACCGGGATCCTTACACCGGTCCTTGGCTTTGCGCCACATGTGCCGCTGAGCTACCGCCCAACTCCCTTCATTTTCCCTTTTGTTGCCCTTGCTTTTTATTGTTGTTGTTGTTGTTATTCATGTTGTTGTTTTTAGATAGGACAGAGAGAAATGGAGAGAGGAGGGGAGGACAGATGAGGAGAGAAAGACAGACACCGGCAGACCTGCCTCACCACTTGTGAAGCGAATCCCCTGCAGATAGGGAGCCAAGGGCTCAAACTGGGATCCTTATGCTGGTCTTTGCGCTTCGCGCCACGTGCGCTTAAGCCGCTGTGCTACCGCCCGAATCTGTATCCATGGTTTTAAGTACTTGGAAACCTCAGCATTTAAAAAATATATTTATAATTTTTAATTTGACAGGAAAGAGAAATTGAGAGAGAAGAGGGTGAGAGAAAGACATCTGCAGCACTGCTTCACCACTTGTGAAGCTTCCCACCCTGCAGGTAGGAACTGGGTACTTGAACCCAGGTCCTTGCATATCCTAACATGTGTGCTCAACTAAGTTTGCCACCACCTAGTCCCAGAAAAAAATATTTGATTTTGTTATGAACCAGAGCACTGTTTAGCTGGGACTTAAGAGCTGTAGGCCTGGAAGTCTTTTTAAGATTTTATTTACTTCATTAATGAGAAAGATAGGAAAAGAGAAAGAAAGAACCAGATGTGCTGCTGACGATTGAACTCAGGACAGGTAACTATTCCATGCAACAAGAGAAAGATCTACCTTAATGAAACGATAATCTAAAAAATAGTGTCATTTTTTTGGTCTGCAAGACTAACTAGTGATTAACAGAGGGAAGGAAAAAGAGAGGGGCATACACTTATTTTTTTTTTTAATTTATTTCCTTATTGGGGAATTAATGTTTTACATTCAACAGTAAATACAATAGTTTGTACATGCATAACATTCCCCAGTTTCCCATTTAACAATACAACCCCCACTATGTCATTTATCATCCTTCATGGACCTGTATTCTCCCCACCCACCCACCCCAGAGTCTTTTACTTTGGTGCAATATGCCAATTCCATTTCAGGTTCTGCTTGTGTTTCTTTTCTGATCTTGTTTTTCAACTTCTGCCTGAGAGTGAGATCATCCCATATTCATCCTTCTGTTTCTGACTTATTTCACTCAACATGATTTTTTCAAGGTCCGTCCAAGATCGGCTGAAAACGGTGAAGTCACCATTTTTTACAGCTGAGTAGTATTCCATTGTGTATATATACCACAACTTGCTCAGCCACTCATCTGTTGTTGGACACCTGGGTTGCTTCCAGGTTTTGGCTATTACAAATTGTGCTGCCAAGAACATATGTGTACACAGATCTTTTTGGATGGATGTGTTGGGTTCCTTAGGATATATCCTCAGGAGAGGAATTGCAGGGTCATAGGGTAGGTCCATTTCTAGCCTTCTGAGAGTTCTCTAGACTGTTCTCCACAGAGGTTGGACCCATTGACATTCCCACCAGCAGTGTAGGAGGGTTCTTTTGACCCCATACCCTCTCCAGCATTTGCTGCTATTACCTTTTCTGATGTATGACATTCTCACAGGAGTGAAGTGATATCTCATTGTTGTCTTGATTTGCATTTCTCTGACAATCAGAGACTTGGAGCATTTTTTCATGTGTTTCTCGGCCTTTTGGATCTCTTCTGTGGTGAATATTCTGTCCAAGTCCTCCCCCCATTTTTGGATGGGGTTATTTTTTGTCTTATTGTTGCGTCTGGCAAGCTCTTTTTATATGTTGGTTATTAAACTCTTATCTGATGTATGGCATGTAAAGATCTTCTCCCATTCTGTGAGGGGTCTCTTGGTTTGGGTAGTGGTTTCTTTTGCTGTGAAGAAGCTTTTTAATTTGATGTAGTCCCATAGGTTTATACTTGCCTTAGTCTTCTTTGTAATTGGATTCGTTTCATTGGACATGTCTTTAAAATGTATGCGGAAAAGAGTTCTGCCAATATTTTCCTCTAAGTATTTGATAGTTTGTGGTCTAACATCCAAGTCCTTGATCCACTTGGAATTTCCTTTTGTATTTGGTGAAATACAGTGATTCAGTTTCATTCTTCTGCATGTTTCAACCCATTGTTTCCAACACCATTTGTTGAAGAGACTCTGCTTTCCTCATTGAATAGTCTGGGCCCCTTTGTCAAAGATTAGATGTCCATAGGTGTGGGGCCTCATTTCTGGGCTCTCAATTCTATTCCACTGGTCAGTGTGTCTATTCATGTTCCAGTACCAAGCAGTTTTAATGACAATGACTCTATAATACAGTTTGAGATCTGGGAATGGGGGCATACACTTATTTTCAGTGATGTACACTTGAAATACATGTTACTTCAACTAATAAATGAAGTAGGACTGTTATATTTCTATGTGTTTGAATACAGGAGGAAACAAGTGAATGCTAAAAAAAAATCAAATTTTGTACAGGTAAGATTTGGGCAGGTCTTTCAAGGCAGGCTTTGTATCCGAAAGAGCATTTTCAACAAAAACATCAAAGGCTTGGCTACTGTACTTTGACTTGGGGTCCTTTGCTCCAATCATGATGATAAAGTTCTTTGCAATGCTAATTCTCATTCATTCTCATGAGATTGATTTTTACTATTTTAGGAATGTCTTTGGAGAAATGTCATCCCCTGTCATCCGGGAGGCAGAAGTGACAAGGACTGCAAAGAAACAGAGCGCTCAAAAAAGAGTTTTACGTATCCTTTGCATTTTCAGCATCATTATAAAAATTATAGCTGGGGGACTGGGCGGTAGCGCAGCGGGTTAAGCGCACATGGCGCAAAGCGCAAGGACCAGCCTAGATCCAGGTTGGAGCCCTCAGCACCCCACTTGCAGAGGAGTCGCTTCACAACCAGTGAAGCAGGTCTTCAGGTGTCTATCTTTCTCTCCCCCTCTGTCTTCCCCTCCCCTCTCGATGTCTCTCTGCCCTATCCAACAAGGGCAGCAAAAGGGGAAAAAATAGCCTCCAGGAGCAGTGAATTCGTAGTGCAGTCACCGAGCTCCAGCGATAACCGTGGAGACAAAAAGGAAAAAAAAATAGTAACTGTTAGAATCATGATGATAGATGTAAGTTTTAAAACACAAACTATAGTAATAAAATGCTATAAAAAGTATTTGTGGGATCCGGGCAGTAGCAGCGGGTTAAGCGCATGTGGCGTAAAGCGCAAGGAACCGCGGAAGGATCGGGGTTTGAGCCCCCAGCTTCCCACCTGCAGGGGGGTCGCTTCACAGGCAGTGAAGCGGATCTGAAGGTGTCTTATCTTTCTCTCCCCCTCTCTGTTTTCCCCTCCTCCCTCGATTTCTCTGTGTTCTATCCAACAACAACGACAGCAATAACAACAATGATAAACAAGGA
Source organism: Erinaceus europaeus (assembly GCF_950295315.1). Taxonomy (NCBI): domain Eukaryota; kingdom Metazoa; phylum Chordata; class Mammalia; order Eulipotyphla; family Erinaceidae; genus Erinaceus; species Erinaceus europaeus. Next base: position 95,633,934 of record NC_080168.1, on the reverse strand, counting down.
CAACAAAAGGAAAAAATTAGCCTCCAGGAGCAGTGGATTTGTAGTGCAGGCACCAAGCCCCAGAGATAACCCTAGAGGCAAATTAAATAAAGAAATTAATTTTAAAAATAAACTAGTTTAAAATACCTATTTGCACCCTGGGAAATGACTGAACTGGTCGAGTGAGGGGTTCTTGTGCCTCATACTCCTACTTCAAGCACTGGTGTTGAATGTACACCTCTCTCAGTGTGAAACTCCATCTAATATGATATATTGTTTTAGATTAAAAAGAAAGTTAGTGTATTCTTAACTCCAAAGATAAATTATTTGGTAAACATAGTGCTGAAATTGCAGATTAAGATTTGTGTTTCCCTGAAAATAAGGGCAGCTGTCTTGCTGTTAACTGTGCTTAACTTTTGCAGAGACTAAATAACCTTAGTTAATTATTTGAAATCTGGTCAGGAATTCTTAGTTCAATGAATAGTTACCTAATTCTGATATCACGGGTTTTAAATTATAGAGGGGTAGTTATTCTTTGTGTAGAAAAAAAAGTAGTTGTTGTGAAATACCTTGTTTTTGAAATGTGTATGCACATAATTTGTATAGTATAGGTGTGGCTAGCTCCAACTTTAATGATGTCTTTATGTGGAAGACTTTCCTTAACTCTTCTACAGTTAGGGCATCCCAAGATGAAAATACTACTACACCAAGAAACCAGGCTATCCCTCGAACTCCTGGCTCATTTCGACTGCCTTGTAAGATTATTATTATTATTATTATTATTATATTTATTCCAGAGCACTGCTCAGCTCTGGCTTAATGGTGGTACAGGAGATTGAACTTGGGACCTTCGAGGCATGAAGTCCTTTTCCATAACCATTATGCTATCACTCCCCCCCCCTTTTTTTTTTACTCTTAAAGAATTTAATAATAATAGCTAACATAAGACATGTAAATATAGTATATGGTTTCAGAATCAATACTTAAGAGCAAGTAATGATTACAGTTATTGTTTGTTGACCTCTTACCATGTATAAGTCACTTTATGTAAACACACAATGACTGTGACATAGGTTACATCTCTATCTTGCCAAAATTGAGAACGAGACTTAGAGACATTACTAATGGAGGTAACATAGATAAATATGCCAGTAATGGAACTAAAATTCAAACAGTAAACTAGGGAGTTAGTTTAGTGTTAAAGCATAGGATTTGTATGTCTGAGGCTACACAAATGTAGGTTCAATCCCTACCACTGCCATATTCCAAAGCTGAGCAATGCTCTGGTCACTCTCATTCTCTATGGCTCTTAAGTGTGTGTGGTATATTAATTTCTAAAATCAAATCAAAACTTTATTATTATTTTAACACAAGATAGGAAAGGAGAGACAGAGAGCCAGAGCATCACTGGCACATAGGATGCCAGGGATGGAATTTGGTTACTCGTACTTCCAAATCTAGAGCCTTAACTACATCCCTTCCCAAACCGCCTCCCAAGTTGTGTTTACTCTAAAACCTATGCCTGCTTCATTATACTGCCTACACAGTATTGTTTTGTTTCACTTTTTATTTGTGGTTAACAAGCTACAAGATTATAAAATTACAGTGTATAGTTCCGCACCATATCTACCACCAGAGTTCTGTGTCCTACCCCTACTACCTCCCAAGGATAGCCACTATAGTTGTCACAAATCTTAAAACTGTTTGTTTGCTTCTGTTTTTTTTTTTTTTTCAAGCTTATATGTATCAGTTCTCTAGGTTCCACATGAGTGAAACCATCAGTAATTGTTATCTCTTATTTCATGAACTAAGTATAATCACCCTCAATTCTTTCCATTTTTGTCCCAAAGGGATCAGTAACATCTTTTATGATTGCAGAGTAGTATTCCATGGAATAAATATCCCATAACTTCTTTAGCCAGTCCTTTGTTGATGGGCATTTAGGCTGCTTCTACTCTTTATCTATTGTGAATAGTGCAGCTATGAACATAAGGACTGCACATTATTTTTAAATTATTATTATTATTATCGCCTCTGGGGTTATTGCTGGGGCTCGGTGCCCGCACCATGGATCCACTACTCCTAGAGACCATTTTGCCCCCTTTTGTTGCCCTTGTTGTTTTATCATTTTTTGTGGTTATTACTGTCGTTGTTGCTGTAGTTGTTGTTGGGTAGGACAGAGAGAAATGGAGAGAGGAGGGGATGTCAGAGAGGGGGAGAGAATGGTAGACACCTGCAGACCTGCTTCACCGCCTGTGAAGTGACCCCCCTGCAGGTGGGGAGCCAGGGGCCCGAACCAAGAAAAAATATTTTTAAACATTAAACTATAAGGGGCCAGGGTTGCCTGGTGCCACACCTGACATATTACAATGTGCAAGGACCCAGTTCAAGCCCCTAGTCACCACCTGTAGGCACGAAGCTTCATATGCAATGAAGCAGTGCTGTAGGTATCTCTTTTTCTCTGTCTCCCCTTCCCTCTCAATTTCTCTTTCTCCTGTCAAATAAATCAGCAAATAATTTTTTTAAAAAATGGAGAAAAAAGAAAAGACTGGGTAGGCATTAAAAATAATTTTTTAAAAGGAGGGAGAACTGAGGGTTCTGGTACCTAATGGAAATTGAACCCATATATAATTGACTACACTGTAAATCATCAAAACCCCCCCATTTAAAAATAGTTACAAAAAGAAAACTATGGGGACGGGCAGCAGGTAGCTCATGCAGTAGGACATATACATTACCGAGCATGAGGAGCAGGATTCAAGCCCAGCACCACTGTCTTGGAACTCCTGCAGCAAGGAAGCTTCATGAATGTTAGAGTGGTGCTGTGGGGTCTCTTCTACTTTGTCGCTCTCCCTTTCTGTCTCTGTCTCTCATCCTTTATCTAGAAAAGGGGAAAAAATAGCCACTGGGAGTGATGGAATTCTGTAGGCACTGAGCTTCAGTAATAACCCTGATGCCAAAAATTAAGCTATAAAAATTCATTTACTGGGGTCTGGGCAGTAGCGGATGTGGTAGCAAAGTGCAAGGACTGGAATGGAGATCCAGCTTTGAGCCCCTGAGTCCCCACCGGCAGGGGAAGCAGTAAAGCAGGTCTGCAGGTGTCTGTCTTTTTCTCCCCCTCTGTCTCCTCCTCCTCTCTTGATTTCTCTCCTATCCAACAACAGCAATGGCAACAATAACAACAACAAGGGCAACAAAATAGGACAAATGGCCTCCAGGAGCAGTGGGTTGATACTGCAGACACTGAGCCCCAGTGATAACCCTGGAGGCAAAAAATTAAAACGAGTAAATGGAAAAAAAAAATCACTTACTTTTATTTACTGCTCATTTGTTATAATGAGAACACTTCTTTTAAAGTTGTTTTTGGGGTAAAGTGTTGAATTCTCAACTTGAAGTCCTGAGCTTGCTCCCTGGCATCACATGTACCATGTCTCTCCCTATCTTTCTAGTTAATAAATATTTTTTAAAAGACTTAAAATTGTTTATTTGGTTGTACTTAATTGAAAATTAGTCTTTATTGCTTCATTGTTTTATTTTCGTGATCACTGGTCATGCATTTTGATTTCTCTGTTTTAGTCACCCCACCAAACCGAAGCCTGTTGAGGCATCCAGATGTTTCCTGCATTCTTGGAACAGGAAGAAGGTCTCCTCGAGTTACACAGTCTTCGGGGTTCTTGGGAAATCTGTCTATGGTATGTGGGAAAATGAGGCTGAGGGGCCAGGAGATAATTGGATAGAGCATGTTCCATGCATGTTCGAGGCCTCAGCACCACATATATCAGAGCAGAGCTCTGGTCTTTTTTTCTCACTCTCACTTTTACTCGTTTACATCATAAATAAGTGAAAGAAAAGAGAAGTTGCTGCAGGTAGCTTAGTGAATGAGACACTGGGTTTGACCCCTGGCACCATATGGTAGCACCATGGACAGCACCAGGAGGGCTCCGTGGATCCTGCAGTAGTGCATTGGTAGCTCTCCCTCCATTTCTACTTTCAGAAGGCAAGCTAATGTAAAAAATTAATTTAGGAAAAAGGAAAGGAAGAAATGACCCAACATGGGTCTTTAAAAATAGAAGAAAAAAAAAAGAGTCGGGTGGTAGCGCAGCAGGTTAAGCACACATGGCGCAAAGCGCAAGGACCGGCATAAGGATCCCGGTTACAGCCCCCGGCTCCCCACCTGCAGGGGAGTCACTTCACAGGTGGTGAATCAGGTCTGCAGGTGTCTGTCTTTCTCTCCTCCTCTCTATCTTCCCCTCCTCCCTCGATTTCTCTCTCTCCTATCCAACAACGACGACAGCAATAATAACTACAACAATAAAACAACAAGGGCAACAAAAGGGAATAAGTAAATTAAAAAAAATTTTTTTTTTTTTGAAGAGGAAAAAAAGGGAGTCGGGTGGTAGTGCAGTGGGTTATGCGCACATGGTGCAAAGCGCAAGGACTGCCGGAAGGATCCTGGTTCGAGCCCCCACTTCCCCACCTGCAGGGGAGTCGCTTCACAAGCGGTGAAGCAAATCTGCAAGTGTCTATCTTTCTCTCCCCCTCTCTTCCCTCCTCTCTCCATTTTTCTGTCCTAGCCAACAGCAATGACATCAATAACAACTACAACAATAGAACAACAAGGGCAACAAAAGGGAATAAATAAATATTTAAAAAACAGAGAGAGAGAAGATAGTTCGGAGAAGCCACTCAGTGGTAGTACCCAGATGCAAGAGCCTGAGTTCATTCCCTAGTACCACATTAAAAAAAAGGAATAGGGGCTGGGTGTTGGCACATCTAGTTGAGCACACATATTAAAATGCACAAGGACCTGGGCTTAAGCCCCCAGTCCCTGTCTGCAGGGAGGAAAGCTTCATGAGTGGTGAAGCAGGGTGGCAGATGTCTCTCTCCTTCTCTGTATCACCCTTCTTGATTTCTGCCTATCTCTATCAAATAAGTAAAGATAATAGAGAGAAAAAGAGAAATATAAAGAAAAATGCAGGGGGCTCAGGCGGTAGTACAGTGGGTTAAGTGCACATGGCGCAAAGCGCAAGGACCGGGGCAAGGATCCTGGTTCAAGCCCTCTGGCTTCACCTGTGTGTGTGTGGGGGAGGGCATGTCACTTCACAGGCAGTGAGGCAGGTCACCAGGTATCTATCTTTCTCTCCCCCTCTGTCTTCCCCTCCTCTCTCGATTTCTCTCTGTTCTATCCAACAACAATGGCATCAGTAACAACCACCAGAATGATAAAACAACAAGGGCAACAAAGGCAAAAAAAAAAAAAAGAAAAGAAAAATGCAGGCTACATAGATAGCTCAGTCTGTTAGCATACTTTATACTCCTTTTTAGGAAAGGGTGACACTTAGTTTAAAAGGTTTTAATAGATATTGAAGTCATAGTCACCATAAAAATAGCTGGATTGTGTGGCTAGAAATAACTTATTGATCGGTCTTTGAAAAAGCTGGAGTCCTCGTGTCATTGGTGGTAAGTTGTGCTATCAGTATCTAAATACAGTTGAGATGTTTTAATGTGACAGTTTGCTAACTAGCAGAAAGAAACACTGTTTTGACGTGCTGTTACAAAAGTCCTGTTTTGAAGCATAGGAAAAGGGTTGAGAGATAGCGTAATAGTTATGCAAAAGCATCCCAGCATCACCATAAGCCAGAGCTGAGTACTGCTCTGGTGTGTCTCTATCTGTCTCTCTTTTATGTTTTATTTTTTAAATATTTATTCCCTTTTGTTGCCCTTGTTTTTTTATTGTTGTAGTTGTTATTGTTGTTATTGATGTTGTTGTTAGATAGGACAGAGAGAAATGGAGAGAGGAGGGGGACAGAAAGATAGATACCTGCAGACCTGCTTCACTACTTGTGAAGCGACCCCCCTGCAGGTGGGGAGTCGGGGGCTAGAACCGGGATCCTTGCGCTTTGTGCCATGTGCACTTAACCTGCTGTGCTGCCACCTGCCTCCCTTATGTTTTATTAAACATTTTTTTTTAGTATTTTATTTATACATTTTTTTAAATTTATTTCTTTACTGGGGAATTAATGTTTTACATTCAACAGTAAATACAATAGTTTGTACATGCATAACATTCCCCAGATTCCCATTTAACAATACAACCCCCACTATGTCATTCATCATCCTTCATGGACCTGTATTCTCCCCACCCAGCCACCCACCCCAGAGTCTTTTACTTTGGTGCAATATGCCAATTCCATTTCAGGTTCTGCTTGTGTTTTCTAATCTTGTTTTTCAACTTCGGGCTGAGAGTGAGATCATCCCATATTCATCCTTCTGTTTCTGACTTATTTCACTCAACATGATTTCTTCAAGGTCCATCCAAGATCGGCTGAAAACGGTGAAGTCACTATTTTTTACAGCTGAGTAGTATTCCATTGTGTATATATATACCACAACTTGCTCAGCCACTCATCTGTTGTTGGACACCTGGGTTGTTTCCAGGTTTTGGCTATTACAAATTGTGCTGCCAAAAACATATGTGTACACAGATCTTTTTGGATGGCTGTGTTGGGTTCCTTAGGATATATCCCCAGGAGGGGAATTGCAGGGTCATAGGGTAGGTCCATTTCTAGCCTTCTGAGAGTTCTCTAGACTGTTCTCCACAGAGGTTGGACCAATTTACATTCCCACCAGCAGTGTAGGAGGGTTCCTTTGACCCCACGCCCTCTCCAGCATTTGCTGCTGTTACCTTTTCTGATGTGTGACATTCTCACAGGAGTGAAGTGATATCTCATTGTTGTCTTGATTTGCATTTCTCTGACAGAGACTTGGAGCATTTTTTCATGTGTTTCTCCGCCTTTTGGATCTCTTCTATGGTGAATATTCTGTCCATGTCCTCTCCCCATTTTTGGATGGGGTTATTTGTTGTCTTATTGTTGAGTCTGGCAAGCTCTTTATATATGTTGGTTATTAAACTCTTGTCTGATGTATGGCATGTAAAGATCTTCTCCCATTCTGTGAGGGGTCTCTTGGTTTGGGTAGTGGTTTCTTTTGCTGTGAAGAAGCTTTTTAATTTGATGTAGTCCCATAGGTTTATACTTGCCTTAGTCTTCTTTGTAATTGGATTCGTTTCATTGAAAATGTCTTTAAAATTTATGTGGAAAAGAGTTCTGCCAATATTTTCCTCTAAGTATTTGATAGTTTGTGGTCTAACATCCAAGACCTTGATCCACTTGGAATTTACTTTTGTATTTGATGAAATACAGTGATTCAGTTTCATTCTTCTGCATGTTTCAACCCATTGTTTCCAACACCATTTGTTGAAGAGACTCTGCTTTCCCCATTGAATAGTCTGAGCCCCTTTGTCAAAAATTAGATGTCCATAGGTGTGGGGCCTCATTTCTGGGCTCTCAATTCTATTCCACTGGTCAGTGTGTCTATTCATGTTCCAGTACCAAGCAGTTTTGATGACAGCAGCCCTATAATATAGTTTGAGATCTGGGAGTGTGATGCTTCCGGTTCTGTTCTTTTTTTTCAAGATTGTTTTGGCAATTTTAGGTCTTTTCTGGTTCCAGATAAACATTTGTAGCATTTTTTCTATTCTCCTAAAAAATGTGCTTGGGATCTTGATGGGGATAGCATTAAATTTGTAGATGGCTCTGGGTAATATGTTCATTTTGATGATGTTAATTCTTCTAACCCATGAACATGGAATATCTTTCCACTTCTTTGTGTCTTTTTCAATTTCTTTGAGTAGTGACTCATAATTTTCAGTATACAAGTCTTTCACTTCCTTGGTTAGGTTTACTCCTAGATATTTTATTGTTTTTGCTGCTATAGTAAAAGGAATTGATTTCTGGATTTCAACTTCTTCTAACTTAGTGTTTGCATAGAGCAATGCCACTGACTTTTGAATGTTAATTTTATAGCCTGACACATTACTGTATTGCCTGATGATTTCCAAAAGCTTCTTGATGGATTCCTTAGGATTTTCCATGTATACTATCATGTCATCTGCAAATAAGGAGAGTTTGACTTCTTCTCTTCCAGTCTGTATGCCTTTAATTCCTTGCTCCTGCCTGATTGCTATGGCAAGACCTTCCAACACTATGTTGAATAGTAATGGTGATAGTGGGCAGCCCTGTCTAGTACCTGATCTGAGTGGAAATGCTTCCAGTTTTTCACCATTGAGTATGATGTTGGCTGTAGGTTTGCTATATATAGACTCCACTATCTTCAGGAATTTTCCATCTATTCCCATTTTCTGTAGTGTTTTGATCATAAAGGGATGTTGTATTTTGTCAAAGGCTTTCTCTGCATCTATTGATATGACCATGTGGTTTTTGGTCTTGCTTTTGTTGATGTGGTGGATCACATTGATTGATTTACGTATATTAAACCAACCTTGCATGCTTGGGATAAACCCCACTTGGTCATGATTAACAATCTTTTTGATATACTGCTGCATCCGGTTGGGTAGAATTTTGTTTAATATTTTTGCATCTATGTTCATCAGAGATATTGGTCTATTGTTTTCTTTTTTGGTTGTGTCCCTGTCTGCTTTTGGTATCAGGGTGATGTTGGCTTCATAGAAGCTGGCAAGGAGTATTCCAGTGTCTTCAGTCTTCCTGAAGATTTTTAAAAGTAGAGGTATTAGTTCTTCTTTGAAGGTTTTATAGAATTCATTTGTAAAACCATCTAGTCCAGGACTTTTATTTTTGGGGAGATTTTTGATAACTGTTTCAATTTCATTAGCTGTGATCGGCCTGTTCATGTTATCCACTTCCTCTTGACTTAGTTTTGGAAGTTGGTAGGTATCTAGTAAATTGTCCATTTCTTCCAGGTTTTCTAGCTTGGTAGCATATAGTTGTTCATAGAAGCCTCACATGATATGTTGAATTTCTGCAGTGTCTGTTGTGATATCTCCTCTCATTTACTATCCGATTTATTTGGGTCTTATCCCTTTTTTGTTTTGTGAGTCTGGCTAAAGGTTTGTTGATTTTGTTTACTCTTTCGAAGAACCAACATTTACTTTCATTGATCTTTTGTATGGTTTTCCTATTCTCAATGTTATTTATTTCTGCCCTAACTTTAGTGATTTCTGACCTTCTTGTTGCTTTAGGGTTCCTTTGTTGTTCTTCTTCTAGGTCTTTAAGGTGTGCAATCAGGCTGTTTATTTGTGCTTTTTCTTGTTTCCAAATGTGTGCTTGTATAGCTATGAACTTCCCTCTTAGGACTGCTTTAGCTGTGTCCCAAATATTTTGATAGCTTGTGTCTTCATTTTCATTGAAATCTCGAAACATTTTGATTTCTTCCTTGATTTCCTCTTTGACCCAGAAGTTATTAAGAAGTGTACTGTTGGGAGTCGGGCGGTAGCGTAGCGGGTTAAGCGCAGGTGGCGCAAAGCACAAGGACCGGCGGAAGGATCCCGGTTCGAGCCCCCAGCTCCCCACCTGCAGAGGAGTCTCTTCACAGGCGGTGAAGCAGGTCTGCAGGTGTCTGTCTTTCTCTCCCCCTCTCTATCTTCCCCTCCTGTCTCCACTTCTCTCTATCCCATCCAACAACGACAACATCAATAACTAACAATAATAACTACGACAGTAAAACAACAAGGGCAACAAAAGGGAATAAATAAATATTTAAAATTTTTTTTAAAAGTGTACTGTTGAGCTTCCATATTTTGGGACTGTTACTAATCTTTTGTTGATTGTTAAGTGTTAGTTTAATTCCACTGTGGTCTGAGAAGATGCTTGGGATGATTTCAATGCTCTTGAATTGGCTGATGCTGTCTTTGTCACCTAACATATCTTCTATCCTTGACAATGACCCATGTGGATTTGAGTAAAATGTGTATTCCAGTTTCTTGGGATGAATGACTCTGGAAATGTCCAATAGTTCTAGTTTATCTATCTCTTCATTTAGCTCCCTTATGTCTTTATTGATTTTCTGCCTGGATGATCTGTCAAGTTGAGAGAGTGGTGTGTTGAAGTCCCCTACTATGATTGTGTTACTGTTAATATATTGCTGTAGCTCTTTCAGTAAAAGTTTGATGTATTTAGATGGCTTCTCACTGGGTGCATAGATGTTAATAATTGTTAAGTCCTCTTGATTGACTGATCCTCTGAGCATTAAGTAGTGTCCATTCCTATCTTTTTTAATCATAGCTATTTTAAAGTCTATCATGTCAGATATGAGAATAGCTGTTCCTGCCCTTTTTTGTGGGCCATTGGCTTATATGATAGTTTTCTATCCTTTCACTTTAAGTCTGTGTTTGTCTTGTTGAGTTAGGTGAGTTTCCTGTAGACAACATATTGTTGGGTTGTGTTTTCTGATCCATCTTCCTACTCTGTGTCTTTTAATAGGTGAATTCAGGCCATTGACATTTATTGATATCAAAGATTGAAGATATTTTAATGCCATTCTTGCAGAGTTTTAGAGTGTTTTGATATATGTCCTATTTGTGGTGGTCTGGTTGTTTATAGGAGACCTTTCAGAACTTCTTTCAGGGCAGGCTTGGTGATGGTTGCTTCCTTCAACTGTTGCTTGTCTGAGAAGGTTTTGATGCCTTCATCTAGTCTGAATGACAGTCTAGCAGGATATAGTATTCTTGGCTGAAAGCCTTTCTCATTGAGCACTCGATAGATATCTTGCCATTCTCTTCTGGCCTGTAGTGTTTGTATGGAGAAGTCTGCTGCTAATCTTATGGGTTTTCCTTTGTAGGTGACTCTTTGTTTTTCTCTTGCAGCCTTGAGGATCCTTTCTTTATCCTTATTCCTTTCCATTCTAAGTATGACATGTCTTGGTGTCTTTAGGTCTGGGTTAATTCTGTTTGGGACCCTCTGGGCTTCTTGAATCTTTATGTCTTTGGTGTTGTCTAGACTAGAGAAATTTTCAGCTATTATGGCCTGGAGAATGCTTTCTTCCTCTCCTTCTCTTTCTTCCTCTGGTAAACCAATAATGGGTATATTGTTTCTTTTGGAGTCATCCCATAGGACTCTGTTGTTGTTTTCAGCATCTCATAATCTCTTTTTGAGATCTCTTCTTTTTTAGTTGTCTCTAATTCATCCTCAATCTTGCTAATTCTGTCTTCAGCCTCATAGATTCTATTCTCTCTGCCCTCTACTGCTTTCTGGAGTTCATCTATTTTGTTGCCCTTCTCTGATACTGTTTTAGCTTGTTCAGCTAGTTGCCTTCTTAGCTCAGCGATTTCAGCTTACAGCTCTCTAATAACCATGAGATAATTAGAATTTTCTTCCATATTCTCATTTGTTGTTCCTGCATTTCTGATTATAATTTTTTCAAATTCTTTACTCACTCCTGTTATTATTTCCTAAGCTAATGTTTGGATGTTGAACTCGTTATTTTGTGCTTCACCCTCTGGAGGACTTTTAGCTGGACTCTTGTCCTGGTTCGATTCTCCAATATTTTTTCTTGTTGTTTTAACCATTTTATATATTATGTTATGAGTTCCCTTTATCAGTACTTTTCAATTTATTGATCACTATTGCCTGGATTGACTTGTGTCTAAGTAAGGTAATTAAAGGGTTCACAGTGGCAGAAGTTAACAGTTGTTTCAATAGTATTTAAATCTCTAAGTTGGAGCTCAGTAGTTTAAAAGCCTCTTTTTTTTTTTTTTTCTTCCCTGTAGGCTATGGGAGCTTGAGGGCTTTTAAACTATCAATAGGCTTCAGCTTAATCACTGACTCCTGACCAAGAGATAAAGCAGGGTGTGGCAGAGATAATCCAGTGGTTATGCAAAGAGATTTTCACAGCCCCTCAGCTATGCCATGGAGGTATAGGTCTTCTCCTGAGTTTCCTGGTTAGATCTCTGTCCCCTGGTGTCCCTCCCTGTCGCTGCTCCAGATTCTGAGGGTAGTAGCAATGGAGACTCAGAGTTGTACTTGGTGAGTCTCTGGGGAGTCCTCTCCTCCCTTAAGCTGTCCCCTTGTTGGTGGAGCAGACTGGAGGTGGTGTCTCAACTCCTGCTGAACTGTTTGCAGTCACTTAATCTCTCCTTAGGCTCTTCTCTCCTCTCTGTCACCAGCCACACGTGTTTGTACTCACCGGTGATTTACTGGGTTCCTGTGGTCATTCTAGTCCTGTCTTGTTTCGGTCCCGGGTGGTCTTCTTTGGTATTTCTAGTTGATCCGGGAGAGGAGGGGAGGAGAGGGGAGGGGAGGAGAGGAGAGAAGAGAGGAGAGGAGAGGAGAGAAAGCGATCTGCTGCTCTAAACATATTTTTTAATGAAGCATAGGAGAGTAGGAAACCAATACTAAAAATATTATGAGGAAGAAAAAGCATTAAGGGATAGAAAACAGGGTTTTGAAAAAAGCAGAGAAGATGCTTTAGGAATCACTATGGTGCAGATTTAAAGTAGAAAAATAGGGGTGGTCGTGGGTGGTGCTCCCAGTTAAGCTCATATAGCACTGTGTGCAAGGACCTGGGTTTGAGAAGCTTCATCATCAATGAAGCAGGTCTGTAGGTTTCTCTTTCTCTCCCCCTTTCAAATTCTCTCTGTCCTATCCAATAAAATTGAAAGGAAAAGTAGCCACCAGAGCAGTGGATGAGTAGTGCTAGCACTGAGCCCCAGTGAGAACCCTGGTGGCAATTAAAAAACAAAAAAGAAAGAAAGACCACCTTCTGCATCCCACAGTGACCTTGGGTCCACACTCCCAGAGGGTTAAAGAATAGGAAAGCTGTCAAGAGAGGGGATGGGATACGGAGTTCTAGTGGTGGGAAATTTGTGGCGTTGTACCCCTCTTATCCTATGGTTTTGTCAGTGTTTCCTTTTTATAAATAATTTTAAAAAAAAAGAAAGAAAAAATTAACTGATCCAAAATGACTTGACCTCAGGGTTAAAAAAAAAAAAAAGAAAAGAAAAGTGCTCTAACTGCTAGAGTAGTAGAGTCAACCCCACATTTAGTTTAGAGACAAGATAAAAATGATAACCCTATATTTGGCTCTGTTCTCTCTCTCTTTTTTTAAAATTATTTTTAATTAGTGATTTACAAAATAACAGGTACAATTGCACACCATTCTTACCACCAGAGTTCTGTGTCCCCATTCCCTCCATTGGAAACTACAGTGATTCTCCCAAGGTCACAGATGTCGGTTGACTATTATTTCTAGACTTTTTTTTCCCCCTCCAGGATTATTACTAGGGCTCAGTACTGAGATTACAAATCCACTTCTGGCAGCCATCCCTCCCCCCCTCCTTTTTTTTTTTTTTTTTGAATAGGATAGAAAGAAATTGAGAGAGGAGGGAGACAGAAAGATAGATACCTGCAGACCTGCTTCACCACTTGTGAAGCATTCCCCTGCAGGTAGGGAGTAGGGGCTTGAACCAAGATCCTTGCACAGGTCTATGTGCTTCGTATTTCTATCACCCTTTCTAAAAGGGAGTATCAAGCATGCTAGCAGACTGAGCTATCTACGTAGCCTACATTTTTCTTTATAGTTCTCCTTCTCTCTCTCTCTCTCTTTTTTTTTCCCAGGGTTATAGCTGGGCTCAGTGCCTGCACCATGAATCCACTGCTCCTGGAGGCCATTTTTTCCCCCTTTTGTTGCCCCTGTTGTTGTAGCCTTGCTGTGGTTATTGTTGTTGTCGTTCGTTGTTGGATAGGACAGAGGACTCGAGAGAGGAGGGGAAGCAGAGGGGGAGAGAAAGACAGATACCTGCAGACCTGCTTCACCACCTGTGAGGCGAGTCCCCTGCAGATGGGGAGCCGGGAGCTTGAACCCATATCCCCTACGCTGGTCCCTGCGCTTTGCGCCACTGTGTTACCACCCAGTCCCCATCCTTCTCTCTTTTATTATCTTTACATACACTTAACTGGGTGCAACACTGCCCAGCTCCTTATTTCTATAAATATATACATTTCCCTTTTCTTTTCTTTTTTTTTTTTCCTATGGCTCTGCCTTCTCTTCCATTTTAAGTTACAGCTAATCTTACTACTACCTTCAAATGCCTTCTTTTCTCCTCTTCTCTCTCTGGGTTCTGATGAAATTGGGTTTCAGAGTCCTGTAGTCATCTACCCCTAACATTTCTCCTCCTCTGGGGGTATGGGCCAAAATTGATTTTGGGGTGCAGGGCTCTTTCCTTTTCTGCTCTCATACACCAGGATCCCAAGACCCTCCGTCTCTTCCCTTCCCCTCCTTCCCCAGAGTCTTTTGCTTTGATGCAATACACCCTACCCATTCCAAGTTTTGCTTTGTGTTCTCCCTTTCTGACCTTGTTTCTGTAAGTTCTGTCTATAAGTGGCATCATCCGGGATTTGTCTTGTCTCATATCTTTCAATATCTGTATTACTCATCCTTTTTAAAATTATCACCTTTATTGAAAACCTGGTCATTTGACATGTACAATTTTCCCCAGACAAGAAGGCAGTAGTTCTTTCTTATTTTACTAATTAGTGTCTATTTAAATTTTATAAAATGTAGTCTATTGGGAATCGGGTGGTAACACAGTGGGTTAAGTGCATGTGGCGCAAAGCTTAAGGACCAGCGTATGGATCCTGGTTCGAGCCCCTGGCTCCTCACCTGCAGGGCAGTCACTTCACAAGCGGTGAAGCAGGTCTGCAGGTATCTTCCCCCCCCCACCCCCACCCCCACCCCCCCCCCACCCCCCGTCTTCCCCTCCTCTCCATTTCTGTCCTATCCAACAACAATGTATCCAACAACAAGGACATCATAATAACTACAACAATAAAACAACAAGGGCAACAAAAGGAAATAAATAATTTTTTTTAATGTAGTCTATTTTAATACAGTAGTGCAAGGAAGAAAATAATTTTAAAAAAAGATACAACTTGCTTAGCAAAATAATGCTTATCACTACATTTTCCCCCTTTTGTTGCCCTTGTTGCTTATCGTTGTTATTATTATTATTGCTGTCGTTGTTGTCGGATAGGACAGAGAGAGAGAGAGAGATGGGGAAGACAGAGAGGAGGAGAGAAGGATAGACACCTACAGACCTGCTTCACCACTCATGAAGCGACTCCCCTGCAGGTGAGGTGCCATGGGCTCAAACCGGGATCCTTAGGCTGGTCCTTGCGCTTTGTGCTATGTGCACTTAACCCGCTTATTATATATATATATATATTTTTTTTGCCTCCAGGGTTATTGCTGGAGCTCGGTGTCTGCACTACGAATCCACTGCTCCTGGAGGCCATCTTTTCCCTTTTGTTGTCCTTGTTGTTTATCGGTGTTGTCGTTACTATTATTGTTGTTGTTACTATTATTGTTGTTGTTATTGTTGGATAGGACAGAGAAATTGAGAGAGGAGGGGAAGACAAAGGGAGAGAGAAAGATAGGGGGTTAGGCGGTAGCACAGTGGGTTAAGCGCACGTGGCACAAAGCGCAAGGACTGGAGGAAGGATCCCGGTTCAAGACCCTGGCTTCCCACCTGCAGGGTAGTCGCTTCACAGGCAGTGAAGCAGGTCTGCAGGTGTCTACCTTTCTTTCTCCCTCTCTGTCTTCCCCTCCTCTCTCCATTTCTCTCTGTCCTATCCAACAACAACTACATCAATAACAACGATAATAATAAGCAAACAATCAGGGTAACAAAAAGGAAAAAAATGGCCTCCAGGAACAGTGGATTCATGATGCAGGCACCGAGTCCCTGCAATAACCCTGGAGGCAAAAAAAAAAAAAAATACGGAGAGAGAAAGATAGACACCTGCAGACCTGCTTCACCGCCTATGACTCCCTTGCAGGTGAAAGCCAGGGGCTCGAACCGGGTCCTTACACTTGGCCTTGCAATTTGCGCCACATGCCTTAACCAGCTGCGCTACTGCCCGGCCCCATCACTTTATTTTTTAAATGGGATGGCAGGCCATATAGATAAGATCTTTTAAAATTTAACAGCATTAAAGTCTACATTCACTCAATGGCAATAACTCCATTACTTTTTTTTTTTTTAGGTAACTAATCTAGATGATAGTAATTGGGCTGCTGCATTCTCCTCACAGCGCTCAGTTCTTTTCCCAAACACAGAACCCCACAGTGTAACAGAGGATGTGACTCTCAGTGCAGTTATGTTAAGAGAGGACGATCCTGGAGAAGCTGGTAAGAGTTCAAAATTTAAATTGTGCACCAAAGTCCATATTTTCTTTTTTTTTTAATATTTATTTCAAAGTCCATATTTTCTATCCTGTGCTGCTTCCTGGGCCCCTAATTGCATTTTTCTCTATGTCATTACCCAGTTTTTCTGATGCTGTTTGTTGAAGAGACTTTTCATTCCCCCTTGACTCCCGTGTCAAATGTTAATTTCCTTTTTTTTAATTATTTCTTTATTGGGGAATTAATGTTTTACATTCAACAGTAAATACAATAGTTTGTACATGCATAACATTCCCCAGTTTCCCATTTAACAATACAACCCCCACTAAGTCATTTATCATCCTTCATGGACCTGTATTCTCCCCACCCAGCCACCCACCCCAGAGTCTTTTACTTTGGTGCAATATGCCAATTCCATTTTGGGTTCTACTTGTGTTTTCTTTTCTGATATTGTTTTTCAACTTCTCAAATGTTAATTTCTTATTTCTGCAGGAGTTTGTTTCTGTTCTGTCCTCTTGATCCTTTTCCACTGGTGTATAACTGTCTTCCTTATAGCTTTGTACTGTTAATGATCACTATAGCTCTTGGTATAGTATGAAATCCAGATGTGTCATACTTCCTGATTTGTTTTGTTCTCTCAGGATTGCTTTGATTATGCATTTCAGTTTTGCAATATAAATGGTGGGTAATGATGGTATTACAGGAGTATAAATGTACGTAATACCACTGAAATATGCCCTTAACATGACTAGTGGTTTTATGTTATCTATATTGCCAGTTACTTCCTAAATAAAGGACTTAATAAGTTTTCAATAAACAGAATTATAGAGAAGTAATTTTGTGTGTTTTCTTCTTAATGTGTTTTAGCATCCATGAGTATGTTTTCTGATTTCCTGCAGTCTTTTTTGAAGCACTCTTCAACTACAGTTTTTGATCTTGTAGAAGAGTATGAAAACATTTGTGCTAGTCAGGTAAGTCAGTCTTGCTCTCTTATTGGACAAATTTATCACTCTTCATTTTATTGTATTTTTTTTTAAGTTTATTTATTTATTTTCCCTTTTGTTGCCCTTGTTCTTTTTCATTGTTGCTGTAATTATTATTGTTTTTACTGACATTGTTGGATAGGACAGAGAGAAATGGAGAGAGAAGGGGAAGACAGAGAGGGGGAGAGAAAGATAGACACCTGCAGACCTGCTTCACTGCTTGTGAAGCAACTCCCCTGTAGGTGGGGAGCCGGGGGCTCGAACCAGGAACCTTACGCCGGTCCTTGCGTTTTGTGCCATGTGCGCTTAACCCACTGCGCTACCACCCGACTCCCTTCTTTATTTTTTAACAGCATCAACTTACTGCTTTTCTTACTGTGTTTAAGGGACATGTCTTGGTGTATAATGAAGGGTGATGTGGTTGGATGTTCCTCTCCTGTCATTCTTTCCTCATAATAAATATTTATTTGTTATTTTAAAAAATCATTGCTGGGCTTGGGAGATAGCATAGTAGTTATACAAAAAGAGTTTCATTCCTGAGCCTCTGAGATCCCAGATTCAATCCCCAGCACCACCATAAGCCACAGATGAGCAGTGTTCTGATATCTGTCTGTCTGTCTCTCTCTCTCTCATTAAAATAAGTAAAATATTTACCCCCCAAAATGTATTTATTTTTCAGTGTGAGAGAGAACCAGAATATCACTGGCACATGCTATGTTGGGGATAAAAATTGGGATGCTGGTGGCCCTAACACTTACCCACTGTGCCGCCTCTCAGACCGTTTGATACCAAGCAAAAATTTTTCTTGATTTGTTGGGTGGTGTAAATTTTTCAAGCATAATTTAAAGAGATCTTTAGTTTTCCTTGCTACTCTATTGGTTTATGTTATGATTTTATCATGCATAAGTTTAATTTAACTCATCTTCTGGGTAATTACACAGGGTGAAAACAAAATGTGCCCATGGCTCTTATTGTTGAATCAAAAATTCAGAGCATATTAAATTTTGGCATATATACTCATATAAGTGCTTCTTTATATTGAAACTATTTCTAGTGGGAATGTTAATGCTACATTCAGTGAAAATTTTTTAAAAAGAGAGAGATTAGATAGACAAGAAAGATTATATTTATAAATGCATAATTATACATTTATTTTTGATACTTTGTACTCATAATATAAAATTATGACTCAGAATTATAGAAAATTAACCTCTTTACATTGTGTTTTTAATTCAGGTGAATATACTGAGTAAAATAGTGAACCGAGCAACACCTGGACTTCAAAAGTTTTCAAAAACAGCCAGTATGCTCTGGCTTCTTCAACAGGAGATGGTCACATGGAGGCTGCTAGCTTCTTTGTATAGGTAAAGCTGCAGAACTCTTAAAAACAAAACAAAACAAAACAACAAAAAAAGGGAACAAACCAATAGGCAAGTTAATTAAAAATTGGAGTGGAATGTGCTTGAAAATAGTATTTGTGGCTGTCAGTAGTGAGTTAGGAAGGAGAGAGGGGGAAATTATGGTTATAAAACTGCTATCTGCAGTCAGGAAATAACTCCACTGGTAAAGTGCTGGACTAGCCTGCTTGAGGCTCCTGGTTTGAATCCTGGTACCATATATGCCAAAAGGGTGCCATGGCTTTTCTCATGTGAAATTCTCTTCCAAACTAAAGTAAATTTTAGAAAGTGGGAGCCAGGAGGGAGATAACCAAAAATTGGAGGTAATAGGTTAAGAAGAAAGAAAGGTAGACTTTATGTAGAAATTTGAAAGAAGTTAGCAGTTTTCATTGTTACATTCTCACCCTACTGAGAAAATCTCGAAGTTATATTCAATTTTTGTTACATGAAATTTTTAGATTAAATTAAAATGGTAGGTGTGGGAGTCGGGAGGTAGCACAGTGGCTTAAGCGCAAATTGAGCGAAGCCCAAAGACGGGTGTAAGGATCTTGGTTTGAGCCCCGGCTCCCCACCTGCAGGGGATTTGCTTTACAAGCAGTGAAGCAAGTCTGCCCGTGTCTGTCTTTCTCTCCCCCTCCCTGTCTTCCCCTCCTCTCTCCATTTCTCTCTGTTCTATCTAACAACGATAACATCATAACAATAATAACTACAACAACAATAAAAAAGCAAGGGCAACAAAAGGAAAAATAAATATTAAAAATTTAGGTGTATAAATAAATTAGTTCGTAGCCATTAAAAACATTTTGCAGGGGAGTCGGGCTGTAGCGCAGCGGGTTAAGCGCAGGTGGCGCAAAGCACAAGGACCCGCATAAGGATCCCGGTTCGAACCCCGGCTCCCCACCTGCAGGGGAGTCGCTTCACAGGCGGTGAAGCAGGTCTGCAGGTGTCTGTCTTTCTCTCCTCCTCTCTGTCTTCCCCTCCTCTCTCCATTTCTCTCTGTCCTATCCAACAATGATAACAACAACAATAATAACTATGACAATAAAACAAGGGCAACAAAAGGGAATAAATAAGTAAAATAAAATATTTTTAAAAAAGAAAAAAAACATTTTGCAGGATATATTTTTTGTTGTTTTTTAAAATATTTATTTATTCTCTTTCGTTGCCCCTGTTGTAGTTATTATTGTTGTTATTGATGTCGTTGTTGCCAGATAGGACAGAGAAATGGAGAGAGGAGGGGAAGACGGGGAGAAAGACACCTGCAGACCTGCCTCACTGCCAAAGAAGCGATGCCCTTGCAGGTGGGGAGCCGGGGGCTTGAACCAGGATTACCACACCCATCCCTGCGCTCTGCGCCACCTATGCTTAACCTGCTGCAATACTGCCTGACTCCCTGTTTTGTTTCTTTCTCTTTTTTTTTTTTTGATTGATTTATGAGAAATGATAGGAGAGAGAGAAAGAACCAGACATCACTCTGGCACATGTGCTGCCAGGGATTGAACTCAAGACCTCATGCTTGAAAGTCCAATGCCATATCCACTGCGCCACCTCCCTGACCACCTGTTGTTGTTCTTAAAGAAATATTTGTTAACTAATGAGAAAGAGAAGTCTGGCATATCTGATACTTGGAACCTCAGGCTTTTAATTCCAGTATCTTGTTTTTAAAATATGGTGACGAGTGGAAACTTAAATTTATATTGGTTAGAATGCAGTATGTGCATGTATAGAGCTTAAAAGGTGATTTCACTTTTTCATGTGAAATAAGACTTATTTTGTTGTTTTTCCCCAGAGACAGATTACAGTGTGCATTAGAAGATGAAAATATGTTTGCAGTTACCGTAAGTTTTGTAATAATTTTCTATTTATAGATGCTTAAAAATTAAAGGAATGAAAATAAAGGAAAAAATTTTAAAAGGGTTTTAGTAATATAATTTGATTTTTGATACCCTATCTTGAGTCTCTTCATTTAAAAAAAATTTACAAGTATATAAAAGATGCACTCTCAACACATAAAAAAATGTTTTTTGTTACTAATAGGTGAAACTTTTTATCAGGTGACATTTTTACATTTATCAAATCAGGCGGACTAAGCTTCAGGTGGTGCATGGAATTGAACCTGGGACTTTGAAGTCTCAACAAGAGTCACTTTGCATAACCATTATGCTATCTACCATTGCCCTAAACTAGGTCTGAAGCATGCTTGTACTAGTCACAGTATATTGTCTTTTGAATGCACTGCTTAGTATTACAAATTAATATTGAAGTTAGTCTTAGATAACTCATATTATTAAATTTACTACCTAACAACTTCTGCTCTATAGAGTGAAAAGATAATAAAGCTTTTTTTTTTTTTTGTTTGTTTGTTTATTTAGAGACAAAGAAGCAGAGAGACAGAAGGAAATACAATGCTGAAGTTTCCTTCAATGTAATGAAGTGGGATTTTTAATTAATTTTTAATTTTTATGAGAGAGCGAGAACTAGAGCATCACTTTGGCAAATGTGATGCCAGGGATGAAACTCAAGACCTCATGCTTGAGAACCTAGTGCTTTATCCACTGTACCATCTCCCAGACCGCTCTATACAGTTTTGAAATACTAATTTTCTAAAATATTTCATGACTACATTTAGTGCTTCATTGTAATTTTTTATTTAATTTTATTTTGTATCTTCTCCCTAAAGCAGCATCTTTAGATAAATGAAAATTTTTTATTCGAAGTTTATCCAAAGAATTAAATTAAAATATTAAAATTAAAATAAGGGGGAAACTCAAAGCAGGATTTGACTGAGTTTCAAGTAGGGCACCAAAGTAAAAATCTTTGGATGGAGGGTGAGGGTAGATGTTTCGCTTCACGGGGGGCAGGGAAGGAGGAGGACAGGATGGGACACAGTCTTTTGGTGGTGGGAATGGTGTTTATGTACACTCCTATTAACTTGTAGTCATATAAATCACTATTTAATTAATATGAGAGGGGTAAAAATTGATCGAACTTTTTAATGCAGCTTTTTTAAAAAAGAATTAAAATATCAAGAGCAGCTTCAAACTGATTTAGCAATTTGAAATGTATTAATAAAAACTCTCCCGGCAGGGGTTGGGTGGTAGCATACTTGATAGAGCACACATGAGATCATGTGCAGGGACCCAGGTCCTAGTCCCCACCTGTAGAGAGAGGGGAAGCTTTCTGAGCAGTGAAGCAATGCTCTCTGTCTTCCCCTGCCCTCTAAATTTCTCTGTATATTCATCCAAAATAAAATTTTTT
Organism: Erinaceus europaeus; assembly: GCF_950295315.1. Lineage (NCBI taxonomy): Eukaryota > Metazoa > Chordata > Mammalia > Eulipotyphla > Erinaceidae > Erinaceus > Erinaceus europaeus. The sequence goes on along the minus strand of NC_080168.1, from coordinate 95,612,321 downwards.
TTTAGAAAAAGTTTCAGGCCCAAGGATAACTCAGAGGACAGAGCACATGCTTTACTGGTTCCACATAGTAGCACTATGGACAGCACCAAAGGGACCCCCATGGGTGCTGGAGCAGTGCTTTGGTGTCTCTCTGTGTCTTTCCTCCCCTTCAGTATAGAGAGTAAAAAACTTGGGCCATGGAGGCTATTAGACATTATTGCCCATGTGTGAGGGTCTTACTCATTTTCAGTGCCATATTAAAAAAAGTTGCAGAGTTCATATTCTACAGCAAACAACAATAATAATTTTTAAAATAAGTATCCTAGATAAATAGTTATGCATGGTTAAATATGATTATTTCAAATTAACCTTTACTTTGCTATTGAAATAATATTCTTAGTACATCTTCTTTCCTTTATTTTAAATATATATATTAGGCTCTGAATGCCAGTGAAAAAACAGTTGTGGAAGCTTTATTTCAGAAGGATTCACTTGTTCGACAAAGTCAGGTAATGACTAGAATCTTAAAGTACGTAGAAAAAGGATAAGTGGCTTATAAAGAGTTTATTTTCTTCACTTCAAACATCGTTGATTTTTGTTCTTTTTTATTTAAAGTTGAAAGGGAGCTTTTAATTTTACTAAATTAATTACATGTAATTAATAGCCACATCATTTGATTTGCAAATAATAGCCCTTAAAGAATGTTTCACTCTTACTATAGTTGTATATAATCCTCGGTACCACAATATTCCAGAACTATGTAGCTCTGCTTTGCTCAAAAAAAAGAACAAAGTATTACCCATCAGTTAAGCAACCTCAACAATACTCTTTGAAAACCCTAAAATATTAAAACTTAAAATAATGGTTGAAAAAAATGATGCTTGGTATTTTTATTTATTTTTTAATTAATTTATATAATTTTTATTTGTAAAATGGAAATATTGACAAAACCATAGGATAAGAGGGGTACAATTCCACATAGTTCCCATCACCAGAATTCCATATCCCATCCCCTCCCTTGATAGCTTTCCTATTCTTTATCCCTCTGGGAGTATGAACCCAGGGTCATTATGGGGTGCAGAGGGTGCAAGGTCTGGCTTCTGTAATGGCTTCTCCGCTGAACATGGGCGTTGGTAGGTCGATCCATACTCCAAGCCTGTCTCTTTGTCTAGTGGGGCATGGGTCTGGGGAGGCAGGGTTCCAGGACACATTGGTGTGTCCTCTGGCCAGTGAAGTCAGGTTGACATCATGGTAGCATCTGAAACCTGGTGGCTAAAAAGGAGTTAACATATAAAGCACCCCAGACAACAACTTAGATCCACCTGCATATCAGATGTCAGGCTCAGGAAAAAACTAGCATAGTCATGGGCCCTTTGGAATATAACTAAAATAGGCCTACTAGCTATCTTCAAAACAGAGACCCAAATCTTCATCTGCAATATTCCAGGCTTTAGGTTCATGATTAGTCAACAATTTGTTTGTCTTTATATGTTAACTCTTCTTTCAGCCACCTGGTTCCAAATGCTATCATGATGCCAACCTGACTTCCCTGGGCAGATGACCCCACCAATGTGTCCTGGATCCCCACTTCCCCATAGCCCCGCTGCACTAGGGAAAGAGAGAGATAGGCTGGGAGTATGAATTGACCAGTCAACACCCATGTTCAGCAGGGAAACAATTACAGAAGCCAGACCTTCCACCTTCTGCACCCCATATGATCCTGGGCCCATACTCCCAGAGGGTTAAAAATAGGAAAGTGGGAGTTGTAGTGCAGCGGGTGAAGCGCAGGTGCCACAAAGCACAAGGACCAGCATAAGGATCCCGGTTTGAGCCCTGGCTCCCCACCTGCAGGGGAGTTGCTTCACAAGCGGTGAAGCAAGTCTGCAGGTGTCTTTCTTTCCCCCTCTCTGTCTTCCTCTCCTCTCTCCATTTCTTTCTGTCCTATCCAACAACAATGACAACAGTAATAACTACAACAATAAAACAACAAGGGCAGCACAAGGGTATAAATAAATATTTTTTAAAAATAGAGCTATCGGGAGGGGATGGACATGTAGGTCTGGTGGTGGGAACTGTGTGGAGTTGTATCCCTCTTATCCTATGGTTTTGTCAGTGCTTCCTTTTTACAAATAAATTTTTTTTTAAAAGATATAAAGCAGAACAATTTGTTGACTAATGCTTGGTATTTTAAAATCAAGAACTTTTCCTGAATTAAGCGTAATAGTATTACTTCAAATAAATACTAGCAAATTTTAAACATAAACTTTTTTTTTTTTTTTAATTTCCTAGCTCGTGGTAGATTGGTTAGAGAGCATTGCCAAAGATGAAATTGGAGATTTTTCGGATAATATTGAGTTTTATGCAAAATCAGTCTATTGGTAAGTCATTAAACTTTTGTACTTGAAGGCACTTAATATTGATTTTGTTTATTCATCCCTTAACAAACATTTGTGTTCTTGCTACTTCTTCAGTATATGAACAAAATAAACAAACAAAAAAAACTACCTTTGTGGGATTTATAATTGTTTAAGATGTATAAAAATGTATATTATTGGTAGTTGGGCAGTAGTGCTGTAGTTTAAGTGCACGTGGCGCAAAGTGCAAGGACCGGCATAAGCATCCGGGTTCAAGCCCCCAGGTCCCCACCTGCAGGGGAGTCGCTTCACAGGTTGTGAAGCAGGTCTTTCTCTCCCCTTCTCTGTCTTCCCCTCCTCTCTCCATTTCTCTCGGTGCTAGGATCCCGGTTTGAGCCCCTGGCTCCCCACTTGCAGGGGGGTCTCTTCACAAGTAGTGAAGCAGGTCTGAAGGTGTCGTCTTTCTCTTCCCCTCTCTGCCTTCCCCTCCTCTCTCGATTTCTCTCTGTCCTATCCAACAATAACAAGAGCAACAAAATGGGAAAAAAGGCCTCCAAGAGCAGTGGATTTGTAATGTAGGCACCGAGCTCCAGTTACAACCGTGAAGACAAAAAAAGAAAAAAGAAATAGAAAGTGGGTGGAGGGTAGATAGCATAATGATTTTGCAAACATCCTCTCATACCTGAGGTTCCAGAGTTCCAGGTTCAGTCCTGTCCCGCCACTCCCCCCCCATACACACACCACCACAAGCCATAGCTAAACAGTGCTCTGGTCAAAATAATAATAATAATAATTGTTAGTGCATTGCACCAAAGTAAAAGACTTTGGGGTGGGGGGGGTTACAGGTCCTGAAAAAGGATAACAGGACCTGGTGGGGATTGTATTATGTGTAAAACTGAGAAATGTTATCCATGTACAAACTATTATATTTACTGTCGACTGTAAAACAATCCCCCAATAAAGAAATGTAAAAAAATAATAATAAATAAGTAAATAAAAATGAAATGCACTAAAATATTTTTACTAAATCAAAAGTTAAAAAGAGGGTGTCAGGCGGTGGCGCAGAGGGTTAAGCGCATGTGGTGCAAAGCGCTGGGACCGGCGTAAGAATTTTGGTTCAAGCTCCCAGCTGCCCACCTGCAGGGGAGTCCCTTCACAGGCAGTGAAGCAGGTCTGCAGGTGTCTATCTTTCTCTCCCCCTCTCTGTCTTCCCCTCCTCTCTCCATTTCTCTCTGTCCTATCCAACAACGAACAACATCAACAATGGCAATAATAATGACCATAACGAGGCTACAACAAAAAGGGGAAAAAAATGGCCTCCAGGAGCGGTGGATTCATGGTGCAGGCACTGAGCCCAGCAATAACCCTGGAGGAAAGAAAAAAAGTTAAAAAGATAAAAATTAAACAAAAATCCACTTTCACAGAAAAGGATGATCTCTTAGAATATTTATGCATTGGAGCTTATTTGGTGAGATTGTAACAAAAACTACAAATTGCCTATTGAGTTTTTACTTTCTTTTTCTGATTTTCACTTGTTTTAGTTATTTTTTTTTAATTTTGCCTCCAGGGTTATTGCTGGGGCTTAGTGCCTACACTGTGAATCCACTGCTCCTGGAGGCCTTTTTTTTTCCCCTTTGTTGCCCTTGTTGTAGCCTTGTTATGGTTATTATTGTTGTTGTTGATGTCATTCATTGTTGGATAGGACAGAGAGAAATGGAGAGAGGAGGGGGAGAGAAAGATAGACACCTGCAGACCTGCTTCACTGCCTGTGAAGGGACTTACCTGCAGGTGGGGAGCCTCCTTCGCTTTGCACCATGTTCACATAACCCCCTGCGCTACTGCCCAACCCCCATTTATTTCATTTTATACATAAACCTATCAGAATCATTCCTTGGAAAAAAAAGGGGGGGGCTGGGCAGTAGCACACTAGGTTAAGCACACATAGTATAAAGCGCAAGAGTGGGCTTAAGGATCCAGGTTTGAGGCCCCTGGCTCCCTATGTATGGGGGTAGTGTGTGTGTGTGTGTGTGGGGGGTCGCTTCACAAGCAGTGAAGCAGGTCTACAGGTGTCTGTCTTTCCCTCTCTGTCTTCTCCCAATTTCTCTATGACCTATCCAATAACAAGAACAGTGGAGGGGGGGGAATGGCCGTCAGGAGCACTGGATTCATAGTGCAGAACAGTGATAACCCTGGAGGCAAAAAACAAACAAAAACCCCACCAAAATACTGTTTTTGATAGCTGCCCAGGGAGATGATGTAGTAGAGAAAGTATTGGACCCTTAAGCATGAGGTCCTGAGTTCAGTCCCTGTCGGTCCATATGCCAGAGTACTACTCTGGCTCTCCCTCTTTCCCGTAAGCAATTTTATTTTTTTAAAAAAACACCATTTATATTTTTAACATTTCTTTTTGTGCTTTTTCTTTCAGGGAAAATACTCTGCATAGCTTGAAACAGCGGCAACTGTCTTCTTATTTCGGAAGTTCCCGTCCTCTAGTCACCCAATTGGTAAGTGTTTGAAATGAAGATTGTCTTCAAAATGAAGTGAACGTTTTGTTAGTTTGGTTTTGGTTTTGGTCTATCACCACAAGGGGTTTCAATGATCCTAACTAACTTTTTCAGATAAAAAGAAAGCAATAGGTCTAGGGTGATAGCGTTAGTGTTTATGCAAAAAACTTTCATGCTTTCAGGCTTTGAGGTCTCAAGTTCAATCCCTGGCATTCTACTGTATGCCAAAATGAAACAGTGCTTTCAATTAAATGAAGTGGGGGGGAGGAAAAGATAGCAAAGTTAGATAGATAGCTGCCTCCAGTGGGGTCTGGACTCAGACTTGGAGCATGCACATGACAAAGTAGGCACAGTTCCCTACTATCCAGGTGAACTGTCTTGCTGGCCCTAGGTGATTTTTTTTAAATAATTTCTTTATTGGGGAATTAATGTTTTATAGTCAATAGTAAATGCAATAGTTTGTACATGCATAACATTTCACATTTTTTCATTTAACAATGCAACCCCCACTAAGTCCTCTGTCATCCTTTTCCAGGACCTGTACTTTTTTTTTTTTAAGGCTGAGAACTTTTATTGTCCTTGTTTTAATTTCCTGAAAACTTATGCATACTATTTAACTAAAACTACTAAGTTGTGTTTAAATTTGATGGAATGTGTCTGAACATATCCATGACCTTTGAATTGTAAGAGGAAGTATACAAAGTGTCCTTGACTTGCCCAGAATTTAAAAAACAAAACAAAAAAATATTTTAAAGAGAAAAGAGACTGAGAATGCAGTATCAGGGAACAAACCCAGGGTCTCATGCATGCAAACCCTATATCTTACTGCTAAGCCACTTCATGACCACTCTTGAAGTTTGAAATGTATATGTGTATAAATGACTTAATAGTTAATGTTTTCTGGTTTTGATTTCAAAATCAGGATCCTGATGCTCCCATAAGACAGAAGATGCCCCTGGATGACCTGGACAGAGAAGATGAAGTCAGATTACTCAAATATCTTTTCACTCTAATTCGTGGTGGAATGACAGATGAGGTGAAAACCATGAATATCCTGCTTGTCCTGTTGCAAAAAATCAGACTCTTTAAGGTGGAAGGGATCGTTGTGACCACATGGTATACCCCTATGTAGTCATCTCTTGCAGTATTCCTTGTTCTAACATTTCTAGGGCTAAGAAATACATTGCTTCAGAAAGTAGTATACTCTCACTTGCACAGCTCTAATAGAAAACGCCACAGGAAATTAAGTTTGTCTCACTATATATTGCACTGTTTGCCCTAGGCATATTCTTCATTATTTCTAGTTCTGATATTTAATAGTCAACAATAAATCTGACCTTAATTGCTCTTTTAAGTGCTCCTATTTAGGCATTTGAAGACTGATAGCCCTCAATTTTTTTAATGTTTTATTATCTTTTTTAATATATTTATTTATTTTCCATTTTGTTGCCTTTATTGTTTAACATTGTTGTGGTTATTGATATCGTTGTTGTTGGATAGGACAGAGAGAAATGGAGAGAGGAGGGGAAGACAGAGATGGGGAGAGAAAGACAGACACCTGCAGACCTGCTTCACTGCTTGTGAAACTACTCCCCTGCAGATGGGGAGCCGGGGGCTCAAACCAGGATCCTTAGGCTGGTCCTTGTACTTTGCGCCACCGCCCAAGTCCCAATGTTTTATTATCTTTATTGATAGAGACAGCCAGGAATTGAGAGTGACAGGGGAAATAGAGAGGGAGAGACAGAGAGACACCCGCAGCACTGTTTCACCACTTGAGAAGCTTTCCCCTGTAGGTAGAGACAGGGAGCTTGAACCTGAGTCCTTGTACACTGATGTGTGCGTTTAACCAGGTGTGCCACCACACGGCCCCCCAAGGTTCTTCCTTTTAACCTTCTTTAAAATAGAGTCTCCTTTGTGACAGTTAAGATTTTTCTTAAGGTCTTAAGAAGTATCACTTTGCTACTAAGTATTTAGAAATATGTTTAACATGCATATGGTGGTAAAGTTCAATAGTTTTCTGCATCATCCTTTGTCATAAATTATCCACTTCTTTTTATATTGCTTATACTTTTCTATAAAGCACAAATACTTTCCTTGAGGATTTTGCAAGTTCAGTTCAATACCAGTACAGCAAAGAGCCTCCTGAATTTTTGGCTTCCAGGTACATGTACGGGCTATATTTACAGATAGTGTAGTCTCTTAAGTATGCAATAATATTACATCTAAAATAGTTTTACTTTGATTATGATATAGAGACACAAAATGAGCAGATGCTATTGGAAAAAAATAGTGCAGGTAGGCTTGTGACCTGATTGCCATAGAGTTTTTAATATTTCTTCATTTACTGGATAGAGACATAAATTAAGAAGGAAGCGGTAGGGAGAAAGAGATACCTGTAGCCCTACTTCCATCACTCCACTCATGAAGCCTCCTCTCTGCAGGTGGGGACTGGGAGGTTGAACCTGGGCTCTTGCACATAGTAACATGCACTCAGCTGAGTGTTCCACCGCTCAGACCGCCATAGACTTTAAAATTTTTAAGAAATGCAATATTCACAAATCACAATAAAGTGAAAGCATGTAAGATGAGGTGTACCTGTGCCGCTATGATTGATCACTCTTTCTTATATCTAAAGGCACAGAGACTCTGTAAACGTTGCGGTCAGGCATGGAGAGCAGCAACACTTGAAGGCTGGAAACTATATCACGACCCTAATGTTAACAGAGGTATTTCAGCAGATTTCACTCAAGGAGTTGGGGATATGTTTACCTCAAAATGCCAATCTTTGTGAAATACAGTTTATATTTTTTTCTCCTCTGTAAATAAATAATTGAAATAAGGGGGGCTTACAGGGTGAGGGAGGCATGTGTGTAAAGATTTATTTATGAGAACCAGAGAGCATCATTCTGGCACATGTGATGTCAGGGATTGAATAAAGGACGTCATGTTTATTTACTGTCGATGGTAAAACATTAATGCCCCAATAAAGAAATATTTAGTGGTCTGGGAGGTGGCACAATGGATAAAGCATCGAACTCTCAAGCAAGAGGTCCTGAGTTCAATCCCCAGCAGCACATATGCCAGAGTGATGTCTGATTCATTCTCTCTCTCCTCCTATCTTTCTCATGAATAAGTAAAATCTTTAAAAAAAAAAAAGAAAGAAATATTTTTAAAAAGGACCTCTCACATGGCGCAAAGTGCAAGGACCGGTATAAGGATCCTGGTTTGAGCCCCTGGCTCCCCATCTGCAGGGGGTTCGCTTCAGAGGTGGTGAAGCAGGTCTGCAGGTGTCTGTCTATCTTTCTCTCCCCCTCTGTCTTCCCCTCCTCTCTCCATTTCTCTCTGTCCGATCTAACAACGATGACATCAATAACAACAATAACTACAACAATAATTAAAAAGGGCAAAAGGGAGAATAAATAAAAGTATTTTTTAAAAAAAAAGGACATCATGTTTAAGAGTTAAGACTTGGGAGTCGGGCTGTAGCGCAGCGGGTTAAGCGCAGGTGGCGCAAAGCACAAGGACCAGCATAGGGATCCCGGTTCGAACCCCGGCTCCCCGCCTGCAGGGTAGTCGCTTCACAGGCGGTGAAGCAGGTCTGCAGGTGTCTTTCTCTCCTCCTCTCTGTCTTCCCCTCCTCTCTCCATTTCTCTCTGTCCTATCCAACAATGACAACAACAATAATAACTACAACAATAAAACAAGGGCAACAAAAGGGAATAAATAAATAAAATAAATATTAAAAAAAAATTAAAAAAAAAAAAAGAGTTAAGACTTATCTACTATTCCTCCTTCGACACCAGGGCTATTGTTGGGACTCTATGCCTAAGTGAGTCAACTGCTCCTGGTGAGCCCTCTGCTCCCCCTTTAGATAGAAGGTGAGAGAAGAACTATGCCAAAGCACTGCTTCACTGCTTGTGAAGCTTCCCCTTTATACTCTGCTCCCCTGTGATGACTGGGGACCAGAACCTGCGTTCTGGTTCATGGTACATTGGACAGGCTCCAAGGTCATGGGTTCAGTCCCCAGCACCACCATAAATCAGAGCTGGTCAGTGCTCTGATTTTTCTCTCTGTATCTCTCTTATTAAAATAAAATAAAAAAATTAAAGAAAAGTGTGGTCCTGGAAGTGGTGCAGTGGATAAAAATTGGGTTCTCAAGCAGGAGGTCCCAAGTTCAATACCTGGCAGTACATGTACCAGAGTGATAATCTGTTTCTCTCTTATTAATAAATAAAATCTTAAAAAAAAAAAAAAAAAGATAGGGAGTCGGGCTGTAGCGCAGCAGGTTAAGCGCAGGTGGCGCAAAGCACAAGGACCGGCATAAGGATCCCGGTTCGAACCCCGGCTCCCCACCTGCAGGGGAATCACTTCACAGGCGGTGAAGCAGGTCTGCAGGTGTCTGTCTTTCTCTCCTCCTCTCTGTCTTCCCCTCCTCTCTCCATTTTTCTCTGTCCTATCCAACAACGACAACAACAATAATAACTACAACAATAAAACAACAAGGGCAATAAAAGGGAATAAATAAATAAATATTTTAAAAAATTTTTTTAATTAAAAAAAAAAGATAAAGGCAGGAAGGACTTATTTATTTTGTGAGAGAAAACCTGAGTACTTCTCTGACATGTGAGGTGTCCAGGGTGGAACCTGTGACATAGCTTCTTGCATACAAACCCTATCCTGTCCTGCTGGGTCACCTCCCTGACTGCTAAATTTTATTTCTCTGTTTTATAGGAACTGAATTTGAACCTGTTGAAGGGAATCCATATAGGTGCATTTGGAAAATAAGTTGTTGGAGGATGGCAGAAGATGTATGATAAAATATTTCTTTTTAATCTAATTTAAAGTCTGCTGAAGGTGCTATGAAATGTTGATAGTAAAAGTCTTGTTTTTATAGAAATAAAATTCTTTTTATAGAAATACTAAGCATATTGAGGGATAGGAGTTGGGAGGTTTAACTCTAATCAGAATTATTCAGACACTGAGTACTAAGGATTAAACACTGATGTAAAGTAGAATAAGGGAACAATGTATAAGGGAAGTACCAAATGAATTTTAAGAAAAAACATTGGCCTTAGACTGACTTCCCACAAGAGAAATTGAAGAACTTTAAAGAAATTAAAAGTAGAATTTGGGTTATAGGGAATGAAATGAATGGAATGGACAGAAAACTTAGATACTAAGAAAAATATTTCAAATCCACTTTTGTTTCAGGAGCTTTTCAACAAGTATGAAAGAGCAATCTATGCAGCTTTAAGTGGGAATCTGAAACAGGTATATAATCTTTTTTCTATGAAACAAGAAGCAAATACTTCTTCTTCTAGCGTTTGCCCTTCTTCCGTAGCCAGTCAACAGCGTCAGGTTGAGCCTGATGTAAAGTTTCGAGACCTCCTTTGAATCTGGAGAGGTGGCAGTCGTTGACTATGTGGGTCATAGTCTGTCTGGAGCCACAGGGGCAGTTCGGGTCATCTCTGGCTCCCCAGCGATGGAACATAGCGGCGCACCGGCCATGGCCTGTTCGATAGCGATTGAGGAGGGCCCAGTCATAACGAGCTAGGTCAAAGCCGGGTTGACGCTTGCAGGGGTCTGTGATGAGGTGTTTGTTCTTTACCTCAGCTGACTGCCAGCTCTGTTTCCAAGAGAGCAAATACTTAAAATATTCTAATAAGTTCTGGTGTTTAATTGAATATCTTAGAGCTTATAAACCTATGCTACTTTTTAAGAGTAGCAGTCAGAATCACAGAATAGTGACTTGAGCTACTTAATTGCATGTATCTCATATACCAAGGTTTATTTTATTTTATTTATCTTTGTTTATTGGATAAAGACAGCCAGAAATTACAAGGGAGATAGAGAAGGTAAAAGACAGAAACACACCTGCAGTCCTACATTACCACTTGTGAAGCTTTCCCCCTGCAGGTGGGAACAGGGGCCTCCAACCAAGGTCCTTGTACATTTTATCATGTGTGCTCAACCAGGTGTGCCACCACCCAGCCCCACCAATTTTTTTTAATACATGAAATCAGACTTTGCATTATTAGAATTGTAAATTTAATAACTGCAAGTTAATTGATGATATTTGGTGCCCGTAGTATTATCAGGAAATGTGCTATTAAGGTACAGCAAGTGGGCTATCATAACATAAATGTGTCACACATCTCACAGACTCCAGTACCCCCTGTATTTTAGCTATTTTCAGCTGCCTGAAACACCTATCTCTCCATCACCATTGGAAATTGGTGGGTAATGTAAACTTAGTCTAGAAAAAAATCTTTATAATTAATATTTAGAAGATGTGGGGGCCCAGGTGGTGGTGCACCTTGCGCACATGTTAAGAAGGACCAGGTTCAAGCCCCTACTCCCCCACCTGCAAGAGGAAAGCTTTGCCAGTGTCAGAGCAGGTCTGCAGGTATCTCTCTGTCTGTCCTACCCTCTCGGTTTCTGGCTGTTTTTATCCAATAATTAAGATAATTTTTTTAAAAATTAGAAAAATAAATAGGGAGTCGGGCGGTAGCGCAGCAGGTTAAGCCCACATGGCGCAAAGCACAAGGACCCGCGGAAGGATCCCAGTTCAAGCCTCCGGCTCCCCACCTGTAGGAGAGTCGCTTCACAATCGGTGAAGTAGGTCTGCAGGTGTCTGTCTTTCTTTCCTCCTCTTGTCTTCCCCTCCTCTCTCCTATCCAACAATGACAACAACAATAATAATTACAATAAAACAAGGGCAACAAATGGGAATAAATAGATAAATTTAAAAATAAAATAAAAACTTAAAGTGGTATATTAAAAAAGGTGTGGGTTGGAGGGGCAAGTTTGTTTGATAGGATATTGTACATTTCTCAATATCTTCTATAATTATAGTGAATTTGTACTCCATGTCAATGAATGTTAACTGTTTTTTCTTTTATCTTTTGTTCACTGTGTCTACTTGTTTGTTTTGGAATGGGGGAAAAGTTGCTTCCTGTCTGTGACACTTGGGAAGATACAGTGTGGGCCTACTTCCGGGTGATGGTGGACAGTCTAGTAGAGCAGGAGATCCGGACATCAGTAATATCCCTGGATAAAATGGAAGAACTCCCTAGAGACTATGTGGAGGCAAAGTGAGTTTGTTAGTTTCTAGCCGTGACGTTCTTTGTATCAGTAGATTGGCCTATGAAGTTGCTTTTTTTGTTTGTTTGTTTTTAATATTATGTTACCCTTTTCCTATTCTTTCCTTCCAAGTTGGACCTTAGAAAAAGTTTTCGAAGAACTCCAAGCTACTGATAAAAAGGTAAATCTTTTTTTAATCTTTTGTATATTTTTATTTATTTATAAAATGGAAATATTGACAAGACCACAGGATAAGAGGAGTAAATTCCCACCACCAGCGTTCCATATTCTATCTCCTCCCTTGAAAGCTTTCCTATTCTTTATCTCCCTCTGGAAGCATGGACCCAGGATCAAAAAGATAAATCTTAACACGAGTATTTCAGGATAACTGGAATAGGAAATAATCCAGCTATGAAAACCTGTATTCTTCTTTCCTCACCTGTTATCTAAATAAACACTGAAAGATTTATTTACTTACACATGAGTGAAAATTAATCAAATACTTAAATGAGGCATTATTTCTGTTTGATTATTTAGATTGATAGGCTTCTTTTTATTGTTGTTGTTGCCACTGGGACTTCATCACTCCAGGCTGACTTTTCAGATAGAGATACGGAGTGAAAGCTGCCATAGGTAGCCTGGTAGGTAGTGTAATGGATGAGGTGGTAGACTCTCAAGCAAGAGACCCTGAGTTCTATCCCTGGCAGCACATGTACCAGAGTGATATCTGGTTCTTTATTTCTTTCCTTTTGAAAAATTAAAGCAGTCTAATACCTTAAGGCAGTAAGTGTGTGTGTGGGTGGGAGTAAACAATAAGAAATGGCATTGCTTCAGAAAGTAGTATACTCTCATCTGCGCAACTCTAATAGAAAACTGTAAGTCAAATTTGGGGGCGGGGCAGAGGGACCCCTAGTTGAGTGTAGCATTACCATATGCAAGCCCCCAGTCCCCACCTGCATGGGGGAAGCTTCACAAGTAGTGAAGCAGTGCTGTAGGTGTCTGTCTTTCTCCCTCTTCATCCCCCCCTTCCCTCTCAGTTTTTCTGTTTGATCAAAAAAAATACAAATATTTTAAAAAAGCAAATTTGGGGGGTAGATAGCATAATGGTTATGCAAAGAGACTCTCGTGCCTGAGGCTTCAAAGTCCCAGGTTCAATTCCCCGCACCACAATAAGCCAGAGCTGTGCAGTGCTCTGGTGTTTCTGTGTCTTTCTCTCTCTGCATCTCTCTCAAAAATAAAATACTTTTAAAAAATTCAAATTTTGTCTCACTATATTAACTAGATATATCCCCATTATTTCTAGTTCTGTCCCCCCCCCCCATATTTATTAACTTGACATATATATATATAGAGAGAGAGATAAGAAATAGAGGAGAGTCAGGCAGTAGTGCACCGGGTTAAGCGCACGTGGCACAAAGCACAAGGACTGGAGTAAGGATCGAGGTTCGAGCCCCTGGCTCCTCACTTCCAGGGAGGTCGCTTCACAGGTGGTGAAGCAGGCCTGCAGGTGTCTGTCTTTCCCCTTTTCTGTCTTCCTGTCCTCTTTCAATTTCTCTTTGTCCTATCCAACAACATCAGTGGCAACAATAAAGGCAACAAAATATGTAAATAAATGAAATACTAAATAATTAAAAATTATAATAATAAAAAGAAATAGAGGAGAGTGACGTGCATCACTGTGACACGTACAGTGCCAGAAATTGAACTCCGGACTCCATGCTTCAGAGTCCAACACCTTATTCACTGCACCACTGCTTGGGCCACTTAAAGTTAATTTTTTTTCTTTTTTCTTTTTTGCCTCCAGGGTTATTGCGGGGCTCGGTGCCTGCATCACGAATCCACTGCTCCTGGAGGCCATTTTCTCCCTTTTTGTTACCCTGGTTGTTTTTACCATTGTTGTGGTTATTATTATCATTATTGATGTTGTCGTTGTTGGATAGGACAGAGAGAAATGGAAAGAGGGGAGGGGAAGACAGAGGGGGGGAGAGAAAGATAGACACCTGCAGACTTGCTTCACTGCCTGTGAAGTGACTCCTCTGCAGGTGGGGAGCCAGGGGCTCGAACCGGGATCCTGATGCCGGTCCTTGCGCTTTTTGCGCCACCGTCCGACCCCCTCACTTAAGGTGATTTTTAAAGTCGCTGTAAGTGTTCTTAAATGCTATGGAGTTGTAATATAGATCCTACTATATGGAAGATCTTAATATACAAGTAATTTATTTATTTATTATCAGAGCATTGTTCAGCTCTAATTTATGTTGAATCTGGGACCTTTGGTGCCTCAGGGATGAAAGGATTTTTTGCATAACCATTATGCTATCTTCCCCAAATGAGCTTTTTATTTCACATGGGAAAGGGTTTCTTATTGGGGCTGGGTGGTGGCACACCTGGTTGAGCATACGTGATATGCGCAGGGACCCAGGTTCAAGCCCCTGGTCCCCACCTGCAAGGGGAAAGCTTCACAAGTGAAACAGGGCTGCAGGTGTCTGTTTCTTTCCCTCTCTGTATCTCCCTTCCTCTTAACTCCTGGTTGTTTCTATCAAATAAATAAAGATAATTTAAAAATTATAAAAAGATAAGGGTGTCTTATATACTGAGCTGTCTGAAAAGTCATGATGTACTTTTGCATAGAAATTCTTAGAAAACTATGTCATGACTTTTCCAACAAACCAATAGATGTTATGGGAGTAATTTTCTATCTAAAAGAAAATAAAACTAGGGATCCCATCTTCACACTACAGAAGATTAAGGAAAGCCGTAAGTGGTGCAGCAATTCTGCTGGTGTCACTCTGTCTGTCTCCCTTCCTATCTCCCCTTACCCTCTCAGTTTCTGTCTCATCTAATAAATAAAGATAAATAATATATATTTTTTAAAAAGATAATACTAGCAACATTCACACAGATGAAATTGTTTTTACCTTATACTCTTTCAGAGATACTATTCAGTCAGTATTTGTAAGCATTGAATATATCCTGAAAGCAGTCTGCTCATATTTTTTTATTTCCTCAAGACTATTATTTCCTGATTTTTCTTTTCTTTTAAGATTTATTTGCTAGAGAAAGATAGAGGAAGGTAGGCAGAGAGAACCAGACTTATTTCTCTTTATTTATTTATTGAGATAGACATAGAGACAACCAGAAATCAAGAGGAAAGGGGGAGATAGTGAGGGAGAGAGACAGAGATACCTGCAGCACTATTTCACCACTTGCAAAGCTTTCCCCCAGTAGGTGGGGTCTAGGGACTCGAACTTGGGTCCTCTCACATTGTAACGTGCTCAACCAGGTGCACCACCCAGCCCAAAGCAGAATATCTCTGTAATATATGGAATGCTAAGGGTTAAGGACTTCATGCTTAAGAGTCTTAACACTTTAACCACTTACTACCTCACAGGCCCCACCCAAATTTCTCTTTATATGCACTTCTTCAAAGTGACATTTTTAGTTAGCTAGTGAGTTGTTTTTTTTTTGTTGTTGTTGTTGTTGTTTAAAGATTTTATTTATTTACGAGAAAGATAGGAGGAGAAAAAGAACCAGACACTGGTACATGTGAGAAAAAGAACCAGACTCTGGTACATGTGCTGTCGGGGATTGAACTCAGGACCTCATGCTTGAGAGTCCAGTGCCCTAGCCATAGCACCACCTCCTGGACCACAGCTAGTGAATTCTTAACAACTAGAAGACTTATGGAAAATGTAAACTTTTTTTTCAGAGAGTTCTGGAAGAGAATCAAGAACATTATCATGTAGTTCAAAAATTCCTTATCTTGGGAGACATTGATGGTAAGATACTATAGTTTTATTTTACTTTGTTAGAGTTCTTTGTTTTCTTACAGTAATTTTTTTTTCATCTTCTGATTTAGTGGTATGGGGTGGCAATTGTAGTAATTTTGTA
Organism: Erinaceus europaeus; assembly: GCF_950295315.1. Lineage (NCBI taxonomy): Eukaryota > Metazoa > Chordata > Mammalia > Eulipotyphla > Erinaceidae > Erinaceus > Erinaceus europaeus. The sequence goes on along the minus strand of NC_080168.1, from coordinate 95,596,513 downwards.
AAAAGTTGAATCAAAACTGCATGTGACTTTTACCTTTTAGATCTTTTTATCATTATAAGTATTAGCCTCTTTTAGGTTTCTTATTTTAAAGCATTCCAATTACTTGACTGTTAGAAAGTTTTGATTTCATCCAGTTTGCTTTACATGTCTATTTAAAAAAAATCAACTTAATAGCACTGTACAAATGCAGTAAATAGTCTTGTTAGTATATTTTCCTCTTCTTTTGATTTTTATCTCTTTAATTTTTTCTTCGATGACATATAGGTTTGATGGATGAGTTCAGCAAATGGCTTTCCAAAAGTAGAAATAATCTACCTGGACACCTCCTCCGCTTCATGACTCACCTTATTTTGTTTTTCCGCACTCTGGGACTACAGACCAAAGTAAATAAAAATGAATTGTTTACTTTTCTTTCAAGGTTGATGCTATTTGCCTACCTGATGAGCAGAATACACTTTGATCAGTAAACACACTGCTGTACATTTTTTGTTATTTTCTAGGAATAGTAAAAAAGTGTATAACTTATCTAATGTCATATGGTCTCTCCATGATTACTCACTGTGGGTGACCTGTTAGGGTTCTAATCTATGTCTACAGAATGCTGATGGTTACCTCTTTGGGGTGTGTTTGGTAAATTCGAATCTCTACTCTTATCAGCAACCAACTCTAAATCAACTAGCTAAACAAAATAACAAGACTTAAGTTCTATGTGAAAAGTTGTTAAGCATAACTTAATATGAGGGAGAACCAGACCATCACTCTGGCACATGGGAAGTCCAACATTACACCCACTGTGCCACCTCCCAGGCATCTGTATTATTTTAACCTTTGGAAATTTTAACCTTTGTTTACTTTGTTCTGTTTCTTATTTTTTGAATGAGTGATAACATTGTGGTTAGAGTACATGTAGAAGGCAGAATGAGATAATAGTCAAAAGCTTGGGCTCTGGATTAAGAAACCTGGATTCACATCTTTACTCAGAAGCTCCTAGCTGTGTAATCCTAATAAATAAAAGCCTCGTAGGTCTTAGTTTCTTCTTTTGTAAAACATGAACAGTAACTACCATAAAGAATTAAGGCAGGGAGTCAGGCGGTAGCATAGCGGGTTAAGCGCACGTGGCGCAAAGCACAAGGACCTGCACAAGGATCCCAGTTCGAGCCCCCGGCTCCCCACCTGCAGGGAAGTCACTTCACAGGTGGTGAAGCAGGTCTGCAGGTGTCTGTCTTTCTCTCTCTCTCTCTGTCTTCCCCATCTCTCTCCATTTCTCTCTGTCCTATCCAACAACGACTACATCAATAACAACAACAATGAAAAACAACAAGGGCAACAAAAGGGAAAATAAATATAAAAAAAAGAATTAAGGCAATATTAGATCAAGCTGTACTTTCTAAGGTTTTAGCCTAATACAGTGTTTGTACTTAGTGCTAAGTAACTATTAAATTCTCTAAATCACTTAATAGAATTTTTATTAGACATACTTGGTGTAATTGTATTTTTAATTTAAATTTATCCTTTTTTCTTATGAAGGAAGAAGTTTCCATTGAAATTTTAAAAACATACATACAGGTAAACTGAAATCTCAACTCAATTTTCTTTTCCTTTTTCTTTTAAGTCTATTTTAATAAAAGAAAAAGTTAGAGTGATAATATGTTAATATCCAATGATGGATGGGAAAGGCATCAGAATTTCTAAAAAATGTTTAAATTAAGTACATTTGGAGGAATGAGGAATTCATGTTAAGTGAAATAAGTCAGAAGCAGAAGGATGAATATAGGATGATCTCACTCTCAGGCAGAAGTTGAAAAACAAGATCAGAAGAGAAAACACAAGTAGAAGCTGAACTGGAATTGGCATGTTGCACCAAAGTACAAGACACTGGGGTGGGTGGGTGGGTGGGAGAATACAGGTCCAAAAAGGATGGCAGAGGAGCTAGTAAGGGTTGTACTGTTATATGGAAAACTGGGAAATGTTATGCATGTACAAACTATTGTATTTACTGTTGAATATAAAACATGAATCCCCCAATAAAGACAATTTTTTAAATTTATTTTTATTTATTTTATTTATTTATGAGAAAGACAGGAGAGAAAGAACCAGACATCATTCTGGCACATGTGCTGCCGGGGATCAAACTCAGGACCTCATGCTTGAGAGTCCAAAGCTTTATCACTGCGCTACCTCCCGGACCACTAAAAACAATTTTTTAAAAAGTACATTTGGAGGGATTCAAATTATGTAGCAGTACAAACCCTTGTATATACGAATCTCTTAAAATACATTTGAAATCTTGACGTTTCTAAAGAGCACTGCTGATTCTAGAACTTTTTTATTTACATACGAGACCTTTTTTTCTGTTTTTCAGCTGTTAATAAATGAGAAACATTCAAATCTTATAGCATTTTATACTTGTCATTTGCCACAAGACCTAGCTGTTGCCCAATATGCACTTTTCTTGGAAGGGGTTACAGAGTTCGAGCAACGTCAACACTGCCTGGAGCTAGCTAAAGAAGCAGGTAAAAATGGTTTAGAACTTCATCTGTTAGAATTTATATAATGTTTATGCAATGAGACTCTCATCCTGAAGCTCCAAAGTCCCAGGTTCAGTTCCATACCACCATAAACTAGAGCTGAGCAGTGGTTAAATAAAATAAAACTATTTAAGAAAATGATCATTTTGATATTGGTAGCATTTATCCTTCTGGTATGAAATCCTATTTCCCTTGAGAAAAAAGACTAAAACTCTTAAAGAAATTCTTTTATAGGAATAAAACAACAAATTGTAACTCAATTCATGCAAATTATCTTAGGCATTTTCTCTTATGTTTTTGATTTGCAAATTTTAGAGAATTATTCTCCTAAATTTACCAAATCATTGTGACTGTTTTGGAAGTCTTAGTAAGAACAATTTTTGGCTTTGTGTCTTTAAACATTTCTTTAGATTTGGATATTGCAACTATAACAAAAACTGTCGTTGAGAATACTCGAAAGAAAGATAATGGTGAATTCAGTCATCATGACTTGGCTCCAGCTCTAGATACTGGCACTACTGAGGTAATCAAGGAGAGGGGGAAAACTGGGTTGTTTTTAATTATTAAAAACTCTTTGTGGGGATTTGGGCGGTAGAGCAGCCTGTTAAGCGCACGTGGCATGAAGCACAAGGAACAGCTAAGGATCCAGGTTCAAGCCCCTGGCTCCCTACCTGCAGGGGAGTCGCTTCATAGGCGGTGAAGCAGATCTGTAGGTGTCTATCTTTCTCTCCCCCTCTCTGTCTTCCCCTCCTCTCTCCATTTCTCTCTGTCCTATCCAAAAACTATGACATCAATAACTACAACAATAAAAAACAAGGACAACAAAAGGGAAAATAAAGAAAATTAAAAAACTGTGTTCTTTAGTGAATTTCTGCTTTAAAATATTATGACTTGTTTTTAAAGATTATTTTTGTCAGCCCAAATATTTTATTTTGTTTAAAATATTTATTTATATATATGAAAGTGAAGTTGAAAACCTAGAGCATCATTCTAGCCAGGATGAAACTCTAAACCGTATGTGTGCAAGTCCTCTGTTATACCCACTCAGCCACCTCAGTTAAAAAAAAAAACAAAAAACCTTTTAAATTATAAAAATCAGCCGTGAAATTAAGATCTTATGTAAGGGATTATTAGTAGCATGTTAAAGAAAGTCTCCTTAGTGGAAAAAATAACTTGAGCATTCGCTTATCAGATTATTAAGAGAGTTGATTACTTGTTCGTGCAGCTCACTTAATCATAGTTTCAGGAAATTTTATCTAGGGAAGAAAAAATAACACTTAAAGGAATCACATGATCAAATTACTGGGAAATAGAATAATTCCTGACCCTGTGTAAGTGTTTTCTACTTAACAGTGAGCTACTAAATGGAAATTAACTAAGTGAAGTTAGATATTTTGATAATTTTGTGTAAGTTGATGAAAACAATGATCACTAAGGATGTAAATGTAAAAAAGATATGTAGATAGATGTAAGTTACTTATACTGATTTGCACACTATCTTAGGGAGAAAAATCTATGTTTGTTTGTTTTTTTCTTTTTTAATGAATAGGAAGACCGTCTAAAGATTGATGTAATTGACTGGTTGGTCTTTGACCCAGCACAAAGGGCAGAAGCATTAAAACAAGGCAATGCAATAATGAGAAAATTCTTGGGTATGCTACATTTTCGTATTCCTTTTAAGTTTTAGTTCAAACCCATACATTCTAGGACTTTGTTTTCATTTATGTTTTTCTAACCTTCCCAATAGCAGGGGAATAAAACAGCTTTATATATCAAAGTTGGTATTATGAAACACAATATATTTAACCGTTAGTTTTGCTTGTGACCTCGAGGCTTTGATGAATGTAAATGCTTTTTTAAAGACAAGTAACTGCATTTTTGTGTCCTTATGATTTTTTTACTATCACTAAAAATTTAAAAGTCCAGCTATTGCTAGGCAGTGGCACACCTGGTTAAGTGCACACATTACAGTGCTCAAGGACCTGGGTTCAAGCTCCTGGTCCCCACAGGCAGGGGGAAAGCTTCATAAGCAGTGAAGGAGGGCTGCAGGTATCTTTCTGTTTCTCTTCCTTTCTAACTCCCACTCCCCTCTCAATTTCTCTGTCTCTAGCCAATTAAAAAAAAAGTCCAGCTATTAAAGTTCACCGGTATCTTTAGCCTTTAGATCTGACATGTTTGCACTTCACTATAGAAGTTGTAGACTTGGGGACTGGGTAGTAGCACACCTGGTTGAGTGCATGTATTACAATGGGTTTGAGCCCCAGCCCCCACCTGCAGGGGGAAAGCTTTGTGAGTGGTGAAGCAGGACTGCAGGTGTCTCTCTGTCTTTCTCCCTCTCTATCGCCCTCTTGATTTCTGGCTCTGTCTATCCAATAAATAAAGATAAAAAAAATAGAAAGTTGTAGAGTTTGACCTCCATAGCAATCATTACAAAGAAATGTATATATGTGTTGAAAAAATATATATCTTTTCACAGCATCAAAAAAGCATGAAGCTGCAAAAGAAGTATTTGTGAAAATTCCTCAGGATTCTATAGCAGAAATTTATAATCAGTGGGAGGAACAAGGAATGGATAGTCCACTTCCTGCTGAAGATGATAATGCCATCAGAGAACATTTATGCATTAGAGCTTATCTGGTGAGATTGTACAAATGTGCCTACTGTGGGTGTTTGTTTTTTTCTGATTCAGCTTGAGACTCTGAATTGTTTTCTCCATAAGTAGTGACTGATTCATTGCCTTACCTCCCTTGTGACTGTGGTACTGACTGTTCCTCAGAAACCGAAATCATGACTATATCTTCAGTAGCATAAGTCTCTAATCATCACTAACCCACTGGAACATCTCACATATAATGTGTGATACCTGAAACTCTAGTTTTCTTAAGATTTTTCAAACACTTGATTTGTTTTTAATATCAGAAACAAGATATTCTACATTTGTTACAACTGAAATAACAGCTCATGCATTCTAAATTAATTCATCACATAACGAAGTAATTACATTGGACTAGGTTCAAGGACTAAATCTGTATCATCCTTCCCCTTGGTAAGGAATTATTATTTATTAGTGAAAGGAAACAAACCAGAGCATCTAGGGGTCAAACTGGAGCCTTAGACATGGAGGTCTCGTCCTCTACCAGATGAACTGTCTCCCCAACTGTGCTTGTGGGTTTTGTCACTTGAGAAGATCTTTATCCACAATACTTGCTTGTACAAGAATATAAGTATCAATCAGTTTTGTATCTTAATGCTACAAAATAATTTCTAAGAACCAATTATCTAAACTTGCCTTTTTTTTTTCTTTTACATTTCAGGAAGCTCATGAAACCTTTAATGAGTGGTTTAAACATATGAATTCAGCTCCACAGAAACCAACTTTGATACCTCAAGCCACTTTTACTGAGAAAGTGGCTCATGAACACAAAGAAAAGAAATTTGAGGTATGTTTAATGTAAATTAAATATGTCTACTGCATATTTAAAATATATGTCATGGAGGGGAGGGAGGACAGCATAATGGTTATGCAAAAAAGACTTCCATGGTTGAGGGAAGTTCTAAAAGACTTAAGTTCAGAGAGTCGGGTGGTAGAGCAGTGGGTTAAGTGCACGTGGTGCAAAGCGCAAGGACCAATGTAAGGATTCCGGTTCGAGCCTCTGGATCCCCACATATAGGGGAGTTGCTTCACAAGCAGTGAAGCAGGTCTGTAGGTGTCTGCCTTTCTCTCCCCCTTTCTGTCTTCCCCTCCTCTCTCCATTTCTCTTTGTCCTATCCAATGATGACAACATCAATAACAATAATAGCTACAACAATAAAAGAAGGGCAATAAAAAGGGAATAAATATTTTTTAAAAAAAGACATAAAGGGCAACAAAAGGAAAAATAAATTAAAAAAGACATAAATTCAATCCCCCATACCATCATAAGCCAGAACTGGGCAGTGCTCTGGTTAGAATGAATGAATGAATGAATGAATGAATGAATGAATGAATGAATGAATGGTCCATGTTATATTTAAAGTGGACACTTCTTCAGAAATTATATTACTATCATAACAGTCATCTCTCTGTTAATGTTCTTCTATGTTTTTATTGGGGGATAATAGCTTACAGTAAGTACAGTTGTTGGTATATGTATAAAATTTCTCAGTTTTCTGAAAAACTCATCCTCAGCCTCTTCCTCTAACATCATGCACCAGGATCTGGAAGTGTTCCCGCCCATTCTAGTTTTAAAAAATGTCACCAGTTAATGATAAGATTTTTTAAGCTGCTATTATTATTATTATTTTACCAGAGCACTGCTCAGCTCTGGCTTATGGTGGTATGGCGGATTGAACCTGGGACTTTGGTGCCTTAGGCATGAGAATTCTCTTTACATAAGCATTATGCTATCTACCCCTGCCCTGATTGTTAAGATTTTTTTGTTTTACAAGTTATTGATCAAATAAAAGCATAGGATAGGAATATCTGTAATGCAACAGCCTTTGATACTGGAGAGCCCAGGATCGGTCCCTGGCACCACCATAAACCAGAGTGGAGCAGTACTTGTTTAAAAAAAAAGAAAAACTACAATGAGATTTACATTTACAAAGCTAACATTTCACTGTTTTATGTACCGACAGTCTGTTGATACTTGGTTTTACATTTGACAGACTAAAATACTAACTCCTTTAAATGATATAGCAAGGGTGGTGGTAGATAGCATAATGACTATGCAAAGAGACTCATGTCTGAGGCTCCACAAAGTCCCAGGTTCAGTCCCCCACATCACTATATACCAGTGTACTTTCCAAAATAAGATATGTTGGTTCTAGTCCATTGTACCTTATGTTTGCTTTGCAGATGGATTACAGTATTTGGAAAGGGCATTTGGATGCCCTAACTGCTGATGTGAAGGAGAAAATGTACAATGTCTTACTGTTTGTTGATGGAGGGTGGATGGTAGATGTTAGAGAGGTAAGCTATCTACATTACTTCTAAATAAAAACAAGAAAAATATGACCACTACCTCTTTTAAAATGGTTTTATCTCAGCACCTACAGACTTTAGGTAATACTTATAATTGAACATCTTGTAATTTCATTCAAAACTGGAAATGCTACCTACCAATGGGATGGTAATATCTGACTCCTGGATAAAACTGTTTCTTCAAATTTAATATATCTGTTCATTTTTTAATCTAATTTTTTAAATTGCTGGACCTAAAGTATTTAAACTACATAATAATGTTCTTCATTTCTTCCAGAATTCTAAAAAAAAATTATCCGAGTCCCTAATGGCTATACTGTAACATGCACTTATTGATTAACTTAGAAAGTCACCCCTAGGGAGTCGGGCAGTAAGTAGTGCAGCAGGTTAAGCACACGTGGCGCAAAGCACAAGGACCAGCTTAAGGATCCCTGTTCGAGCCCCCGGCTCCCCACCTGTAGCGGGGTGGCTTCACAGGCGGTGAAGCAGGTCTGCAGGTGTCTATATCTTTCTCTCCCTCTCTGTCTTCCCCTCCTCTCTCCATTTCTCTCTGTCCTAACAATGACGACAACAACAATAATAACTACAACAATGAAAAACAACAAGGGCAACAAAAAGGGAAAATTTTTTTTTTTTAAAAGTCACCCCTACGGAGCCGGATGGTGGCACACCTGGTTGAGCACACACATCATAATGCATGAGGACCAAGGTTTAAGCCTCAGGTCCCCACCTGCAGGGGGAAAGCTTCACAAGTGGTGAAGTGGTACTGCAGATATCTCTCTGAGTCTCTCTTCCTCTCCTCCCCTCCCTACCTCTCCCTTTTCTCGATTTCTCTTTCTTCAGTTAAAAAAAAGTCTCCCCTACAGCTGACAAAATAGCTGACTTGGATAGTGTGTTGCTTTGCTATGTACATGACCCAGGTTTGAGCCTGGTTCCCATGGCATTGAAGTTGTGGTTTTTTCTCTAAAAGAGAGAGAGAGAGAACTAAAAGTCACTCTATAGGCCATGACTGAAACTCTGCCTTGTTTGGTTTTTTAATAGACATAGTAAACTTTAGAGAACCCTTCAGCTTGTGTCTGTTGCATTTTGACTTCAATTCAACACTTTTCTGTAAGGACATTTAAGTTCAGGTTATTAAAGTTGACTATATGTCTCTCTGTAGGATGCTGAAGAAGACCCTGAAAGAACACACCAAATGGTTTTACTGAGAAAGCTCTGTCTGCCGATGTTGTGCTTTTTACTCCACACCATACTGCATAGTACTGGTCAGTATCAGGAATGCCTGCAGTTAGCAGATATGGTATCCTCTGAGCGACACAAACTATATCTGGTAAGTTCCAGGGCATTTGTGGTTTGATTCAGTCTTAGTGATTTGAGTGGCCAGGAAGTGAGTGCACTAGGTAGAGAGCACTGGGCTTCTTAGCTTGGGAGTTCTAAATTCAATCACTCCTGGCACCATGTATGTCAAAGTATGTTCTTGCTTTTCTCTTTCCCACTTCCTGTCTCCATCATAAAGTAAATATGCTTTTAAGTTAGTGATATGATACAAGCTATACTTACCTTTGTGATTCTTAAGTTTTCCTAAAGTAATGTTCTAGTTTAAATGCTCCCCAATTATGTATGTATTTTTTTTTAATCTTTATTAGATAGAGACAGCCAGAAATGGAGAGGGAAGGGGTGACAGAGGGAGAGAGAGACAGGCACCTGCAGCCCTGCTTCACCACTTGCGAAGCTTTCCCCCTGAAGGTGGGGACCGGGGGCTTGAACCTGGGTCCTTGCACATTGTAGCATGTGTGCTCAGCCAGGTGAGCCACCACCCACCCCCCCTTTTTTTAATCTTTTACTTTTTAATGAAAGATAAACAGATACCAGAACACTGCTCAGTTCTCTTTGCTAGGGGTCGAACTTGGGCATGAAAATATTCTGCACAACCATTATTGCTGATTCCCAGTTTTTTTTTTTCTTTCTAACCAGAGCACTGCTCTGGCTTGTGGTGGTGCAGGGGATTGAATTTAGGACTCTGGCATGTCAGGCATGAGAGTTTAACCCCCCCCCCTTTTTTTTTAAGATTTATTTATTTACTAATGAGAGAGGAGGGGGAGAAGAGGGAGGGAGGGAAAGAGCACCAGAGTATCACTCTGGTACACGTGATATCTGGGATGGATCTTGGGAGTCTATGCTTGAGAATCCAACACTTTACTGCACCACCTTCCATACTGTTTTCATTCTTAACTTTGTCTATTTCTTTGTCTTCTAAATCAGGTATTTTCTAAGGAAGAACTAAGGAAATTACTACAGAAATTAAGAGAATCCTCTCTAATGCTACTTGACCAGGGACTTGATCCATTAGGGTATGAAATTCAGTCATAATTTACCCTCTTTTTGTGATCTCATTAATTTCCATGACAAATGGAGTTTTTGTAAAATACCCATATTTGTAAAAACTTCTTTTACATTATCATGTTGGAAATATTTTTAATATTTAGAAATTTTTACTTTACACTTTGAAGATTATGGTGATGCTTTAAAAAGTCAATGTATTATAACAGTATTTCTTTGTGCTTGTTAATAAAAATTATATAAAATTAAAATGCTCTGTTCTTATAAACTCTAGCATACTATTCTCTTTTATTATTACTAAAACTAGTGGAAGCTTGTAAACACTCAGCATAGCACATAGTAACCACTGAATAAATCAAGGGATATGAAAGCAGAAAGAAGGTATTTTCAGATGAAAGGTCTCTGAGTTCAGTAAAATTTAGACTGGAGTTTGAGTAATGCATGGTAAATTCAGCACAAAAAGTCAGCAATACAGACTAGGAAATTAGTATGAGTAAACCCTTGATGTGGTGTTTTTAGGTATGCTTAGGAATCAGCAAATTTGCCTAATCAACTAGAGTACTGAACTCGTAAACAGAAGATAATTAAAGAGACTTCTATAGTAATGGAAAATACTGTTTAGTTTTTAACTCTCCTAAGGAGCAAAATCATCTAAGGAATTGGTTAAATTGCTATTTCTCAGTGCTACTCTTAGAGATGTCTGACTCAAGAAGCCTAAGTAGGGTCATAAAGTTTGTGTCACTGGTGGCTCTGATTAGTTCATTTAAAGGAATTCTTGCTTAAATCAGAAATGGGTATTGATCTGCCTCCTGTACACCGAGCAGAGAGCAATAGTTGATCAAAACCAGCCCCCTGGCATCAGTTGGGGAGAGACATAGAGCAGTGGACTCTTGTTTCAAGTTTTAATTGATACTGGCTACAGTGATCTAAAGAAGAGAAATTTATCAAAATCTTTAATTTTCTTTTTTTTCTCCCAGAGCACTGCTCAGCTTTGGCTTATGGTGGTATAGGGAGTTGAACCTGGGACTTAGGAGCCTCAGGCATGAGAGTCTCTTTGTATAACCATTATGCTATCTACCCACCACCCCAAAATCTTTAACTCTTATACTTCAATATGCATCCATTAAGAAGATGAAGTAGGGGAGTCGGGGTGTAGCGCAGCGGGTTAAGTGCAAGTGGCACAAAGCACAAGGACCAGCATAAGGATACTGGTTCGAGCCCTGGCTCCCCACCTGCAGGGGAGTCACTTCACAGGCAGTGAAGGAGGTCTGCAGGTGTCTGTCTTTCTCTCCCCCTCTGTCTTCCCCTCCTCTCTCCATTTCTCTCTGTTCTATCCAACAACAATGACAACAATAATAATAACTACAACAATTAAACAACAAGGGCAATAAAAGGAAATAAATAAAATAAATTGTTTAAAAAAAGATGAAGTAGAATTATATGAACTGATGTAAATCAAGCAAAAAAAAATGTGTAGGATTTAGAAGCTGAAAACCAAAAAGACTGATGAAAGAAATCGAAGAACAAAATAAATGGCAGCAGCCTTGGAGATGATGCAGTGGATATAGTGTAGAATTCTTAGGTGTGAAATTTCAAGCTTAGGGAGCCAGGTGGTAGCACAGCGGGTTAAGCGCACGTGGCGCAAAGTGCAAGGACCTGTGCAAGGATCCTGGTTCAAGCTTCCCACCTGCAGGGGGGTTGCTTCACAGGCAGTGAAGCAGGTCTGCAGGTGTCTATCTTTCTCTCCCTCTCTCTGTCTTCCCCTCCTCTCTCCATTTCTCTCTGTCCTGTCTAACAATGACGACATCAATAACAACAAAAAAATAATAAGGGCAACAAAAGGGAAAATAAATATTAAAAAATTGTTTAAGTCTACATAAATAAAGCAAATATGAAAAAGTGTTAGTGAATCTGTGAAGGATGCAGGAGTGTTAATTCTATTGGCCTTTCAACTTTTCTGTAGATTTTAAGTTTCCAAGTAAAATATCTGAATGGAATTCAATAAAGTGTGATGGAACATTGAATATCCACATAAGAAATAAATGAACATTGATACCTACTTTATGCCATACAAAAAATGGACCTGAATATAATGCTAAAACTGAAGTTTTTGAAAATAGGTAAGTACAACCTGAAAGTAGGCAAAAAATTTCCCATAACAAAACAATAATCCTAAAAATAAAAGGTCCTAAATAACATGATTAAGAATTAACATTTGGAATCCTCTAGATTTCATCTTTTTTTTTTTCCCTTGCCTCCAGAATTATTTCTGGGGCTCGGTGCCTGCACTATGAATCCACTACTCCTGGAGGCTATTTTTTTCCCTTTTGTTGCCCTTGTTGTTTATCGTTATTAATATTGTTGTTAGATAGGACAGACAGAATCGAGAGGAGGGGAGACAGAGAGGCAGAGAAACGGATAGACACCTGAAGCCCTGCTTCACCGCTTATGAAGTCAACCACCCACCCCCACCAAAGGTGGGGAGCTGGGGACTCGAACCGGGATCCTTCTGCCAGTCTTTGCACTTTGCCACCATGTGCTCTTAACCCACTCACTGTGCTACTGCCCGGCCCCCTAGATTTCATCTTTTAACCCAAACCTCAGATTTACTACTTTATTTATTTGATAGAGACAGAGAGAAAATCAGAAGAAAAGGGGAGATGGGGAGTGAAAAAGACACCTGCAGACCTGCTTCACTTTTTTTTTTTTCTTAACCAGAGCACTGTTTAGCTCTGGCTTATGGTGGTATGGGGATTGAACCTGGGACTTTGGAGCCTCAAACATGAGAGTCTGTTTGCATAACCATTGTGCTACCTACCTTCCACCTGCTTCACCACTTCCACAGCCTCCCCTATACAGGTGGGAAGTGGGCCTCGAACATAGTAATTTGAGTGTTCAACCAGGTGTGTCACCACCCATCCCAGATTTACTATTTTAACTACTTTCATATTTCATAAGTGAAAAAGGAGTAACTAAAAAATGAAATCAAGGATCTATACTAACAACATCAAGTCCAAATCTGTAGCTACAAGGAGGTGATGAATCAAGCAGATAAAATTAAGATAGGCTAATTAAAACCTAGACTTCTAACCTGGGAACAGCTTTAAACTTTGCCTGATTAACTTCTACTCATTTTCAAATCTTAATTAGAATCACTTCTCGCTTTCCCTGCCTCCTCCAAGAGGTGGGGTGTCCAGTGCATTCAAGATTCAGTCTCACAATCCTACTTCCACTGCAACAGCTGAAGAAGACATTGCTGTTGGAGGTGTAGTATACCTCAGTGCTGCTTTACAACAGGTGCTAACGGGGCTGGGCAGTACTGCACCTGGTTGAACACACATGCTGTAATGCGCTAGGACCTGGGTTCAAGCCCCTACTCCCTCACCTGCAGGAGAGCCCTTGAGTGGTAGAGCAGGGCTACAGGTGTCTCTCTTCCTCTATCTCCCTTTCCCTCTTGGTTTCTGTCTCTATCCAAGTAAATAAATAGAAAGTTTTTAAAGTGCTTGTTCATTATGCGTGAGAAAGGAATATGTAGAACTGTCAAAGCCTTAGAGAAGCAACAGGGCTGGTGAGGCCAGGCGTGGCGCACCTGGTTGAGCACACATATTACAGTGCACAAGGGCCCATGTTCGAGCCCCTGGTCCCTACCTGCAGGGGGGAAAGCTTCATGAGTGGTGAAGCAGGGCTGCAGGTCTCTCTCTCTCCCCCTCTCTATTTTCCCCTGCCCTCTCAATTTCTGTATTTCTCTATGCAACAAATAGATATTTTTTTTTTTTAAAAAAAAAAGAGAAGCAGCAGCGCCATCTTTATGTGCTGACTTCCAACTGTGATAAGCCTATGTATGTCAGGTTTGTACGAAACACTATTTAAGGTGTTCATTAATTATACCTTATATGTAATCTTTTATTAATATATAATTAGTTATATATAATCAATGTACTATACAGATATAGAGATACAATTATCATGGTCTGGGAGGTGGCGCAGTGGATGATACACTGAAGTCTCAAGCATGAGGTCCTGAGTTGAGTCCCCATTAGCACGTGTACCAGAGTGATGTCTGGCTCTTTGTCTCTCTTCCTGTCTTCTTCATGAATAAATAAAATCTTTTTCAAAGAGGGGGAGGAGCCGGGCAGTGGCACACCTTGATAAACGCATTAAAGGGGCAGGCGGTGGCACACCTAGTTAAGTTCGAACCTTACCATGCACAAGGACCCAGGTTCAAGCCCCTAAGCCCCGTATGCAAGGGGAAAGCTTCGTATCTGGTGACGCAGTGCGGCAGGGTGTCTCTTATCTCTCCTCCCCTCTCAATTTCTCTCTCTCTTTTCTTTCCCCCTTTTATTTTATTTCTCCTTCCTCCAACACCACCACAGACAGGATGAGACATAAAGTGGAGACACCTCTCTGTCTTCCCCTCCTCTCTCCATTTTTCTGTCCTATCCAACAACGACGACATCAATAACAACAACAACAAAAAGGGCAACAAAAGGGAAAATAAATAAATATAATAAAAAAAAAAGAAAAAAGAAAGAGGAGATACACCACAGTACTGCTCCACCACTTGTAAAGCTCCTTGTTCACACAATGCTGTGTGGTGGTTGGAGCCCACTGTGTGCACTACCGCATGAGCTATCTCGCGCCACCCCGCAAAATAAAGTTTGAATAATACTGTGTGGCCCAGGAAGTGAGATGAGAATAAGGTGCCGGACCCTTATGCAGGAAGCCCAGAACTGTATGCGCCAGTGACGCACTGGTTCTTCACCACCCCCCATACAAAGTGAATAGTTTACTAACCAGGATGAATAACTTAAGTTCCATCACACTGTAAGTCTTTCGCTTAAGTATTTTTTAATATGCTTTCAAAAAGTAATGCTGTTCATTTTGGATGGATTTGCTGTGCACCTACCTGTCTCACATATTAATGAAGTCAGGTCGCACCACCAGAGCAAACAACTGCTAACAAGTTGAGTCAATTGACAAACAGGGAATGCAGAAAATGTCAACTATCTGAAAGAAACCTCTGAATGACCTAAGCAGAGTCAGGCTTTGGCGACCTAAAAAGAGTAAGGGCTCCAAATGCAGCTCACCACCACAGAGCTCAAGCTGGTGAGATGAGCCAGCTTGCCTGAGCGCTATGGACCCAGCGCCCGATGCACCTGCGCAATGTAGAGGCCACGCCCCCTATGGCTGGTGGGCGGAAGTGCCTGCGCCCCGAGTCACGTGGCTGCGGAGCGGGTGCGTACGGAACGTGCTGCCGCGTCATCTCGGGCTGAATGGGTGGCGGCCGAGGCTGCTGCTCGCCTGGAAGCCGAAGGGTGAATGCTCCTCGCGAGCCGGCTGGAGGGCGAGGCCTGCGGTGGCGCTAACTCGGCCACCAAGGACGGACAGGGCGGCCGGCGGCAGGCCGGGAGCATCCGGGCCTGGGGTGGGGAGGGGCGGTAGGCGGCTGCCGGGGCCATGGCATCGCTGGCGGAGCGAGTGCGGGGCAACGGGCGCATCGCTGCCGGGCTCCTGCTCAACCTGCTCGTGTCCATCTGCATCGTGTTCCTCAACAAATGGATCTATGTGCACCATGGCTTCCCCAACATGAGCCTGACCCTAGTGCACTTCGTAGTCACCTGGCTTGGCTTGTATGTCTGCCAAAAGTTGAATATCTTTGCCCCCAAAAGTCTTCCCCTTTCCCGGCTCTTCCTGCTGGCCCTCAGCTTCTGTGGCTTCGTGGTCTTCACCAACCTGTCCCTACAGAACAACACCATAGGCACCTACCAGCTGGCCAAGGCCATGACCACCCCGGTGATCATAGTTATCCAGACCCTCTTCTACCAGAAAACCTTCTCTACCAAAATACAGCTCACACTGGTGAGTAGCTTCAGCTTGGAGGGACGCACCTCTTACAGCAGCTCCCCCTTTGGGCGGCTGTCTGTCTGCCCGGGAAATTTGAATGTCTAACCAACTTTTTGGAATTCATAAATGAGTCACCTATGAGCACCTGAACTTCAGGTTTATTTGGGGAAGGTGGAAAAGAAAAAAAGCTACCTTGTCATTTTTTGTTGCGCTTTTGGTCCAAAGAGTGTGCATGGCAATAACTGCTTTTTGATGGAGATCCTTACATTCTGTGATGGGTAAGAAAAGAAAGCTACATTTGGGTGGGGTGCAATTCTGAGTTTCTTATTTTATGCTAAAACTCAAACTGGGGGGGTAAAAAAAATCTTTGTCCCCCGGGGAATTAAACCTTGTATATAAACGTTAAAGCTTTAAGATAAAATATAAATCTCAGAACGTGTCTCAGCAGGATTGCAGGTGTTTTTGTAACTTAACGGTAGTTAAAACCTTAAAGCTCTTATGTTTATATGTTGGTTAGACACCATTTTGGGGATCGTTTGTTTTTGTGTGTGTACAAACGTGTGTTATTCCTTTCTTGCAAAATACAGTAATACATGAGCTTATTTTTAAATGGAATTTTGAGTAGAATTAAATGTGAACAAAAGGATAGAATTACCGTATTTCACTTGGAGAAAATAGGGTTAACAATATTTTAAAGTGTGTGTGTGTGGGGGGGAGTTATAAAGGCTCAGTGTTTCCCAGTGATGTTTTTATTAACATTGTAAGACACCGTGAAAGGAATGCCAATTTTGCATCTCATGATTTAACCTGAACAACATTTACCTCTTTTTCTTTACAGATTCCTATAACTCTAGGTGTAATCCTAAATTCTTATTACGATGTGAAGTTTAATTTCCTTGGAATGGTGTTTGCTGCTCTTGGTGTTTTAGTTACATCCCTTTATCAAGTGGTTGGTAATTTTTTTTTTCTTTATGTGCCTTTTTAGCAGATTTCATAAATTTTGAAGCTGTATCCCAAAATTTAGAAAATACAGTATAGAGACAATAGACTGTTGGAAAGAAAGCATAATTGCATAAATTGTCTGACTCATGGTGAAGAAAAGAAAGGAAACAGAGAAACTTGGGTGTATGATGCTCATCAAATACCTTCCTACTGTTTGTAAGTGTATAATACCCATGCTTAACAGTCTCAGTTGGGGGTGACAGTATTTCCTGGGCAATCTTCACAAAACATCTAATAAGACTTTTACGTGAGACTAAGTTCACTGGCTATGTTTATCATGTATTGTTGGTAATATGTACACTTAATTGGGTGTGCCAAGCTTCCTCATGTATTAATTATAGCATTACTGTGAAGGAATGAATACATGCCCAATTCTTCAACAAGAAAGTTTCAGATTTATGTTTTGCTTCAAAAAATATGCTGCTGTTACCACTTGTATATTGGCTTCTAATTATGTATCTGTATCAATAGAGTGCTTTATATTAATGGGTATTTCACTTCTTATACTAACACAGAGCCTTGTCTACAGCAGGCTTTCAGAAAAAATAAAAAAGAAAAAAGATTATTCATCACTTCACTTCAGTGGCATAAAATTTCAACAAATGTTTTTTGTTTCTTACCTTGTGGGGAAAAAAATAATTTAGTGTAGAGTACAATGAAACAGTATTTTCTCTCTACTGAAAACCTTGGACTGGAAGCCCTAGGTGTGCCTGCATAAGGAACCAGAGCCAAAATGTGTAATGAATTTTTTAAAAAAAACAAACACCCACTGGTTACATATAAACTAAGGCATTCTTTGTATGAATCATAAGAATTCAATAATACAATCTTAGCACCTTAAACTTGCTGATACATATCATTTCAGAAGCATTGTTGTGTGAACATCTAGGGCCTCTTAGTGGCGGAGAAGCAGTTTAAAGAAGGGACCACTGGCTGAGAGGATGAAGGACCCACCCAATTTTGTCCAATGGCTCCAAGATATGCTACCTTAACTAGGCTTGAGAAGTGGAGCAGTGGGTATAGTGCACAATATAACCAGAAGAAACTTTAAGTTTTATGCTTTAAAAAAACAAAGTGTGGGCCGGGATATTAACAGATTGGTTATTCAAAGGACTTTCATGCCTGAGGTTTCGAGGTCTCAGGTTCAATCCCCTGCACCACTATAAACCAGAATTAACTAAATGGTGCTTAGGTTTAAGGGAAAAAAATGTATTTGTTGTAGTTCATTAAGTTTAAATTTTAGCAGATGGCCTTTTTCCCAGTATAGATAGATGGAATCATAATTCTTTGTCTCTCAGGTAGATATTTATTTTTGGGTTTTTTTTTTTATATATGAGCTCAAAACTTCCCCTCATGTTGATTTATTTATTATAGGGTAGAGACAAAGAGAAATTGAGAGGAGGGGGCGATAGGGAGAGGGAAAAAGGCAGAGAGACATCTGCAGCCATGCTTCACCACTTGTGAAGCTTTCCCCGGCAGGTGGAGAAAAGGAACTTGAACCTGGGTCTTTCTGCACCATAATATGTGTGGTTAACCAGGTGTGCCACCGCCTGGCCCTCAGGTAGTATTTGAAATGAGAATAACCTCAAAATGATCATAATGCTGATTTACTAAATAATAGCTGTCATTAGTAAATAGTGAAAGTACTGTGAAAGGTTCGGTATATACCGCAGAAGTTCTTGTTGAAAGTCATTATTCCCAGTGCACCAGTTATAATTTCTAAGTTATTCTTATCCTGCTGGGACAGTAAAAAAGTGATAAAAGATGAGTGCTCAGATGTTAGCTTTGGTTATAGAAAGATGGTTGATGCATTCATTACTTCAGCAGACATGTCTTTTGTTTATGCTCTCCCATGAGGCTACCAAGATGAAAAGCAACTACAATTCAGTACTGTAGAAACACATGTAGGACCCAGGAGGTGGTACAGTGAGTAAGGTATTGAACTTGGAAGCATGAGGTCTCAGGTTTTGTGCTTTTTTTTTTTTTTATTATTATTATTAATTTTATTTTTGAGAGAGATGCAGAGAGTGAGACACACACAGAGAGAAACACCTCTGCTCAGCTCTGGCTTATGGTGGTGCAGGGGATTGAAACTGGGACTTAGGAGCCTCAGGCATGAGAGTCTGTTTGCATAACCATTATGCTGTCTCCCCCGCCCCAGTTTTGTGCTTTAAAAAACAAATTAAGGCCAGTGTAAGGCTCCCGGTTCAAGCCACTGGCTCCCCACCTGCAGGGGAGTCGCTTCACAGGCAGTGAAGCATCTGTCTTTCTCTCCTCCTCTCTGTCTTCCTCCTCTCTCCATTTCTCTCTGTCCTATCTAACAATGACATCAATAACAACAACAGTAATAACTATAACAACAACAACAAAATGGGCAACAAAAAGGAAAATAAATAAATATACAAAAAAAAAAAACAAATTAAGGGCCAGCGTATTCATAGATTGTTTATGCAAAGGACTTTCTTTTTAAATTTTTATCTTTATTTTTTTTTTGTTGGATAGAGACAGTCAGAAATTGAGAGGGAAGGGGTTGATAGGGAGAGAGACAGAGACACCTGCAACACTGCTTCACCACTCCTGAAGCTTTCCCCCTGCAGGTAGGGACCGGGTTGAGGCCTGTGGCATCCCATGTGAGGCTCTGGTTCTCGTTCTACCTCCAGCCATGATCTTGTGTTAGTAAATAAAATCTAGGTACAGTACAGTTATTCTTAAATCACATCAGGGAGTGACAGTTCTATGAGAGGATGGTGAGGAAAGACATTATGGAAATTGAAAAGCATAAGAATCTGCGTAGCAAAGAAATAGTCTGTGATTTGTGAAAGTACAGGGCATTTTTGGAAAGCTTAATTTGTTTGGTGCGGCTGGTCTGTATCTGCAGTGTGGAAAGACAAGACTGTGGGAGTGGGAGGGGGTAGGAAACCAGATGGAAAAGAGTCCTGAATGCCATGCTAAGTGTACTTTTTGTTTTAGAAACTTTGCTGTAGTAGCAATGAATGGTGAATCAGAAAAGGAAAGAAGGGTGGTGTTAGAGCTGCAGGAAGCTCCATGGTTCTTGGAGAAGACAGAAAGGGCCTGCACTATCAGACTTGGAAAGGAAAGGAAAAGACTGCAGGGACTTTTCAGAGGAATTAATTGAACTTGACTGATGGAGGGAGACAAGCTGGAAAAGATATAATCAATTATATAGGAGTGAAACAGGCTGAGCTATTTTAGGAAAGAAGCAATGAGTGGCTTGAAACAAGTTCTTGCAGATTATCCAAGTGAAAATGACCAGCAGGCTACTGGAGATGTGAGACGTGTTTGTTTGTTTTTCTCTCTTTAAGATATATGTATTTGTTGAAGAGAGAACCAGAGCATCACTCCAGGACATGACATGCTGGGTCTCAATCTTGGAACCTTATGCTTGAGTCCAAAGCCCCATCTCCTAAGCCTCCTAGGCCTCACAGATGTTAGTTTTAAAAAGCTCAAGGAAGGAGGTCAAATTGTACATGTCAGCAGATAGAGTTCATCCATTGGGGTCCAGGAAGTGGCACAGTGGATAAAGCCTTGAACTCTCATGGCATGAGGTCCTGAGTTCAACCCCCAGCATCACACGTGCCAGAGTGCTGCTCTGGTTCATGTGCCTCTTTGTTGTCATTATTTTCTCATTAACAAATCAGAAGGAAGGAGAAATCAGTCAGGGAGATAAGAGAAGAAAGCCAGAAAATCTACTTTAAAAATAGGGAGGAGGGAGTCAGGCGGTAGCGCAGCGGGTTAAGGTCACGTGGCACAAAGCACAAGGACCCGTTTAAGGATCCCGGTGCTCCCCACCTGCAGGGGAGTCGCTTCACAGGCATTGAAGCAGGTCTGCAGGTGTCTTTCTCTCCCCCTCGGTCTTCCCTTTCTGTCCTATCCAACAATGACGACAATAATAATAACTACAACAATAAAACAACAAGGGCGGGAGTGGGGCGCTAGTGCAGTGCATTAAGCGTACATGGTGCAAGGGCCGGCTTAAGGATCCTGGTTCAAGCCCCTGGCTCCCCACATGCAAGAGGTTGCTTCACAAGTGGTGAAGCAGGTCTGCAGGTTATCTTTCTCTCCTCTCTGTCTTCCCCTCCTCTCTCCATTTCTCTGTCGTATCCAACAACAAGGGCAACAAAACGGGAAAAATAGCCTCCAGGAGCAGTGGATTCATCCACTGTAGTGTAGGCATCAAGCCCCAGAAATAACCCTGGAGGCAAAAAAAATAAATAAGTGCAACAAAAGGGAATGAATAAACAAATAAATAAATATCAAGGAAAGGTGTAGTCCCAGGTTTAACCCCTGGCAGCACATGTACCAGAGTGATGTCTGGTTCTTTCCTCCTGTCTTTCTCATTAATAAGTAAAATCTTTTTTTAAAAAAGAAAATAGCAAGGGAAGGAAGAAGTGGCTGGCAAAACAGTGCAAACAGAGGTCAAGTTCTTCCAAGGAATTTGCAGGTTCTTCTGAGAACTTCATCAAGAAGAGGGCCAAGGGGAGTCCTTTGGCTGTGGCCACTAGAGATGACCGTTCCATTAGGGAGAGCAGCGTTACTAGCAGAATGACAGGCAGATGCCAGGCTGTACCATACCACAGTCAGGGATAGGAAAGGCCCTGGAGTTACCAGCTTTCTACTTGCCTCTGTGTCAGCTCACAGCTACCTAGGGAGGGCAGCTGCTGAGGGAAAAGAGCACAGGGGCAGCTGTACTCTGCACACACTCGCGGGCTGTGCCACGTGGAGCCCGAGCCAGCCCCAGAAGAATCAGTTCTTTATCCTTCATGATCACAGAAGACTCTTAGTTAAGGCTGGCAGGAGTGTGCTTCACATTTCCTGCTCTTCTATTTTTGTCTTAGTGAATTTCTATAGACTTAGGACTTACGTATTTATTTAATTAATTAATTTTTATGATAGAAAAGAAAAGGATCCAGAGCATTACTCCAGCAGACGATGCCAACATTTCATGCATTGCACCACCTCCCAGGGACACCTAGTTAGGCTTTCGTTAATAGACCTCCTTTTCATTCATATTTATAAAGTATTTTCAGGACTGATGGAATTTGAGGTTTGGTTCTACTGAATAGTAGTCTCTTATGGTTTATGATCATCTAATTTACTCAGTTGGACTGGTGGGAGGGGGGGTTACCCACAGAAACGTCCCATAAGAAGGAAAATTCTCTAAAAGAGTTTTCTAAAGTGAACAAAAAGACCTCACATACCCCTCCAACTGTATACTGCGGCAGCAACTGGGATACCTAAAATTCCTATCGATCTCTAACAGGCTTGTCCTGCCCCCAGACTTCTTTGGGGGAAGGGCCATTTTAAGTGAGAGGTGAAGTCTGTATTCCTTTGTACCATCTCCATTTTGTCTGTATTCCTGTGTATCACCCCCATTTCTTCTTTTTTATATATTTATGTATTTCCCTTTTGTTGCCCTTTTTTTTATTGTTGTAGTTATTGTTGTTACTGATGTCGTCATTGTTGGATACGACAGAGAGAAATGGAGAGCAGGGGAAGACAGAGAGGGGGAGAGAAATATAGACACCTGCAGGTGGAGAGCCGAGTGCTCTAACCGGGATCCTTACGCTGGTCCTTGTGCTTTGCGCCACCTGAGCTTAACTCACTGCGCTACCTCCTGACTCACTCGTCTCCATTCCTGTTTTTTCTTAAATTTTAAAATTGCCTTCTATCCAAAGTGCTTGAAGGACATTCATGGGTCTGGGAAATAGCATATTGGTTATGTAAGACTTTAAAGACTTATTTTTATTTATTAATGAGAGAAAGAAAACTGGAGTCAGGCATACAGGATGCCAGGGATTGAACTTGGAATCTCATGACTGAGAGACCAATGATTTATCCACTGAAGTCCCGAGTTCCGTGCCTGGTACCACCATAAGTCAGGGCTGACAAGTGTTCTGGCTTAAAATAATAATAGTATTGCACCAAAGTAAAAGATTCAGGTGTGGTGGTAGGGTTCAGGACCTGGCGCATAATGGTGGAGGAGGACCTAGGCTGGGAGTAAGATTGTTTTGCAGAAATTTGAGAAATTTTACATGTGTATCAGCAGCTATATTTTCTGTAAACCAATCCTCAAATAAATAAATAAAAAGATTAATATAGATTATTGATTTTGCAATAATGTGCTTTGACATTTCCTCCCCTCTCCCGGCAACACCCCACGTTTTCATCTTTAAGGTTAGAGTTGCAGCTTTTTATTTATTGAGTGATGGTGTATTTTTTCTGCTTAACTTAATTTTATCTCTACTTTTCAGTGGGTAGGAGCCAAGCAGCATGAATTGCAAGTAAATTCAATGCAGCTGCTGTACTACCAGGCTCCGATGTCATCTGCCATGCTGCTGGTTGCTGTCCCCTTCTTTGAGCCCATGCTTGGAGAAGGGGGACTTTTTGGCTCCTGGTCAGCTTCTGCTTTGGTGAGTTCTGATTGTTTGGATGCCTCAGAAACAAAATAACAATATCTTATTTTTTTAGTTTTCTGAGCACTGTCTCTTATCCATTCTCAGACTTAACCCCTTCCTTCTTTCCAATCTTCCTCCCTCCCTCCCTTCCTTAATGAGAAAAAGAGCAAGAGGAAGAGAGAAGCAGAGCACCACTCTACCATATGCACTGGAGCAGACTGAACTCAGGGCCTCATGCTTGAGGTTTCAGCACTTTTTTTTTAAATTTTTTAATTTATTTCTTTATTGGGGAATTAATGTTTTACATTCAACAGTAAATACAATAGTTTGTACATGCATAACATTCCCCAGTTTCCCATTTAACAATACAACCCCCACTATGTCATTTATCATCCTTCATGGACCTGTATTCTCCCCACCCAGCCATCTCAGAGTCTTTACTTTGGTGCGATATGCCAATTCCATTTCAGGTTCTACTTGTGTTTTCGTTTCTGATCTTGTTTTTCAACTTCTGCCTGAGAGTGAGATCATCCCATATTCATCCTTCTGTTTCTGACTTATTTCACTCAACATGATTTTTTCAAGGTCCATCCAAGATCGGCTGAAATGGTGAAGTCACCATTTTTTTACAGCTGAGTAGTATTCCATTGTGTATATATACCACAACTTGCTCAGCCACTCATCTGTTGTTGGACACCTGGGTTGCTTCCAGGTTTTGGCTATTACAAATTGTGCT
The DNA here is from genome assembly GCF_950295315.1 of Erinaceus europaeus. Classification (NCBI taxonomy): domain Eukaryota; kingdom Metazoa; phylum Chordata; class Mammalia; order Eulipotyphla; family Erinaceidae; genus Erinaceus; species Erinaceus europaeus. The sequence goes on along the minus strand of NC_080168.1, from coordinate 95,572,684 downwards.
GCCAAGAACATATGTGTACACAGATCTTTTTGGATGGCTGTGTTGGGTTCCTTAGGATATATCCCCAGGAGAGGAATTGCAGGGTCATAGGGTAGGTCCATTTCTAGCCTTCTGAGAGTTCTCCAGACTGTTCTCCACAGAGGTTGGACCCATTGACATTCCCACCAGCAGTGTAGGAGGGTTCCTTTGACCCCACACCCTCTCCAGCATTTGCTGCTATTACCTTTTCTGATGTATGACATTTCTCACAGGAGTGAAGTGATATCTCATTGTTGTCTTGATTTGCATTTCTCTGACAATCAGAGACTTGGAGCATTTTTTCATGTGTTTCTCGGCCTTTTGGATCTCTTCTGTGGTGAATATTCTGTCCAAGTCCTCCCCCCATTTTTTGATGGGGTTATTTGCTGTCTTGTCGTTGCGTCTGGCAAGCTCTTTATATATGTTGGTTATTAAACTCTTATCTGATGTATGGCATGTAAAGATCTTCTCCCATTCTGTGAGGGATCTCTTGGTTTGGGATCTTTTTTTTTTTTAATATTTATTTATTTTTCCTTTTGTTGCCCTTATTTTATTGTTGTTGTTATTGATGTTGTAGTTGTTGGATAGGACAGAGAGAAATGGAGAGAGGATAGGAAGACAGGGGGAGAGAAAGATAGATACCTGCAGACCTGCTTCACCACCTGGAAGTGACTCCCCTACAGGTGGGGAGCCAGGGGCTTGAGCCGAGATTCTTACATCAGTCCATGTGCTTTGCGCCATGTGCACTTAACCCACTGCGCTACCGCCCAACTCCCTCAGTACTTCTATTATACCACCTCCCAGCCCACCCATTTAACCTTCTGAGCTAAAGATTCCTTTTCAGGGAGATAGGCAGTAGCACAGCAGGTTACGCGCACGTGGCACAAGGTGCAAGGACTGGCAAGGATTCCAGTTTGAGCCCCTGGCTCCCCACCTGCAGGGCAGTCGCTTCACAGGTGGTGAAGCAGGTCTGCAAGTGTCTTATCTTTCTGTTCCCCTCTGTCATCCCCTCCTCTCTCCATTTCTTTCTGTCCTATCCAGCAATGATGACATCAATAACAATGATAACAATAACTACAAAAAAAAAGGGGCAACAAAAGGGAAAAAAAGATTCCTTTTCAAATGAGTATGTTGAGGCACAGAAAGGGGCAGGAGGGAGTCGGGCGGTAGCGCAGTAGGTTAAGCGCGTGTGGCACAAAGCGCAGGGACCAGCACAAGGATCCCGGTTCGAGCCTCCAGCTCCCCACCTGCAGGGGAGTCGCTTCACAGGCGGTGAAGCAGGTCTGCAGGTGTCTATCTTTCTCTCCCCTCTCTGTCTTCCCCTCCTCTCTCCATTTCTTTCTGTCCTATCAGTAATAACAACAATAAAACAACAAGGGCAACAAAAGGAAATAAATATTAAAAAAGGGGGGGCAGGAACTTTTCTAGGGTCATGCAGTCAACAGCAGAGCTCCTGTGGTGGCTGATTACTATTCTAGCCATGCTAAGTAATAGTTCACACAAAAAGTGGACATTTTAGTTTTGGTTTACCATTTGTAGTAGCATCTGCTTTAGTGCTATAAATAGTGGCAGGGAATCAACTCCTGAGGTGGAGTATCCACAGGACTGTACATGAATGATGAGTGCGTCAGTCTCTATTTGTGTCTTTCATTTAAATATTCAATCCTTTAAATAGTACGTGCTCATTATATAAATTTTGAGCATACCTGAAAATATAAAGAAAATGTGATTCTTTTAGGAACCTGCCACACTGAGAAAATTACCTTTGCCCTTTTGGTGAATATCATTTCATATATACATAGAAGCGTGTGTGTGTGTGTGTGTGTGTGTGTGTGTGTGTGTGTATACACACACGGAATCAAAACTATGCTGTTTTTTACCATGGATTCCTCTTCCTCAGTCCTCCTACTTAACATGCACTTTAATACCCTTCCACCATACTTGCACCTTGATGCCAGTAACATCAAGGGAGTCGGGCAGTAGTGGCAGCGGATTAAGCGCACATGGCGCGAAGTGCAAGGACCGACGTAAGGATCCCTTACGTTTGAGCCCTTGGCTCCCCACCTGCAGGGGAGTCACTTCACAGGCAGTGAAGCAGGTCTGCAGGTGTCTTTCACTCCCCCCTCTGTCTTCCCCTCCTCTCTCCATTTCTCGCTGTCCTATCTAACAACAATGACATCAATAACAACAATAATAATAACTACAACAAGGGCAACAAAAGGGAAAATAAATATTTTAAAAAATAAAGTTGTTCTACAAAAAAAAAAAAAATCTCTTCAAATCACTTTTTCTATGTCCTTATAGATCTAGTAATTTTTCTGTTTTTTTCTTAATCTTTTATTTTTTATTTATTTATTTACTGCATAGAATCAGCCAGAAATCCAGAGGGGCGAGGGAGAAACCCAGAGAGACACCTGCAGCACTGCTTTACCACTCACGAAGCTTTTCCCCTGCAGGTGGGGACCAAGGGCTTGAACCCGGGTATTTGTGCGTGTTTTGTTTTGTTTTTTAGAAAGAGGTAGAGAGGGGGCCAGGTGAGAGCATACCTAGTTGAGCACACACATTAAAATGCAGAAGGTCCTGGTTTCAAGCCCCTGATCCCCACCTGCAAAGGGGGAGAAGCTTCTGTCTGTAAAGCGGTGTTATAAGTGTCTTTCTTTTTCTCTGTCTCCTCTTCCCTCTCAGTTTCTCTCAGTCTCTACCCAAATAAATAAAGAACATTTACAAGGGAGGGGGGTGGTGAGAGAGTGAAAGAGACCACAACTCAGCTCCAACGCTTCCCTCATTGTGGTGGGGACCAGGCTCAAACCTGGATTGTGTACATGGCAGAGCAGCACATTGTCCAAATGAGCTATTCCACCAGCCCAGTAGTTGTAGTTCTTAATCACTATAAACTATAATCGTATTGCACTGCACATCCTTTTGTATATATCCTGTTTTGGTTGTTGTTTTGTTTTTTGTTTTTGTGTTTTCTTTGCATGCCATAGAGTCCTAGAAGAGAAGTACCAGATCAAAAAAATACATTCTTAGGGGCACTCTAGCTTAGAAAGTGTAAATCCAGACTCAGAGAGAGAGAGAGAGAGAGAGAGAGAGCGCTCACCAGACAGAATGTATGCCTTGCCATATGTGCTCCTAGGTTTAAGCCCTAACACTACATGGGGGGAGTTCTTGTGCTCTAGTATCTCTTGCTGTCTATATGTCTGTCTGTCTGTCTGTGTCTGTGTATATATCTATCTGAATGAAAAAGTCAGGCTGTGAATGGTGAAGTCACACATGTGCCAGACCTTAGCTCAAAAGAAAGAAAAGAAAAAGATGAAGGAAAGAACGAAACATCTCAACTTAGAGAGGAAATTTCTGCTTCCTATAGCATTAACCTTTGGAATACAGTTCATGGGTTGTCCTGTTCAAAGTTAGTGTTTGGTTTATCTGACTTAAACAACCCTTATTCTAATTCAGGCGATGTTCCAAGCATTTTGCAAATATTAGCTTATTGGATTCTCCTAACTTCTATTAGGAGGTTACCATGATTAGCCCTGTTTTCAAAGGACAAAAACTGAGAAACAAGTTGTTAAGGAACTGACTCAAGATCTCACAACTAATAAGCAGAGCCAGAGCCTGAATTCAGACATTCTGACTTCAGAGTCCATGTTCTTTCCTGAGAGAGAATGTTAGGAATCTAATCAAGGGCCTTCTATGTGTGAGGCATGTGCTCTAATGAGGACTTAGATCATGGCCCCCAAAGTACTTAGTCCTGACTGCTACTATGCTGCCTATGAGCAGGCTGTGGTTTTAAACTTACATGCTTTGGAGTAGACCCTCAAAAATACTTATTCATGCATCCATTGATTTATAATAGAACCAGTGCATGATTCTGTCACGTGATTCTGGGGACTGAACTCGACTTCATGCATGAGAGTCCAACACTTTATCTACCGTGACACCTCCTGGGCTGTGGCATAGACCTTTTAAAAATTTAGAAATCAAGGGGCCGGGCAGTAGCGCAGCGGGTTAAGCGCACATGGCATGAGGTGCAAAGACCACTGTAATGATCCCAGTTCGAGCCTCCAGTTCAAGCCCCTGGCTCCCCACTTGCAGGGGGGTCGCTTCAGAAGCAGTGAAATAGGTCTGTAGGTGTCTATCTTTCTCTCCCCTTCTCTGTCTTCCCCTCCTCTCTTGGTCCTATCCAGCAACGATAAATGAGGACAGCAAAAGGGAAAAAAAACAGAAATGGCCTCCAAGAGCAGTGGATTCATAATGCAGGCACTGAGCCCCAGGCATAATCCTGGAGACCAATTAAAAAAAAAAAAAAAAAATCATGGGAGTCGGGCTGTAGCGCAGCGGGTTAAGCGCAGGTGGCGCAAAGCACAAGGACCGGCATAAGGATCCCGGTTTGAACCCCGGCTCCCCACCTGCAGGGGAGTCTCTTCACAGGCGGTGAAGCAGGTCTGCAGGTGTCTATCTTTCTCTCCCCCTCTCTGTCTTCCCCTCCTCTCTCCATTTCTCTCTGTCCTATCCAACAACGACAACAACAATAATAACTACAATAATAAAACAATAAGGGCAACAAAAGGGAATAAATAAAATTAAAAAAAATCAGATGATAGTTCCTCCTAATTTTTATATCTTGGTTATCTAGTTTTACAGCCTTTGCTGCAGTGCTATCTCTGGTGTATGTTGGTGCTGCGGATTAAGCCTGGGGCCTCAGGGCCTCAGGCTCTGCATAACCATTATGCTCTCTCTCCCACCCATTCAATACCATAATATAAAATAGACTTTTAGGGGGACAGGAGGTGACGCATCTCATAGAGTGCACATGTTGCTGTGCCCAGGGACCCAGATTCAAGATCCCAGCCCCCACCTGCACGGGGAGCTTGGCAAGTGCTGAAGCAGTGTTGCTGGTCTCTCTCCTCCCCTTTCCCTCTCAATTTCTCTCTCTAGTCAATAGAAATCCATAAAATATTAGGGAAAAGGTCTTTAAAATAGGGTAACATTCAATAAAGTGGACTTTTTGGTAGTTGTTGCCCAGCTGTCACAGATGTAAGTCCTCTAAGGTAGCTTAGGCTCCTCTCTCTCTCTCTCCTCTCTCTCATGTTGGGCTCTCAGTAGTTGGTATTTCAGTTTTTAGAAGTGACTAATGAGTTTTCTTTTTACATGGTGATTAGAATGATCACAGTTGCTTTATACTAATGAATCTTTTGGTTTTGTAGCTTATGGTGCTGCTGTCTGGAGTAATAGCTTTCATGGTGAACTTATCGATTTATTGGATCATTGGCAACACTTCACCAGTCACGTATCCTTTTCCGACTAAGTTACGAATGTGTAGCCTTTCATGTTTTCCAAAAACTCAGTAACATTCATTTCCTTATTGAGTCTCTCACATTCTGTTACATGGCCAAAATGAGTGGAGTGAGTTTTGTTTTTATCTATTTAATTTTTGCCTCCAGGGTTATCGCTGGGGCTCGGTGTCTGCACTATGAATCCACTGCTCCTGGCAGCCATTTGTTCCACCTCTCTTTGTTGTCATTGTTGTTATTGATGATGTCATTGTTGTTGTTGGATAGGACAGAGAGAAATTGAGAGGGGAGGAGGAGACGGGGAGAGAAAGAAAGACACCTGCAGATCTGCTTCACCACCTGTGAAGCAATCCCCCTGCAGGTGAACCGGGGCTCAAACCAGGATCCTTGTGTGCACTTTACCCAGTGTGCCACCGCCTGGACCCTATCTTTTTTTTTTATGGTAGAGAAATTGAAAGGAAAGTAAGAGATAGAGAGGGAGAGAGAGAGAAAAATGCCTGCAGCACTGCTTTACCACTCATGAACCTATCTCTGCAGATACGGGCAGGAAGCTTGAACCTAGGTCCTATTTCACAGTAGTGTGTTTACTCAACCAGGTGTGCTGCCCACCACCCGGCCCCTTTAATGCTTTTCTGTCTCCGTCCACACTAGAGTCTGCAGAGATCTAATGACGTGAGCTGAGGAAATGAGTCACCTCCCTGTGGCATACATGTTGTGAATTTTCTGGAAGTAATTGGTAACCATTTCCCTTACCAAAATCAGTTCTTTGCACATAGTACAATTAAATATTGAGTGAATAGTGAGTGAGATGGGCTGGTGGGCTTTCAATCAATTTGGGTGGTTGGGCTTTCAATCAATTTTCAGTTGTCATTAGTAATTAACTAGAGGTGTGGTTAATCGAATAAAAAAAGAATATCAGACCACTGACACTTGAGAGTGTTTTTTGTATTTACTTGCTTGTGGGTGTGCCTCTTACTATCCAGATTAGTTCAGCTAAAGAATTAAACTCGTCAGGTGGTAGCACAATGGGTTAAGTGAACATGGAGCAAAGCACAAGGACCGGCGTAAGGATCCCGGTTTGAGCCCCCGGCTCCTCACTTGCAGGGGAGTCACTTCACAGGCGGTGAAGCAGGTCTGCAGGTGTCTGTCTTTCTCTCCCCCTCTCAATCTTCCTCTCTTCTCTCCATTTCTCTCTGTCCTATCCAACAACAATGACATCAATAATAATAACTCCGACAATAAAACAAGGGCAACAAAAAGGGAATAAATAAAAAAAAAAGAATTAAACTCATGGGGGCTGGGTGGTAGCGCAGCTGGTTAAGCTCACATGGCACTAAGTGCAAGGACCTACATAAGACTCCCAGTTCAAGCCCCCGGCTCTCCACCTGCAGAGGGTCACTTCACAAGTAGTGAACCAGGTCTGCAGGGGTCTAACTTTCCTCCTCTCCGCCTTCCCTCCTCACAATTTCTGTCTGTCCTATCCAACAACGACAGCAATAAAAACAATAATAACAACGAGGAGGTCAGGCGGTAGCGCAGAGGGTTAAGCACGCATGGTGTAAAGCTCAAGGATCCGGGTTCGGTTCCCTGGCTCCCCACCTACAAGGGGTCGCGGTGAAGCAAGTCTACATGTGTCTTACCTTTCTCTCCCCCTCTCTGTCTTCCCCTCCTCTCTCGATTTCTCTGTCCTATCCAACAACAATGACATCAGTAACAACAATAATAACCACAACAACAATAAAACAAAAGGGGGAAAAAATACCTCCAGGAGCAGTGGATTAGTGGTGCAGGCACTGAGCCCCAGCAATAACCCCAGCAATAAGGAAAAAAAAAAAAAAACACAACGGGGGAAAAAAACAGCCTCCAGAAACAGTGGATTCCTACGTTGTGCAGGCACTGAGTTCCAGTGATAACCCTGGTGGCAAAAAAATAAAATAATTTTTAAAAATAAATGAATAAGGGAGTCGAGCAGTAGCGCAGCAGGTTAAGCGCAGGTGGCGCAGAGCGCAAGGACCAGTGTAAGGAGCCTGGTTCGAGCCCCTGGCTCCCCACCTGCAGGGGAGTCACTTCACAAGTGGTGAAGCAGGTCTGTAGGTGTCTCTCTTCCTCTCCCCCTCTCTGTCTACCCCTCCTCTCCATTTCTCTCTGTCCTATCCAACAATGACAACATCAATAACTATAACAATAAAACAAAGGCAACAAAAGGTAATAAATAAATATTTAAAAAAATAAAATAAATCAATTGAACTCATATGTTGAAGATCTGAATCCAACTCAGCTGTCCCACCCTTTAAAAAAAAAAAAACCTGCTTGTCATTCTATTTCTCTTTGCATTTTACTCTGCTTCCACTCTTCAGCAAATAAAGAGTGGATTTTCCCAAGTCAGAAAGTTTTAGGGGGGCTGGGTAGTGGCACACTTGGTTAAGTGCACATAGTATGTAGCACAAGGATCTGGGTTTGAGCCTCCAGATCCCTACCTGCAAGTGGGGGACACTTCATGAAGCAGGTCTGCAGGTGTCTGTCTTTCTCCCTCTCTATCTCTCCTTCCTTTCTCAGCTACTATTGTCTGTCCTAGCCAACAAAATGGAAAAAATGGCCCCCAGGAACAGTGGCTGGCACCGAGCCCCAGCAATAACCCTAGGAGAAAAAAATAATAATACTTCAGTAATGTTAAATCTGCTGATTGGCATAAATCAAAATAAACAGCATTTTTGCTAATTATCAAAAAGTAACAATGAACATAACTGTTTAAAACTTACACTTAAGGCACTGCTTGTATACTTTTTGTATATTAGGTTCTTCAGTTCTAGCAGCTCTCTGATGTAAACTGAGTGCTGGGAATTGAACCTGGGACCTCAGCACCTCAGGCATGAAAGTTTTTTTTCACAACCATTATGCTATCTCTGTGCCTGAGATTTAAATTCTTATAATTTCTTTGAAAAGAGAAGGAAATGGATGTGCAGATAAGCTAAATAGCGTGCCTATGCTCACAGCTGAGAAGTAGGTATCCAAGGGGTAGAAAGCATAATGGGGGAGTTGGTAGCGCAGCCGTAAGCGCACGTGGTGCAAAGCACAAGGACCGGCATAAGGGTCCTGGTTCGAACCCCAGGATCTCCACCTGCAGGGTGGTTACTTCACAGGTGGTAAAGCAGGTGTGCAGGTTTCTCTCCCCCTCTCTGTCTTCCCCTCCTCTCTCCATTTCTCTCTGTCCTATCCAACAACAACGACATCAATAACAACAATAATTACAACAATAAAAACAACAAGGGCAACAAAAGGAAATAAATATATATTTAAAAAAGCATAATGGTTATGCAGACTTTCATGCCTAAGGCTCCAGTTCAACCCCTGCAACACCATAAACCAGAGCTGAAAGGTGCTCTTGTAAAAAAAAATTTTTTTAAAGTAAGGTATCCAAATTGGAGCTCATGCAGTCTAGTGTGTCAGAACTTGTGCGCTATCTGTTAAATCAGGGCATCCAGTTGCATACCCTGATAAAGAAAACTTTTTCAGGGTCAGGGAAATAGCTCACTGGGTGGGGTGTCCGCTGGAAGCTCTAATGCTGTAGTGTCTCTCCCTCTTTGTGTGTCTCAGAGTGAGAAAATGGCCCAGAGCAGTGGCATCATACATGCACTAGCCCCCAACTCCACAGAAAATAAATAACACTTACTAGACAAACATTTATTGGCTACTTACTGAACATATATCACATGCCAGGCAGTAAAAATACAGTGGTGAACCAAATAGACTAAAACCTTTGCTCTCACAGAAGACTATAAAAAAGAGAAACTCTGGGAGTCGGGCGGTAGTGCAGCGGTTAAGCGCAGGTGGGGCAAAGTGCAAGGACCAGTGTAAGGATCCTGGTTTGAGCCCCCCCGGATCCCCACCTGCAGGGGAGTCGCTTCACAGGTGGTGAAGGAGGTCTGCAGGTGTCTATCTTTCTCTCCCCCTCTGTCTTCCCCTCCTCTCTCCATTTCTCTCTGTCCTATCCAACAACGATGACATCAGTAACAACAACAATAAAAAAAAAAAAAAAGCAACAAGGGCAACAAAAGGGAATAAATAAATATTTTTTAAAAATAGTGGGAAATCCGGTGGTAGCGTAGCAGGTTACGTGTAGGTGGCACAAAGCACAAGGACTGGCATAAGGATCCCAGTTCGAGCCCCCGGCTCCCAACCTACATGGGGGTCATTTGACAAGCGGTGAAGCAGGTCTGCAGGTGTCTATCTTTCTCTCCTCCTCTCTGTCTTCCTCTCCTCTCTCCATTTCTCTCTCCTGTCCAACAATGACATCAGTAATAATAACTACAACACTAAAAAGAAGGGCAACAAAAGAATACATAAATATTTAAAAGTATTTTTAAAAAATAAAAAAGAATTCAAAATCAAGTAAATATATGTATATGAAAAAAGAAAAGTGTAAAGATACATGTACACTGTTACATACTGTTAGGTGCCTGGGGCTGAGTAGTGTCATACCCAGTTGAGTGCACACATTACCATGCATCAGGCTCAACCTGACGCTGTTGACTGGCTACGGAAGAAGGGCAAACGCTAGAAGAAGAAGATTACCATGCACAAGGACCCAGGTTCAAGCCCCTGCTTCCCACTTGCAGGGGGGAAGTTTGATGAGTGATGAAGGAAGTCTGCAAGTATCTATCTCCTCCTCCCCTCTCAGTGTCTCTGGTTTATCAAATAAAGAAAACAAAGGTGGGGGGAATGGCCACTAGGAGCCTTGGATTCATCATGCAGGCACAGAGCTGAGTATTAACCCGGTGGCAACAATAAAAAATATACACATATATGTATATGCACCGAGTATCGACAATAGAGATGAGCAGAGGATGTGAAATGTTGGGGGCATGTTAAATTTCAGGCAGGGAATCATACAGGCCTCAGCAGGCAGGTAACTTTTCATTTGACAGGGATTCAGTTGCTCCATGCTGATGGGGCTGAAAGCATTCTAGGCAAGAGGGAATGGCAGGTGGGAAGCCTGTGTGGTGCCGCATCGAGTGGGAAAGGGTGGCACTCTTGAGAGTAAAGGGTTCAAGTTTTTTTCCCCCCTTTTTGTTGCCCTTGTTTTTTATTGTTGTTGTTATTGATGTTGTTAGATATGACAGAGAGAAATGGAGAGAGGAGGGGAAGACAGAGGGGGAGAGAAAGATAGACACCTGCAGACCTGCTTCACTGCCTGTGAAGCGACTCCCCTACAGGTGGGGAGCTGAGGTTTGAACCCAGATCCTTACGCTGCACTTCGTGCCACGTGCACTTAACCCGCTGTGCTACTGCCTGACTCCCAAGGGTTCAAGTTTTTGGGTTTTTTTTTTTTTTTTTTGCCTCCAGGGTTATTGCTGGGGCTCAGTGCCTGCACCACGAATCCACTGCTCCTGGAGGCCATCTTTTCCCCCTTTTATTGCCTTTGTTGTTGTAGCCTTGTTGTGGTTATTATTGTTATTGTTGATGCCATTTGTTGTTTATAGGACAGAGAAATGGAGCGAGATGGGGAAGACAGAGAGGGGGAGAGAAAGATAGACACCTGCAAACCTGTTTCACCGCCTGTGAAACAACTCCCCTGCAGGTGGGGAGCCAGTGGCTCAAACCAGGATCCTTACGCTGGTCTTTGCGCTTTGTGCCACGTGTGCTTAACCCGCTGCACTATCGACCAACCCCCAGGTTGAAGTTTTAAATGAGTACTGTTACTCTGAGTGAGATGGGAAGTTTTCCAAATGTTGAACAGAAAAATGTGTGTGTTTTAAGTAGAGACAGGCAGAGAGAAAGACCACATCACCAGATTCCTTCTATGTGGTGGAACTGGACTCGAACCTGGGTCACACACATGGCAAAAATAGCACTCCTAGTCAGCTATTTTGCTGACCCTTTACTTGTGTTCTGATAGGGTCACTCTGGGTCCCTGCATTGACAGTAGACTAAAATGCAGGTTCTCAACCTCAGTGCTGTTGACCTTGGAGGCACCGGCCTGCTCTGTATGTGACAGGGTATTAGCCAGCCTTCACCCACTAGGTGTCAGCAGATTTCTCTCCATTTGTGGCCGTCAAATAATGTGTCCTGTACCTTGTGCAGGTGACTAAATCACTTATTAATTAATTAATTAATTAATTTTGCCCCCAGGGTTATTGCCAGGGCTCGGTGCCTGCACAATGAGTCCTCTGCTCCTGGAGACCATTTTTCCCCCTTTTGTTGCCCTTGTTGTTCCATCATTGTTGTGGTTATTATTATTGTTGTTGCAACTGTCATTGGATAGGACAGAGAGAAATAGAGAGAGGGGGGAGAGAAAGACACCTGCAGACCTGCTTCACCGCCTGTGAAGTTACTCCCCTAAGGTGGAGAGCTGGGGTTTGAACCAGGATCCTTACGCTGGTCCTTACGCTTTGTGCCACTTGTACTGAACCCACAGCGCTACCACCCGACTTCCCAAAATCACTTTTCTTAACGAAGAACCACTGGACTAAAAGAGGCAAGGGAAAAGATAAACCACTAGGAGGCCCCAACAACCTAATTTAGAAATAACAATGGCTTGCTACAGGAAGGCTGAATATATTGGGTTGTTGAAAAGTCAGGACACATTTTTGCATTAAAATAAATAAATTAAGGGTGAGGGTAGCTAGCATAATGGTTATGCAAACAGATTCTCATGCCTGAGGCTCCAAAGTCCCAGATTCAGCCCTCTATAACACCATAAGCACTGATCAGTGCTCTGGTTAAAAAAATAAATAAGTAAACAACAAACACATCATGACTCTTCCAAAAGCCTAGTATTTTCAAGTACAGCCAGTAGGTTTTGATGACACACTGAAGATGAGGAATAAGAGGAAACACTCCACAGTAGTGAAGAAAGCTTTACTTTGGTGCAGTGAAGCCCCAGTGACTGCAAAGGAAAATCTGAAAAACAAACTATTAATTTTTGTGGGGGGAAGAAACACTTAAATTGGTAAGAGAATGACTTCTAAAGGAAATGTGTATATGTGTGTTTAGTTTGCTATTTATTTATTTATTTGTTTATTTTCCTCCAAGGTTATTGCTGGGGATCCGTGCCTGCACTATGAATCCACTGCTCCTGGAGGCTATTTTTTCCCTTTTGTTGCCCTTGTTGTTTATCATTGTTGTTATTGTTCTTGTTGCTGTCGTTGTTGGATAGGACAGAGAGAAATCAAGAGAGGAGGGGAAGACAGATACCTGAAGACCTGGCGTTGGGCGCCATTTGTTGTTAAAATTCGGAGCCTCCATCTGGCCGGGCTAGCTTCATGGGTGGGTAACAGAGACGACCAGAGACATACGGCTGGGCAGGGAAGCTGTATTTCTTTATTCAGGAACAACGATTCATAAACTAAGACAAACTAATCACCAAACAGAACTCTGCTGCCTCTTTCCCCGCGCCGCCAAGCGGCGGCGCCAAGAACGCTCTCACTCTCGAACTCTGGAACCCTCTCGGGGTTCCTCGGGGTGGGGCCAAGCGGGCCCGCAAAACTAACAGGACTGATCCAATTTTTCTTGGCGGGGGAGAGCTAGAACAACCCAATGTAAAGCATACAACAATTTTTTAAAAATTTAAAAAATGTGATGCTTAGAAAAATGCTGCTGTAGGGAGTCCGGCTGTAGCGCAGCGGGTTAAGCGCAGGTGGCGCAAAGCACAAGGACCAGCGTAAGGATCCCGGTTCGAACCCTGGCTCCCCACCTGCAGGGGAGTCGCTTCACAGGCGGTGAAGCAGGTCTGCAGGTGTCTATCTTTCTCTCCTCCTCTCTGTCTTCCCCTCCTCTCTCCATTTCTCTCTGTCCTATCCAACAATAACAACAACAATAACTACGGCAATAAAAAAAAAAAAAAAAGAAAAATGCTGCTGTGGGCCTGGGTAGTGGCATATCTTGTTTAGTGCACAGGTTACAGTGCACAAGGGCCCATGTTCAAGCCCCCAGTCCCCACCTGCAGAGGGAAGCTTCACAAGTGGTGAAGCAGGTCTGCAAGTGTCTGTGTCTCTCTTCCTATTTGTCTCTCCCTTCCCTCTCAATACCTGGCTGTCTCTATCAAATAAATAAAAATTTAAAAAACTAAAGGGAGTCGGGCGGTAGCGCAGTTGGTTAAGCGTACGTGCTGCAAAGCGCAAGGACCAGCATAAGGACCGGTTAGAGCCCCCAGCTCCCCACCTGCAGGGGAGTCACTTCACAGGCGGTGAAGCAGGTCTACAAGTGTCTCTCTTTCTCTCCCCCTCTGTCTTCCCTTCCTCTCTAACTTCTCTCTGTCCTATGCAACAACAATGACATCAATATCAACAACAATAAAAACAAGGTCAAAAAAAGGGAATAAATAAATATTTTTCAAATGATTTTTAAAAAGAAGAAAAAGAAAACTTTAAAAAAGTATCAGTGGTCTGGGAGGTGGCAAAGAGATAAGGCACTGTACTCTGAACCATGAGGTCCTGGGCTCAGTTCCTGGCAGCACACATACCAGAGTGATGTCTGGTTCTCTCTCTCTCCTATGTTTCTCATGAATAAATAAATAAATAAATGAAAAAAGTAAAAGAGAAATGCTGCTGTGTGTGCACCTGGCACCATGCCTAGTGCACAGCTGGTGTTCAGTGTCACTCCACTTTGTCTTTCCTTCCCACAGTCAACAATCTGACTTACCTGGAGTCAGCTGTTCAGTGTCTTATGCATCTCAGCCTCATTTGAAAATCTTCTTAGAACATGCATCAAAGCAGGTCTGCAGGTGTGTGTCTTTATCTCTCTATCTCCCCTCCCCTCTCAATTTCTCTCTGTCCCATCCAAAAAAAAATGGCTGCCAGGAGCAGTGGATCCATATTGCCGACACTGAGACCCAACAATAAATGACCCTGGAAGAAAAAGAAAGAAAGAAATATTTCTTAGAAATAGCACTACAGGGTTTGGAGATAGCATAGCTGTTATGCAAAAAAACAGCAAAGGACCCAGGTTCAATCACCAGTACCACCATAAGCCAGAACTAAGTGATGCTGCGGATAAAAGACAAGAAAAGGCATTATAAACATCATCACAGGGTCCGGGTAGTGGTGCACCTGGTTGAGTGCACATGTTGCCGTGTGCAAAGACCCAACTTCAAGCCCCCTATCCCCACCTGCAGGGAGAAAGCTTTGCAAGTGGTAAAGCAGTGTTGCAGGTGTCTGTCTGTCTGTCTCTCTCCCTCTCTGTCTCCCCTCTCAATTTCTGGCTGGCTCTAGCCAACAAATAAATAAACGATAATAAAAGATAAAAACAAACATCACACATTGCTGTCCCTTGTTCTGTATTTCTTTCTCAACCTTATACTGTAGCCTCTTTTCCTCTTTGTTAGAGTGCTCAACGGGTGCCATTGAGCACACATGTTACAACCCTGAGCCGGAGTTCAAGGTCCAGATTTTCTCTTGTAGAGGGAGAAGCGTCACGAGTGGTGAAGCAGTGCATCACGTGTCCTCCCTCCCCCCCTCAGTTTCTCGCTGTCTTTATCAAATAAAGTGCTGAAGGAAAGAAGGAAGGAAGACAGGTTAATAAGTGCGGAAGGAAGGAAGGTTAATCCAGTATCTAGTAGTACCCATTCTTAGTGAGGAACTGATGTTTTGTTTTTTAAGGTTCTTTCTTGGCACAGGAGGGGTGGTGTGGGGTGGTGTGTGTATGTTTGTTTAACATCTAACTTGTCACTCCTTTTTATGTGTGTGTGTTTAATAGAACATCTAACTTGTCACTCCTTTTTATCCTTATCCAAAAACCTCAGCTATAACATGTTTGGACACTTCAAGTTCTGCATTACCTTATTCGGAGGATATGTTTTATTTAAGGACCCGCTGTCAGTTAATCAGGGTCTTGGCATGTTGTGTACATTATTTGGCATCTTTGCCTACACCCATTTTAAACTCAGTGAACAGGAAGGAAGTAAGTGTAAATTGGCACAACGTCCGTGATTGGGTTTTAGTGAAGAAAAAAGATGTGTTGCCTCCAGAAGATAAAAAAGTACCAAGTTTACAAAATATTTTCAAAGAAGAAAAAGCAAGTTAGACCCCACCAATGTGTCCTGGAGCTCTGCTTCCCCAGAGACCCACCCTACTAGGGAAAGAGGCCGATTGGGAGTATGGACCGACCAGTCAATGCCCATGTTCAGCGGGGAAGCAATTACAGAAGCCAGACCTTCTACCTTCTGCAACCCACAATGACCCTGGGTCCATGCTCCCAGAGGGATAGAGAATGGGAAAACTATCAGAGGAGGGGGTGGGATATGGAGATTGAGTGGTGGGAATTGTGTGGAATTGTACCCCTCCTACCCTATGGTTTTGTTAATCCTTTCTTAAATAAAAAAATATAAATAAATAAATAAATAAAATAAAAAGCAAGTTAGAATGCAGATGGTTTTCAAGAAGTAACAAAGGAAATTTTAACTCATCAAAATGACTCAGTACCTTTTTTTTTCTTTCCAGAAACGGAATTATCTTAATCAGTGGAAATGCTTCCTTTCAAAATGAAGCATATAAGATTGTTTGATTATACCAGATCAAGTTTGTGAAATTAAAATTGCGGGACAAAGATAAAGGAACCCATACACACTACAAATGCATTGCGCTTTTTAAATGTTCATACTCTTCTAAAGAAGGACACCGAGCACTCCTCAACTCAAATCCAAGGAGGTCCCTCAGTAGGAGCTCTGTTACCATTCTGGCCATAGCGTTCAAGTCAAAATTTGAACCTAGCATTTCCATTCCACTAGAATTCTTTAGTAGACATTCCTGCTTATTACATTTATAAGAATGAAAAATATCAAGAGAAGACAAAGGGTAGGGAAGATGACCCCAAGACCAAGTCCAACTCTAAATATTTTTTTCTAGTAGAAAATTAATGTTCGAAGTTGTACATGATCACAAAAACAAAACTGCAGTTTATAAAGCTTGTTCTTAAGTTTTTCCTGAACTGTAGAGACTAAATGTGGATAGCTCTGTGTTTAAATGCCCAAAGAAAGAACTGCAGGAGGAATGAATACTCTTCTGATCTTATCTTGGTGCTGCCACCACATTCTCACTCCCTCCTTACCTCCCTCCCACAGGTGAGGCTCTTTGCTTCTGAGGACTTCAAGTTAACAATGTCCAGCCTTGGCCTTTTGTGGAGTCTAAAAAGAACTAGACAGCAAATGCTATGAAACACTAAGCAGAAACTTGGGGAAAGTACAAGAAAAGATGCTAGAAGAACTAGAAAGATTAATGCATGGGTTTTTTAAGGGATAATTTATTTGAACGAGGATACTGAGAAATACATGATTTCCACTTACAGAGGTACACACATAGAAATGCAGAATGTGGCGGAGGGTAGATAGCATAATAGTTATGCAAAGTGACTCACGCCTGAGGCTCCAAAGTCCCAGGTTCAATCCCCCGCACCACCATAAGCCAGAGCTGAGCAGTGCTCTGGTTAAAAAAAAGAAAATGCAGAATGTATTCCTGCCTTCCAAGTTCTTGACATCTGAGCAGAAAAAGCACTTATGCTTACAGTAAATTGACTGATAACAAGTAATCTCTTGACATAAATTACTTTTTCCATATATTATTTGTAAATGTTTAAATGAGTGGTCCAGGAGGTGGCACAGTAGATAAAGCATTGGACTCTCAAGCATGAGGTCCGGAGTTCGATCCCTGGCGGCACATGTACCAGCGTGATGTCTGGTTCTTTCTCGTCCTACCTTTCTAATAAATATAATGAAATAAATGCTTTAGGGAGTTGGGCGGTAGTGCAGCGGGTTAAGCGCAGGTGGCACAAAGCGCAAGGACCTGCGTAAGGATCCCGGTTCAAGCCCCCCACCTGCAGGGGAGTCACTTCACAGGTGGTGAAGCAGGTCTGCAAGTGTCTCTCTTTCTCCCCGTCTTCCCCTCCTCTGTCCATTTCTCTTTGTCCTACCCAACAACAATGACATCAATAACAATAATAATTAAAACAACATAACAAAACAAGGGCAACAAAAGGGAATAAATAAAAAAAGAAAGAAAATTTAAAAATAAATGTTTAAGGAGTCAGGCGGTAGCGCAGCGGGTTAAGTGCACGTGGCTCAAAGCGCAAGGACCTGCGTAATGATCCTGGTTCGAGCTCCCCACCTGCAGGGGAGTTGCTTCACGAGTGGTGAAGCAGGTCTGCAGGTGTCTGTCTTTCTCTTCCCCCCTCTGTCTTCCCTTCCTCTCTCAATTTCTGTCCTATCAACAATAACTACAATAATAAAACATGGCAACAAAAGGGAATGAATAAATAAAATCTACTTTCTTAAAATATAGTAAAATAAAAAATAAATGTTTTAATGAGAAACTCTTAAAAGGACAAACAGCATGGGTGTAAAGCACATCTTTCATAATTTTTTCCTAGCCTATTTGAGATGAAAAGCCTCACTGAAAACCTGGCAGAATTTCAGTTTTATCAGTCTGCTATGTGATTAAGTATATGTGACTTTCTGGTTTTGCTTTAAATATTTTTTGTCTTCATTTCCAAAGATATATCTCATTGTGCTAAGGAGTTCCACACCATTTGTTTTTACAATAAGCCTGGAGCATTCGTTACCTCTGTCTGAGAAGTGTTCTCTATGTCTAACATTCAGTTGTTTCCCAGAGGCCGGGGAAAAAGTATTTCAGCATATTGAAGATGACTTGACCTCACTGCACTAATAGCGGTGTTGATGTATGCCATGAACAATTGTAAATACAATTTGAAGGGGATTATTAAAAGTGTGTGTGTGTGGGGGGGTTTACATTAAATGATGTCAATAAGAATTCAGTAAGAAGTTAGGAGCAAGATGATATGTGTATATGTGAACAGACAATAAATTCTGTACTACTGGAACCAGAGTCTGATAAGCAATTTTTTTGTCCTAGGGACAATTATCCTATTGAAAAGAAAAATTCCTGGAAACAAAAAGCACTGGGTGCCGTGAGCCGGCCGGTGAAAGTAATTAAGAGTCCCTGAAGGAAAGGGGGAGTTGGCGAGATAAGTCAAGTGAGAGACACATCAGCT
Organism: Erinaceus europaeus; assembly: GCF_950295315.1. Taxonomy (NCBI): domain Eukaryota; kingdom Metazoa; phylum Chordata; class Mammalia; order Eulipotyphla; family Erinaceidae; genus Erinaceus; species Erinaceus europaeus. The sequence goes on along the minus strand of NC_080168.1, from coordinate 95,554,373 downwards.
GTTTCAGGTACAGGAGAGAGGCGTCTCAGTCCTCTGTCTGCAGAGGTTTATTATTTAAACACTTTTTGCCTGGATATAGTTGACATTATGTAAGATTATTTTCATTAAAATCAAGGATACAGATGACATCATATATAATTGTTTCATTAACATCAGGAATAACCTTAAACAACATTATTATAAGTATGTTTTCCTTAGAAAGTTCCGTAGGTCAGGGGCATCCTGATATCCCCTTGAAAGTTTCTTGGGTCTGGGGTAGCCTAAATCTACCCTTGAAAGTTTCTTGGGTCTGGGGCAGCCTAAATCTACCCTTGAAAGTTTCCTGGGTCTGGAGTAGTCTAAATTTCCCCTTGAAAGTTCCCTTGAAATGACCATCTGTGTTTTGACCATCTCCCTGTTCTGATCTTCTGTATGAATAACCATTTTTCTCTGGAGCTAAATCTAATAGCTTTTCTTCTTAACCCATTCTTGGATGGGTCTAACTAGATCATAGTAGACTGTCCACCTAAAGAAATCTTCTGCTGTAAAATAAGCACACACCATGGGGGCTCTCTTCTGGTTAACCTTTGCATAATATGAGAGTTCACTAACTTTTAGCTAATGAAAGTTTGCTTACTTCTACCCATATATCCTAACATTAACTATTTAACTACACAACCTAATTTCATCACAAATGCCTTTAAGTGGAAGCAGGGGGTTTGTGGGTGAGGGTAAGCAATAGGGCCTCTACATATTTAGATGGAAATCACAGTCTGCCACTCATGCTACAAGCCACCCATAGTTCTGTTTTTTTGTCCGACTCCCACCAAATAGAGAAGCTGTAATGGTGACAAAATGACACCTTTTCTGAAAGCCCCCCAATGGGTACAGCAGCTTCAGCTCTTAGGCCATTTTTAGTCTTGTCACACTAACTGCCATAATTGTTGTCACAATGTACTTCCCCCAGGGATCTCCTTTTATTGTCCCCAAGTATATTTGTGCATATCCAATATAGCCAATAGGTCCTTAAATTACCACTGTAAGGAGAAATGGCTTCAGTTTAGTTCAGGACTTCCCACTTTGTGGTTAGCACCAGCCTGCTGGGGCTGTGCCATACAACAGGCCTGACTTTGCTCCTGCCACCTGGGACCAATCACAAAGGCAACACAGACACACAATGGTGCGGAAGATCACATATGTGATTTTACATATGTGAGTGCACTCATTTATCATTATTTTTTAAAGTTATTTATTTATTTTAATTGTTGAGAGAGATGCAGAGAGAGAAAGACAGAGAAACACTAGAGCACTGCACAGCTCTGGCTTACAGTGGTGCGGGGGATTGAACCTGGGACTTTGGAGCCTCAGGCATGAGAGTCTCTTTGCATAACCATTATGCTATCTACCCTCGCCCATTATTTATTTTTTTTAACCGGAGCATTACTCAGCTCTGGTTTACAGGGATGCCAGAGACTGAACCTGATATTTTGAACCCTCCAGCATGGAAGTCTGCTGCATAAAAAACTGCTATTTTGGGAATCAGGCGGCAGCGCAGCGCTTAACCCGCAGGTGGTACAAAGTGCAAGGACCAGCATGAGCCCCTGGCTCCCCACCTGCAGGGGAGTTGCTTCACAGGCAGTGAAGCAGGTCTGCAGGTGTCTCTCTTTCCCCATCTCTGTCTTCCCCTCCTCTCTCCACTTCTCTCTGTCCTATCCAACAATGACGACATCAATAACTACAACAACAATAAAAAAAAGAGCAACAAAAAAGAAATAAATATAAATATTAAAATCTCTAAAAAAAAAAAAAATTCGGGAGTCAGGCGGTAACTCAGCGGGTTAAGTGCAGGTGCGCAAAGCGCAAGGACTGGCGTAAGGATCCCAATTCGAGCCCCCGGCTCCCAACATGCAGGGGAGTCGCTTCACAGGTGGTGAAGCAGGTCTGCAGGTGTCTATCTTTCTCTCCTCCTCTCTGTCTTCCCCTGCTCTCTCTATTTCTCTCTGTCCTATCCAACGACAACAATAATAACTACAACAATAAAACAACAAGGGCAACAAAAGGGGATAAATAAATAAATATAAAAAAAACTTTTAAAAAATTTCCCAGCTCATTTTTTATGCTTATATCAAATGACAATTTCAGTGCTTATTAAAAGTAGAGAGAATATAGTTTTTCCACATTTATGTTTCCTAGAGCAGTGATGGAAGGGCAGTCTGTACTGGTGCAGTGGCATTGCTGGACTCAGATCCCAGATGTGCAGAACCTAATGAGACCTTCTCCCTTTAGGAGAAACCGGCCTACATGAAATTAGGCAAGTTTTCTTTCGTTTTGCTTTTTGTTTAAGTAGTTTTAAACCTAGCTGTTCTGTTTTATTTTATCTGTTTATTTTTGGTTAATTATTTCTTAAAATTTTATTTAGCATTCCTCAGGGGAAGCTTCTTCACAAGTGATGGAACACTGCTGTGGTGTCTCTGCTTCTCCCCTTCTCCCCTCTCTGGAGCAGGGCTGGGGAACCTCTTTTCTGCCAAGGATCATTTGGACATTTATAACATCATTCAAGGGCCATACAGAATTACCAACTTAGTGGTCTAGGAAATGGCAGTGGATAAAACATTGGACTCTCCAGCATGAGGTCCCGAGTTCAATCCTCAGTAGCACATGTACCAGAGTGAGTTCTAGTTCTTTCTGTCTCTCCTATCTTTCTCATTAATAAATAAAAATTTTTAAAAAGTTATCAAGGGCCGGGAGTCATGCGGTAGTGCAGTGGGTTAAGCGCATGCAGTGGGTTAAGCGCACGCAGTGCAAAGCACAAGGACCAGCATAAGTATGATCCCAGTTCGAGCCCCCGGCTTCCCACGAGCAGAGGAGTTGCTTCACAGGTGGTGAAGCAGGTCTGCAGGTGTCTATCTTTCTCTCCCCTTCTTTATCTTCCCCTCTTCTCTCGATTTCTCTCTGTCCTATCCAACGACAGCAACAACAATAACAATAGCCACAACAATGATAAAACAAGGGCAACAAAAGGGGGGAAAAATGATCTCCAGAAGCAGTGGATTCATGGTGCAGGCACTGAGCCCCGGCAATAACCCAGGAGGAAAAAAAAAAAGTTATCAAGGGCCAGACAGTGGCACCTGATTAAGTACACACATTACAGTATGAAAGGAAATGGGTTCAAGCCTCTGGTAGTGAAGCAGGTTTGCAGATGCCTCTCTCTCTTCCTCTCTAACTCCCCTCTCAATTTCTTTCTATCCACTAATAAGTAAAACAAGTATCAACTTTATTTATTATTTTTTTAATTTAATTTTATTCCCTTTTGTTGCCCTTGTTGTTTTATTGTTGTAGTTATTATTGATGTCGTTGTTGTTGGATAGGACAGAGAGAAATGGAGAGAGGAGGGGAAGACAGAGAGGGGGAGAGAAAGACAAACACCTGCAGACCTGCTTCACCGCCTGTGAAGGGACCTGGGGAGCCGGGGGCTGGAACCGGGATCCTGACGCCGGTCCTTGAGCTTAGCGCCACCTGCGCTTAACCCGCTGTGCTACAGCCCGACTTTCAAGTATCAACTTTAAAAATTAGCACTTAATGTTGATATTTTAAAAAGCTCTTAGAGGGGAGCCCAGCGGTGGCGCAGCGGGTTAAGTGTACGAAGCATAAGTGCCTGTGATAGGAACCTGGTTCGAGCCCCGCCTCCCCACCTGCAGTGGGTTCATTTCACAGGCGGTGAAGCAGGTCTGCAGGTGTCTATCTTTCTCTCCCCCTGTCTTCTCCTCCTCTCAGTCCTATCCAACAACAATAATAACAATAATAAATAGGGGCTGAAATAAAATTTTATAAAAAATGCTCTTAGAGGAGGCTGAGTGGTGGCTTACTCAGCTAAGCACATAGTACTAAGCACAAGGACCCACATAAGGATCCAGGTTTGAGATCCCACTCCTCACCTCAGGAGGAATGCTTCACAGTGGTGAAGTGGGTCTGCAGGCGCCTATCTTTCTCCCTCTATCTCCTGCCTCCTCTCAATTTTTCTCTGTCCTATCCAATTTAAAAAAAAAAAAAAAGGCTTCCAGCAGTAATGGATTCATAATACCCCAGTGATAACCCTGGAGGCAAAAAAAAAAAAAAAAAACTCCTATGTTTATTGAATTTCAGGTCCTGCCTGCAGATGCCTTGCCAGGTCTAGACCAAATGATTTTACAGGTTGTACTAGCTGGACATTTCCCACCTCTGCTCTAGAGGAAGGGGGGGGGTGGAGGAAGAATGCCAATGGAAGCAATAGAGTTCTATAGGTATTCGGCCCCAGTTATATATAACACTGGTAGCAAAAGTAAAACACATCTGTTTATTCACTTATTTATTTATTTAACCAGAGCACTGCTCAGTTCTGGTTTATGATGGTGTGGGGACTGAACCTGGGACTTTGGAGCCTCAGGCATGAGAGTCTCTTTGCATAACCATTATACTATCTATCCCTGCCCCATTTACTTATTTATAATGTGAGAGAATATCAGAGACAGAGACAAAACGAACTAGAGCATCACTCTGGCACATGTCATGCCGTGGATCAATTCAAGACCACATGCTGTAGAGCCCATTGTTTCCCCATCATGTGTCCTCCCATGCTGCAAACCTTACTGCTTGTAAAGGCACATATATATATATATATATATACCCAGAATGCTACCCGACTAGGGAAAGATAGAAACAGATTGGGGGGGGGGGAGTCAGGCTGTAGCTCAGCACGTTAAGCGCACGTGGCGCAAAGCGTAGGACCCAGGGATCCCCACCTGAAGAGGGGTCACTTCACAGTCAGTGAAGCAGGTCTGCAAGTGTCTATCTTTCTCTCCCCCTCTCTGTATTCCCCTCCACTCTTCATTTCTCTCTGTCCTATCCAACAACAATGACATCAATAACTACAACAATAAAAAAATACAAGGGCAACAAAAGGGAATAAATTTTTTTTCTTTTTTTAATTTCTTTATTGGGGGATTAATGTTTTACAGTCAAAAGTAAATACAATAGTTTGTACATGCATAACATTTTTCAGTTTTCCACACAACAATAAAAACCCCACTAGGTCCTCTGACATCCTGTTCAAAATCATCATTCTTAACAGCTGAGTAATATTCCATTGTGTATTTATACCACAACTTACACAGCCACTCATTTGTTATTAAACAACTAGATTGCTTCCAAGTTTTTAGCTATTACACATTGTGTTGCTGTGAACATATGTATATATATAACTTTTGACAGATGTATTTGTTTCCTTAAGATTATATCCCCAGAAGAATTGCGGGATGATAGGGTAGGTTCATTTCTGGTCTTATGAGAGTTCTCCTGACTGTTTTCCATAGGGGTGGGACCAATGTACATTCCCACCAACAATACAGAAGGGTTCCTTTGTCTCTCAACCTCCCCAGCATTTGTTACTATCACAGGAGTGAAGTGATAACTGATTGTTGTCTTAATTTGGGAATAAATATTTTTTAAAAATTAAAAAAAAAAAAAGGGCTACAAGCAGCAGTGCATTTGTTGTGCGGGCACTGAGCCCTAGGGTAACCCTGGTGGCAAACAAAACAAAATACTCATTGAATTCCAGTACATAATGGTAGAGGAAGTTAGTTCTGAAAGTCAAAAAGGAAGTGAGGGAAATGATACAATGAGAGAGAGAGAGAATAGAAGACAATTATATGTGACCATATTGCTTTGAGGTCCAGGCATATATGTGGACATAAAATTAACTTGTATTTATTAAAAGATTTATTGTTGCCCTTAGGCAATTTCAGTAGAAGGCAGACTAGGTGGCCCAAGTTTTCTGTGTGAGAGGTAAGGGTATGGAATCCAAGAGTACAGACAGTTCTGTTGCTATTGCAACATTCAGTGTTACAATACTGCATGCTGTTTGGGGACATTTTGTATTTGTGAGTCTAAAATTTTCCTTGTGACAGTAGCTAACTCCAGAGCTGAAATGTAAAGCAACAACTCGGTGTGCCCCTGAAAGAAGTGTTCCTGATTTTGTCATAGAGGTGCCTTTGTTCTGAAAAAAAGATTTGTATTTTTGATTGCTAATTATATAAGTTGCTATTAGTAAAATCTACAGTTACTCTTGCTAACTACCAGCATGCTTTTTTTTGTTTGTTTTAGAGAGAGGGCTGGGGATACAGCATAATGATTCTGAAAAAGACTTTCATGCCTGAGGTTCCAAAGCCCCATGTTCAGTCCCTGGTGCCACCATAAGCCAGAGCTGAACAGTGCTCTGGTTTCTCTCTCACACTCGCTCTGTGTCTTTTTTTTTTTTTTGTCTCCAGGGTTATCATTGGGGCTCAGTGACTGGACTATGAATTCACTGCTACTATGGCCATTTTTTCCACTTTTTAATTTTTTGAATGGGGCAGAAAAATTGAGAGGGGAAGAGATAGGGAGAAAGATAAAGACACTTGGCCCCTCCAGGTGAGGAACCAGGGGCTCGAACTGGGATTCTTGTACAGGTCCTTGCACTTCATACTATGTGCACTTAACCTGGTGCGCCAACACCTACCCCCTTGTATTTTTCTCTATTATCTCTGAATAATTTTAAAATTCCTGGAGCCGGGTGGTGGTGTACCTGGTTGAGCACACACATTTCCACATAACGATTCAACCCCCACTAGGATTTATCTGTATTTCTTCATTAATTCTATTTTTAGGAAGTATATGCAGAGCATTGAGTGTGATTTATGTTCTTGTTTGTTATGTCAGAAGGCGTAATTTCATCTGGTTTATTATTTTTTAAATTTTTAAAATATTTATTCCCTTTTGTTGCCCTTTATTTTATTGTTGTAGTTATTACTGTTGTTGTTTTGATATCGTCATTGTTGGATAGGACAGAGAGAAATGGAGAGAGGAGGGGAAGACAGAGAGGGGAGAGAAAGATAAGACACCTGCAGACCTGCTTCACTACCTGTGAAGCGAGGCCCCTGCAAATGGGGAGCCGGGGGCTCAAACCGGGATCCTTACGCCGGTCCTTGCACTTTGCTTTACATGCGATTAACCCGCTGCGCAACCGCCCAACTCTCTGGTTTATTTATTTTTAATGTTTTATTTATTTATTAGTGAGAGAGGTAGGAGAAGAGAGAGAAAAGAACCAGACATCACTCTGGTACATGTGCTGCCGGGCATGGAACTCAGGACCTCATACTTGAGAGTCTAACTCTTTATCCACTGCACCACCTCCCGGACCACTGGTTTATTTATATTTAAGTTTACTTATTTATTTAATATAAATAGAGAAATTGAAAGGGAGGGAGAGATGGAGGAGAGAGTGAGACTTGCTGCTCTGTTTGACTACTTATGAAGCTTGCTTGAGCCAGGTCCTTGCACGTTGTAATATGTGTGCTTTACCAGGTGCCCCACTGCCTATCCTCTCATCTCATTTATTGAGTGCTTTACACTTAATGTGAAATCATGGGAAGGTAAATAATTGCCAGTTCAACAAATTATTTATGGCTATTTGGGATTTTTTTTTTTGCTATGTTCTATTTCATTTGGAAAACAGTGCCATCAGTTTACAGTCATTCACATTTTTTGTTTGATCTGAAAATAGCTCATAAGTACTAGATAGACCACAAGGACAAACCTGTGTGTTTATTTCATCAGAGAAATATGCATTTCTTTTTTTTTTCAAGGATTTTATTCCACATCAGTTTCGTGTTCACATGAATTTCCTTCTTTCTTTAATTTATTTATTATTGGATAGAGACAGAATTTGAGAGGGGAGGGGGAATAAAGAGGGAAACAGACAGATAGACACCTGCAGCCCTGCTTCTCTACTCATGAAGCTTTCCCCCTGCAAGTGGAGAACAGGAATTTGAACCTGGATCCTTGTACACTGTAGCATATGCACTTAACCAGGTGTGCCACTGCCTGGCCCTTCTTTTTTTTTTTTTTTTTTTTAAATAATCACATCCACCTAGATGCTCAGAACATGAAGTAGAGTCTTTGTTGTTTTAAAGATTTTATTTATTAATGAGAAAGACAGGAGGATAGAAAAAAATAACTAGACATCATTCAGGTACATGTGCTGCTGGGGACTGAACCGAGCAGTGCTTGGGATCAGTAGGTGGCTGAGTGCACACGTTACAATGCACACGGAGTCAGGTTCAAGCCCCCAGCCCCCACCTGCAAGAGGAAAGCTTTGTGAGTTGTGAAACAGGGCTTCAGAGGTATCTCTCTGTCTCTCTTCCTCTCTATAACTCTTTCCTTCAATTTCTGACAAGTCTCTATCCAATAAATTAATAAAGATAATAAATAACCATTTTAAGACTCCAATGCTTTATTCATTGTGTCACCTCCCAGACCACCACATGCATATCTAAATTTGGGATTTTGCTACCCAAAAAGAGATTTCTCTGGGGGGGTCGGGGGGTGGTGCTGTGGGTTAAGCGCATGTGGTTAAGCGCAAGGACTGGTGTAAGGATCCCGGTTCAAGCCCCCAGCTCCCCACCTGCAGGGGAGTCACTTCACAGGTGGTGAAGCAGGTCTGCAGGTGTCTGTCTTTCTCTCCCCCTCTCTGTCTTCCCCTCCTCTCTCCATTTCTCTCTGTCCTATCCAACAACGAACAACATCAACAGTGGCAATAATAATAACCACAACGAGGCTACAACAACAAGGGCAACAAAAGGGGGAAAAAATGGCCTCCAGGAGCGGTGGATTCATGGTGCAGGCACCAAGCCCAGCAAGAACCCTGGAGGAAAAAAAAAAAAAAAGAGGTTTCTCTGGTTTACTAATATATATTAACAGCACTAGGACCCCTTGCATGGGCTATTTCAGTGCTCCAGAGGCCAATCCTTTCATTCTGTTTATTTTCTCAGAATAGTGACAGAGACAGCACTGCCCTACCATTTTTGGAGCTTCCCCTGGCTTAAATGATGTTCCCATTATGATGCCAGGGTTTGAACCCCAGGCTTCTTGCTTGGTAAGGTTTGCCCTCCTGGTTCATCTACCTCCTGGCTCCTATTTTTAAAATCAAATGATCCATATCAACTAAACGTCTTCTTATTCCTGTTTGTTTTTACACTCCCCAAAAAGTCAGTTTCCTGTTTTCTCAAGTTCCCCTCTCAATTTAAAATCAGAGTCAGTAGTTTGGTGTCTGAGATTGACAGGCAGCCTTAACACAGGAAGTGTTAGGCTCAGAATCATTGCTGTATAATATACATATAATAATGTACATATATAACAATACAGATATGGTTATCTGCATATGTTTGTGTATTATATCTTGATATATATAATTGTGTAAGGAAATATTTTTAAAATTTTTATTTATAAGATGTATGGAAATCTTTTGGGAGTTGGGTGGTAGCGCAGCGAGTTAAGCGCACATGGAGCAAAGCGCAAGGACCAGCATAAGGATCCCAGTTCAAGCCCCCGGCTCCTCACCTGTAGGGGAGTTGTTTCACAAGCAGTGAAGCAGGTCTTCAGGTGTCTGTCTTTCCCCCTTTCTGTCTTCCCCTCCTCTCTCCATTTCTCTCTGTCCTATCCAACAATGACAACAACAACAACAATAATAACTACAGCAATAATTAACAACAAGGGCAACAAAAGGGAATAAATAAATAAATATTTTTTTTAATTTATGGAAATTTTTTCTACTTTTTTAAATATTTATTTTCCCTTTTGTTGCCCTTGGTTTTTTTTAATTTCTTTATTGGGGAATTAATGTTTTACATTCAACAGTAAATACAATAGTTTGTACATGCATAACATTCCCCAGTTTTCCATATAACAATACAACCCCTACTAGGTCCTTCTTGTATCTATATTCTCCCTGCCCACTAACCCCAGAGTCTTTTACTTTGGTGCAATATGCCAATTCCAGTTCAGGTTCTACTTGTGTTTTCTTTTCTGATCTTTTTTTTCAACTTCTGCCTGAGAGTGAGATCATCCCATATTCACCCTTCTGTTTCTCACTTACTTCACTTAACATGAATTTTTCAAGGTCCATCCAAGATCGGCTGAAAACGGTGAAGTCACCATTTTTTATAGCTGAATGCCCTTGTTGTTTTTTATTGTTGCTGTAGTTATTATTATTGTTGTTACTGATGTCATCATTGTTGGATAAGACAGAGAGAAATGGAGAGAGGAGGGGAAGACAGAGGGCGAGAGAAAGATAGACACCTGCAGACCTGCTTCACTACCTGTGAAACGACTCCTGTGCAGTTGGGGAGCCAGGGGCCCAAACCAGGATCCTTCTGCCAGTCCTTGCACTTTGCACCATGTGTGCTTAACCCGCTGTGCTACCAACTGACCTCCGGTGTATGGAAATCTTAAGTTTACTACAAGAGTAGCTGGGGAAATAGCTCGATAGATATAGAGCATCAGTTTTTCATGCCTCAAGTTCCTGGCAACACATATACTGGCGTAGTGCTCTGGCCAAAATAACTTCAGACATTATTCCCTTTGTTTCAACTGTCTCTGTTGGGTAGCATATCTTTTCTGGAGCTCAGTCTAACAGCTTTTCTTCTTAACCCATTCTTGGATTGGTCTAACTAACACTTTTCTAATATCTAGCAAACTGTCTACCTAAAGAAATCTTCTGCTGTAAAGTAAGCACACACCATGAGGCCTCTCTTCTGGCTAACCTTTGAATATATGAGAGTTCACTAACTTTTGCCTATGTGAAAGTTTACTAACTTCTACGCATTAACCCTTACATAGCTACACAACTACTATCTATATACTATATATACCTGTAAGTGAGGCAGGAGGTTTGTGGGTGAGGGTAAGCAATAGGGCCTTTTTATAACTAAGTGAAGACCACAGTCTGTCACTCATACTATAAGCCACCAGTAATTCTGGCTTTTGGTCTGAGTCCAGCTAATTGAGAAGCTGTAGTGGTGATAAGTAGCTTTTTTTCTGAAAGCCTTTCAGTGGGTACAGCAGCTTCTGCTCCTAGGCCATTTTTAGTCTTGTCACACTCACTGCCATGATTGTTGTCACTATGTACTTCCCCTAGGGATCTCTTTCTATTGTCCCCAGGTAATATTTGTGTATTTTCAATATAGCCAGTAAATCCTCAAATTATCAATGTAATTAAAAACAAATAGCTTCGGTTTAGTCTAGAACTTCCTGCTCTGCAGTAGGTTCTAGCCTGTTCAAACTTTGTCTGGCAATAGATGTGATGTCACCTCCGCCATTACACAAAAAAGATGAATTGTTTCAGTTCGGTCCTGGCTTGCTCAAACTTTGTCTGACAGCAGCCATGACGTCACCTCCAGGTATCTCTCTCTCTCTCTCTCTCTCTCTCTCAACCTCTCCCTCCCCTCTCATTTTCTCTGTTCTATTTAATAAAATACAAAGGGAAAAAAAAAAGGAAAAAATTGCCACAGGAAGAGTTGGATTCATAGTGCCAACACTGGGCCCCAAAAATAATCCTGTTGAAAAAATATATATATACACACATATATATATATATATATATTAATTTTCCTCTTCCCTCTCAATTTCTCGTCTAAATCCAAAATAAATAAAGATCAACATATATATGTATATATATACACATATATATTTATAAATCCACTGCTCCTGGGGGCCATTTTTTAAATATTTATTTATTTATTCTCTTTTGTTGCCCATGTTGTTTTTTATTGTTGTAGTTATTATTGTTGTTATTGATGTCGTCATTGTTGAATAGGACAGAGAGAAATGGAGAGAGGAAGGGAAGACAGAGAGGGAAAGAGAAAGATAGACACCTGCAGACCTGCTTCACCACTTGTGAAGTGACTCCCCTGCAGGTGGGGAGCTGGGGGTGGAACCAGGACCCTGATCCCAGCCCTTGCACTTTGCGTCACCTCTGCTTAACCCGCTGTGCTACACCCGACTCCCGGCCGTTTTTTTTTTTTTTTGCCCTTGTTTTTTAATCATTGTTGTAGTTATTATTATTGTTGTTATTAATGTCGTTGTTGTTGGATAGGACAGAGAGAAATGGAGAGAGCAGGGGAAGACAGAGAGGGGGGCAGAAAAGTAGACACCTGCAGACGTGCTTCACCTGGGGGCTCTAACCAGGATCTTTACGCCACTAGCGCTTAACCCGCTGCGCTACCACCGCAACCCACCACCTCCCCCTCCTTTTTTTTTTTTTTTTAAGTCAAATCTTCATAGTAACCTGAGGGGCTAACCAGTATATGACCAGCCTCTTCTCACCCTTTAGCTCTTCCCTTGTCACCTGACCACCATCCCAGAGTAAATGAGACCATGTGTTGGGGGTTTATTAGAAACAGTAGCCCATTTTGATACAATTCAAGAAGTGTTAATGGTAGGGTTTATATCCATAGAGAAAAGACAGAAAGAAAGGAAGAAAGGAGTCGGGCGGTAGCGCAGCGGGTTAAGCGCAGGTGGCGCAAAGTGCAAGGACCGGCGTAAGGATCCTGGTTTGAGCCCCCGGCTCCCCACCTGCAGGGGAGTCGCTTCACAGGCGGTGAAGCAGGTCTGCAGGTGTCTATCTTTCTCTCCCCCTCTCTGTCTTCCTCCAACTCTCTCCATTTCTCTCTGTCCTATGGAACAACGACGACATCAATAACAATAATAAATACTACAACAATGAAAAACAAAGGCAACAAAAAGGGAAATAAATAAATATCAAAAAATAAAAATAAAAAAAAGAAAGGAAGAAAGGGCAGAATGGTATTTATTTTCCAGAGCACTGTTCAGCTCTGGCCTATGGTGGTAAGGGGGACTGAACCTGGTACCTCAGAGCCTCAGGTCCTTATAAGTCTTTTGTATAACCATTATGCTATCTCCCCAGCGGAGCAGAATAGTCCTCATTCTGATCAGTCACGCAAATCAGGGTTATAAGTCCATCAAGTTCCAGTGGCCCTCTGTGCAGATTAAACAAAAAGTTGACTGAGGGCCCTGGGTAGTGGTTCTGTATAAGAGCGCAGGCCCTGCCTGGGTGAGGCCTAGTCTCAGTCACTAGCACAGCATCAAGTAGTGGAGGATGCTCTGGTTTCTCATTCTTTTTTTAAATAAATATTTTATTATTATTATTATATTTATTTACTGGATAGTGATAGCCAGAAATTGAGAGGAAGGGAGAGATAGAAGAGAGACACCTGCAGCCCTGCTTCACCGCTTGTGAAGCTTTCCCCCCTGCAGGTTGGGGACAGGGGGCTTGAATCTGGCTTCTGCAACGTTGTAGAATGTGTGCTCAACTAGGTGCACCAACACCTGTACGGCTCCCCCTGCCCCCCCTTTTTTTTTTTTTTTCCTACCAGAGCACTGCTCAGCTCTGGTTTATTGTGGTGTGGTGGGTTGAACCTGGGATTTTTGGAGCCTCAGGCATGAGAGACTCTTTGCATAACCTTTGTGCTATATACCCTAGCCTACCCCCTCTTCTTATTATTTTAAATATTTATTTATTCCTTTCTGTTGCCCTTGTTTTATTGTTGTAGTTATTATTGTTGTTTTGGATAGGACAGAGAGAAATGGAGAGAGGAGGGGAAGACAGGGGAAGAGAAAGATAGACACCTGCAGACCTGTTTCACCGCTTGCAAAGCAACCCCCTGCAGGTGGGGAGCCAGGGGACTCGAACTGGGATCCTTAAGCGGGTCGTTGCTTTGTGCCAGGTTGCTTAACCCGCTGCGCTACCACCCACTCCCCTATTATTATTTTTTTAGCTGAATTTGTTTTATAATTATATCATTTTAGATAGTGGCAGAGAGAGTGAAAGAGACCACAACACCAAAACCTTCTTTAATGCATTAGGGGCTGGGCTCAAGCCTGGGTCAAACAGCAAAGCAGTGCACTAACCAAGTGAGTTTTTTTCTCCAGTCCTTAATGAACTGTTTAAAAAAAAAATTATTCAGGTGGTCCAGGAGGTGGCACAATGGTAAAGCTTTGGACTCTCAAGCATGAGGTCCCGAGTTCGATCCCCGGCAGCACATATGCCGAAGTGATGTCTGGTTCTTTCTCTCTCTCCTCCTATCTTTCTCAGAAATAAATAAAATCTTAAAAAAAAAAAAATAGGGAGTTTGGCGGTAGCACAGCAGGTTAAGCGCAGGTGGCACAAAGTGCAAGGACTGGCAGGAGGATCCCGGTTCATGCCCCCAGCTCCTCACCTGCAGGGGAGTTGCTTCACGAGTGGTGAAGCAGGTCTGCAGGTGTCTATCTTTCTCTCCCCCTCTCTGTCTTCCCCTCCTCTCTCCATTTCTCTCTGTCCTATCCAACAACGACATCAATCACTACAACAATAAAGCAACAAGGGCAACAAAAGGGAATAAATAAATATTTTTTAAAAAATTAGGGGGGGTCGGGTGGTAGCACAGCGGGCTAAGCGCACATGGTGCAAAGCACAAGGACCTGCTTAAGGATCCTGGTTCAAGCCCCTGTTCCCGGCTCCCCACCTGCAGGGGAGTCACTTCACAGGTGGTGAAGCAGGTCTGCAGGTGTCTTTCTCTCCCCCTCTCTGTCTTCCCCATCTCTCTTGGTTTCTCTCCTATCCAACAACAACAACAACAGAAATTATAACAACAATAATAACAATGAAGATAAACAACAAGGGCAACAAAAGGGAAAAATAAGTAAAGTTTAAAAAAAATATTCAGGGGAGTCAGGTGGTAGCACATCGAGTTAAGCGCAGGTGGCACAAAGCGCAGATGGCACAAACCACAAGGACTGGTGTAAGAATCCTGGTTCCAGCCCCCGGCTCCCCACCTGCAGGGGAGTCGCTTGACAGGCGGTGAAGCAGATCTGCAGGTGTCTATCTCTCCCCCGTTTTCTCCTTCTCTCTCGATTTTTCTCTGCCCTATCCAATAACAATGATAGGAATAACAATGATGATAACAAAGGCAACAAAAGGAAAAAAATAAAGTCTAGAAAAAAATCTACAAGGGCTAGGGAAATACCACAATGGTTATACAAAAAAGCCTTTCATGCCCAAGGCTCCAAAGCTTCTAGTCCAATTGCCCCCACACTTTGATAAGACAGAGCTGAGCAATGCTCTGGGGAAATAAATAAAATTAAATGAAAAAAAAAAACCTAGGAGGTAGTTGAAATTCCACTTAGTTCAATAGCATGCACACTTAGTCAGTTGGCAGGCCTGTCTCCACATGCCTGGACATGCCTGGAGCCTGACTTGCCACAAGCCCTGGACTCTGTCTCTGTTTTAGTTACTCAGAGAATTCCAGAATGTTTTCTGTTTCTCGTCAGTCTTTGTGCTGGCCCTGTACACTTCAGGCATGTCCCCCACAGTGAGATGTTTACTCAAGTTCTTCCCCCATTGTCTGTGTGACAAACTCCCTTCCTCCCAGCCTCTCACATCTTCTGTAAGTCCTTGCTTGACTTTTTAAATCTTTATTATCTTTATTTATTTATTGGATAAAGACAGAAATTGAGATGGAAGGGGGTGACAGGGAGAGAGACAGAGAGACACCTGCAGACCTGCTTCACCACTGGTAAAGCTTCCCCCCTGTAGGTGGGGATCAGGGACTTGAACCCTGGTCCTTGCACATTTGTAACATGTGTGCCACCACCCAGCCCCCTAGCTTGACTTTTTTTAATTTTTAAATTTCTTTATTGGGGAATTAATGTTTTACATTCGACAGTAAATACAATAGTTTGTACATGCATAACATTTCCTGGTTTTCCATATAACAATACAACCCCACTAGGTCCTCCCTCATTCTTTTTGCCCCCCCCCACCCTAGCTTGACATTTTATATCAATTTTATTTTATTTTTATTTTACTTTTACCAGAGCCCTGCTCAGTATCGGCTTATCATGGCACTGGGGATTGAACCTGGGACCTCTGAGCTTCAAACATAAAAGTCTTTTGCAGAGACCAGGTGGTAATGCTCCTGGCAAAGCACATGTATTACAACGTGCAAGGACCCAGGTTCAAGCTCCTGGTCCCTACCTGCAGGTGGAAGCTTCATGAGTGAAGTAGTGCTGCAGATGTTTCTCTTTCTTTTCTTTTTAAGTTTTTTTCTTTTAATATTTATTTATTCCCTTTTGTTGCCCCTGTTGTTTTATTGTTCTAGTTATTATTGTTGTTGTTATTGATATCGTTGTTGTTGGATAGGACAGAGAGAAATGCAGACAGGAGGGGAAGACACAGAGGGGGAGAGAAAAACAGACACCTGCAGACCTGCTTCACCGCCTGTGAAGCGACTCCCCTGCAGGTGGGGAGCCGGGGGCTCAAACCGGGATCCTTAGCCGGTCCCTGCACTTTGTACCACGTGCACTTAACCCGCTGCACTACTGCTGGACTCCCAGATGTTTCTCTTTCTCTCTCTTGCCCTCCCCCTTCCCTTTCTCAGTCTCTAACCAAAATAACTAAATATTTAAAAAAATATTTTACTTATTTATTAATGAGAAAGATAGGAGAGAGAGGAAGAACCAGACATCACTCTGGTACATGTGCTGCCGGGGATTGAACTCAGGACCTCATGCTTGAGAGTCTAGTGCTTTAGCCACTGTGCCACCTCCTGGACCACAATAACTAAATATTTTAAAAAAGAAAATCTTTTGCATAACCACTATACTACCTCTCCAGCCCCCTGGCTTGAACTTTTATATCGGCACAGCCTCTCTCTCTCTTATTCTAGCAATTTGCAATCTCTTTATATACCACTCCTGAGATATTGTGATTTACAATAAATGTATAAACAAGTCTCACATACAGTGTTTTTTTCCCTGTCATTGTAGAGCTTCACCACTTTGAGACAATTTTTTTTTTAAATTGTTACACAGAGAAAAACGGAGGGAGGGAATGACAACGTAGTACTGAAGCTTTCCTCAGTATGACAGAGGTGGGGCTAGAACCTGGGTCCTGCACTTGGCAAAGCAGGTGCACTACTGAGGTTAGCTATCTTTTCAGCCTCGTATCTAGTTGTTATGCACTGTCCGTGGCTCACAGCTTGAGCACTCATGGGATTTTTGAGAGTGATAATGGTTTCCCTTGATATTGAATTAAGTTGGGAAGCACTAATGATGGGGGGCTGGCTGGAAAACTCACCATATGATTATAGGGTTGGAGCTTCCAGTCCCTCCCCCAGACTGCCAGGGAGCAGGAGAGTAGGAGGTTGACTCAATCTCTAATGGCTAGTAATTTAACCAAGCACAACTAGGCCCTAGAACAGTCCAAGGAGGAGGAGGAGGAGGACTTTTGAAGAGTTTCCAGATTGGGAGAAATAATGGTTATGCAGAGAATCTAATGCCTGAGGCTCCAAAGTCCCAGGTTCAATTCCCTGCACCACCATAAGCCAGAGCTCTAGTAAATAATAATAATAAAGTAAAAAATTTCCAGGTTGGTGAAAATATGGAGATTTGGGGAGGACAATACATCTAGAGTGGTCATGCAAGGATCTCTCTCTTCCACCTGATGATTAATGAACTGCATAAAAACCAAAATAGATTTATATATTAGAGAAAGAGAGAAGGAGAGGAAACACCAAAGCATCACTGACATGTGCGATGCTAGGGATTCAACTCAGGACCTCATGCTTTTAAGTCCAATCCTATAGTCCCTATGCCACCTTCTGAGGCACTAAAAATGTACTGGAGTAAAGGCACCTGGGTTTAAGCAACAGACTTTCCTGCCTGAGACATCAGAAGCCCCAGGTTCAATCTCCCTTCTGACTGAAGTTGAATTCTTGGACATCCTGAAGTAATGTGTCAAAATAATTGCAAATATTTGTCCCAGGTTGTTAGGACATCTGTAAATTCCAGACTTAATCCCCCTCCATCTTCTGATGTTTGTATGACCTTGAGGGCTCTAAGCCTTTTCCTACATTTGCCCATCTCTTGGTCCTCACATACCCAACAGTGAATCATCACCCAACCCATCTTTGTGTACTGTTTTACTATTTTTTTTTAAAAGGACGTGGAAGAGGAGGAAAAAGAAGAAAGAAGAAAGAAGAAGAAACTGTGGGGGCCGGGCAGTAGTGCAGCGGGTTAAGCACACACAGTGCAAAGCCCTCCCCTCTCATGCTATAGTGCACAAGGACCCGGTTCGAGCCCCCAGTCCCCACCTGCAGGGGGAAAGCTTCACAAGTAGTGAAACAGTGTTGCAGGTGTCTGTCTCCTTCTTTCTCTGTCTCCCCCTTCCTCTCAATTCCTGGCTGTCTCTATCAAATAAATAAATATTTTTTTAAAATAGGGTGGGGGTAGATAGCGTAATGGTTATGCAAAAAGACTCTCGTGCCTGAGACTCTCATGACTCTTGTGAGGCTCCAAAGGCCCACGTTCAATCCCCACCATAAGCCAGAGCTGAGCAGTGCTCTGGTGTTCTCTCTGTGTCTTTCTCTCTTTGTATCCCTCTCAAAATACAATAAATAAAATACTTAAAAAAATAACAAGGGCAATAAAAGGGAAAATAAATATAAAAAATTAAAAAATAAAATAAAAATGAACAACAGGGAGTAGGGCGTTAGCGCAGTGGGTTAAGCGCAGGTGGCGTAAAGCACAAGGATTGGCATAAAGATCCCGGTTTGAGCCCTCGGCTCCCCACCTGCAGGGGGTTTGCTTCACAGGCGGTGAAGCAGGTCTGCAGGTGTCTGTCTTTCTCCCCCCCTCTATCTCTCCCTCCTTTCTCCATTTCTCTCTGTCCTATGCAACAACGACGTCAATAGCAACAATAATAACTACAGCAATTACAACAACAATAATAACCACAACAATAAAACAACAAGGGCAACAAAAGGGAATAAATATTTAAAAAAAAGAACAACAGTAGTAAAATAGGACAACTCTGACAAAAGTGTAGTAACATTTACATGCATATTGCTATTCTCAAAATGCCCTTTTAACCTCAAAATATCTTATTGTACTTATTATCTTTGGACTGTGGTTGACCGCAGGTAACTGAAACCACAGGAAGTAAAGCCACAGGTACAGGCTACTGTGCAGACTTTTTGTCAGACTTTCCTCAAAAGAAAACCTAAGATAGTGCAATAACTATCATAATGATGAAAAGTTAAGATTAAAAGTAATAAGGCCAGAGAGATAGCATAATGGCTATGCAAACAATTTTCTTTCTTTCTTTTTAATGTTTATGTGCTTATATAACCATCTTTTTTAAATATTTATTTTATTTATTTATTCCCTTTTGTTGCCCTTGTTGTTTTATTATTGTAGTTATTATTGTTGTTGTCGTCGTTGGATAGGACAGAGAGAAATGGAGAGAGGAGGGGAAGACAGAGAGGGGGAGAGAAAGATAAGACACCTGCAGACCTGCTTCACCGCCTGTGAAGCGACTCCCCTGCAGGTGGGGGCAAACAATTTTCATGCCTGATGTTGTAAGGCCCTAGGTTCAATCCCTGGCACCACCATAAGGCAGAGCTGAGCAGTACTCCGGTAAAATAAACAAATAATAAGAGCCTGGGAGGTGACACAGTAGATACAGTGCTGGGCTCTCAAGAATGAGGTTCTGAGCTCAGTCCTTGGTACTGCATGTGCCAGACTGGTGATGAATAAGTAAATTTTTTACAAAAAATATTTGTTTCCTTTTTATTGCACTTGTTTTTATTGTTGTTGTAGTTATTATTGTTGATGTCATCATTGTTGGATAGGACAGAGAGAAATGGAGAGAGGAGGGGAAGACAGAGGGGGAGAGAGAGATAGTCGTCTGTGAAGCGACTCCCCTGTAGGTGGGGAGCCGCAGGCTTGAACTGGGATCCTTACTCTGGTCCTTGCGCTTTGCACCACTTGCACTTTACCCGCTGTGCTACCGCCCAACTCCCAGTAAATATATTTTAAAATAATGATAGTGGTGGAGTAAATAGCTCCAAGTGATAGAGTACAATTATTGGTAATTCTTGGAACCTCGGGGTTCCAAGTTCAATCTCTGGCACTACCATAAGCCAGAGCTGAGCTCTGTATTTCTCTCTTTCTCTTAAAAACTTATTTTTTTAAAAACCAGAGCACTGCTTAGCTCTAGTTTGTGGTGGTACTAGGGACTGAACCGGGGACTTTGGAGGCTCAGACATGAGAGTCTTTTGCATCATCATTACACTGTCTCACTAGTTCTCTTCCGTCTTTTCTATCTAATCTTTCACATATCTTTGTCATTTATGACTTCATGCTTCAGACTGATTTTTTTTTAGATTTTATTTATTTATTCATGAAGATAGAAGGAGAGAGAAAGAACCAGACATCACTCTGGTATATGTGATGCCAGGGACTGAACTCCGTACCTCATGCTTGAGAGGTCAACGCTTCATCCACTGCGCCACCTCCCAGACCACAGCTTCACTGATTTTTTTCAGATTATGACAGAATTAGAGAAAGACGACAGCAGTGCAGTACTACATATATATAATTTGTTCCCTTTTGTTGCCCTTGTTTTATTGTTGTAATTATTATTGTTGTTATTGATGTCGTCATTGTTAGATGGGGAAGACAGAAATGGAGACAGAAGGGGAAGACAGAGGGGGGAGAGAAAGATAGACACCTGCAGACCTGCTTCACAGCTTGTGAAACGACTCCCCTGAGGGTGGGGAGCCTGCGGCTACAACCGGGATCCTTACGCCGGTCCTTGCGCTTTGCGCCACCTGAGCTTAACCCACTGCGCTACCGCCCGACTCCCTTTTTTTTTTTTTTTTTTTTTTACCAGAGCACTACTCAGCTCCGGTTTATGGTGATGTGGGGGATTGAACCTAGGATTTTGGCGCCTCAGGCATGAGAGTCTCTTTGCAGAATTTATGCTATCTACCCCTGCCTATGAGTTATTTTTCTGGCCCCCAATTTCTTTTTTTTTTTTTAAAGAGAAGATTTCATTGTTTCTTTTTTAAAAAAATTATTTATTTTCCCTTTGTTACCCTTGCTGTTTTTTCATTGTTGTAGTAATTATTATTGTTGTTATTGATGTCATCGTTGCTAGATAGCACAGACAGAAATGGAGAGAGGAGGGGAAGACAGAGAGGGGGAGAGAAAGATAGACACCTGCAGACCTGCTTCACCGCCTGTAAAGTGACACCCCTGCAGGTGAGGAGCTGGGGGCTGGAACCCGGCTCCTTATGCCGGTCCTTACGCTTTGCGCCACGTGTGCTTAACCAGCTGGGCTGCCACTCGACTCCCATTGGCCCCCAATTTCTAATACTATTTCTAACACAGAACATCTGGTTACCCCAGATGTTTTACTTTTAAAATAAAAGTGATTTGTTCATTTAATCTCTCAGATTTTCTTTTGTAATCTTTTTTTTTTAAATATCTAATTTATTTATTTATGAGAAAGATAGGAGAGAAAGAACCAGGCATTACTCTGGTGTATGTGCTGCCAGGGATTGAACTCAGAAACTCATGCTTGAGAATCCAATGCTGAATCCACTGCACCACTTCCGGACCACTTCTTTTGTAATCTTGATGTGTATATATTTTTTTAAGAATAACTTTTAAAAAAATATTTATTTACTTATTCCCTTTTGTTGCCCTTGTTGTAATTATTATTGTTGTAGTTATTAATGTTGTCCTTGTTGGACAGGACAGAGAGAAATGGAGAGAGGAGGGGAAGACAGAGAGGAAGACACCTGCAGACCTGCTTCATCGCTTGTGAAGCAACTCCCTTGCAGGTGGGGAGCCCGGGGCTTGAACCAAGATCCTTAGGCCAGTCCTTGCGCTTTGTGCCACCTGCGCTTAACCAGCTGGACTCCGATGTATATATATTTTTTCCTTCTAGGGTTATCAACCAGCACTACAAATCCACTACAAATAGCTCCCAGCGGCTATTATTTTTGATACTGCAGAGGTCTTTTTGCTTAACAGGGTGTGCCGCCATCCGGCCCAATGTGTAATTTCTAAAGTCACATTTTATTTTGAAAAATTATATGTCATGATTTCTGGGAACATGTTGTTCTGTGAGTCTGTTTTCCTCCTGGTAAGCTGTTGTTCCTCAGGCCTAAGACTGAAGGAATGCAACGTTGTCCACAGCATGAAAAGGAGGCTTGTCTTCTCACCCTTTACCTCCCAGATCTCTGACTCAGCAGGTACAGACTGGGCTTCTGAGGAGCACAGAAAAGCCTTGTTTTTTTTTTTTTGTTTTTTTTTTTTTAACCAGAGCACTGATAAGCTCTAGTTGATGCAGGGGACTGAACCTGGGGCTTTGGATCCTCAGGCATGAGAGTTTCTTTGCATAACCATTAAGCTATCTACTCCCAATTGAAATTATTTTCTTGGACTGGAAAGATAACAGCAGTTTACAGACATTCATGCCTGGGGTCCCAGATTCAATCCCCAGCACCAAAACAATGCAGAACTAAGCAGTCCTCATGTTAGTGTTTAAAGGGTGTGCAAGATAGCTCATTTGAATAGTGCACTGTGTTACCATGTGTGCAATCCAAGTTGGAGCCCAGCCTCCACTGCACTAAAGGAAACTTTGGTGCTGTAGCTTCTTTCCCCCTCTGTCTGCCTTCCTGTTGATAAAAAATTTTTAAATAAGGGCTGGGGAGATAGCATAATGATTATGAAAAAAAAGACTCATGTTTGAGGCTTCAAGGTCCCAGGTTCAATCCTCAACACCATCATAAACCAGAGTTGGGGAGTGCTGTGGTCATCTCTCTCATTAAAATGATATAAATAGGGGTCTGGGTGGTGGCATACCCAGCTAAGTTATCACCATGTGCAAGGACCCAGGTTCAGAAACGCCTACTCCCCACCTGCAGGAGGTACACTCCAGGAGAGGTGAAGCAGGTCTGCAGGACTTTCACCGTCTCCCTCCCTCTTATCTCCATACCTCTCTCAATTTCTCTTTGTCCTGTCAAAAAGGAAAAAAAAGGAAAAAAGGGGGGAAAGGTAAAAATGGCCACTGGGAGCAGTGGATTCATTGAGCAGTCACTTAGCACCAGCACTGGTGGCTAAAAAGGAAAACAAACAAAAAGAAATAAACATTTTAAATAAATAAAATTTATTAAATATTAATATTTATTAATAATATTTACTCCCTTTTGTTGCCCTTGTTTTTTTGTAGTTATTATTGCTGTTGTCATTGTTGGATAGGACAGAGAAAAATGGAGAGAGGAGGGGAAGACAGAGAAGAGGAAAGACACTTATAGATCTGCTTCACTGCTTGTGAAGTGACTCCCCTGTAGGTGGGGAGCCACCCTGTAGGTGGGGGCTCAAACCAGGATTCTTCCTCGGTCCTTGCACTTTGCGCCACCTGCGCTTAACTCGCTCACTGAGCTACTGCCCGACTCCCAAATATAACATTTTTAAATAAGTTAAAACGACTATTAGGATCTGTGTCTTCAAATAGCTTAAAGGTCATGTGGTCACTTTCAAGTACAGTGATGAAAGATCTCTGTAAGATATAGCCTTACACAGATTTATTTATTTATTTATTTTTCCTCTAGGGTCATTGCTGGGGCTCTGTGGCTGCACCACGAATCTACTGCTCCTGGAGGCTATTTTTTCCCTCTTTGTTGCCCTTGTTGTTTAAGGTTGTTGTGGTTATTATTATTGTTGTTGTTATTGATGTTGTTTTTGTTGGGCAGGACAGAGAGAAATGGAAAGAGGAGGGGAAGTCTGAGAGGGAGAAAGATAGACACCTGCAGACCTGCTTTACCACCTGTCAGGCGACTCCCCCCTGCAGGTGTGGAGCCGGGGGCTCGAACTGGGATCCTTTACGTGCTTAATGGGTTGCGCTAC
This sequence comes from Erinaceus europaeus, assembly GCF_950295315.1. NCBI lineage: Eukaryota > Metazoa > Chordata > Mammalia > Eulipotyphla > Erinaceidae > Erinaceus > Erinaceus europaeus. The sequence goes on along the minus strand of NC_080168.1, from coordinate 95,530,787 downwards.
TGCCCTACCCCCCTTACATAGATTTTTTTTCCCCTAGAGATTCCCTCTGTCCTATCAAATAAAATTGGGGGGGAATATGGCATACAGGAGTGGTGGATTCATATTGTAGGCACCAAGCCCCAGGGAGAGCCCTGATGGCAATAAAAATAAATAAATAAAGCAAATAGCAGCCTCTAAGTTTGAAAACAAAACCAGTTATATTGCAACATTGTCTGGTCCTCAGAGTGACTCACTACAGCCTCTGCTTTCTAAAGCTTAACAGAGCAACTTCCTTTTCTGTCATCTTAAAGCAAAAGCTTCTTGAAAGTACTTAAAACTTTAGCTTGGTGAATTCCCTTAAGGAAAGCACCTAGGAGATGGAAAAACATGAAATATGGGGTTGACTGTTTTACATCTTAAACATTCAAAGGCTGATTGGAATTTGAATTCATTCTCAGATATTTCAGAGGGGGTTATAGAATCCTGCTTTATTGACTAACAATAAAATGACCAGTTAGAAAATTAGGGAGGTAACCATTTAAAAGGAAGGAATGACTAACAGCTGAGGTTCACAGCTCTCACATTCTGGTGACATAACAAGTTGCAACATACGCCTCTCCTCACTCCACCGGACAGTCTCACTACCCCGCCCCCCCATACACATACACAAAAACATTCTGTAGTTTTTAATTTTAGTCCAGTAATTACTTCTCCACCTATAACTGTGCTTGCTCTTTCATTTCCTCCCCTAATGGTAAAAGCAGACACAGTAGCTAAATGTTTCAGCTGAAAACAACAGACTGTCAACTACAGCAGCAAAGGGAAAATTTGCACATGCAGAGTGCAGGAGTCTCCAGTTCTCTCCTTCTACCATAATTTTTCTTTTGTTCTTTTTGCCATCATTTCCTATTGTATCACACACACACACACACACACACACACACACACACACACACACACACTGAAAGAATGAGCTTCCTCCAGTGTGGTGGGGGTAGGGATCAAACTTGGGTCATGTGCGTGATAAAGGACGCACACTATATAGGTGACAATTTTTGCCAGCACTGTATCATATTTTTTATTTATTTTAATGAGATCTACAGAGAGAAAGATATACAGAGACACCACAGCACTGCTTAATTCTGGGTTATGGTGGTGTTGGAGATTGAACCTGGGGTGGGGGAGTGGTGGCACACCAAGTTAAGCACTCATATTAGGAAGCACAGGGACCTGAGCATGGATCCTTTTGGTCTGCAGGTGTCTGTCTCTCTCCCTCCTTATCTTCCCCTCCTCTCTCAATTTATCTCTGTTCTATCAAAATAAATAAACAAACAAATAGGGGGCCAGGCAGTGGTGCACCTGGTTAAGTGCACATACTACAGCGCGCAAGGACCTGGGTTCAAGGCCCTGGTCCTCACCTGCAGGGGAAAGCTTCACAAGTGGTGGGCAGGGTTGCAGGAGTTTCTCTGTCTCCATCTCTATCTCCCCTTCCCCTCAATTTCTCTCTGTCTCTACCCAATAATAAACAAACAAACAAACAAATAAAATGGCCACAGGAGCAGTGGATTCTTAGTGCAGGCACTGAACCCCAGTGATAACCCTTGAGGCAGAGAGAGAGAGAGAGAAAAAAAAGAGAGATTGAACCTAGGGGAGAGGTAGATAGCATAATGGTTATGCAAAAACTGTCAGGCTTGAGGCTCCAATCTCCTGCACCACCATAAAACAGAGTTGATGACTTCTCTGTTTAAGAAAAAGAGAGGGGGAGAGATTGAACCTACAACTTCAGAACCTCAGGGATGAATGTCTTTTGTATAACCATTGTCCCTCTAGCACCTTGTATCACAGTTTTAAGGAAAATTTGTTTAGGATGGCCCCAAAAGTCATGTAGCAACTAGAATGCTAGACTTGCAAGCTTGGGGTTTTAAATTTGATCCTTCACACATGTACCAGAGTGATGCTCTGGTTCTGTCTTCATCATAAATAAATAAGTCAATACATCTATCATAAGGGCCTGGGTGGTGATGCACCTGATGAAGTGCATACATTGTTCTGTGCAAGGACTCAGGTTCAGGCCCCTAGTCCCCACCTGCAGGGGATAGTTTCACAGTAGTGAAACAGTGCTACAGGTATCTCTCTCTCCTCTACTTCAACTTCCCTCTCAGTTTCCCTGTCTCTACAAAATATAAACAAAATATTCAAAACAGGTAAATCTTTAAAGGGGGTGGGCTATGGCACACCAGGTAGAGTACACACATTACAGTGTGCAAGGACACTGGTTCAAGCCCCTGGTCCCCACCTGCAGTGGGGGAGATTCATTAGTAATGAAGTGGTGCTCCAGGTGTCTCTCCTTCTATCTCCTACCTTCCTCTCAAGTTCTGTCTTTATCCAATAAATAAAATATTACAAAATTTTAAAGAATGTATTTACAAATGAGATACAAGGGAATATGTTAAATTAATGTTTAAAAGATATGCTTCTTTATTCCATATAAGAGAGAGAGAGAGAGAGAGAGAGAGAGAGAAAGAGAGATGAGAGTACCACTCCGGCATCTCTATGTGACATTAGGAATTATTCCAGAGCCTCACTGGCAAACCCTGTGGTGTACAACTGAGTCACCTCCCCAGCTGCTGTCATGGTTCATTTCTCTTTTAACCTTTCCCACCATTCCTTTTTCCTTCGAGCACATTACAACTTTAAACTCACCAGTTAAAGCACTGGAAAACATTTCTGCTTTGACACAGAAGCATTAATAGCAACAAACAAGACCCCCAAATGATCACTAATGTATAATGTAAGGCAAGGTTCATTTTCTTCTCTCACTCTTTTTCTTTTTTTTTTTTTTTTTTTGTCTCCAGGGTTACTGCTGGAGCATGCCTGCACCATGAAATCCACTATTCCTACAGGCTTTTTATTTCCCCCTCTTGTCCTGTTTTTTTTTTTCTTAATCGTGGTTATTATTATTATTGTTGTTGGATAGGACAGAGAGAAATGGAGAGAGGAGGGGAAGACGGGGGGGGGGGGGAGAGAGACATCTGCAGACCTGCTTCACCGCCTGTGAAGCGACCCCCCCCTTCAGGTGGGGAGCCAGAGGCTCCAGCCGGAATCATTACGCCAGTCCTTGCGCTTCGCACCACTTGTGCTTAACCTGCTGCGCTACCATCCGGCCCTCTCTCTCTTTTTTTAACTATTTATCCAGATCAATGTTCAGCTCTGACTTAAGGTGGTGCTATTATCAGATTCTCAGGCAGAGAGACGGGACACATCAAGACTTTAATACGGGGAGTCCGGTGATAGGTAGCTCAGCGGGTTAAGCGCATGTGGCGCAAAGCGCAAGGACCAGCAGAAGAATCCCAGTTCAAATTCCCGGCTCCCCACCTGTAGGGGAGTTGCTTCACAAGCAGTGAAGCAGGTCTGCAGGTGTCTGTCTTTCTCTTCTCCTCTCTGCCTTCCCCTCCTCTCTCCATTTCTCTCTGTCCTATCCAACAACAATAACTACAACAATAAAACAACAAGGACAACAAAAGGGAATAAATAAATATTTTTAAAAAAGGAAAATATTAAAAAAAGAGACTTTAATGCAGAGGACCAAGCAGTGGCACACCTGGTTAAGCGTACAACATTGCAGGATTCAGGTTCAAGCCCCTGTGGTCCCTACCTGCAGAGCTTCAAGTGTCTGTCTCCTTCCCTCTCTATCTCCCCCCTTCCCTCTCAGTTTCTGTCTCTATCCAGTAATAAAAATAAATAAAATAAAAATATTTTTTAAAAAGACTTTAATTTATGCCAGCAGGCTCAACAAACTGATGTCCAAACAAGAAACTGAACCCAATGGGGCTTGCTGCCCCCCTTTTTTTTTTTTTTTAATAGTTATCAACTTTCCCATAGAATCTCGTAGCAACAAACTTAAAAGGGTTGTTTGTTTGTTTTTTTCTGTATAAAGAGAGTACAGTGGTCCGGGAGGTGGCGCAGTGGCTAGGGCACTGGACTCGCAAGCATGAGGTCCTGAGTTCAATTTCCGACAGCACATGTACTAGAGTGCTGTCTGGTTCTTTCTCTCTCTCCTATCTCTCTCAATAAATAAAATCTAAAAAAAAAGAGAGAGAGAGAGAAAGAGTACAACTTGTTTGGGTTATCAGCAGATTTTTGGACAGAATTAACAGATTATAAGACCACTAACCAAGGCAACTTTGAGTACAGCGGTAGAAAGCCCTGTTTAGGGCCAAGTGGTGGTGCACCTGGTTGAGCGCACAGGCTACAATACGCAAGGACCCAGGTTCAAGCCCCTGGTCCCCACTTGTAGAAGGAAAGCTTTACGAGTGGTGAAGCTGTGCTGCAGGTATCTCTCTGTCTCTCTCCTTCTCTACTTCCTCCTTCCCTCTTGATTTCTGGCTGTCTCTATCAAATAAATAAAGATAATTAAAAATTAAAGAAAGAAAGAAAGCCCTGTTCATGCTGAGAGGAGGGCGGAAGATTGCCACCAACTGCATTTTTCTTTTCTTTTGGTAACTTAAATTTTTTTTATTATCTTTATTTATTTATTGAATAGAGACAGCCAGAAATTGAGAAGAAGAGTCAGAGAAGACATGTGCAGCACTGCCTCACCACTCACAAGAGTTTTTCCCTGTAGGTGGGGAGGGACTGGAACCCCAGTCCTTACGCACTGTAACATGTACTCAACCAGGTGCGCCACTACCTGGGCCCCCAACTGCATTTTTCTTCAACTGAGAAGTTAACCCCCTTTTTAAAAATTTCCTTTTGTTGCCCTTGTTGTTTTTTATTGTTTTTGTTATTGATGTCATTGTTGTTGGATAGGACAGAGAGAAATGGAGAGAGGAGGGGAAGACAGAGAGGGGGAGAGAAAGACAGACACCTGCAGACCTGCTTCACCGCCTGTGAAGCAACTCCTCTGTAGGTGGGGAGCTGGGGGCTCAAACCCGGATCTTTACACTGGTCCTTGCGCTTTGCACCAAATGTGCTTAACCTGCTGCACTACCGCTGGACTCCCAGAAGTTAACCCTTTTCTTTTGAGAATTTAACACTTAACTGTGCCTCAGTACTGGAAATTGCACCTGGGGTCTTCAGTGCCTCAGCTGTAAAGGTCTGTTGTGTAAACCACTATACCACCTCCATGACCAGAAAATTCCACTTTCTTTTTTTTAATTAATTTAATTTTTTTTTTGAGAGAGAGAGAAACACCAGAGCATTGATCAGCTCACACTTATGGTGGTGCGGGGGATTGAACCTGGGACTTAGGAGCCTCAGGCATGAGAGTCTGTTTGCATAACCATTATGCTGTCTCCCCCGCCCAAAATTACACTTTCTATAAGCATAACATATAAGATTTTCTTTTTTTTTGTTTTTAGTAAGTCATATATATATTTTAAACCAGAGCACTGCTGAGCTGTGGCTTGTGGTGGTGTGGGGGATTGAGCCATAGACATGAAAGTCTGTTTGCATAACCATTATGCTATTTACCCCAGCCCATAAGTTATTTATTTTTTTTAAAGATTTTATTTATTTTATTAATGAGAAAGATAGGAGGAGAGAGAGAAAGAGTCAGACATCACTATGGTACATGTGCTGTTGGGGATTGAATTCAGGACCTCATGCTTGAAAGTCTAGTTTCTTAGCCACTGCGCCACCTCCCAGACCATAAGTTATGTATTTTTATATAGTTTTTTTTTTTTAATCCTTGTTTATTGGATAAAGACAGCCAGAAATCAAGAGGGAAAGGGGTAATGAGAGGGAGAGAGACAACTGCAACAATGCTTTACCACTTGAAAAGCTTTCTCCTTGCAGTTGGGGACTGGGGTTTGAATCTGGGTTCTTGAGCATTGTACCTTGTGCTCAGCCAGCTTCGCCACCACCCATCCCCTGCATATAAGTTTTTCTGACTCACCAAAAAAGTTCTGAAATGAAAATTTAATTGGAAATGTAAATAAAAGCTTACATATAAAGTTGGTAAAAGTTTGTTTCCATTTTCACCGACATCTATAAATCTACAGCTTTCTAAATTTAGTGTTGCCAATTGGATAGAACTCCTACCTTCTGCACGCCAAAAAGAATTTTGATCCATACTCCCAGAGGGGGAGAAATGTTAGAGACAAATGACTAGAGGGCGCTGAACTGCAATTCCATTGGTACTCTAAAAGATAGAATTAAAAAAAAAAAAAGGAAGGACAGTTGGAGGTCTTAAGAGGTGTAGGTGTGGGGGTTGGACAATAGTGCAGTGGGTTAAGCGTACGTGGCGCAAATCGCAAGGACCCCAGTTCGAGACCCCAGCTCCCCACTTGCAGGGAAGTCACTTCACAAGCAATGAAGCGGGTCTGCAGGTGTTTTTCTCTCTCCCCGTCTTCCCCCTCTCCATTTCTCTCTGTCCTATCCAACAACGACGACAATAACAATAATAACTACACCAACAATAAAAAACAAGGGCAAAAAAAGGGAAAATAAATAATAATAAAAAAATTGAAAAAAAAAAGAGGTATAAGTGTGACTTAGTAAGGAAGAGAAGGCAGGACAATAGAAAAGCTGGGCAAACCCCCACACATACATGTAATAATCAGCCCATATCTGTGCTCTAGAGAACTATAGCAGTCAGTCTCCAATGGAGGAAAGGGGGACACAGAACTCTGGTGGTGGGAAAGGTAGGGAATTATACCCCTATTATCTTACAGTTTTGTAAATCAATATTAAATCACTAATAAAAAAGGTATAGGAAAATAAGCACTCGCTTCTATTGATCAAAAGACTACATTAGTATAATCTTTCTTTTTTCTGACCAAAATCCTGTTCATGTCTGGCTTATAGTGGTACCAGGACTGAACCTGGGACTTCAGAGTCTCAGGCATTAAAATTCACTGCATAACTGCTATGTTTTCTTCCCAGGCCAGAATAACCTTCCTTTGACCTGCAGAAATAATCCAACTGCAGAAATTGATCTCTAGAAAATTAAGATATGCAAGAAGACTTTTATCCCAGGAAAAGCATCATAGTATTACTGATAATACCAAAATATATATATATATATCCCTAAATATCCAAAAGTTCTCAGTTCACTCATCTATGTGATTGCCCTGTCTTCTGTTTAAAAGGCCTGGAAGTTTTACTTTGTATATGATGACTATAGGGTAGGACCCTTGAAGGCAGTGGGCTTCTCCAGATAGCGACAGCTAGTACTCTTTTATTTCCAAGTATGAACAACTGAGCTCTCTCATCCTGTTCAACCTGGGACACAGAACTTCCAACCACTTTCAATTGCAGTCTCCTCTACCTCCCCACTGGTTAAATATAAACTATATTTTTTGTTTGTTTTGTTTTTGCCTCCAGGGTTATCACTGGGGCACTAGGAATCCACTGCTCCTGGAGGCCATTTTTTCCCATTTTTGTTGCCCTTGATGTTATTATTGTTATTGCTGTTGTTATTGTTGGATAGGGCAGAGAGATATCCAGAGAGAAGGCAAGACAGAGAAGGAGAGAGAAAGTTAAGTGAAGCCACCTCCCTGCAGGTGGGGAGCGCTTGGCTCAAATCAGGATCCTTAAGCTGGTCCTTGCACTTCAGACTATGTGCACTAGACCCGCTGTGCTACCGCCTGGCCCCAGAACTGTGCTGTTTTTCTTTTATATTTATTAATTTATTCCCTTTTGTTGCCCTTGTTTTTTTATTGTTGTTGTTATTGATGTCATTGTTGTTGGATAGGGGAGAAATGGTGAGAGGAGGGGAAGACAGAGAGGGGTAGAGAGAGATAGTCACCTGCAGATCTGCTTCATTGCTTGTGAAGCGACCTCTCTGCAGATGGGGAGCCGAGGCTTGAACTGAGATCCTTACTCCCGTCCTTGGGCTTTGCACCACGTGCGCTTAACCCGCTGCATTACCGCTCAACTCCCAGAACTGTGTTTTTAATATATATCTAGTATATATGTGCACCAGAACATCACTTCCTTGTTTCAGAAAGGTAGATGTACCTGAAATACTTCTCCAATGCAGAGGTTCAAACTCTGGAAGTCATACTTCCAAGTTCAAGGCTTTATCCACTGAGCCACGTCTCCCCCACATAGCAATTCTTATCATCATGGTTAACAAGGAACAAAATATATTCAGAACTCAAGATATTATCTTTGAGACAGAAACCATGCCAAGTGTGAAGATATGTAAATTAAGAAACGAAAAGTCATCATAAAATCTCTTATTGGGAAGTCAGGCGGTAGCCCAGCGGGTTAAGCGCATGTGGCACAAAGCACAAGGACCGGCTTAAGGACCCTGGTTCAAGCCCCTGGCTCCCCACCTGCAGGGGAGTCACTTCACAGGCAGTGAAGCAGGTCTGCAGGTGTCTATCTTTCTCTCTCCCTCTCCGTCTTCCCCTACTTTCTCCATTTTTCTCTGTCCTATCTAACAACAACGACATCAATAACAACAACAACAAGGGCTCTGGGAGTTGGACAGTAGCTCAGCGGTTTAAGCACAGGTGGCACAAAGCGCAAGGACTGGCATTAGGATCCTGATTCAAGCCCCCGTCTCCCTACCTGCAGGGGGGTCGCTTCACAAGTGGTAAAGCAGGTCTGCAGGTGTCTATCTTTCCCTCCCCCTCTCTGTCTTCCCCTCTCTCTCGATTTCTCTCTGTCCTAGCCAACGACAGCAACAACAATAACAACAGTAATAATAACCACAACAATGATAAAACAAGGGCAACTAAAGGGGAAAAAATGGTCTCCAGGAGCAGTGGATTCATGGTGCAGGCACTGAGCCCTGGCAATAACCCTAGAGGCAAAAAAAAAAAAAGCTACCCAATACAGACAGTTGAAACGAAGGGAATAATGTTTAAAGTTATTTTGTCCACACTAAGGCCACACAGATGGTTGAAACCTAGGGGAGGACAGGCTGTCTCAAGACCAAAGAAGCTTTCAAGGAGAACTTGCCTATAATGATAATGATGTCTATAATGATGTCTGGAGTTATTTTTGTTGTTAATAAAAAGTCTTGCATGATGTCATCTGTATCCCTATGAAAACTGTTTAAATACTAAACCTCTGCAGACAGAAGCCAGAGGTACCTCTCTCCTGCACTTGAAGCAGCTGACATGTCTCTTACTTCATTCTTCTCGATGACTCCCCCTTTCCTGAAGGAACCCTGAATAACCTGCTGGGCCGGCCCCTGGCAATTGGCACCTGAACAGGGACCTGAAGGTAAGCCCTTTTTCTTTTCAGGGGGCTAGGATTCCACCGTGGGTGCTGCACACCCCCTGGTAGAGGACGACAGACCAGGTTAAGAAAGTGGATAGGTCAGAACTTTTTGAGAAACAGTGGGCCATACTGAGTCTAAAGAAAGAGGACTCTATAGCTATTTCAAAACTTCTACTTGAGAAAAGAGGAGTAGATGTTTCAGCTAATCAGTTATCTATATTTTTTCATTTTATTCAAGAAGTGTGCCCCTGGTTTCCCCAGAAAGGAACTTTAGATATGGAAATATGGGGGAGACTAGGTGAAGAATTAAGAGCTTTATGTCCGAAATAGACCAGAAAATGTTCCAGTTGAAATCTTTTCACTTTGGAACTTGTTAGATGTTTTAGATCCTACTCATGAGTTACTTTCGTTTTCACAGCCACTTGCTACTTCTGATATAGTTGCTACTGAGATAACTTCCTTATTTAGAAAGACTACAGGGAGCAAAGATTATGGTAGCACAGAAAAGGCCTTTCTTACTGAAGCAAGTGACTCTGATGATGATTATGATGATGATGAATCAATCCCCTTACTGAGAAAGACTACAGGGAATAATGGCTATGGTAGCACAGAAATGGTCTTTCTTACTAAAGCAGATGACTTTGATGATGAATTAAAACATACTGATCAAGCAGACTTAGAGAAGGAAACTGCCAAATATCACCTTTATGATGAAGATTTGGTCTGCCCCGTCTATAAGGCTTCTCCTAGTACACCACCTCCATACGGATGTCGCCCACCTCCAGTATCAAAACATGTAGGGTCTGAGAGCCAGGAGGCAGGCTGAGGAACAAGGAGATTTCTCTGTTTCCTTGTGTTGTCCAGTTATATCTGATGAAGAATGGGAGGACTCACCTCAATGGGAACCTTTCCCTTAAAGAGCCTAAGACAGCAGTTACAGATTTTGGACTGACAACTCCTTACATTATGCAGTTGGTAGAATCCTACAGGTAAGTGGATGACTTCCTGTGATTGGTTTCAGACAGCACTGTCTTTCTGGAGGTCAATTTCTTTAATGCAAAGCAGGATATGAAGAACTAGCAGAAAAACAGGCTGTGAGAACAGGAGGAGACATAATCAGGTAGATCTAGCCATGCTCCTAAGAAAGGGTTTGTGGGAAGAACTAGGTGTGCAACTTAAATTAAGTAAAGAAGCACTTCATCAGTGCTCCAGCATAGTTGTAAAAGCTTGGCAGGGACTACCTGCTACTGAAACTGAAACAACAGGTCTTAGTAACATTAAACAGATACCTGAGGAGCCTTATGAAAAATTTTTGGCTCGCCTTATTGACCATGTCTCTAAACTTGTCACACAAGAAGCTGCAGAAATCATTATCAAACAGTGGCTTTTGAGAGTGCATATTCTACTTGTCAGACTTGAATTCGCGCTTTAAGAAAGACAGGCTCTTTAACTGATGATGTACAAGCCTGTTCAGAAATTACACTGTGCTTTTTACAAGGACTTACCATTGCTGCAGCTCTTCAGGGAGAGACTTTCATTCAATTTTTACAAAAGGTACATAATAGTATAAGAAAGAAAAAAGAAGAGAGGGAGGCTGCTTCCCTAGAGAGCAGCAGTGACTCCCGCCACAGCTGGGGCGATCCATGGGAGGGTCCAGGCTGGCGTCCAGAGCCGCCTCCGCTGGCCCCCTGCCAGTGAGACACCCAGCCCGGGAGAGGAACCTGGCCCACCACCACTAGGGGCCTTCTCCCCCATGGCTCCTGCCGCTAGGGGCCTTCTCCTCCTTGGCCACAGCAGCCCCTGTCCTCTCTGCCACACCCCCGCGAGGGGGCGGGGGGGGGTGGGGTGGGGGTGGAGAAAAAGACAAAAAAGCGGCAAAAAAAGTGGACTGAGGGGAGCTGATTCCTTCCCACCATTAATAACCCCCTGGTTAAATGGAAGCCTTGCTGACAGGCAAAGGGAAAGGATCAGATGTCCTACTAACATTGGGTCGAGGGTATGCTTGTGCTTTTCCACAGGACGCAGATTCTCCCATTTGGATTCCTGATGTTGCAGCCAAAGAACCTGAGGAGACCTCCACCCCCCCACCCCCCCACCCCCACCCCCTGCCACAAGGCAGCTCACCTTACAGACACAACAGCTGATCTAACAAAGGACTCCATCAACTCCTAGAGAGAGAGGGTCATTCTTTCATATTACATAACAGTTCATATACTTATGTCAGATATAGTGATGATGCCCCTATGTGTTTCAGCACAAGCCCAGATGAACCCCTCCTGGGTGTTTTATCAATAAATTATAAACATCTTTGAACAACATCTCCCTCTAATGAACAGTAACAAAAAAGAAATTTGGGTTTTAAAATTAATGATGTTGGGATCTAGAAGATTTAATGATGCTTGGAGTGATTTTTGTTATCCCCTTTCCTCCTCGTACTAAGTTTTTAAAAGATCATAATCATACTTGGAAGTGTACAGATAAAACTAAGGGCTTCCCTTTATGGAAAGAGTGTATTTTTCCAGAAGGACTAGCCTTCACTCCCAAAAATAGACTTGGTATAGAAATAACAGATCATTCTATTCCTGACCCAGGTCTGAGTCAGAGATCCTATTATCAAGAACAGAGTACGGTTTTTAATTGGTCTGATTATTTATTTATTTATTTCCTTTTGTTGCCTTTGCTTTTTTATTATTGTAGTTATTGTTGTTGTCGTTGTTGGATAAGACAGAGAGAAATGGAGAGAGGAGGGGAGTCGGGCTGGCTTCGTGAGCGGAGACAGACGACCCAGGACTCATGGTTGAGCTGTAGGCAGTATCTCTTTATTCACGCAGGACGCAGCGCAATCTAAGCCGAGCTAAAGTAAACTAAAACTAAACTAAAAACTAACTAAAGTAAAACTCACAATGCTGTCTTTATATATACTTGCCAAGTAGGGTGGGAACAGGATGTGACGTAGAGAGGGTGGAGAGAAAAGTGACTGGTGAAAATCAGGGTGTGACAAGGAGAGGGGGCAGAGCAAAAAGACATCATGAACCAGTGGGGATTAAACCAATGCCATGCAGTGGTTATGTAAATAGAATACAGTGGTTATGTAAATAGAATGCAGTGTTAAGCAGGGGGGATAAAACCAAATGAAACAGAAGGGGTTTTTAGAAGCAGAATTAGAAGCATACCAACAGAGGGGAAGACAGAGAGGAGGAGAGAAAGACAGACACCTGCAGACCTGTTTCACCGCTTGTGAAGAGATTCCCCTGCAGGTGGGAAGCCGGGGGCTCAAACTAGGATCCTTACACTGGTCCTTGCGCTTTGCTCTATGTGCGATTAACCCACTGAACTACCGTCCAACTCCCTACATTGAAATTTTTTTTAAAGAATTTATTTATTTATTCATGAGAAAGATAGGAGAGAAAGAACCAGCCATCAGTCTGGTACATGTGCTACCAGGGATTGAACTCAAGACCTCATGCTTGAGAGACTAGTGCCTTAGTCCCTGTGCCACCTCCCAGACCACTACATTGACAATTTAAAGACTTATTGGCATATTGAAAATACACAACTATTACCTGAGGACAATAAAAATGGAGGAGGCAAGTCAGGCCTGACTGTATGGCACAGTGCCCAATGGGCTAGGGCTCACTGCAAAGTGGGGAGTCCTAAGACTAAACTGAAGCTATTTTTGCTTACATTGATAACTTGAGGACTTATTGGCTATATTGAAAATACACAAATATTACCTGGGGACAATAGAAAGAGATCCCCAGAGGAAGTACATAGTGACAACAATCATGGCAGTGAGTGTGACAAGACTAAAAATGGCCTAGGAGCAGAAGCTGCTGTACCCACTGAAAGGCTTTCAGAAAAAAAGCTACTTATCACCACTACAGCTTCTCAATTAGCTGGACTCAGACCAAAAGCCAGAATTACTGGTGGCTTATAGTATGAGTGACAGACTGTGGTCTTCACTTAGTTATAAAAAGGCCCTATTGCTTACCCTCACCCACAAACCTCCTGCCTCACTTACAGGTATATATAGTATATAGATAGTAGTTATGTAGTTAAATAGCTAATGTAAGGGTTAATTCGTAGAAGTTAGTAAATTTCACATAGGCAAAAGTTAGTGAACTCTCATATATTCAAAGGTTAGCCAGAAGAGAGCCCTCATGGTGTGTGCTTACTTTACAACAGAAGATTTCTTTAGGTAGACAGTTTGTTAGATATTAGAAAAGTGTTACTTAGTTAGACCAATCCAAGAATGGGTTAAGAAGAAAAGCTGTTAGGCTGAGCTCCAGAAAAGATATGCTACCCAACAGAGACAGCTGAAACAAATGGAATAATGTTTAAAGTTATGTTGTCTACACCAATGCCACACAGATGGTCAAAACCTAGAGGAGGACAGGCTATCTCAAGACCAAAGAAACTTTGAAGGAGAACTTGCCTATAATGATATTAATGTCTGGATTTATTTATTTATTATTTATTCCCTTTTGTTGCCCATGTTGTTTTATTGTTGTAGTTATTGTTGTTGTTAGATAGAACAGAGAGAAATGGAGAGAGGAAGGGAAGACAGAGAGGGGGAGAGAAAGACACCTGCAGATAGATACCTGCCTGTGAAGCGACTCCCCTGCAGGTTGGGAGCCGGGGGATCCTTATGCTGGTCCTTGCACTTTGCGCCACTTGCACTTAACCCACTGTGCTACCAGCGGACTCCCTGGAGTTATTTTTATTGTTAATAAAATAGTCGGGGCCGGGTGGTGGCGCACCTGATTGAGCACATGTTACAATACACAAGGACCCAGGTTTGAGCCCCCTGTCCCTACTTGCAGGCTGAAAGCTTCACAAGTCTTGAAGCAGTGCTGCAGGGGTCTCTCTGTCTCTCACTCTTTCTATCCCTCCCTTCCCTCTCAATTTCTGACTGTCTCTATCCAATAAATAGATAATAAAAAATAATAAAAGTCTTGCATGATGTCATCTGTATCACTGTGAAGTGTTTAAATAATAAACCTCTGCAGACAGAGGCCAGAGGCGCTCTTCTCCTGCACCTAAAGCAGCTGACCTCTCTCTCATTTCTTCTTCGCTGACTCCCCTTCCCTTCAGGGAACCTTGAATAACTGTGGCTGAGGCCCGACACTCATTCTTCTAAAAATGGCCTGTTTTGCTCCTTGACCTCTCTTAAGACTCAAAGGTAAAAGTCATCAAACTGGCTGAGCCTGTGGGAACTGGGGGGACAGGGGGTGGCAGGAGGAGGGTCACTAGGCGTCTAGTGACAGGAGGGTCTGTAGGTGTCTTATCTTTCTTTCAACCTATCTTCCCCTCCCCTTTCAATTTCTCTGTCCCACCCTATAAAAAATGGGAAAAAAATGGCCTCCAGGAGCAGTGGTGAAGGCATCAAGCCTTGGTGGTAACACTGGAGGCAAAAAAAAAACAAAAAACAAGAGATTAGTCTGTTGTCACAGTGTGATAATATAAGAAAGGACCACACTATCTCTTGAAACAGAAAGCCCACCCTAGATAAAGAGACATGCAAACATTACAAAGAGACAAAGGTAATACCCAGTAGGTTGTTGAGGTGAAAAAGGACTTGTTGGGCCTGGACTTGAATTTTATGGGGGGGAGAGGGGTGACTTTGCCAGCTGCATTTGGCAAAAAGCAGGAAATGTTCCTACTTCCACAGTTGAACTGAAAGTCCTGCAGATTAATCTTCTCTACCCACCCCCACCCACTGTATTCCACACTAATTAGATCAAAACACCGAAACCAGCAGTTGTCCATATAGCAGGAATAACCAAACAGAAATAATCCAGAGAAAAGATACAATTTATGAAAGCCGTAAAAATGAAAGACTACTTCAGAAAAAAAAAGTCCCTGGAATACATAAGAACTCTGAGGAGAAAATGATAAAGCATAATTAAAAAAGATGTGAAGGAAGACTGGAAAAATAGAGGTATATATGATGTCTGTGATTGGAATATTCCAGACTGAGAAGATGTCAAAGTAATGTATTATGCAGCCTGAGAGGTGGCACAGTAGACAAAGTGTTGGATTTTCAAATGCAGGGTGCTAAGTTTGCATTGCAAATTCCAGAGTGGTCCTCTCTCTCTTATTAATGTATATATATTTATGCCTAGTAGTGGCACACCTGGTTGCGGGCACATTACCATGCACAAGGACCTGGGTTCAAGCTCCCAATCCCTATTGTAGGGGGGATCTCCACAAGCAGTGAAGCACTGTTGCATGTGTCCTTCTCTGCCTCCCCCTCCACTCGGAATTTCTCTGTCCTATCAATATATATATTACAATGTGAATTAAAATCCCCACAAGGTAGCCCAAGAGGTGGCACAGTAGCTAAAGCTTTGGCCTTGAAGTATGAGGCCTCAGGTTCACCTGTGCCAGATGATGACTGTTTCTCTCCTTTCTCTCTCTCTCCCTCCCTCTCCAACTCATTAATGAGTAAGTAAATCTGAAAAATAAAAATAAAAAAAGGAAGCTCGGGGGGTCAGACGGTAGCGCAGCGGGTTAACCGCCGAGGCGCAAAGAGCAAGGACCAGCCGTGTAAGGATCCTGGTTTGAGCCCTGCCTCCCCACTTGCAGCAGTTACTTCACAAGCGGTGAAGCAGGTCTGCAGGTGTCTATCTTTCTCTCCCCGTCTTCCCCTCCTCTCTCCATTTCTCTGTCCTATCCAACAACGACAAAATCAATAATAACAACAACAACAATAAAACAAGGACAACAAAAAGGAAAATAAAAAATTAATTAAAAAAAAGAAGCTCAATTCTTGGAAACAAAGACGACTTCAGTAACAAGGTTACTCAGAATGAAGCAGAAATGTGTCCTCAGAAAGACCTCAGTGAGCACAAGGGCAGAGTATAGTGGGACAGCAATGGAATGTAGCACTAGAGTGTGGCCACCCCCCACACACCTTTTCTTTGGTTTCTTAATGGTAAAGCCACAAACTGCTGGGACTGTTTTTAGAGTGAGTAGATCTAATGAGTGAATCTAAATTTAGTGGGTTGTGGGAAGGAAAAGTCATGATACATTTTTGCCTAGAAAAATATGTCATTATGGGTGGGGGTAGATAGCATAGTGGTTATGCAAAGAAACTCTCAAGCCTGAGACTCCAAAGTCCCAGGTTTAATCCCTCTCACTCCACTATGAATCAAAGCTGAGCTCTGATTAAAAAAAAAAAAAAAAAGGAAAGAAAAAGAAAAGAAAAAAAAATGTCATTACTTTTCTGACAGCCCAATAGTTTTCTCAGCTCTCACCTTCTTTAACTTCTACAGAATTTGGTATCATTATGTGACTCCTGTGGTGTTGGGCCCTGGTGAGCAGGCCTTTTTTTCTCTCTTCTATCTGCCTTTTCCTCTTGCTCCCTTTTCCCCACTCTGGGTTCTTCTCTCCTTTGAGGAGCTTACTCGTTGTGCAGTGCTGAGCTAATTAGCACCTCTAAAGCTCAGCCTCCAGTCTGGCTTTCAGTTCTACATTATTGTCCCTCCAAACCCCAAAGATTTATGAGAGAGAAAGAGATTAATTTTAGGGACCAGGCTGTGACACACCTGGTTAAGCACACACATTACAGTGTGCAAGGACCCAGGTTTAAGCCCCTAGTCTCCATCTGCAGGGAGAAAGTGGTGAAGCAGGGCTGCAGGTATCTCCTTTTTTCCTCTCTACCTCCTCCTCTCCTTTCAATTTTCCTCTGTCTCTATCCAATAAGAAACAAAAATGTAATAATAATAAAAAATATGGCATCTTCTAAAAAAAAAATTAAGCACAAAGCACAGGGACCGGCATAAGGATCCCAGTTCAAACCCTCAGCTCCCCACCTTCAGGGGAGTCGCTTCACAGGCGGTGAAGCAGGTCTGCAGCTGTCTGTCTTTCCCTCCCCCTCTGTCTTCCCCTCCTCTCGCCATTTCTCTCTGTGCTATCCAACAACAACAACAATAATAACTACAACAATAAAACAACAAAGGCAACAAAAAGGAAAATAAATATTTTTTTAAAAATTAAGTTTAGGAGGCAGGGGAGACATCATGATGGTTATGCAAAAGGACTTTCATGCCTGAGAGTATGAGGTCTCATATTCAATCCTCAGCACCACCATAAGCCAGAGTGGAGCAGTGCTCTAGTCTCTTTATTTCTTTCCCTCTATATATCTCTCTCATTAAAATAAAATAAATATTTTTTAAAAGATCAACAATATGTTGGAGGAGGCAGAAAGAGTAAGAACCAGAGCGTCACTCTGGCATATACAATACTGGTGACTGAACTCTGGATCTCATCCTTGAGAATCTAACACTGCACCATCTCATGGGTCACTAAAATGCTAACTTTTTATACTTACATTTTCTTCATCTCTTGACATTTTTTTTTTTTTTTTTAACCAGAGCACTATTTTAGCTTTAGTTTATGGCCCATTTCCTGCAATATATGAGAAAGTTGGTCCGGGAGGTGGAGCAGTGATAAAGCTTTGGACTCTCAAGCACAAGGTCACAAGTTTGATCCCCGGCAGCACATGTGCCAGAGTGATATCTGGTTCTTTCTCTCTCCGCCTACCTTTCTCATAAATAAATAAATAAAATATATATAAAAAAACAAATTTATGAGAAAGAGAGAGGTCTGGGAGGTGGTGTAGTAGATGATGCATTGGACTATCAAGCATGAGGTCCCAAGTTCAATCTCTAGCAGCACATGTACCAGAGTGATGTCTGGTTCTTTTCCTCTTTACTCTCCAATAATTAATAAATAAAATCTTGTAAAAAAAAAAAAAAAGAACTTAACCTTTAAGGAGAGAGAACCAGAGTGGAGAGAGAACTGGAGAGTCACTTTGGTACATGTGATGCTAGGCATTGAATTTGAGATCTCATACCCTTAGTTTCAAGTCTACAGTCATTGGGCTACCTCTCAGGCCGTGAAAAATATACAAACATATACACGAATATATAATAATAATAATTATTTCGGAGTATTGTTCAGCTCTGGCATATGAAAGTGGCAAGAACTGAACCAGGGTTGTTGGAATCCTAGGCATGAAAAGGCTTTTACAGGGTAGATAGCATAACAGTTATGCAAAAAAGACTCTCAAGCCTGAGGCTCCAAAGCCCCTGGTTCAACTCCCCCCCCCCTTGATCTTTCATAAATAAGTACATCTTAAAAAAAAAGTCTTAAAAAAAAGTCTTGTGTATAACCACTATATCTCCTTTCAGACCCCACATTTAAACAAAGTATTTTATTTTAAAATTTTATTTTTAAATGAATTTTTCATCACCTAATTTTAATTATTATAGGACAGAGATAGAGAGAAATTGAGAGGGGAGGGGAAAATAGGGAGAGAGACAGAGAGAGACACCTGCAGCCCTGTTTCACCACTTAAAGCTTTCCCCTTGCAGGTGGGGACCAGGGACTTGAACCTGGGTCCTTGTGCACTGTAGTGTGTGCACTTAACCAGATGCACTACAACCTGGCCCTTAATTTTATTTTAAAATTTATTTATTTTTTGATTTTTTTTAAAAAAAGATTTTATTTATTTATTAATGAGAAACATAGGAGGAGAGAGAAAGAACCAGACATCACTCTAGTACATGTGCTGCCGGGGATTGAACTCATGACCTCATGCTTGAGAATCGGATGCTTTATCCACTGCGCCACCTCCCGGACCACTATTTTTTGATTTTTTAAAAAATATTCCCTTTTGTTGTCCTTGTTTTATTGTTGTTACTGATGTCGTTGTTGTTGTATAGGACAGAGAGAAATGGAAAGAGGAGGGGAAGACAGAGAGGGGGGGAGAAAGACACCTGCAGACCTGCTTCACCACCTGTGAAGCGACTTCCCGGATTTGGGAGCTCGAACAGGGATCCTTATGCCGGTCCTTTGCACTTTGCACCACTTGCACTTAACCAGCTGCGCTACCGCATGGCTCCCCTTCAATTTATTTTTTAGATTTTACTTATTAATGAGAAAGGTAAGAGGGGGAATGGGAGAAAAGGAAAGAGAAAGAATATCAGACATCACTCTGGTACATGTGCTGCTGGGGACTGAATTTAGGACCTCATGCTTGAGAGTCCAGTGCTTTATCCACAACACCACCTCCCGGATCACCCCCCCCCCTTTTAACTTTATTTGATAGGGTACAGAGAAATTTAGAGGGAAGAGAAAGATAGGGAGGGGGAGAAAGAGAAAGACACCTGCAGACCTGCTTCACCATTTGTGAAGCTTTCCCACTGTAAGTGGGGGCTGGGGGCTTGAACCCAGGTCCTTGTGAGCCACACCCAACCCCTAACAAAATATTTTAATGGTGTGCGTGTGTGTGCGTGGGGGGCAGTGTATCTGACAGAGATTAGAGCACTGCTCAGCTCTGGACCTGGGACCTCCCATGTTCAGGCATGAGTCTTTTTTATAAAACCATCTGTTTCCCCAGAAAACCGCACCACTGGGAGTCGGGCAGTAGCACAGCGGGTTAAGTGCAGGTGGCGCGAAGCGCAAGGACCAGTGTAAGGATATGGGTTCGAGCCCGGCTCCCCACCTGCAGGGGAGTCTCTCCACAAGTGGTGAAGCAGGTCTGCAAGTGTCTTTCTCTCCCGGTCTGTCTTACACTCCTCTCTCCATTTCTGTTTGTCCTATCCAAGAACAACAACAGTAAAACAACAAGAGCAACAAAAAGGGAATAAGTAAATACTAAAAAAAACAACAAAACACTGTATTTAAAACAAACAAAAAAACCTCGCACCACCTCCCACTTTTTTTTTTTTTTTAATTTCTTTAGTGGGGGATCAATGTTTTACAGTTGATAGTAAGTACAATAGCTCGTACATGCATAACATTTCCCAGTTTTCCACATAACAATACAACCCCCACTAGATTCTCTGTCATCCTTTTCCAGGACCTGTACTCTCCCACCCCCACCCCAGAGTCTTTTACTTTGGTGCAATACACCAACTCCCACTTTTTTAAAGTGCAAAGTATTTTCTCTTTATAAATTCCCTTGTTCCTGCAGCAACAACTTCTCTACCTAGAATGTGTGCCATTGCGTAAGACTACGTTGTACTGTTTTACAGCATACTTTTAAAAAATTCTTATTAATTTTTTAATGAAAGACAGCTATAGAGAGACCAGAGCACTGCTCAGCTTTGACTTAAAGTAGTGCTGGGCATTGAACCTGGGACCTCAGAAGCTTAGGCAGGAAAGTCTTTTGCATAACCTATGCTATACTAAAAAAGATGAACAAATTTGGAATTAGCAGCTGGCAGAGTGGCTTTAGATGGCTTGCACAGCTGTAAATTTTGGTTTCCTTTTTAGGTGGCGATACTTAAGATACGCATTTGCATGCAGTTACTACCGAGGCCAGAAGGTGTAAACATGAAATACAAAAAAATACCAAGACGAATACAGTGACCGCAGCCTGCCATCCGCGCTCCCCGGATCCCTCCAGGGCCGCAGCTGCGCGCGCGCCGGTGCCCTTGCCGCAAGGCCCAGCTCCCCGCCTATTGGCTGAAGCGGTCAGGAGCGGCGCGCGCATAGAGGCCCGGATGAGCCGCGGCTTCCGGCGCGCTCCCAGCGAGCTCTCGGGCGCGCGTCGCCGGGGGTGGGGGTGGGGACCTGGGAAATCCCAGCTTTTTCCGGGGGCTGCCGAGCCCTGCGTAACTGGAAGGAAGATGGAGCGAAAAGCCGAACCTGTGTAGGGCAGCCCTGACTCCTCTGGCCGAGGCCCTGCCGCCTCCGCCGCCTTCTCCAGGACCTGAGCGCGTCCGGGCGCCTCAGTGCTCGACCCCCGCGGTGGGAGTGAAATGGCCGTCGAGGCCCGGGGCGTCCCGTGAAGGAACTGGGCAGCCTCGAGGGACCCCATCACACCTTGGTGAGCGGGTGCGGTCGGAGAGCATCTGACTGACCCTGGAGCGTCTCCGTGGGGTGTGTGCGTGTGTGTGCGTATCTAATGGGGGCGGGGGCATCCCCTTTAGCTCGTTCCGGTCTCCAGCCTCTGCGCCGTGGCTGGCGGGGGGCGCGGGGCGCGCGCTGTTGGCAGATCGCGGAGATTCTCGCGGTGGGAGAGGTGGGCGGGGCTTCCGGCGGCTCTCGCGGGGGCGGGGGCGGGGGCGGGGGCGGGGGCGGGGGGCTCGCGGCGGGCGCGCGGGGTAGGTGGTCCGGGCCGCGACAGGTGCCTGTTGCGCTGCCAGGCCGAGCCCGGGCGGGAGCGGGCTGGGCAGGCGCGCGGGTTGACTCAGCGCTTCCTCTGCGACCGGTCAAGTTCGGGCACGTTCCGAGCCTGTGGGGAAGGGAGCGAAGCCCTGACTTGTCGCGGGCGGAGGCTATTTAAATCGAGCGGCTTCTCCCAAACTGAGTCCACTTGGACTTAGACTCCGGTACAGGGTCGCGAACTAACTACGGCGCGTG
The DNA here is from genome assembly GCF_950295315.1 of Erinaceus europaeus. NCBI lineage: Eukaryota > Metazoa > Chordata > Mammalia > Eulipotyphla > Erinaceidae > Erinaceus > Erinaceus europaeus. The sequence continues at coordinate 95,509,253 of NC_080168.1, read as the reverse complement.
GCGCGCGCTATACCTAGCCAGGTAAGGACCCGCTTCCTGGGAAAACTTTTGCTTTTTTTTTTTTTTTTTTTCTTTCCTCCCTTCTTCTTTAAATTATTCATTGATTTGTTATTGGATAGAGAAAGAGAAATTGAGGAGGGGGAAAGTAGAGGAGGGAGAGAGACACCTACAGCCTTGCTTCACCAGGCGTGAAACCTTCCCTCCCTGTAGGAGGGAGACAAGGGGCTTGAACCCGGGTCCTTGGCACACTGTGATGTGTGTGTGTGTGTGTGTGTGTGTGCGCCAGGTGTGCCACCACCTGGCCCCTAAAACTTGGCTTTTAAAAGCGTTGTTTAGCTGAGTTCAGTGTGATTGCCTTTCCCGCCCCCCCAGCATGTTTCAGTTCATGTTTTTATACTCCTCCCCCCCTTTCCTTCCAACCCGCTTGTAGGCAAATGTGCAATACCAACATGTCTGCGTCTACCGACGGTGCTGTCAGCACCTCACAGATTCCAGCTTCGGAACAAGAGACCCTGGTTGGTATTTGTGTCTGCAAAATGTGACTTGGAAATAATAATTGATGAGTCGGTCGACTAAATTTCGAAGAGTTCACTTTCTCTGTAGCTCCTCCGTGAGATTGTATGTACAAAGACTTAACTCCTGTCATTTAGGCAAAATACTTGGTTAACTGTGAAACTCAGGTCAGTTTATTTTTAAACTTTTGCCAAGTTGGATTTAATTAGTAAATCCCTTGCATTCTTAAGTCTGGCTAACAGAGCTGTTTCTATTTTGATTTGTCAGTATTTGGTTTTTAGTGTTCTGAAGGGCAAAAAGAATTCATGCTTCTTGTAAAAAGATTAAGTATCAGGTAAAGTCTGAAAGTTCCAGCTGTTTTTCAGCCACTTCTCCTTTTAGATATTTTTCTTCTTTTTTATTTTTTTTTATTTAAGAAATGGTTAATTAACAAAACCATAGGGTAGGAGGGGTACAACTCCACACAATTCCCACCGCCCAATCTCCATATCCCACCCCCTCCCCCGATAGCTTTCCCATTCTCTATCCCTCTGGGAGCATGGACCCAGGGTCATTGAGGGTTGCAGAACGTAGAAGGTCTGGCTTCTGTAATTGCTTCCCCGCTGAACATGGGCGTTGACTGGTCGGTCCATACTCCCAGTCTGCCTCTCTCTTTGCCTAGTAGGGTGTGTCTCTGGGGAAGCTGAGCTCCAGGACACATTGGTGGTGTCTTCAATCCAGGGAAGTCTGGCCGGCATCCTGATGACACCTGGAACCTGGTGACTGAAAAGAGAGTTAACATACAAAGCCAAACAAATTGTTGAGCAATCATGGACCCAAAGCTTGGAAAAGTGGAGAGGAAGTATTAGGGAGGTACTCACTGCAAACTCTAGTGTACTTCTGCTTTCTTACTTTGGTGCCATACTCCAAACTCAGTCAATTTCTGCTTTGCGTTTCTACTTCTTTTTTTTTTTTTACATGCATAACATTCCCCAGATTCCCATTTAACAATACAACCCCCACTATGTCATTCATCATTTTTCATGGACCTGTATTCTCCCCACCCACCCACCCCAGAGTCTTTTACTTTGGTGTAATACTCCTTAGATATTTTTCTATGTACATAATTGCTTCTGTGTTCTTGACCTACAAAATAGGATTAAACTATGCATATGCACATAGCACCCTGTCAAAATCAACAATTCTTTTTAATGGCCATCTAATATTCCACAGTAATAGCATAACATTTGAAACTTTATGTCTTTACTGAAAGCTTTTTTTTTATTGTCTTAGTTTTTGAGTATTACAAATAGTGCAGCTTTAGACTGTTTCTGAGACTGTGAGGACTGTGAGGGTGAGGACATAGAACTTTGGTGGTGGATGCAGAGTGGAACTATACCCTGTAATTTTCTTTCTCACTTTTAAAAATTATCTTTATTTATTCGATGGATATAGCCAGAAATTGAGAGGGTAGGCGGAGATATGGGAAATGGGGTGGGAGAGACACCTGCAGCCCTGCTTCACCACTAGTGAAACTTTGAACTTGGGTCCTTCTGCACTGTAACCAGGTGCACCACCACCGGGTCCTGCTACTCTGTAATTTTCAGTCTTGTAACCTACTATTAGTGACAAATAAAAAATGGAGGAAAACAAAACAGTGCTGCATTATGCATATATCGGAACATAAGTTCTTTCTTTTTTTTTAATTTTTCCCCTTTTGTTGCCCTTGTTTATTGTTGCTGTTATTACTGTCATCGAATAGGACAGAGAGAAATGGAGACAGGAGGGGAAGACGGGGAGAGAAAGACACCTGCAGACCTGCTTCACCGCTTGTGAAGCTACCCCCCACCCCACCCTTAGTTGGGGAGCTGGGGGCTCAAACCAAGATCCTTACGCAGGTCCTTGCTCTTTGCACCATGTGCACTTAACCTCCTGTGCTCCCGACACAAGTTATTTCTATAAGAAAGATGCTTGTTGCTGTTTTGGGGGCATCACTGCTACCAGGCAACTTTTTTTTTTTCCCTTCCAGATAGAGTGAGACAGTGAGGCAGAGGGGAAGAAAACCATAGCACTGAAGCTTCCTTCAGTGTGGTGGAAGTGAGGTTTGAACATGGGTTGTTCAAATGGTAAAATAATTCATTACACTAAGGTGTGGGGCTGATTTATGGACTCCATATTGCTTTTATGAAGTCAGAATTGTTGACCTGTGAAGTTTTCCTCCTGTGGATGGGGACTGGGAGCTTGAACTGGGTCCTTGCATATTGTAACGTGTGCTCAGCCAGGTGCACCACCACCTGGCCCCATATTTAGTTACTTATTTTACTTAATATTATTTTTATCAGAGCACTGCTCAGCTTTGGCTTATAGTGGTGCAGGGGGGATTAAATTTGGTACTTCAGAGCCTCAGGCATGAGAGTCTTTACATAACCATTATGCTATCTATCCCGGCCCTACTTTTTATTTTTACTTTATGTTGGGTAGAGACAGAAATCAAGAGGGAAGGGGAGGTAAAGGGGAGAGAGACAGGCAGACACACCTACAGCACTGCTTCACCTCTAGTGACGCTTCCTTCCTGAAGAATGTACTATAATGCGTGTGCTCAACCAGGTACACACACCCCCCCTCCCGTATTTAGTTTCTAATTTAGTTTATTACATTTAGTGAAATACGACTTTTTTTTTCCAGGACTAACATTGTGAGACTGTTAAGCATAATTCTGTCGACTGATAATTGAATGTATCTATGGAAGTATTTGTTTGGGGACTTTTGTTCTGGAATAATCATGTAAGTATAATATCACCTCTTTGTTCTACGTAGGTTCGACCAAAACCACTACTTTTGAAGTTGTTAAAGTCTGTCGGCGCTGAAAAGGACACTTATACTATGAAAGAGGTAAGCTGAACTAGTAGTTAAAGCGAGCCTTTAACTACTAGTCTTACAGGGGCCGGTGGTGGTGCACCGGTTTGAGTGCACATCACATACAGCACTCAAGGCCCAAGTCAAAGCCCCTGTAAGGCAGGGGAAGCTTCATGAGTGGTAAAGCAGTGCTACAGGTGTTTCTTCCCTTTCTAGTCCTCATTTCCCCCTCGATTTCTCTCCATTTCTATGCAGTAATAAAGTATTAAAAAAGTTAATATCTTACTATCCACAAAGTATATGGTAGCCCAGTGGGCAAAATTGACCATATAGATAGCTTTTTAATAAACTGTCAGTGTTGCCTACTGTACTTACATAGACTATAATTTGAAGCTGAAAATTCTAAATATACTTGAATTTCATTTCACTGCTAGGGACTCAGATTGCAAAGGTCTGGAAAGTTTCTTGGCCTTTCTGAGCTGTGAACCCAGTTAGACTGGTAAGATCTTAGAACCATATTTTTAAATGCATGAAGTATATGGGACTACAAAGGAAACAGATTATGTGTATAGTAGTCAAAATAGGGCCAGCAATATAGCTCACCTGGAAGGTTGCCTGCTTTATCATGCTTGTTACCCAGATTCAAATCTACCTCCAGGCACTGGATGATTCTTTGGTGCTAAGCTATCTTTCCCCTTTATCTCTTTGCTTTCATCTGAAAAAGTCAGCCCTAGGTGGTAAAACACGGGGCAACAACAACAAAAACTTAGAGCAAATTTGTTATATATATATGGTGTTTGCTAACTCATCAGATTATAAGGTCTATCCCAGGTTAAAGAGTAGAGAGATGAGAGACAAGTACTGGATAGTTTGACTTACGTGTGGAATCTAGAGATCTGATACACATGAACTTGGAAAAAAAAAAAAGAACTGGCAAAGGGTTTTTAAGACTTGTAAGAACTGGGGGTCGGGTGATGGCACACTAGGTTAAGTGCACATAGTAAGATTTGGAAGGTGGGAGGGTAGGGATACAGAACTCTGGTGATGGCTGTGGTGTGGAACTATACACTGTATAATCTTACAATCTTGTAACCTACTTTCCTACTATGGGCTGGGGAGATAGCATAATGATTATGCAAAAATAATTCCATTCCTGAGGGACCAAAGTCCCAGGTTCACTCCTCAGCACCAGCATAATTATGCCTGAGTGGAGTAGTGCTTTGGTAAAAGTAAAAAAATGCTCTAGAGCTACCTGAGTACAGTGTACTGATCTTTCTGGGATAGAGGTGAACTGTTCTATGTAATGGACGTAGCATTTTAACGTAATGTGCTTGGACGATAACTTTGTGCAGGAAGCATCATCTTCAGTGAGAGCCGGCTGTGAATGAAAAGTGCCTGTCCGAGCCCCTCTCATGTAGCTTGTGGGATTGAGATACCTAAAACAGAATGACTCATTTGTCGGGATAGTGGGTCAGGAGAGAATTTCAGACCCCCCCTCCTTTTTTTTGTTTAAAACTTACCATTTTAATTATAAATTTACTTGTGCTATCTTCTCTGTTTTTAAGATATCAATGAGAACAGAGAGAACCGGAGTATCAATCACTCTGGCGTGTGCAGTGCTAAGGATTGAACTTAAAAACCTCATGTTTGGGGAGTTGGGCGGTAGCGCAGCGGGTTAAGCGCAGGTGGTGCAAAGCGCAAGGACTGGGTGTAAAGATCCGGGTTCGAGCCCCCGTCTCCCCACCTGCAGGGGAGTCGCTTCACAGGTGGTGAAGCAGGTCTGCAGGTGTCTGTCTGTCTCTCCCCCTCTCTGTCTTCCCCCCCCTCCATTTCTCTGTCCTATCCAACAACAGTGACCGCAATAATAACTACAGCAATAAAACAACAAGGGCAGCAAAAGGGAATAAATAAATAAAAACCTTATGATTGGGAGTCTTAAGCGTTAACCAGTGTGCCACCTCCTGGGCTGAGCCATAGCTGTTGATTCATTATTATTTTTATTTATTCTTTTTTTTAAAATATTTTATTTTATTTATTTATTCCCTTTTGTTGCCCTTGTTGTTTTATTGTTGTAGTTATTGTTGTTGTTGTCGCTGTTGGATAGGACAGAGAGAAATGGAGAGAGGAGGGGAAGACAGAGAGGAGGAGAGAAAGATAGACACCTGCAGACCTGCTTCACCGCCTGTGAAGCGACTCCCCTGCAGGTGGGGAGCCAGGGTTCGAACTGGGATCCTTATGCCGGTCCTTGTGCTTTGCGCCACCTGCGCTTAACCCACTGCGCTACAGCCCGACTCCCTATTTTTATTTATTCTAAAGAACTTACTTATTCATGAGAAAGACAGGAGAGAAAGAACCAGACGTCACTCTGGTACATGTGTTGCCGTGGATTGAACTCATTGAACTCAGGACCTCATGGTTGAGAATCCAATGCTTTATCCACTGCAATTCCTCCCAAACCACTTACTTTTTGAAAATATTTACTTATTTAATAGGACAGAGAAATTGAGAGGGTGAGGGGGAAAAAGAGACAGCGCTCTTCGAAGCTTCAGGTGGACACTGGTGCCTTAAACTAAGGTCCACGTGCATGACAACTTGTGCACTCAACCTGGTGCGTGCACCACTGCTCAGTCCCCTATAGTTGATGATTTTTTTTTTTAAACCAGAGCACTGTTCAACTCTGGTTTATGCTAAAAAACCAGGGGAGGAGGCCTTGAATCAGGTGTGAGAGTTGGTTTGCATAATCACGATGCTATTCCCCTACCCTCTTTTTTCGATAACTGAGATTATTAAATATATTTGAAATTAACGTTTAATTTTTCTTTTATGCTTACATCTTGTTGCAGGTTATATATTTTCTTGGCCAGTATATTATGACTAAGCGATTATATGATGAAAAGCAACAGCATATTGTATATTGTTCAAATGACCTTCTAGGGGATTTGTTTGGAGTTCCAAGCTTCTCAGTGAAAGAACACAGGTAAGTTTTTCAATTTAGTCCATTGTAAAAGCTCCTACATTTTTACCTCCACCTTCATTTCCTTTTGTCAGAGAAGAGTTGTTAGAGGACACATAAAAGATGCTGAAATTTAGGGCTGGGAGTTAACATAATGGTTATGCAAGAAGATTTTCACACTTCAGTCTCTAAAGCCCCAGACTCAGTCCCCAGCACTACCTTAAGCTTTGGTGAAAAGGAAAAAAAAAGGCTGAAATTTAATTTTTAAAAAATATCTATTCATTCCTCTTTGTTGCCCTTGTTATTTTATTATTGTAGTTGCTGTTATTATTGATGTCATTGTTGTTGGACAGGACAGAAAGAAATGGAGAGAGGTGGGACAGACAGGGAGAGAAAGACAAGACACCTGCAGACCTGCTTCACCGTCTGTGAAGCGACTCCCCTGCAGTGGGGATCCGGGGGTCTCAAACCGGATCCTTAAGCTGGTCCTTGAGCTTTACACCACACGCCCTTAACCCACTGCGCCACCGCCCGACTCCCCCCTATTTTCTTTTTAAGATTATCTTGTTAGAGGAGATGGAAAGAGTGAGATAGAACACAGCACTAAAGCTACTTTTAGTGTGGGAGCCGGGCTTGAACTTTCTAAAAACCTGGCCAAGCATCACACCATCCAAGTGAGCTATTTTGCCAGCTTAAGATTGGTTTATTAATGAGAGGAAGGAAAACGCACTAGAATATCAGGGAGCCGGGTGGTGGCACAGCAGGTTAAGCGCACATGGCGAAAGCGCATGGACCAGCATCAGGATCCCAGTTTGAGCTCCCAGCTCCCCACCTGCAGGCGGTTCGCTTCACAAGCGATGAAGCAGGTCTGCAGATGTCTTTCTCTTCCCCTCTTGTCTTCCCCTCCACTCTTGATTTCTCTCTGTCCTATCCAACAACAACGACAGCAGTAACAACAGTGACAGTAAAGGGCAACAAAAGGGGAAAGAAAAAAAGTTTGTTTAGGGGAGTCGGGCAGTAGTGCCGCGGGTTAAGCGCAGGTGGCACAAAGCGCAAGGACCCGTGTAAGGATCCCGGTTTGAGGCCCCGGCTCCCCACCTGCAGGGAAGTCCCTTCACAGGTGGTGAAGCAGGTCTGCAGGTGTCTCTCTTTGTCTCCCCCCTCTGTCTTCCCCTCCTCTCTCCATTTCTCTCTGTCCTATCCAACACCAACGATATCAATAATAACTACAACAATAAAACAAGGGCAACAAAAGGAAATAAATATATTTTTAAAAAGTTTGTTTAAAAAAAACTAGAATCAGTCTGATGTACGAGATGGATATGTATAGTTTTTTTTTTTATTTTAATTTTTTTTGTCTTTACTTACTGGATAGAGACAGCCAGAAATCAAGAGGGAAGGGAATGCTAGGGAGAAAGACAGACAGACACCTGCAGTACTGCTTTACCACTCGTAAAAAGCTTTCCCTCTGCAGGTGGGGACTGGGGGCTTGAACTTGGATCCTTGCACATTGTAATGTGCGCTGAAACAGGTGTGCCACCACCCAGCCCCTGGATACATATAGTTTTTAAAAAACCTTTTCTTAATTTTTAAAAAAATTTCTTCCCTTTTGTTGCCCTTGTTATTTTATTGTTGTAGTTATTATTGTTGTTGTTGTCATTGGATAGGACAGAAATGGAGAGAGGAGGGAAAGATGGGGAGAGAAAGATAGACACCTGCAGACCTGCTTCACCACCTGTGAAGTGACTCCTCTGCAGCTGGGGATCCTTACTCAGTCCTTGTTTCGTGCCACATGCACTTAACCCGCCGTGCTACCGCCTGACTCCCGTTTTAAAAACCTTTTAAAGATACTTATTTATTGGATAGAGACAGAGAAATCTAGAGAAAAGGGGGAGATAGGGAAAGAGATAGACAAACACCTACAATCCTGCTTCACCACTTGTGAAACTTCCCACCCTGCTTGCGAGGATAGGGGGCTTAAATCCAGGTCCTTGCACATGGTAATAACGTGTTGTACCACTAAGCCCCCAGGATATTTAGAATTTTTATTTATTTTTTGCCACCAGGGCTGTCTCAAGCTTCAGTGCTTGCACAGCTCTACCACTCCCAGTGGCCTTTTTCTATTCTCTTTCTTTCTTTTCCTTCTTTCTTTCCAATGAGAAACAGGAGATAAACCTGCAGTTCAGCTCTACCACTCCTGAAGCTGGTGACGCATCTGGTTAAGCACTCACATTACAGTACACAAGGACCTAGGTTTAAGTCCACCTGCAGGGACAAAGCTTCACAGGTGGTGAAGCAGGGCTGCAGGTGTGTCTCTGTCTCTCACCCTCTCTATTTTCCCTCCCCTCTCAATTTCTCTGTCCCTATCCAATAATAAATAAAAATATTTTTAAAAATACCCAGGTTCAAGTCTCTAAGCACCAAGTGCATTGGGGAAGCATCACGTGGTGAAATAGTAATGCAGGTATCTTTTTCTCTTCTCCTCAATTTCTCTGTCTCCAAAATAGATGAATAAGAGATATTTTAGAAAAATTAATAGTTGCTATATGTAATTACTATGCAACTATCTCAGTTCCTTTTAAATTCCAGAAGCTTGCCATTTATATTTTTTTTCCTTTTTTTTTTTTTTTTTTGCCTCCAGTGTTATTGCTGGGGCTTGATGCCTGCATTACAAATCCACTACTCCTAGAGACTATTTTTTTCTCCCTTTTGTTGCCCTTCTTGTTTTATCGTTGTTGTGGTTATTATTGTTGTTATTGATGTCATTGTTGTTGGATAGGACAGAGAGAAATGGAGAGAGGAGGGGGAAAAGAAATACACCTACAGACTTGCTTCACCACTTGTGAAGTGACCCACCCACCACTGCAGGTGGGGAGCCGGGGCCTCAAACTGGGATCCTTATGCCAGTCCTTTCGCTTTGTGTCATGTGCACTTAACTTGCCTGGCCTCCTTTTTAAAATGTTATTTAATTTTTTTTAAAGTATTTTATTTATTTTATTTTTGAGAGAGATGCAGAAAGAGAAAGACACAGAGAAATACCAGAGCACTGCACAGCTCTGGTTTATGGTGGTGCAGTGGATTGAACCTGAGCGTCAGGCATGAGAGTCTCTTTGCATAACCATTATGATATCTACCCCCACCCCCATTGATAAATTTTGAATGTAATGATAATATATGTTGGTGTGTGTGGAATAGTTCATACTAGTGTATCCTTAAAAGCCTTGTTAATGTACATTTCTTTTCCTCCCTACAAGGAAAATATATACAATGATCTACAGAAACTTGGTAATAGTTAATCAACAGGGTAAGTTAATTTTGAATACCATAAACATATGGTGTAAAAATGTATTGACCTTTGTGCAGCCACTTTATAATAGTTACTCTTAGTAAAAGTTGCTTTATTATATTTAATGATGAATTGATCTGATAAATGAGAAATGTATTTTTAGCTGGGGAAACCGCATAGTTGTTTATGCAACAGACTTTCATGCCTGAGACCTTGAGATTTCAGGTTCAATCCCCAGCTCCACCAGAAGCCAAAGCCAAACAGTGCTCTGGTTAAAAAAAGAAATATGTATCAACTAAAGCAGCATAAAATGACAAGTTTATGATATGTAAAGTTACATGTCATTTGGTTACATGTCAATTTAAGCTGCTGTGCATTATCAGGAATTGTTTTGAAAGGTAAAAAATGTTTAGTTTCAAACTGCTCATTTGAGGTATAATAAGAGCTTGAAGCACGTATTGAAAGGCTTTAGGAACTATACCAAGGAACAACCATTTGGAATGATGGAGATATATACACATATATACATGTATGTATGTATTTTCTAAAAAAAAATATTATTTATTCTCTTTTGTTGCCCTTGTTTTATGGTTGTCATTGTTGTTGGATAGGACAGAGAGAAATGGAGAGAGGAGGGGAAGATAGATACCTGCAGACCTGCTTCACCGCCTGTGAAGCAACTCCCCTGCAGTTGGGGAGCTGGGGGCTCAAACTGGGATCTTTATGCCGGTCCTTGGGCTTTGCGCCACGTGTGCTTAACCCGCCTGGCTCCCGTATTATTATTTTTTTTTGAAGGGGGAGGTAGAAAATCTTTGTATCGTTTGTGTATTAGGTAAATGACATTCTACTTAAAAAAAATTTTTTTAAAAATATTTATTCCCTTTTGTTGCCCTTGTTTTTTATTGTTGTAGTTATTACTGTTGTTATTGATGTCATTGTTGGATAGGACAGAGAGAGGAGGAGAAGACAGAGGAGGGTAGAGAACGATAGACATCTGCAGACCTGCTTCACCGCCTGTGAAGTGACCCCCCTGCAGGTGGGGACACTGGGGGCTTGAACCGGGATCCTTACGCCGGTCCTTACACTTTGCGCCATGTGCGCTTAATCTGCTACACTACTGCCCAACTCCCAGCATTCTATTTTTTTTTTTTTTTAATTTATTATCTTTATTGGATAGAGACAGTCAGAAAGTGAGAGGGAAGGGGGAGATAGAGAAGAAGAAAGACAGAGACACCTGCATGCAACATTGCTTCACCACTCACAAAGCTTTCCTCCTGCAGGTTGGGACTGGGGACTTGAGCCCGGGTCCTTGTGCATGTGAAGTTGTGCGCTCAACCAGGTGCACCACCACCCCACCCGGGCATTCTATTTATCTTTAGGCATTTATTTATATATCATCACCGAGGCTACACTGCTGTGGGCTGACTTTTTTAGATAATAAAGGACTCCACAGCACCTAAGCTTCCTCTAGTGTGATGACTCAAACCTGGGTACCAGACACATGACAAAACAAGTACAGTATCAAAGTGAGTTAGTTCATCAGCCCTAGATTTCTAGTCCTTAACAGGAAGATGAAACTGTGTGGAGTCAGTCCTGGACTGATACCTACTGAGGACCTTGTCTTTCCTAGCTTGTGATTTCTTTCTTTGTTTGCTATCAGGTTCTGGCACATCTATGAGTGAAAGTAGGTGTCACCTTGAAGGAAGAAGTGATCAAAAGGTAATTCTGAAATACAGTCATCTATATTGAAAAGACTTTCCTAAAACAAGGAATTTTTTTTTATAAATTTATTTATTTATTCCAGTTGTTGCCCTTGTTTTATTATTGTAGTTATTATTGTTATTATTGATGTTGTTGTTGGATAGGACAGAAATGGAGAGAGGAGGGGAAGACAGAGGGGGAGAGAAAGATAGACACCTGCAGACCTGCTTCACCGCCTGTGAAGCGACTCCCTTGCAGGTAGGGAACCAGGGGCTTGAACCAGGATCCTTATGCTGGTTCTTGTGCTTTGCACCACCTGCGCTTAACCCTCTGTGCTACCACCTGACTCCCAACAAGGAATTTTTTATATCTCTCCTGTATATAATAAGTTTGTGGGTTCCTTTCCCCACTCTCTTAATGCTTAGGACTCTGTGCAAGAGCTACAGGAAGAGAAACCGTCATCCTCAGACTTGGTTTCTAGACCATCTACCTCATCTAGAAGGAGAACAATTGGTGAGACTTGTATATATGACTTTTAACTGGCAGTTTCTGTGTTTGTACTCTTAATTAGACATTGTCAGTGTATTTAACCTTAATGGGGTTGTTGTGCTTTTTGATTTAGATGAATGAATAGTTGAGTTTCATTCTTGTATAGGATCTATTTGGTTTAAAAAATTATTACCAACATTATTTTTTGGTTGACTAAAACAGGTACAGTTTACTGTGCTCCTTTGGTATTTATAATTAGCCAGTTCTCTGCTACTCAGTATACCAAGAGGACAGGGATATAATCTATTTGTCTTTATTGTTTATTAACTTAGCAGGTAAAATGTTTTGTAAATGATAAAAGAAATGCTAAATTGGCTGGGGAATGGGGGAGATAGCTCTCCCATGAATGCATATTTTACCATGCATAGGAATTCAGTTTCAAGCCCTTGGCATAACATGGGAGCACCATGAAAAAGTGCTCATTAATGGTTGCAAGTAGTGCTGTAGTGTTTCCTCTCTACCCTTCATCCTCTATTTGGAAAAAAAAACATTAGCTGGGAGCTGTGCAATTGTGTAGGCACAAAGCCCCTGTGAAGCCCTGCTGGCAAAGTTAAAAGAGATTGGCTCATCAAAACTCTGGTTGTACTGAATTGTGACTGCAACATTCAGTTGGACCAGTCTAATAAAACTGTTAAGGTAGGTGGGGGTAGATAGCATAATGGTTATACAAAGAGACTCTCATGCTTGAGGCTCACGTTCAATCTCCCGCACCATTGTAAGCTAGAGCTGTGCAGTGCTCTGGTATTTCTCTCTTTGCATCTCTTTCAAAAATAAAATAAATAAAGACTGAAAACAAAAGTTAAGTTATGAAACAGTGGTAATTCACTACTTTTCTCAGCTTGATGTTATTGAAGCTAAGTGTTTAGTACAAATAGGTACAGATTTTGAAATACATTACAGAATAGCAATTTAACGATGTTTCCTCATATATCCAGAAGACACTTCAGATGAATTACCTGGTGAACGACAAAGAAAACGTCACAAGTCTGATAGTATTTCTCTTTCTTTTGATGAAAGTCTTGCTCTATGTGTAATAAAAGAGATATGTTGTGAAAGAAGCAGTAGCAGTGAATCAACAGGAACTTCATCAAATCCGGTAATAATCTGACTTTATTTATTGCCTTCAGGGTTATTGCTGGGACTCAGTGCCTGCACTACAAATCCACTGTTCCTGGAGGCCATTTTTTCCCTTTTGTTGCCCTTGCTGTTTATCATTGTTGTTGTTGTTACTATTGTTGTCGATGTTGGATAGGACAGAGAGAAATGGAGAGAGGAGGGCAAGGCAGAGAGGGAGAGAAAGACACCTGCAGCACTGTTTTACCACTTGTGAAACTTTCCCCCTGCAGGTGGGGGTCAGGGGCTCGAACCTGGGTCCTTGCACACTGTAACGTGCGCTCAACCAGGTGCACCACCACCTGGCCCCAACCCCTTGTTGTTTATCGTTGTTGTTGTTGTTATTGTTATTGCTGTGGTTGTTGGATAGGACAGAGAGAAATGGAGAGAGGAGGGGAAGACAGGGGAGAGAAAGATAGACACCTGCAGACCTGCTTCACCGCCTATGACTCCCCTGCAGGTGGGGAGTGGAGGGCTTTGAGCCACCTGTGCTTAACCCACTGCACTACTGCCCAACTCCCTGCCTTTATCTTTTTTTTATTATGAAATGCTGTTGGATTATTGGAAAACTCATGATATGTTTTGTTCTATACAAAACTGTCATGACTCTTTGGAAAATCCAATATTACACATGTCCATGTATGTTTCTTAATCCAATGAAAAAATTTACGTACCATTCAGGTAAGAAACATACATAGGGCCAGGTTGTGGCGCACCTGGTTGAGCACACATAATATAATGCACAAGGACCCAGGTTCAAGCCTCCAACCCCCACTTGAAGGTTGGAAGAGCTTTGTGAGTGGTGAAGTAGGACTGCAGGTATCTCTTTGTCTCTCTTCCTCTCTATCTCCCACTTCCCTCAATTTCTGGCTGTCTCTGTCTAATATAATTAAGAAACATACATGTACATGTGTAATATTGGATTAAGAAACATACATGGACATGTGTAATACTGGATTTTCCAAAGAGTCATGACAGTTTTGTATAGAAGAATAAAACATATCATGAGTTTTCCAATAATCCAACAGCATTTAATAATATAAAAAGATAAAGGCAGGGAGTTGGGCAGTAGTGCAGTGGGTTAAGCACAGGTGCTCAAAGCGCAAGGACTGGCATTAAGGATCTGGTTCAAGCCCTTGACTCCCCACCTGCAGGGGAGTTGCTTCACAGGCAGTGAAGCAGGTCTGCAGGTGTCTTATCTTTCTCTCTCCCCCTCTCTCCATTTCTCTGTCCTATCCAACAGCAACATCATCAATAACTACAACAGGGGGTCAGGCAGTGGCGCAGTGGGTTAAGCGCATGTGACGCAAAGCGCAGGGACCGGCTTAAGGATCCCGGTTCGAGCCCCCGGCTCCCCACCTGCAGGGGAGTCGCTTTACAGGCGGTGAAGCAGGTCTGCAGGTGTCTATCTTTCTCTCCCCTTCTCTGTCTTCCCCTCCTCTCTCCATTTCTCTCTGTCCTATCCAACAACGAATTGCGTCAACAAGGGCAATAATGATAACCACAACGAGGCTACAACAAGGGCAACAAAAGGGGGAAAAAAATGGCCTCCAGGAGCGGTGGATTCATGGTGCAGGCACTAAGCCCCGCAATAACCCTGGAGGAGGAAAAAAAAATAATAACTACAACAATAAAACAACAAGTGCAACAAAAGGGAATAAATATTAAAAAATAATAATAAAGGCAGAAGAGCTCTTTTTTTTTAAGTTTCTTTATTGGGAGATTAATGTTTTACAGAGGACAGTGAATACAATAGTTTGTACAAGCATAATATTTCCCAGTTTTCCACATAACAATACAACCCCCACTAGGTCCTCTGTCATCCTTTTCCAGGACCTGTATTCCCCTCTCCACCCTCCCCAGAGTCTTTTACTTTGGTGCAGTACACCAGAAGAGCTCTTTTAGTTGTGGACAAATGCTTTGGTAACAAGGTGTAAGACTGAACAATTGTCAGGTTAGACTGGGAAAATGGAAGTTGAAGTGCTGAGTATGGTTAATGAAACAGTTTAGATCTGCTTGCTTGTGTATTTTTATTGGAGACAAAGCTCTCTGATTGGAAATACGATGAAAATGTTGTGAAGTCAATTTTTTTTTTCCCTTTCTGGTTTTAGGATCTCGATGCCTGTGTAAGTGAACATTCTGGTGACTGGTTGGATCAGGATTCCGTTTCAGATCAGTTCAGTGTAGAATTTGAAGTCGAATCTCTCGATTCAGAAGATTATAGTAGTGAAGAAGGGCAAGAAGTCTCAGATGAAGATGATGAGGTATTTTTTTTCTCTAATTCTAAAGTTACTGAATATTTCCCATATTCATTGACTGATAAGAGTTAAATATATTCAGATTCGCTTGAAGTCTTTGCCTCTAAGATAGTGTTTATTTATATATTTAGTTAGTTAGTTAGTTATTGCCTTCAGTGTTATTGTTGGGGTTCGGTGCCTGCACTATGAATCCACTGCTCCTGGAGGCCATTTTTTCCCATTTTGTTGCCCTTGTTGTCATTGATGTTGTTATTGTTAGATAGGACAGAAAAATCGAGAGAGGAAGGGAGACGGGGAGAGAAAGATAGACACCTGCAGACCTGCTTCACCACTGTCACTTCACCAGACCTGTCACTTCACCACTCGTGAAGTGACCCCCTTGCAAGTAGGGAGTGGGGGTTTGAGCTGGAATCCTTATGCTGGTCAGTGCGCTTTTTGCACCATGTGTGCTTTATCCACTGCGCTACCACCCGGCCTCTAGTGTTTTCTATAGTTGATCCTTGTTCCTTGTTAACCTACTTTTTAACTTTCAAGAAGTTAATAAGCTTTAATGAGCATTCTTTTTTTGAAGATCGAAGTAAAGAGACCATACTTTTAATGTTGTAGTTGTGTGTTCCAACCTGGGTCTAGCAGACAGCAAAGCAGCACATACCCAAGGGATTTTTTTTTTTTTTTTGCCTTCAGAGTTATCTCTGGGGCTCAGTGCCAGTGCTATGAATCCACTGCTTCTGGAGGCCATTTTCCCCATTTTTTTTTTAATATTTATTTTCCTTTTTGTTGCCCTTGTTTTTCATTGTTGTTGTAGTTATTGTTGTTGTTACTGATGCCATCGTTGTTGGATAGGACAGAGAGAAGTGGAGAGAGGAGGGGAAGACAGAGATGGGGAGAGAAAGATACCTGCAGACCTGCTTCAACGCCTGTGAAGCGACTCCCTCCTACAGTTGGGGAGCCAGGGGCTGGAACCAGGATCCTTCCTCTGGTTCTTGCTCTTTGCGCCACGTGTGCTTAACCTGCTGTGCTACTGCCCGACCCCCCATTTTCCCCATTTTTATGGCCCTTGCTATTGTTTTTGGATAGGACAGGGAGAAATTGAGAGAGGAGGGGAAGACGGAGGAGAGAAAGACACCTGCAGACCTGCTTCACCACTTGTGAAGCGACTCCCCTGTGGGTGGGGAGCTGGGGGCTCGAACTGGAATCCTTCCTATCCTTGCACTTTGCACTACCTGCAGTTAACCCACTGCGCTACTGCCCAACTATAATAGTCTGCTCAGTTAGAATATTTAATTCAATTCTGCCTTCTTACTTTTTATGCAATGTGCCCAAAATTAAAGACACATAGTGTCTGTAAGACTGTGCCTGGAGGCAACTAATACTTCTAATTATTTTACTGTTACTCTCTACTCCATATTTATGAAATAAAAATGCTTAGGCTGAATTTTTTGCTGTATTTATTTTAAACATTATAGCTTTGGATTATTGCCTTAGTTGGTGATAACTTCAGTGTGTTTCATTTCTCCCCTATTTAGCTCAGTTTGATCTTTGTCTTAAAATTCCCATATTGAAACTGGGGAATGTTATGCATGTACAAACTATTGTATTTACTGTTGAATGTAAAACATTAATTACCCAATAAAGAAATAAATTAAAAAAAAATTCCCATATTGTAGCAGCATGCTATGTATTTACCACTTGCCACTTAGCAGCCTTCTTCATTGAAGAAAAATGATCACTTGACTCTTAATTGGTTGCTTTTATTAGGTATACCGTGTTACGGTGTATCAGACAGGAGAGAGCGATACGGACTCATTTGAAGAAGATCCTGAAATTTCATTAGCTGTAAGTACATGTCTGCATGTTTCAGTTATTAAATAGCAAATTGAGGGAGTCGGGCTGTAGCGCAGCGGGTTAAGCACAGGTGGCGCAAAGCACAAGGACCGGCATAAGGATCCCAGTTCGAACCCCGGCTCCCCACCTGCAGGGGAGTCGCTTCACAGGCGGTGAAGTAGGTCTGCAGGTGTCTATCTTTCTCTCCCCCTCTCTGTCTTCCCCTCCTCTCTCCATTTCTCTCTGTCCTATCCAACAACGACAACAACAATAATAACTACAACAATAAAACAACAAGGGCAACAAAAGGGAATAAATAAAATAAAATAACATAAATAGCAAATTGAGGATGGGTGTATGTGCACAGTGTTGGGAGCTTTGGACTTGAAGCCTGAGTTTGATTCTCTGACATTGTATGTACCAGAGTGATGCTGGTTGTCTTTCCTTTTCCTCCTGTTACTTAAGTGTAAATAAACTTAAAAAAACAGCTTTGAGGTCAAGATGAAAAATATATGTCATGTCTGCTTCCTGACAGACAATATAGAGGTAAAAAAAAGCTTTCCCAAAGTTGAAATGACTTAAACATTTTTGTTCTTCCTGATAAGTTACCAAAATTTGGCAATCATTTTGAAGATGATGACTCAGACTTTGGAGGAACTAAGGTGAGAGGCAGTGGAAGCAGTCACAATATGTGATCTTCCTTAAATAAAATTCACTGACTTCTTAAATGGTTTCCAATCTTGTTGAATGTAAATATTTTTATACTGATTTGTGCTAGAAAATACAGTGAAGATTTCTCCATAAGGCAGTCAAGATTTGGCCTGGGAGGTTGCTTAGTGATAGAACATTTCTCAAATGTATGATGCCTCGGGTTTGATCCCTGGTGTCATCTAGAAACAAGACAACAGGACATCATAAAAGATAGAGTGGTCAGGAGTCGGGTGGTAGCATAGCGGGTTACGCGCACATGGTGTGAAGTGCAAGGACCAGCATAAGGATCCGGTTCGAGCCCCTTGCTCCCCACCTGCAGGGGAATCACTTCACTAGTGGTGAAGCAGGTCTGCAGGTATCTTTCTCTCCCCCTCTCTGTCTTCCCCTCCTCTCTCCATTTCTCTCTGTTCTAACAATGACATCAGTAACAACAATAACTACAACAATAAAAAAGGGCAACAAAAGGGAAAATAAATATAAAAAGTTTTTTAAAAAAGGTAAGAGTGGTGCTTTTGTCTCATTGAATACAGTCAGACGTAAGCATTACATGTCATGCTTCATTGGGTTCCTGAGGTATTAGATGGTTTTTTTTTTTTTTTTTTTTGCCTTCAGGGTTATTGCTGGGCCAGTGCCTGCACTACGAATCCTCCTGGAGGCCATTTTCTCTATTTTTGTTGTATGAGAATCTCTTTGCATAACCATTATGCTACCACCCCTGCCCGAAAGCAAAACTATCAAACAAAAAAAATAAGTGTGCCACCACCCACCCCAATTAATTTATCTCTTAATTAATTTAATTGATTTATTGTGAGAGACAGATCAGAGCTCAGCTCTGACATATAGTGGTACTAGCGATTGACCTCGGGAGCCCTGGTACCTCAGGTATGCAAATTCTGTGCTCTAACACAGTGAACTATTTTCTTGGCCCTTGGGGGTTATATTTTTAATAGTGACAAAGACAAAACCTTAGCTGTCAGTGATTACTGAGAACGTTTTTCTAGCTCCTTTGTGAATGAAGTTAGGGACATTTATTGGAGCCTTGGTTTTATACTTAAAAGGCAGTCTTGGGAGTTGGGTGGTAGCACAATGGGTTAAGCGCGCAGTGGGTTAAGCCCACGTGACGTGAAGCGTGACGTGAAGCGCAGGTGAAGTGAAGCGCAAGGACTGGCGTTAAGGATCCCGGTTCAAGCCCGCGGTTCCCACCTGCAGGCGAGTCCCTTCACAGGTGGTGAAGCAGGTCTGCAGGTGTCTGTTTTTCTCTTCCTCTCTCTTCCTGTCTGTTTCTCTTCCTCTCTCTTCCTGTCTGTTTTCCCCTCCTCTCCATTTCTCTCTGTCTTATCCAACAACAACGACATCAATAACAACAATAAAAAACAACTAGGGCAACAAAAGGGAATAAATAAAATATTTTAAAAAACTGTTAAAAAAAAAGAGGCAGTCTTAGTGACAGACTGGACAATAATTTTTGCCTTGATTGGGTGATGCTATACCCAGGGTATACATTACCTATAATGCTATACATTACCCAGGGGTGAGCATTTCACAGAGTAAAAGAAGCCATAGCACTTACTTTGTTAAATGAGCCAATTGTTACCCATTTCCTTAGACAGATAGCTTTATAGTTTCATGGTAGACATCACAGTGACTATCATGGTTTGGCTGACAGAAAAATTACATTTGTTATGTATAAAAGTCTGATATGTTGTGGGTAGTATAGAAATCCTGAAATTTTGGGGAGTCTGTCTTTCTCTCCCCCTCTTATCTTCCCCATCTCTCTCCATTTCTCTCTGTCCTATCCAACAACAATGACATCAATAATAGCTATAACAATAAAATAACAAAGGGAGTAAATAAATAAATATTTTTAAAAAAGAAGAAAGAAATGAATAGTGTCCTGGGAGGTGGCAGTTGATAGAACTGACCTGTGATGTGAGGTCCCAGATTCAAACCATAGCATCATGTGCTTAGTAATCAGAATAGAGACTTAAAGGTCCCAGGTTCAGTCCCTTACACCACCATAAGCAAAAATGTCAGACTTGTGTCTATCAAATGAATCATCGCCACTTCCTGTCAGCTCACCAATTCTGGGCAACAGTAGGGTCCACATGTTGCCAGGTTTTCCAGCTTATAGAGCAGGGGTAAGGAGTCTTTTTTTTTTTTTTTTTCTGCCAAGGGTAATTTTGGATATTTATATGACTTGCAGGCCATAAAAATTATTAACTTGGGAGTCAGGCTGTAGTGCAGCGGGTTAAGTACACATGGTGCAAAGCACAAGGACTGGCATAAGGATCCCGGTTCGAACACCCAACTCCCCATCTGCAGGGGAGTCACTTCACAGGCGGTGAAGCAGGTCTGCAGGTGTCTCTCTTTCTCTTTCCCACTCTGTCTTTCTCTCCTCTCTCCATTTCTCTCTGTCCTATCCAACAATGACACCATCAATAACAACAACTACAACAACAATACAAAACAAGGACAACAAAAGGGAAAAATAAACTCAAAAAATAATAAAAACTAAGAAAAGAAATCCTGAAATTCTGAAAACGAGCCATGGGACACTCTTATTCTTAGGCAGCGAGGGTGTTCTCATTGCCCTGTTATTTAAAAGGTTGCAGAAATTTGACTCTGTCTTGACTTTTTTGAAGGACTATTGGAAGTGCACATCATGCAGTGAGATGAATCCTCCCCTCCCACCACATTGCAACAGATGTTGGGCTCTTCGTGAGAATTGGCTTCCTGAAAATAAAGAGACAGTGCCTGAGAAAGCCCAGGTAGAAAATCCAGTGCCAGTTGAAGAGGGCTTTGATGTTCCAGATTGTAAAAAGACTGCAGTGAATGATTCCAAAGATCCATGTGCTGAGGAAAATGATGATAAAAGCACACAAGCTTCTCAACCCCAGGAAAGTGAGGACTATTCGCAACCCTCCACATCTAGCAGCCTTGTTTATAGCAGCCAAGAGGATGTCAAGGAGTCGGAGAAAGAGGAAATACAAGACAAAGAGGAAAGTACGGAATTTAGTTTTCCCTTTAATGCTACTGAACCTTGTGTGATATGCCAAGGCCGACCTAAAAATGGTTGCATCATCCATGGCAAAACAGGACATCTTATGGCATGCTTTACATGTGCAAAGAAACTAAAGAAAAGAAATAAGCCCTGCCCTGTATGTAGACAACCAATTCAAATGATCGTGTTAACTTATTTTCCTTAGGTGACCTGTGCATAAATGTAGAACTATATATTCTGTAATATAGCTATATAACTAAAAACTGAAACGTGAAATCCATTTTTATTTTTTTACTTGTATCAAAGTGAGAGAGACAGCCCATGTAGACTCTAGTAAAATTCACCTACTTTGGGAAGGGAGATAATACTAACTTTAGGAGAATAATGTCTTGGGTTTTTTTTTTTTTTTTTGGTCTGACATTTGATTTTTATTGTGATTTGAATTGGATATAGATATTAGCTTATCCTTAACCTCTGATCTTCCCTTTTAAATACTTTCCACTTTTAAACGAAAACTATAGGAGCTAGCAAAAAAGTTCACTTGGAGAATGTACTGCTTTCCCATGTGTACAGTCCAGGTTTGAACCTGCCCCCACTGCATTAAAGAAAGCTGTGGGGGCTGAGCAGTAGTGTGGCAAGTTAAGTGCACATGGCACAAAACGCAAAGGACCAGTGTAAGGATCCCCGTTCAAGCCCCCAGGTCTCCACCTGCAGGGGAGTTGCCTCACGGGTGGTGAAGCAGGTCTGCAGGTGTCTTTCTCTCCCCTTCGCTGCCTTCCCTTCCTCTCTTGATTTCTTTCTGTCCTGTCCAACAGCGATACCAATAACAACAATAATAATAACAAAACAATAAGCAACAAAGTGGAAAAAATAGCCTCCAGGAGCAGTGGATTCGTAGTGCAGGCACTGAGTCCTAGCAATAACCCTGGAGGCAAAAATAATAATAATAATAATAGTAATAAAAAAGCTGTGGTCTCTGTTATTCTCTCCCTTCCTATATATATATATATTTTAAATTTTATTTATTAATGTGAGTGATTGGGAGAGAGAGAAAGTTAGCGAGGGCATCTCTCTGGTACGTGCACTGCCAGGGATTGAATGCAGGACCTCGTGTTTGAGAGTCCAGTGTTTTTATCTACTGCACCACCTCCCAGACCACCTGTCTCTTCCTCTAAACAATGTAAAATAAATAAGTATCTCATCTCTTGAGAAGTTAAGTATGGCGACCTGGGAGGTGGTTCAGTGGGTAAAGTTTTGGAGTCTTGAGTTTGATCTGAGTTCTACCCTCTAAACCTTAGGCACTGAAATCTGTTGCACCAACTACTGTGCAATCTCCTCAACTCTTGGTAGCATCAGGATTTGAACCCATGCACCTAAGATACATTCTACCACTAAGCCAGCCTTCTTAGCTTTACACAGCACTTTCTTATTTGTTGAATATGGAATTTTGCTAGTGTTTTGTTCTTAGTAGTAATGTAGGTTTGAAACTATTTAAAACGAATTTTAGAAACTAGTGAATTCAAAAAATAAAAAAAACTAATCCAGAAATTTAATTAGCAGGATGACTTTTTTTTTTTTTTTTTTTTTTTGGCTAACTGGGCTTTACCATTCCTGACCAACTTTTAGAGAGATGACAGGAGAAAGCCAAAGCCACCACCTGGGCTCTAACCTGAATCATACACGTGGCAAAGATGCCTTCTTAGGTGAGCTATCTTGCAGGCTCAGAACTTTAGCAGAACTCTGTGGGACATGTGGTGGCTGGGTGTTAGACTGGAAGCCTAAGGCATCAGAGTCCTTTGCTCTACCAGTTGAGTCATTCCCCTGGCTGCCAGGATGTCATTTTAAAATGAGTTAGAAATGTCATAATGCCTTTAAATTGTCTAGAAATTCGATATCACTTCACAGGTGGACATAGATTCTAAATTCTCTCTCAAACTACACAAGCTACTATTTTTATATTTAAGAATGAATCTTCAGTAAAATAGTAAAAATAACTACCTTGATTAGTGTTTTCCATATGTGACTATACAGACTTAGGTGAAGATCAAATCAGTTGAACTTTAAGAATTACAGCCGAGTTGTGGGCTACTTTTTCACAGCAGCCTGTGCCAGTTACTTACAATACTTTGTATTAAACTTTGAAAATAAGAGCCGTATGTATATACATGATTCACCTTAAGTTCAATAAGTAAGTAAACACCAATAAGTACAATTAGCTTGGGATTTACAATTCAACTAGAACTAAGTCCTTCCTGAGAGCTGATACTAAAATGAGGTAAGCACTACAGTCAAGGTATATATGCAGTAATGCTATTTATAAGACATTCAAGTCTGCAAAGTGATCTCATTTTACATGTCTATATGCATGACATACAGCCTTAAAGGTCTATAAATGTTAAGGATTAGTATACATGTGTTAAAAATAAATGATTTACTAAAAGTTTAAGAATTATTTCAGTGATGTGATTATTGGATTTTATGCTTCATTTTTTTTTTCTTCTTCATAATGTGCTTCTGTTACTTTTGGACAATCAAATGTGCGAGTCTGAATGTTTCTTTTACCTGAAAAGACTAGGTGCCTGTCCATTTTGGAAGTATAGTTGTCCCTCTGTCCAGAGGATTGATAGTAGAATCACTTATACCACCACCAACTCCACCTTTACACCAAAACGTGTGCATGCTTGAGTCCCTTAGATTCACTTATGAGAACAGGAACCAGAGTATCACTCCTTGCACATGCATTGCTGGGGACTGAACTCTGGGACCTCATGGTTTAGCACCCTGTTATAATTGCGCTTTTCTGTGTTACTTATGATTAAACCAAGCTTCACGAGGCCAAAGTCCGTAGTCGTGTTACACACGTGTTAGTGCTCTATAAAGACTGATTCCAAGCATGCAGGATAAACCAGTCACCCTCCCAGGTGAGCTGTCTTGCCTTATCTAGTTTTCTTGCCTGTTCTAGTTTATACTTTTTTTTTTTTTTTTGCCTCCAGGCTTATTGCCGGGGCTCGGCACCATGAATCCACTGCTCCTGGAGACCATTTTTTCCCTTTTGTTACCCTGATTGTTTTACCATTGTTGTGGTTATTATTGTTGTTATTGATGTCATTGTTGGATAGGACAGAGAGAAATGGAGAGAGGAGGGGAAGACAGAAGGGGGAAGAGAAAGACACCTGCAGATCTGCTTCACCACTTGTGAAGCAATTCCCCTGCAGGTGGGGAGCCCCGGGCTCGAACCTAGATCCTTAACACCAGTCCTTGCCCTTTGCGTCACCTGCGCTTAACCCGCTGCACTACCACCTGACTTCCTTATTTATTTTATTTATTCTCCTTTTATTGCCCTTGTTTTATTTTTTTTATTTTTTTCTTTTTTTTCCTTTTTTTTTTAATTTAAGAAAGGATTAATTAACAAAACCATAGGGTAGGAGGGGTACAACTCCACACAATTCCCACCGCCCAATGCCCTTGTTTTATTGTTGTAGTTATTATTTTTGCAATTGATATTATTGGATAGGGCAGAGAGAAATGGAGAAGACAGGGGTAGAGAAAGACAGACACCTGCAGACCTGCTTCACCACCTGTGAAGTGAACCCCCTGCAGGTGGGGATCCTTCTCCAGTCCTTGTGTTTTGCACCACGTGTGCTTAACTCACTGTGCTACCTCCCAACCCCTGCTTATACTTGTTTTAAAGATACTGATTAGTGTGAGACTCTGTTGGCTCATAATGATAACTGCAAGATGCCATAGTAGTATGCTCTGAAGACTTTGTAATTGTACTTTTGGTTGATTGGTTAAGTTGGGTATTGATTTAGCAATTATAAAACATCTAGGGGAGTCGGGTGGTAGAGCAGCAGGTTAAGTGCAGGCTGTGCAAAGTGCAAGGACTGGCTTAAGGATCCTGGTTCGAGCTCCCCGGCTCCCCACCTGAAGGGGGTTCGCTTCATAGGCAGTGACACAGGTCTACAGGTGTCTGTCTTTCTCTACCCCTCTCTGTCTTCTCTCTCCATTTCTCTCTGTCCTATCCAACAACAACATTAATTGCAACAATAATAACTACCACAATAAAACAAGGGCAACAAAAGGGGAATAAATAAATAAGGGAGTCAGGCGGTAGTGCAGCGGGTTAAGCACAGGTGACGCAAAGGGCAAGGACTGGTGTTAAGGATCTAGGTTCGAGCCCGGGACTCCCCACCTGCAGGGGAGTCGCTACACAAGCGGTGAAGCAGATCTGCACCACCCTCTCTATCTTTCTCACCCTCTCTCTGTCTTCCCCTCCTCTCTCCATTTCTCTCTGTCCTATCCAACAGTGACATCAATAACAACAATAACTACAATAATAAAACAAGGACAACAAAAAGGGAATAAATAAGGGAATAAATAAATAAATTTTAAAAACCATTTAGTTGCAGTGTGCAAGAGCTCGGGTTTAAGCCCCCTGGTCCCCAAAGGGAAGCTTCATAAGTGGTGAAACAGGGTTGCAGGTGTGTATGTGTGTGTGTTGTCTCTCTCTCCACCCCCATTTTCCTTTTGCAATTTCTGTCTCTATCAGAAATAAATAACAGTAACAGTTAAAACAACAGCAAACCCAGAACAAGTACTTACAGGGTTGTTAGAAATGTGATGACATTTTTTGAATAGAAAATCTACCAATTGTTAATTGTACTTGTGTGTCTATCATCGAGCCAACTTTCAGTTATATACATGATATGGAATTTCTGTATTTACAAATAGTACTCTGCAAAGATAAATGTCTGGGGGGCAGGTGGCACACCTGGTTAAGCGCACACATTCCACTGTGGAAGGACCCAGGTTCAAGCCCCTGGTCCTCCCCTGCAAGGGGAAAGCGTCACAAGTGGTGAAGTAGGACTGCAGGTATTTCTCTTATCTCCTGCTCCTCTTGATTGTCGCTACCCAATAGTAAATAGAAATTAAAAAAAAAAATGTTGAAAACACTGGTCTGGGAGGTGGTGCAGTGGATAAAGCATTGGGCTGTCAAACATGAGGTCCTGAGTCCCAGCAGCACATGTACCAGAGTGTTGTCTGGTTCTTTTCTCCTATCTTTCTCATGAATAAATCCTTGAAAAAAACAAAAACACTAGTATATTCGAAGGTGCCTTGGCGGCTGGGGAAGGTAGCACAGCAAGCAGAACACAGGACTAACACGAAGTCCCCATAGGCCAGAGTGGTGTTCCCTGACCTCCCTCTTCTTTCAATGGGTGGTAAATGAGAATAAATGAGTTCCTTAAGGAGCTGCAAATCAACTTTTATAGATTAACAGAAGCAGAGCGTCACACTGGCACATGCAATTCTGGGTGTTGAATTTAAGACCCCATGCTTGGGCTGCATAGATGTGTAAATTTAAATATTGATGTCCTGCAGCCCAGACAGAGGGAGAAGTATTGACTCCCAGGTATGAGTTTCCTAGTTCCACCCCTGGCTTCATATGTGCAGAATGGTACTCTGGTTCATTCTTAAGCCCCATGAAAGAATAAATCTTTTTAGAATATTGACATCCAGCCAAAATAGGAAAGTCCTGCCAAATAGATTCTTTTTTATTATATTTATTGAATACAGCCAGAAATTGAGAGGAAAGGGAGAGAGAGAGAGAGAGAGAGAGAGGCACCTGCAGCACTGCTTTACCACTTGCAAAGCTTTCCCCCTACAGGTGGGGACCAGGGGCTCAAACCTTGTGCATTATAACGTGTGTGCTCAACCAGGTGTGCCACCATGCAGCCCCTTCAAATGGGTTATCATTTAATGAATTCTGAAAAATGAAACTTCCAAATTTACTTTTTTCTTTTCCCCAACCCCACCCCAAATTTACTTTCTAGTTTATCACTTTTTAGAATTGAGACCAGAGATATAATTTAGTGGCAAAGCACATGCAAGCATGATACTCTGGCTCTGACCCCTGCCATTCCTAAGAACAAACAAATGAAAACACCTAAGTCAAGCCTTAAACTTTGAAGTCAACCTCTCTACCCTGACTCAAAATTGAATATTGAAATTATATTGATGAGGGTTAATTTCCACTTCCTAAAAGGTAAACTGTTAGTAGTTGCACTGTTTCAAAAGCAATTTGAAATAAATTACATTACTTAGGATAAAAGACATGCTAAATTAGCATTTTTCCAAATGTGTTTGAAAATACAGAATATAAGCTCACAAAGGGAAGACTTTAGGCTAAATTATTTATGAAGATGGTTCAATGGCTATATATTTGGGAAATCCATTTTACTGCATGATTTCTCAAACCGTTAATTTATCATAATGTACATTGTGGATATATATATATTTTGTTGGTTTCTAACCTAAAGATGTCTTCTCAATACCTACTTTGTTACAAATCAGTTTGAGGGGGCTAGGTGGTGGCACATTTGGTTGAGTGCACGTCACAGTGTACAAGGCCCTGGCTCAAGCCCCCAGTCCCCACCTAAGGGGGAAAGCTTTGTGAGTGATGAAGCAGGGCTGTAGGTGTCTGTTTCTCTCGCTGTCTACCTCCCCCTTACCTTTGATTTCTGGGTGTCTATCCAATAAACAAAGATAATAATTTTGAAATACAGCATGATTAGGATGGGTATATATTATAAAAACTTAACGGCAGCGGGTTAAGCACACGTGATGCCAAGCGCAAGAACTGGCATAAGGATCCTGGTTCGAGCCCTCGGCTCCCCACCTGCAGGGGAGTCACTTGACAGGCTGTGAGGCAGGTCTGCAGGTGTCTATCTTTCTCTCCCTCTTTCTGTCTTCCCCATCTCTCTCCATTTCTCTCTGTCCTATCCAACAATAGTGATATCAGTAACAACAACAATAAAAAACAGCAAGGGCAACAAAAGGGGAAGTAAATTATATATATATATATATATATATATATATATATATATATATATAATATATATGTTATATATATATATAACTTATGAAAGGACTTCGAGAGCTTTGAGAAGTTAATGCAAGGGTGAGGTAGATAGCATATTGGTTATGCAAACACTCTTGACTGGGGCTACAAGGTTCCAGGTTCAATCCCCTGCACCACCGTAAGCCAGAGCTTTGCAGTGGGCTGGTAAAAGAAAAAAAAAACAAAAAACTAATGCAGTATCAGTGCCTCCTAAAACCTCATTGTATGGGTCTTTCCTAGGCTTTACTGGCAGTTAATTCTAGTATGTGAACTTTGCCACAACTGCATACATTACTTGTTTTCAAGGTAATTCAGTGAAAAGAAAATAACAATGTTTATATGAATATTCTTTATGAAGACCAGAAATGGCTAAGTAACTCAATTCAGAGGTAGTCATGGTCCATACCCAATAAATTTTATACTCTCAGATAATATGTGCACTTTAAGCTCTTAACTATAGCTCAAAAGAGTCACTGGGAAAACGTGTAATTGGCTAGACGTTTCTGTAGTAGTCCATACGCTAAAGCATGATAAGATGGTCTGGGAGCAATACAGTACAATGTCTGCTTATTAATGATAAAGTCCATGAAGTCGCTTCCAAATTTCTATTTTAAGTACTGTGCATTTTTCTTTCACAACTAGTGCTTTCTGTCCATCCCACCCATCTAAAGTCCTGAGGGAAATAGAAGAGACCTGCCAGCTATATTACCATCAGACAGAAAAAACCCAAAACTTAATAAGACACTCAGCCTGTTGCAAAGACAATTATCCTGGATTCCCAGAAAAATATATTTTCAATTGAGCATCAGATAGTTTTCCTTTCAAAGCTAGAGCTAACAACTTATTATACCAATAAAAGTATTACAAATGGAAATTTGTAATGGAACAAAACAAGGATTCTTTTTTTTTAGAGTTTCAGAAAGGTTGGGAAGTGACTTAAATTCTCCTATACACCGGTAGCACAAATCTAAATGTGATAAAGTAAGCACCAAAATCAACACTAACTAACATTTCTCAAAAAATTACCTCACCATTTAGATTCATTCACATTCATCATAATTGAAATAAAAGAAAAAAACTGTGTTACTCTCTGAAAGCTTCACTAACTGGTCCTTCTAGCTAACCAGTTTTAAGGTCAATTCTGTTTGTATCTGAGAAAAATGAGATTTGTCCATTGATAAAGCATACAGCCTTGAAAATAAGCCACATGAGTATCTTCATTCCTTCTTCACCTGCAGTAAGAATGGCACCAAGGACTGACACCTGACTAACACAGAATGGCTAGTCAAAGCAGAGATCTTCATTTTACCGCTAGGGAACAATGTGGGGTGGGTCTGCCTCCAGCACGCCTGCCTTCCAGTCTGTCATTTTATTCCTTCATGCTCTCTTCTCTATGGAAAGCTTTATTTGCCATGCTGCTTCTTCACAAAAGGAATTAAGCCTGCTCTTAACCTTAGGATATATCCACCAGCTCTAGAGGACAGAGAGCAGTTGGAAATAAGATTAAATAAGAGAGCAGTTGAAATAAGATTAAATAAGATTTGGGAAGCTGATCTAACCATTGTTTTTCTTACTGGATAATTCATGTAATTAGTGTTATACTATATTAAACTCTCACTATAAAGTTTAGACAGTGCCATTGCTACAAAATATGTACTCTAAATCTACTCTGAATTCAGGTTTGATTTAGAGATTATATTATAATTACATATTTCTAAAGATTTCCAATACAAACAGTTCCTTATGTTAAGGCTCATGAACTGAATCAGATTTTGGTTCATGTTCCTTCAAAAATTGCCATTTCAGAAAAGGAATACTGAACACTCCGAATGCCCCATGGAAAAGTCTTTAAGGATTTTGGTCAACAGTTGCTTCAGATTGATTATACTAGTGTTTATAAAAGGTAGCTTATAGTGTTAACAGGTAACAGTGTTACCTTTACTCTCAAGCTCAGTTAAAAAGCACCATATTCATATTTTATTTCTTGGTACATACATGGAAACACACATTGGACTGTTAACTGGTGAGCCAGAGAGTGCCAGAAACAGAAGGCCTCATTTCAGAAAATGACACAATTTTTCTTGGGAAAGCCTAGGAGTAGCAGCTTGCAGGAACACTTTGTTCAGTCCTTTCCTATTCTGTGCTGGGTTCTGAAGACATACAAATGAATATTTCAAAGAAACTGGCCCCCATGAGCTCACACTCTAATAGACTAACCACACATGGAAGTAGAAAAATCTTAATACAGTTATAAATCCAATAACAAGGGTTAATGCTTAAATTTGAGGAGCAGAGGAAGGACCCTCTAGCCCCAGAATAACTGCAAGGAAGAGGGAGGGATGGGATGGAATGATGACCAGCAAAAAAGGCTTCCTGGAGGAGTTAATTATCTGACCTGAGCTCTAAAGGAGGAGGAAAGACAATGTAGTGGGTTAGAAAGACAATTCAGACAGAGGAGGACACAAACAGTATATTGTGTAGGAAGGACTGCAAGCACTTGGTGGCTGGTTGTGTTTTAAATAGCGCTAGACCTCTTCAGCAGTATCATGTGCAGAGGAGGGGAGGGGGGAATTGAAGAGGAGGAAGCTGGGAGCAAGAGACCAGAAAAGCTTTTTACCAGTAAGCTATGACAGCCTATGCTTGGTCATGGAGTTGGCCATGGAGAGAGAATCCACCGGTGTTTATACAGTTAGCAAGTGAACTGAAGGAATCCATGGAATGAGAAAAGGCAAGGAAAAATGAAAGATGACTTGCAGGCTTCTAGTTGGTGTGACTGAGACAGAGACCGTAGGAAGAAGAGCAGGCCTTGGGAGAAAAGTGTATTCAGTACTTGGCCTGAGTGAGGTAGCTGTGGGTCACACAGCAGGTGGGTATACCCACTGGGCATTTTGATGTGGGCCTGAAGGTTGGGTAGGAGGACAGTTACCCAGTCGGGGGACTTCACCCTAACTCAGGGCTGTGACATCTGACACAGGCAAACCTGCGTATAGAACGGGCCTGCTTGTAGACACAACTTGATTATTCTATGGAAACCATATTTATTTCCTTGGTTCACTGAGACATGGTGCCCATGTCCTCAGATTTTCTTAGAGCATTTATTAGAACTATCACCTTTCTTCCCCCACACTGAGAATGCATGGCACTTCTTTCTTTCTTTCTTTTTAAGTATTTATTTCCTTTTGTTGCCTTATTGTTGTAGTTATTGTTGTTACTCATGTCGTCGTTGTTGGATAGGACAGAGAGAAATGGAGAGAGGAGGGGAAGGCAGAGAGGGGGAGAGAAAGTTAGACACCTGCAGACCTGCTTCACCGCCTGTGAAGTGACTCCCCTGCAGGTGGGGAGCCAGGGGTTCGAACCGGGATTCTTATGACAGTCCTTGTGCTTTGTACCACGTGTGCTTAACCCGTTGCGCTACTGCCTGACTCCCTGCATGGCACTTCTATCTCTTCACAGAGAGCACTCATGGCAAGTGAGCAGTAAGTGTTCATCATTGGCTTCATCTGGCGCTCTCTTGTATAAAAAAAACTAGTTCCTTTCTTTTTTGCAGGTACTTTTTTTTTTTTTTTTGCTTTTCATACAAGTTTAATTTCATACAAATTCCTAAGACTATTTGAGGATTAAGTGTAAGTGTACTTGATAGTGCAATCCCTTCATCAAGATCAAGTTGTTCGTTTTGTGATCAGTACAGTTGCAGGATTTGGAAACAGCCATTTCTTTTCTGAGGGAAGGACCTTGAACTTGATCCAGTTAACGTCCCACAGAGGGAAACAGAGCTGCAGTAACCTGGCGTGTGTAATCCCTGATTTCAGGAGGTGGAGGGAGTCGAGTATCACCTTGTCCTTTACTTGAAAAATATGTGAAAAAGACACAGTACAAATAGGAGCAGGCTAGACTTTGTTGCCGGTGAGGAACTTGACAAATGGCTGTAGAGAGGATCTGTAGGACAGGAAGGGTTTGATATCAGGACGGGATTCCATTGTCCTCTGAAGGGAAGCACAATATCCTTTTTAAGGGCACTGAATTTCTGAGAATTTTCCGGAATAATCACCTTTGTGAGGTATGGATCATGTCCAGGGACTGTAACCTGAGAGGAAACAAGAAACAATTGCCCAAGTGATTTCAGATGTTTCACAGAGGCTACAGACATGCAGCCTTTATGGTAAACATGTGGAATAATCTGCTAGGCCTGCCTGCCCCTACCTCCCTGCCAGTATCATTCCTGCCTGCCCAGCGAGTAACCTCGTGACATGGACCAGGCATTAATGTTACTGAGACTTCCTTTAACGACTTCTGGCAGAGGAATTGTGAGTTGTCTTTTTTTTTACCCCTTGCAGGGTTATTGCGGGGGCTTGGTGCCGGCACTATGAATCCACTGCTTCTGGCGGCCGTTTTTTTCTCCTATTTTATTTGACAGGACAGAGAAAAATTGAGAAGGAAGGGGGAGATAGGGAGAAAGATAGATACCTGCAGACCTGCTCATGAAGCAACCCCCTGCAGGTAGGGAACAGGGCCTTGAACCTGTGTCCTACATAGTACTATGTGTGCCACCGCCTGGCCCCATGGCATTGTGAGTTTATAGTTTAAAAAATTTTTTTTAAAAATATTAATTTATTCCCTTTTGTTGCCCTTGTTGTTTTATTGTTGTAATTACTGTTGTTGTTGTTACTGATGATGTTGTTGGATAGGACAGAGAAATGGAGAGAGGAGGGGAAGACAGAGAGGGGGAGAGAAAGACACCTGCAGACCTGCTTCACCGCCTGTGAAGCAACTCCCCTGTGGGTGGGGAGCCGGGGGCTCAAACCTGGATCCTTACGCTGGTCCTTGCACTTTGCACCACCTGTGCTTAACCCGCTGCGCTACCGCCAGACTCTCGAGTTTATAATATTTTAATCACCAGAACTATCTACTTACATTTATTGTGTAGGATCCAGGCAAGAGGAGGAGATAATACTCTCCAAACTTGTTGGTTCTATAGGGGCAGATATGTTTTCTGTCTTGGATTTCTACGATGACATGGGGCAGTGGGTTTTTATTCTGATCAAAAACTTGGCCCTTCACACCTGCAACACAAAAATGTTGATTATATGTTATATAGCACCACATCTTATGGCATATGAAACCAAACTCGTCATTCTTGAAAGAGGATATACTTGGTAGTCATTAGCCATCTTGAGTATTTGAAAGGGGAGATAAAGTTTAAAAACCAGATACAGCTGATGGGTGAGCACCAATCTGTGTAGGCCTAAGTCTATGAACATGATTGATTTTCTAGGCTCCACATCTAAATGAGATTATATAATTGTCTTTCTCTGACTTGTTCCACACAGTGTCGCCATAGTCCACCCCTGCTGTCATATACTGCATAACTGTATCCATTTTTATGGCTAGATAATATTTTTCTTTTTTTTTCTTTAATTTTTTTTTTTTGTGTGTGTGTGCCTCTAGGGTTATTGCTGGGGCTCAGTGCCTGCACCATGAATCTACTGCTCCTCGAGGCTACTTTTCTTGTCCTTTTTTTTATTTTATTATTTTAAAAAACTATTTATTTATGTATTCCCTTTTGGTGCCCTTGGTTTATTGTTGTAGTTATTATTGATGTTGTTGTTGTTGGACAGGACAGAGAGAAATGGAGAGAGCAGGGAAGACAGAGAGAGGGAGAGAAAGGCCTATAGACCTGCTTCACTGCCTGTGAAGCGACTCCCCTGCAGGTGGGGAGCCAGGGGCTCGAACCAGGATCCTTGTGCTGGTCTTTGAAATTTGTGCCACCTGCGCTTACCCCACTGTGCTACTGCCCGACTCCCTGTCCTTGTTGTTTTATTGTTGTTGTTATTGATATCATTGTTGTTGGATAGGACACAGAGAAATAGAAAGAGGAAGGGAAGACAAAGAGGGGGAGAGAAGTGAAGTGAAGTGACCCCCCTGCAGGTGGGGAGCTGGTGGGGGCTCAAACCGGGATCCTTGAGCCGGTCCCTGAGCTTTTTGCCATGTGCGCTTCACCCACTGCACTACCACCCAACCCATGGCTGGATAGTTTTTTTTTTTTTTTCACTTTCTTTTTTAAAAATTATCTTTATTATTGCATGGAGACAGCCAGAAATCAAGAGGGTGATAGAGAAGGAGAGAGACAGAGAGACACCTGCAGCCCTGCTTCACCACTCGCAAAGCTTTCCTCCTGCAAGTGGGGACCGGGGGCTCAAACCCGGGTCATTAAGCACTGTGATACGTGTGCTCAACTAGGTGCGCCACCACCTGGCCCTGGCTGGATAGTATTTCATTGTATATACACACACCCGGGCCTTCCTCTCTCTCTCTTTCTTTCTGTTTTTTATTTCTAGACAGAGACAGAGAAGGCAGGAAAAGAGAGAGAGACAAGAGAATGAATATACAGTCGAGCATATCACATACTTTCACATGTGGAATATAGAAGAAATCAAATGGACAAATGAAAATCTCAGACTATGATGACAGAATGGTGAGCATGAATGGGCTGGGGCAGGCGGAGGGGCCTGTGGGTGATGGTAGATGGTAACTACACACTTGGTGGTGGGTGTGGTGTGCACAGTAGTCAAGATGTGACGCTGTATACTTAAAACATACATGGTTGCTGCTGATATAAGCCAGCGTGTGAGTTTTTTTAAAGGGGTAATTGTTCCTACCATCTGCAAACGAAGGTATTCTTTGGCTTCCTATTGGGCACCAATGTGGAGTGAACTTTCCTTTTTTTTTTTTTTCTAACCAAAACACTACTCAGCTCTGGCTTATGGTGGTATGGGGGACTGAACCTGGGACTTTGGAACCTCAAGCATGAGAGTCTCTTTGCATAACCATTATGCTAGCTACAAGTGAAGTTTATTAACTACCACTCTGTATCAGCATTTTTCAAAGCTGTGATTTTGTTTTTCACCACAAGGAGGCAGAATTGGCCTGCAAATGGACCACACAACCTGCTCTACATAGATTTTACACTGTCCAAATTCATAACAGGCTGTAATTTGTATGCATTGAAGGGGTCACAGCGCCTTCACTGGCAACACTAAGTCGGC
Organism: Erinaceus europaeus; assembly: GCF_950295315.1. Classification (NCBI taxonomy): domain Eukaryota; kingdom Metazoa; phylum Chordata; class Mammalia; order Eulipotyphla; family Erinaceidae; genus Erinaceus; species Erinaceus europaeus. The sequence goes on along the minus strand of NC_080168.1, from coordinate 95,474,568 downwards.
ATGACATGTCAGAGTCCACCTTAACTCAACTCTTGGCAAAAATCTTTACATCTAGGTCGAACATTTGGAAACTGCATTTTCACCTGGTGTTTATTTCATGTTCAAGTGTACTCCCGTGTTGTTGCTGATGAAGAATTTTAGAAAAGAATAGGCAGAAATAGAATAGGCACTAAAGGATGGAAATAGCTAGAAACACAACAGAAAGCTAAATTAACATTTGCCTCTATAGCAGAATGCTACACAAGAGAACACACACAAAATAATGTTTGAAGACAGAGTAAGAAAGGAGAAAGCTTAATAAGCTTAACAAGTACAGTTAAGATGGGGGCTGGGTGATGGTGTACCTGGGTGAATACACACATTACAGTAAGCAAGGACCCACGTTCAAGCCACTGCAAAAGGGAAGCAGTGCTGTAGGTATTTGTCTCCTTTTTTTTTTAAAAAAAATATTTTTTTATTCCCTTTTGTTACCCTTATTGTTTTATTGTTGTAGTTATTATTGTTGTTGTTAGTGATGTCATTGTTGGATAGGACAGAGAGAAATCCAGAGAGGAGGGGAAGACAGAGAGGGGGGAGAGAAAGACAGACACCTGCAGACCTGCTTCACCGCTTGTGAAAGGATCCTTACACTAGTCCTTGGGCTTTGCGCCACGTGTGCTTAAGCCGCTGCGCTACTCCCTGGCCCCAAAGGGAAGCTTCTTTATCCCTGTATGCACTCAGCCCTGTACTATACACTTGGCTTTCCCCTTCATCTCTTTTTTTTAGCAGATGGGGAAAAAAAAAAAGCCAACAAAAACTGTGGTATGAGGCATACAGAAAAAAACCAAGGCTTTGGCAGGGAAGATAGCATAATGATTATGCAAACAGACTCTCATGCTTGAGGCTCCTAAATCCCAGGTTCAAATCCCAGCACCACCATAAGCCAGAGCTGAGCAGTGCTCTAGTAAGAAAAATAAATAAATAAATTCTATTTTTGCAGTGAGGCCTATGATGCGACCTCCTTGGAGCAGAGCCCCCTTCCCACTCAGGCTTGAGATAGTAACATGATTACTGTGTCCATGCCCTGCTGTTCCTCTCTCCAAGCCATTCTGAATGGAGAAAGATAACTTTCATTCTGGGAGCACAAAACTGACATTCTAGTCTCCTAATGGGATACGCACCTGTCAGAGAAACTTGCATAGTACCTGGCTCCATCAACCTCACAAGAGGTTTTAATTAATTTATTTGTTTACTTTAATGACAGAGACAAAGGGAAAGATATAGAAAGAGAGAAAGAAAGCAGAGCACTACTTAGCTTTAGCTTATGGTGGTACAGGGCATTGAACCTGGGATTTCTAAGCCTTAGGCACGAAAGTCTTTTGTATAAATATTATGTTATCTCTTCAGCCCTAGAGCAGTGGATTTTTAAAAAATTATTATCTTTATTGGATAGAAACAGTCAGAAATTGAGAGGGTAGGAGGAGGTAGAGAGGGAGCAAGAAAGAGAGACACCTGCAGCGCTGCTTCACCACTTGCGAAGCTTTCCCCCTGCAGGTGGGGAACAGGGGCTTGAACCTGGGTCCTTGTGCATTATAACACGTGCACTCAACCAGGTGCGCCACGGCCTGGCCCCTGAGCAGTGGATTTTAAAAGGATCCCGGGACAAGCAGCATTAGCAACCCCCAGGGAAGATGTTACCACACAAAGACTTGCCAAGTTCAGAAATTACATATGGCGCCCAGCAATCTGTGTTTGACCAAACCCTTCTACCAAATTCTGCTGCACTTCTTTAAGTATTACAATTCTTTTTTTTTTTTCTTTTTAACTTATCTTTATTTATTGGATAGAGACAGCCAGAAATCAAGAGGGGAAGGGAGTGATAGAGGGGAAGAGAGAGAGAGAGACACAGAAACAGCTGCAGCCCTGTTTCACCACTTGCAAAGCTTTCCCCCTGCAGGTGAGGACTGGGGGCTCAAACCTGGGTCCTTGCACATTGTAACACATGCGCTCAACCAGGTGTGCCACCACCCGGCCCAAGTATTACAATTCTTACTACATTTAATCTGTCTCTGTGTGCTAAAGACCAGACAGCCGTCAAACACCCAGAACCACAAAAACAGCCTAAGAAAATGTCAGTGTTGGGTCATTGGGCAGAATTGCATAGTAGGAGGGGCTGAAGCTAATGGTGCTAGGTCCAGTTCTAGAAAAAAAAAAAAAAGCAGAATGGCATGACTACTTTTAAAAAAAAATTATCTTTATTTATTTATAGGATAGAAACAGTCAGAAATTGAGAGGGAAGGGGAAGATAAAAGAAGAAGAGAGACAGAGAGACACCTGCAGCCCTGCTTCACCACTTGTAAAGCTTTCCCTCTGCAGGTGGGGACAGGGACTCGAATTTAGTTTCTTATGTGTAGTAATATATGAGCTCAATCCGGTGCCCCACCAGCTGGCCCCTGCCTACTCTTTATTTACTATTATTTTTTAAATTTCTTATTGGATAGAACAGAGAGAAACTGAGAGAGGTAGGGAAAGAGGGAGGGAGAGAGAAAGACATCTGCAGATCAGTTCAGAACTGTGAAGCGTCCTCCCTGCAGGTGGGATGCAGGGGCTTGAACCCGGGTCCTTGTGCCTGGTGATGTGTGCGCTCAACTGGGCACGCCACCGCCCAGCCTTCCATCATGCTCCCTCTTATGAGCCAGTGAGCACTCATGCTGCAGATTCTCACTCAGGGAGCATTCTCAGACATCAGCTCTGGTTCTGAACACAAGACTGTGGCTGAGAACAGATAGGGTCCTGTGTTTTCTCCACCCTGAAGCTTTGCTAGATGCTGTGTTTTGTCTTAAGGAATTAAAAAGAATTTTCATACAAACCTAGGTGCACCTGTTTCATATATTCAATGAGTGAGTGTTTGTTATCATTCCAGAAGAACAGCAGCTTCTCCTCACGAGGGTATTTACAGCATGACAGCTCCAGTGTAATTTCAAAACACTGGGCCCAGATGTAGTTGTAGTCTTGCATTCCCCCTGAACACAAGCACATTTAATAGTTTTAAGGTCTGAGGTTGGAGTGGAGCCAAGCATCACATACCTTGGGGACAAGTAAACCTGACAGTTGCAAGTAAAATACATGTAAACAGGAAGAGATGCATTTGACATATTTGTATGTAAAATCAGAGCTTGACATTATACTACTCAGGCATGACCAGGCAATGCTAAGTATTCCCTTATGGGTACCTGGATCAGAGCCCAATGAAGTTCAACTGTGTACCATAACTAAATGAGGGGAAAGGGCTTTTTTTTTTTTTTAACTACTACATTACTAAAAATATTTTCTGTCTTTCACTCTTTAACCAGCACACTGTAATGTGAACACTTAAGCAGGTGCATCACTGCCTGGCTCCTGAGTTATATTTCTTTAAAATTTAAAAAATGTTTATATTTCATTCACATATATTTACTATGTAAACTCCTATTTCACAGGCAAGAGTAATAAACAGTAAATAACATGCCTTGGGACTCCAGCCAGTCAGTGGTGGAGATCTGAGAGTGAACAGTCTTGCTTGAGTTCCCATGCTCTCTCTCTCTCTTTTAGTATTTTATTTTATTTTATTTGGGTAGAGACAAGAGAGAAATTGAAAGGAGAGTGGGAAGACAGAAAGAGAGAAAGAGACAGCTGCAGCACTGCTTCACCACTTGTGAAACTTTTTCCCTGAAGGTGGGGGCTGGGGGCTTGAACCTGGGTCCTTGTGCATTGCAGCATGTGTACTCAACCATGTGTGCCACTACCACCCCTGTACACTTTAGTACAGAGCTCACTAGACTCTTGTGGAACTGAGAGCACCATGATGGCTTCTGGGAGGGGGGACATTGCTCACTCTTGCCTTCTAGTTCTGTCCTCTGGAGACCTTTCCTTCAAAGGGTCAGAAACATTTCCTATTTCTTTTCTTTTTTAAAAATAAATCCTTTATTTATTGTTTTTTAAAATATTTTATTTATTCCCTTTTGTTGTCCTTGTTTTATTGTTGTGGTTATTATTGTTGTTGTTATTGATGTTGTCGTTGCTGGACAGGACAGAGAGAAATGGAGAGAGGAGGGGAAGACAGAGAGGGGGAGAGAAAGACACCTGCAGACTGCTTGTGAAGTGACTTCCCTTCAGGTGAGGAGCTGGGGGCTTGAACCGAGATCCTTACACCGGTCCTTGCGCTTTGCGCCATGTGTGCTTACCCCACTGTGCCACCGCCCGACTCCCTACATTTCCTGTTTCTAAGATGCAAACCTTTTCATGTTTTAAAATTTTGGGATTGGGATGTATCTTGTGGCTGGAAAGACATCATTATGTCATTGTCTTGGCTGGAATTTTTCTTTCTTGGTGGTGCATTGCATTTTACCAGCCAATGCCATTGTGGATTTGATAAAATACACTAATTTTGAAAGAAGTCATTTTGGCCAGACTTTCAGTTGTTATACTTGATATCCACCCCAGGAAATATGTATTATATATTCAGTTCCAGTGGGGATTTGGGAAGTACTAATGTAAGAAGAATTTTATGCTAAGAAAATGGTAAAAAGAAACACTATATAAAAAAATTGTTTAAACGTTAAGGCCAGATTCCAACCATAAAGAATTTCTAACCTGTTTTTCTTCACTTTCATGCTTTTATTTTCACACACACACACACAAAAAAAAAGTGTGGGGGAAGGTGTGGAAGAAGTAAGAAATAAAATAAGGAGCCAGGCAGTGTTGCAACTGGTACAACACACAAGTTACCATGGGAGTACCTGGGTCCGAGCCCCTGGTCCCCACCAGTAGGGAGGAAGCTTAATGAGCATTAGAGTCAGGTATCTCTCCTTCCTCACTCATTCTATTTTTCTGTTTCTATAATAATTTTTTTTAAAGAGAGGGAAAATGGTGGTAGATTTGTTGTTCAGGTACTGAACCTCAGTGACAATCTGGTGGCAAATAATAAAGTAAAATAATTACTAAAAAATATAAGGGGGGCTGGGCGGTGGTGCACCTGGCTAATTGCACGTGTCACCATGCACAAGGGCCTGGCTTGGAACCCCTGCTCCCCACCTACAGTGGGGAAATTTCATGAGTGGTGAAGCAGGTCTGTAAGTGTCAATCTCTCTCCCTTCTCTCTCAATTTCTCTCTGTCCTATCAAGTAAAGAAAAAGGAGAAAGAGAGAGAGAGAAAAGCCACTGGCGTGGTGCATTCATTGTGCACGCACCAAGCCTCAGTGATAACCCTGGTGGAAATTGAAAAATTATATAAAACAGGGGGTTGGGTGGTAGCGCTGTAGGTTAAGCACACATAGTACGAAGCGTAAGGACTGGTGCAAGGATTCCGGTTCGAGCCCCTGGCTCCCCACCTGCAGGGGAGTCGCTTCACAAGCGGTGAAGCAGGTCTGCAGGTGTCTATCTTTCTCTTCCCCTCTCCGTCTTCCCCTCCTCTCTTCATTTCTCTCTGTCCTATCCAACAACAACAGCAATGGCAAAAATAACAAGGGCAACAAAATGGGGAAAATGGCTTCCAGGAGCAGTAGATTCATAGTGCAGGCACTGAGCCCCAGCAGTAACCCTGGAGGCTATATATATATAACAAAAGTTTTTTGTGCTAGGCATACAGCCCAGGTCTGAGTATCTGCACTACATGGGGGGAGCTGTGGTGACTCTGTCTCTACAAATGAAAAAGTGGCACAAAGTGGTGAAGTCAGGTGTGTGTGAGATCTCAACTTAGCAAAAACCAACATATTGGCTCGATGGCTGTGTCTCAGGAGGAATTTAGAGGGCAGAGCAGTTGTGCAAAGCATGCAGAATTGAGAATGCAGATCTAGAGCGTGTGCGGCTCTGGACAAGGCCAGTTAAGCCCGACTGTGAACACCTCCAGGTTGAGCCAGAATGTTTTGTCTTAAACTCCTTGAAGTAGCTGGCTCTGCCTGTACTTCCCCCCCCCCCAGAAGACATAGCTTATACAGACATACTTGGCAACAACTTTTCATAGAGAAATTAGGTTCCCAGATGATTCCTCACACATCTGAGTTTGTCTTGAAAGCTGCAGACAGTGCACAGAAAGGACAACTTTGCCTCTGGGTGGAGGGGGCCCTTCCCTCTCTGAGAAGAGTGACAAGCAGACTGGGGTGGCAACAGCTCTGGAGGCTGCATCTTGGACATCAGAGAGAAGTTTGGGTCATAGTGGTGTGCAGCTGGCTTTGCTGCCCAGTGGTCTCGGTGTGTACCATTGACAGTCCCTGGAAAGTGGCAGAGTTGCCCAGACACAGAAGTGCTGGCTCTGGGGCCAGGTGACAGCATAGAGTTGAGTACACATATTCTCACAGGCAATGACCCAGATTCAAGCCCTTAGTCTCCATCTGCAGGAGGGAAGCTTCTTCTTTTTTTTTTTTTTAATTTATTTTTTATTTAAGAAAGGATAAATTAACAAAACCATAGGGTAGGAGGGGTACAGCTCCACACAATTCCCACCACCCAATCTCCATATCCCATCCCCTCCCCTGATAGCTATCCCATTCTCTATCCCTCTGGAGCATGGACCCAGGGTCGTTGTGGGTTGTAGAGGGTGGAAGGTCTGGCTTCTGTAATTGAGGAGGGAAGCTTCTTAATTGGTGAAGCTTCACTACAGAGCTCTCTCTCTCTCTCTCTCTCTCCCTATCTCTCTCTCTGTTGCCCCAGGGTATCGCTGGGGCTTGGTGCCAGCACTACGAATCCACTACTCCTGTTGGCCACTTTCATTGTATTGGATAGGAGAGAGAGAAATTGAGAGGAGAGAAGATAGAGGGGGAAGAGAAAGACAGACACCTTCATACCTGCTTCACTGCTTGTGAAGCGACCTCCTGCAGGTGGGGTCCCTGAGGCTCAAACCAGGATCTTTGTACGGGTCCTTGTGCTTCCTACTATGTGCACTTAACCTGGTGTGCCACCACCTAGCCCCTCTCTCTCCCTCCTTATGTCCCTCTCCCCTCTCAATTTCTTTGTCCTATCAAATAGAAAGAAAGAAAGAAGGAGAAGAAGAAGAAGAAGAAGGGAAAAAAATGACTATGGAAGTAGTGAACTTGTTAGGAAGGCACTGAGTTCCAGCAATAATCCTGTTGGCAAAAACAAAACAAACAAACCCCAGCTGCTGCAAGACCAGTTGACTGCTTAAGCACCCAAAGTGACACCTGGGGAAACTGCCTGACTGGGCTCTCAGGTGACACTTCCCACTGAGGTCACAGACTCTAGTTCCACTGCCTCCACCCTTGCCCTTCCAGCCTGGCTCCCTCCTGTTCCCTTGTGGCTCCCAGATTAGGACACATTCTTGAACATTAAAAGACTCCCGCTGATAGAATTCTGAAAGAACAACCCCCCCCATGATCCCTACAGGGCAGTCCCCTCACCCCTCACCTCACCAGGCCACCCTAGTCCAGAGCTGAAGAACTAAAGGCCTCTTTCAGCCCTCCACCTGTGGCCAGCCAGATGGGTGATTTTATTTAGCCTGTAGAGTGACTAAAATCACAGTGCTTCACATTACAAATTCAGGTTGTTGTACAGCAGGCAGGACTCAAACTTCAGTAAGTCTAGGAGCTTTCCTCATAGCAACATGAAGTGCTAGATTTTAAGTTGATAATTTCTAAAAATATTTTATTTCTTTCCTTTTGCTGCCTTTGTTTTATTGTTGTAGTTATTATTGTTATTGATGTCGTTGTTGGATAAGACAGAGAGAAATGGAGAAAGGAGGGGAAGACAGAGGGGGAGAGAAAGAGAGACACCTGCCGACCTGCTTCACCGCCTGTGAAGTGACTCCTCTGCAGGTGGGGAGCCGGGGGCTCGAACCGGGATCCTTACGCCAGTCCTTGTGCTTTGCGCCACGTGCGCCTAACCCACTGCGCCACCGCCTGACCCCCTAGAATACCTTTTCTAAGTCTCTCTTTTCCTTCCAATTACACTGCCACCACAATTACTTATTTGCAGGCTCTTCTCTATTAAATGGCAGCGTGCCATGTCCTGCTCACCCCTCCCGACACAGCTGCTGGCTCACAGCTGAGGCAGCATTGATGGGATGAGCAGCCATTGGTAGAGAGGGACATGTCTGAGAACCCCTCAAACAACTGGTGTCCCCACTGCCCCACGGTAAGATTGGACAGAGACATAGCGGAAGGAACTATGCACATCGATGACTTCTGATACCTGCTATGGTCAATAAAAGCCAGTTGGCACCACTGGATGAAGGGGATTGGTAGACATGAAGGGAAACTCACCCTTAAGTGGATACCAAGAGTATCCGTTTATAATCCCATTCCGAGAGTTCATTATATTTTTGCACTGGTTGCCTGTCTTCATGTTGGGATTTCTTGAGGCATAGGTGTGTGCAAGATATTGAAAAACATCATCATCAGGGGTCAGGCTCCGGTGGTGTAATGTTCCAGTCGCTGTATGTAAAAGACAAACCAAGGTCGTGTGATGACTTAAAAGCAAAGGCACAACAGCAAAACAGCAAATGCATCACCACACTGTACATAAAGGCTGTAATTTTCCTAGAGAGATATCGTCTACCCAAGTCTGCGATACCACAGACTAAGCCAGGGGTGCAGGGCTGCTGCTGCACAGGTCAGTTCCCTAGTTCTGGAGACCTGATTTTCACAGGGTTATTAGTATTTCATCTTTTCTTTTCTTTTTTTTTTAAAGAATTTATTTATTTATTCATGAGAAAGATAGGAGAGAGAGAAAGAACCAGACATCATTCTGGTACATGTGCTGCCAGGGATTGAACTTAGGACACCATGCTTGAAAGTCCAATGCTCTATCTACTACGCCACCTCCCAGACCACAGTATTTCATGTTTTCGAGGATGCGAAACTTTGCTTCCACCCCCCCCCCCCCACCAAATGATCGCTAGGGTTATCGCTGGGGCTCAGCGCCTATATGACAAAACCACTGTTCCTGGCAGCAATTATTTTTTCTTTTCTTTCTTTCCTTCTTCCTATCATTCTTTTTTTAAAAAAAATATTTATTTATTTACTTATTCCCTTTTGTTGCCCTTGTTGTTTTATTGTTGTAGTTATTGTTGTTATTGATGTTCTTGTTGTGTTGGATAGGACAGACAGAAATAGAGAGAGGAGGGGAAAACAGAGAGGGGGAGAGAAAGACAGACACCTGCAGACCTGCTTCACCGCCTGTGAAATGACTCCCCTGCAGGTGGGGATCCGGGGCTCAAACCGGGATCCTTACGCCGGTCCTTGTACTTCGCACCATGTGCGCTTAACCTGCTGCGCTACTGCCCAGCTCCCCTTCCTATCATTCTTTCCTTCCTTTTTTGATGTTGTCGTTGTTAGATAGGACAGAGAGGGGAAGACAGAGGGGGAAAGAGAGACACCTGCTTGGGTTTGATATCTGATATCACAAAAGTGGATCATTCTTAAAAAGATAAATATTGGGGGTCGGGCGGTAGCGCAGCGGGTTAAGCACGCGTGGTCATCACAAGCAGTGAAGCAGGTGTGCAGGTGTCTTATCTTTCTCTCCCCCTCTCTTCCTTCTCTCTGTCCTTACAACAACAACAACAGCAATGACAACAATAATAACAACAACAAGGGCAGCAACAGTGGGAAAAATGGCCTCCAGGACTGGTGGATTCATAGTGTAGGCACCGAGCCCAGTGATAACCCTGGAGGCAAAAACAAAAAAAAGTAATTATTTTCTAACATGGGAGAGGAGAGGAAGAACTAGGGCATCACTCTGACACATATGATGCTGGGGATTCAACTCTGGACTTCCTGCTTCCAAGCCCCCCCTCCCTGCTTTTCTTTTCTTTTTTTTATATATATTTATTTATTTTCCCTTTTGTTGCCCTTTTTTTTAATTGTTTTTTTAATAAAAGATATTACAGATGTTTCTTTTTTTTAATATTTATTTTATTTATTTATTCCCTTCTGTTGCCCTTGTTGTTTTATTATTGTAGTTATTATTGTTGTTGTCATTGTTGGATAGGACAGAGAGAAATGGAGAGAGGAGGGGAAGACAGAGAGGAGGAGAGAAAGATAGACACCTGCAGACCTGCTTCACCGCCTGTGAAGCGACTCCCCTGCAGGTGGGGAGCCGGGGTTCGAACCGGGATCCTTATGCCGGTCCTTGTGATTTGCGCAAACCGGGATCCTTATGCCGGTCCTTGCACTCTGTGCCACCTGTGCTTAACCCGCTGCACTACCACCCAACTCCTTCTCTCTCTTATATTTGATAGGACCGAGAGTGATTGAGAGGGAAGACAGAGATAGAGATAAAGAGAGGGGGCTATGGGCAGGGTGGTAGTGCATCAGGTTAGGCACACATAGTACAAAGTGCAAGGACCAGCTCAAGGATCCTGGTTTGAGCCCCCCCCCCCCCCCCCCCCCGGCTCCCCACCTTCAGGGGAGTCACTTTGCAAGTGGTGAAGCAGGTCTTTCTGCAAGTGGTGAAGGTGTCTTTCTTTCTCCCTATCTTCCACTCCTCTCTCAATTTCTTTCTGTCCTATCTAACAGCAGCAGCGACAGCAACAACAGTGGAAGAGGGATGCCGCTAGGAGCAGTGGATTCGTGGTGCAGGCACCCAGCCCGAACAATAACCCTGAAGGCTAAAAGGTAAGAGAGAAAGAGAGAGAGAGAGAAGGGGGGGGGAAGATAGCATAATGCAAAGAGACTCTCGTGCCTGATGCTCCAAAGTCCCAGGTTTGCAAGTTAGAGCTGAACAGTGCTCTGGTTAAAAAAAAAAAAAAAAAAAAAAAAGTAGGTGGATGCATTTTTATTTTCTCTTAGCCATGTGTTGTATCTTGTGACAGAATTTAAATCTGACTCTTAAAACTGTCCAATAATCCTGAGATCGCTTTCTCTCCTCTCCTATCCTCTCCCGGATCAACTAGGAATACCAAAGGAGACCACCCGGACCGAAACAAGACAGGACTAGAATGACCACAGGAACCCAGTAAATCACCCGTGAGTACAAACACGCGTGGCTGGTGACAGAGAGGAGAGAGGGGCCTAAGGAGAGATTAAGTGACTGCTCACAGTTCAACAGTTTGTCAGTGGAGACACCACCTCCAGTCTGCTCCACCAACAAGGGGACAGCTGAAGGGAGGAAAGGACTCCCCAGAGACTCACCAAGTGCAACTCTGAGTCTCCATTGCTACTACCCTCAGAATCTGGAGCAGCAACAGGGAGGGACACCAGGGCACAGAGATCTAACCGGGAAACTCAGGAGAAGACCTATACCTCTGTGGCATAGCTGAGGGGCTGTGAAAGTCTCTTTGCATAACCACTGGATTATCTCTGCCACACCCTGCTTTATTTTTTGGTCAGGAGTCAGTGATTAAACAAAGAAGCCTATTGATAGTTTAAAAGCCCTCAGGCTCCCATAGCCTACAGGGGGGAAAAAAAAGGCTTTTACACCACTGAACTCCAACTCAGGGATTGAAAAAACTGTTAACTTATATAAAATGGTTAAAACAACAAGAAAAAATATTGGAGACTCGAACCAGGACAAGAGTCCAGCTAAAAGTCCTCCAGAGGGTGAAGCACAAAACAACGAGTTCAACATCCAAACATTAGCCAAGGAAATAATAACAGGAGTGAGTAAAGAATTTGAAAAAATTGTAATCAGAAATGCAGGAACAACAAATGAGAATATGGAAGAAAATTCTAATAATCTCATGGTTATTAGAGAGCTGAAAGCTGAAATCGCTGAGCTAAGAAGGCAACTAGCTGAACAAGCTAAAACAGTATCAGAGCAGGGCAACAAAATAGATGAACTCCAGAAAGCAGTAGAGGGCAGAGAGAATAGAATCAATGAGGCTGAAGACAGAATTAGCAAGATTGAGGATGAATTAGAGACAACTAAAAAAGAAGTAAGAGATCTCAAAAAGAGATTAAGAGATGCTGAAAACAACAACAGAGTCCTATGGGATGACTTCAAAAGAAACAATATACGCATTATTGGCTTACCAGAGGAAGAAAGAGAAGGGGAGGAAGAAAGCATTCTCCAGGCCATAATAGCTGAAAATTTCTCTAGTCTAGACAACACCAAAGACATAAAGATTCAAGAAGCCCAGAGGGTCCCAAACAGAATTAACCCAGACCTAAAGACACCAAGACATGTCATACTTAGATTGGAAAGGAATAAGGATAAAGAAAGGATCCTCAAGGCTGCAAGAGAAAAACAAAGAGTCACCTACAAAGGAAAACCCATAAGATTAGCAGCAGACTTCTCCATACAAACACTACAGGCCAGAAGAGAATGGCAAGATATCTATCGAGTGCTCAATGAGAAAGGCTTTCAGCCAAGAATACTATATCCTGCTAGATTGTCATTCAGACTAGATGGAAGCATCAAAACCTTCTCAGACAAGCAACAGTTGAAGGAAGCAACCATCACCAAGCCTGCCTTGAAAGAAGTTCTGAAAGGTTTCCTATAAACAACCAGACCACCACAAATAGAACATATATCAAAACACTCTAAAACTCTACAAGAATGGCGTTAAAATATCTTCAATCTTTGATATCAATAAATGTGAATGGCCTGAATTCACCTATTAAAAGACACAGAGTAGGAAGATGGATCAGAAAACACAACCCAACAATATGTTGTCTACAGGAAACTCACCTAACGTAACAAGACAAACACAGACTTAAAGTGAAAGGATGGAAAACTATCATTCAAGCCAATGGCCCACAAAAAAGGGCAGGAACAGCTATTCTCATATCTGACATGATAGACTTTAAAATAGATAAGATTAAAAAAGATAGGAATGGACACTACTTAATGCTCAGAGGATCAGTCAATCAAGAGGACTTAACAATTATTAATATCTATGCACCCAATGAGAAACCATCTAAATACATCAAACTTCTACTGAAAGAGCTACAGCAATATATTAACAGTAACACAATCATAGTAGGGGACTTCAACACCCCACTATCTCAACTTGACAGATCATCCAGGAAGAAAATCAGTAAAGACATAAGGGAGCTAAATGAAGAGATAGATAACCTAGAACTATTGGACATTTTCAGAGTCATTCAGAGCAAGTTGTGGTATATATACACAATGGAATACTACTCAGCTGTAAAAAATGGTGACTTCACCGTTTTCAGCCGATCTTGGATGGACCTTGAAAAAATCATGTTGAGTGAAATAAGTCAGAAACAGAAGGATGAATATGGGATGATCTCACTCTCAGGCCGAAGTTGAAAAACAAGATTAGAAAAGAAAACACAAGTCGAACCTGAAATGGAATTGGAGTATTACACCAAAGTAAAAGACTCTGGGGTGGGTGGGTGGGTGGGGAGAATACAGGTCCATGAAAAATGATGAATGAAATAGTGGGGGTTGTATTGTTAAATGGGAATCTGGGGAATGTTATGCATGTAAAAAAAAAAAAAAGAAGAAGTAGAAACGCAAAGCAGAAATTGACTGAGTTTGGAGTATGGCACCAAAGTAAGAAAGCAGAGGTACACTAGAGTTTGCAGTGAGTACCTCCCTAATACTTCCTCTCCACTTTTCCAAGCTTTGGGTCCATGATTGCTCAACTATTTGTTTGGCTTTGTATGTTAACTCTCTTTTCAGTCACCAGGTTCCAGGTATCATCAGGATGCCGGCCAGACTTCCCTGGATTGAAGACACCACCAATGTGTCCTGGAGCTCAGCTTCCCCAGAGACCCATCCTACTAGGGAAAGAGAGAGGCAGACTGGGAGTATGGACCGACCAGTCAACGCCCATGTTCAGCGAGGAAGCAATTACAGAAGCCAGACCTTCTACCTTCTGCAACCCTCAATGACCCTGGGTCCATGCTCCCAGAGGGATAGAGAATGGGAAAGCTATTGGGGGAGGGGGTGGGATATGGAGATTGGGCGGTGGGAATTGTGTGGAGTTGTACCCCTCCTACCCTATGGTTTTGTTAATTAATCCTTTCTTAAATAAAAAAAAAAAAAAAAAAAAACTGTCCAATAATCCTATGTAATCTACCACTCTGACAACCTACTGTTTACAGATTGTAGAGAAGATCCAGGAGACTTCCTTCATCCCTCTGTCCAGAGCCTAGTCCTGCTCAGAAGCAGAGCAGGTAGCTCCAGCCTGGATTTAGCCAGAATGAGGCCGTGTCTGTGTCTGCTTACCTGGGACCCCGTTATCGAAGGGGTAACTGGCCACCACGGCTCCACCATGGAGGTTTGCAGACAGGACAAATGTCTCTGTTTTCAGCCACTCCATCACTGCCTTCGTTTCAGGCTGAGTTGACACATTATTATATTCAAAAGCATCAGGGAAGTTTCTATTCAGGTCATAGTAGTTACTATTTTCTCTTCAAAAGAAAACATTTACTTATTTTAGCTATCTTAGCATTTGTGAGATTTTTTAAAATAAACTTTTTTTCTATTTATTTGATAGGATAGAGAAATTGAGAGAGGGTGGGGAGAAAGAGGAGAGAGACACCTATAGTCTTGCGTCATCACCATTTGTGAAGTCTTCTCCCCTGCAAGTGGGGAGTGGGGGCTTGAACCCAGGCCCTTGGACATGGCACTATGCGCACTTAACTGAGTGTGTCTCTGTCTTGCTCCTTTTTTGTTTGTTCCTTTAGTTTTTATAGGGTTAACAGACAGCATAGGAGAGAGTAGCTTTGATCAGTATGCACACTTTAAGCTAAGTTCCAGGTGTTTTATCTTCCCTCCAAAATTAGACCTTTAAGGAAGGCAGGCTGTGGTGTAGCCGGTTTAACACACACATTGCCATATGCAAGGAAAAGGGTTCCAGCCCCTGGTCCCCACCTGCAAGGAGGAACTTCATGAAAGGAGGAATAGTACTGTAGATATCTTTCCCCCACCTCTCTTTTTTAAAAAATATTTTTTAAATTAATTAATGAAAGGAATAGGAGTAGAGAGAAAGAATCATATATCACTCTGGTACATGTGCAGCTGGGGATTGAACTCAGGACCTCATGCTTGAGAGTCCAGCACCTTATCCACTGTGCCACTTCTCAGACCACTCTTTTTCCTTTTTTTTTTTTTTTAATATTTTATCTATTTATTCATGAGAAAGAAAGAGAGAGAAAGAACCAGATATCACTCTGGTACATGTGCTGCTGGGGATTGAACTCAGGACCTCATGCTTGAGAGTCCAACACCTTATCCACTGCACCACCTCCCGGACCACTCTCTTTCCCTTTCTATCACCGCCCTCTCAATTTCTCTGTCCTATCAAATATTAATGAAAAAATAAAATAAATGATAGAAATTTAATCTTTAAAACTGTGCTCAGTTAAAGAGCTTGGTAATAAGAAAGTCGTGAGGAGCAGGAAGTGGTATGCTCAAGAAACACCAAGAAGGAACCTCAAATTTGAGGACCAGAAATATAGCATAGTGGTAATACAAAAGACTTTCATATCTAAGGTCTCAGGTTCAACCCTTAGCACCATCATAAGCCACAGCTGAGTAACGGTCTGGTTAGAAAAAACAAAAACAGGGAGTTGGACCGTAGCGCAGCGGGTTAAGCGCACGTGGCGCAAAGCGCAAGTGACCCGAGTAAGGATCCCGGTTTGAGCCCCCGGCTCCCCACCTGCAGGGGAGTCGCTTCACAAGCGGCGAAGCAGGATTGCGGGTGTCTATCTTTCTCTCCCCCTCTCTGTCTTCCCCATCTCTCTCCATTTCTCTCTGTCCTGTCTAACAACAACATCAATAATAACTACAACAATAAAACAACAAGGGCAACAAAAGGGAATAAATAAATAAATAAATATTAAAAAAAGAAAAAAAATGAGGAGACCCCAAAATTTGTAGCTGGGAAGACAGACTGGTAGAGTGAGGACTCGGGTCTGAGGTTCCTTATTTGAGCCCCATTGTCCCCTATAATGGAGTGCTGTCCTGGCCTTTTTCTTCTCTTTCTCTTTCATTTTATTGAATAGTGTAGAGAGAAATTGAGAGGGGGAGGGGGAGTGGAGAGGGAGAGAGAAAGAGAGACACCTGCAGACCTGCATCACCACTTGTAAAGCAACCCCCCTGCAGGTGGGGAGCCGGGGGCTTGAACCAGAATCCTTGTGCGGATCCTTGTGCTTCCTACTCTGTGCACTTAACCTGGTATGCCACCACCCATCTCCCCTCTGGCCTTTCTCTTTCTCTCTTTTGTGAAACTCTGTCTAATATTAAGTAAGTGAATAAAAAGGAGGAGATCTAGGGGTCAGGTGGTAGCGCAGCAGGTTAAGCGCACATGGCTCAAAGTGCAAGGACTGGCGTAAGGATCCCAGTTTGAGCCCCCAGCTCCCCACATGCAGGGGAGTTCCTTCACAGGCGGTGAAACAGGTCTGCAGGTGTCTTTCTCTCCCCCTCTCTGTCTTCCCCTCCTCGCTCCTTTTCTCTCTGTCCTATCCAACAATGACGACATCAGTAACAACAATAATAACTACAACAACAATAAAAAACAAGAGTAACAAAAGGGAAAATAAATTAAAAAAAAAACAAAACGAGGAGATCCTGAAGTTCCAGGAAGAGAAGGTGGGTCTGTGCAGTAGACTCAGTGGGACTAAGAGGAGTAGCACATAAAGCTGGAGCGGACAGCGAGAGGGAGAGAAAGTGTGTGTGTCAAAGCAGCCTTATTCAGGATTTCACTTGTCACCCTGAACACAGTGAGCAGTACTGGAGACAGCAGGCCACCCACGATAGGGCACAGACTCAGAAGATCTGTTGGCTCCCTCACAGGGCCCTGGGGTGCCATCGGAAGGGGCCCTTTGGTTGCTTCATTATATTTTATTGAGGAAATGCTGTTTGACGGGGCCCTTGTCACAGGAGTTAAGTACAGGCCAGCATTTCCCCAAAATACTCCCACAGGGGCAAGTTACAATCTCAGCAACCCTTCCCCACCCCCACCCTCCTCACCACCAAATCGTCATCTCTCCATGCAGCCCAATCGAGATGGAAGAGCCCACCTTTACCTTCCCACACTGTAGAAACAGTCCGGCTTTTTGACAGCTTCAAATCCATCTGGGTTCATGGAAGGCAAGATGTGTATCCGGGTACTGTTGATTAGCTGTGTGATTTCAGGGTCTTTGCCATCGTTAGTGACCAAATAGTCAATTAAGTGAAGCATCAGTTCCCGCCCGACAGTCTGTACATAATAAAGAGAAAGAGGGTGTCAGAGAAGAGCAGGGAAACTCATCTTCATGGCAGATTTCCCAAGGAGCAAATATATATGCTACCTGAGCCTGGGGGGAGCTGTGAGACTGCTGTTTCTCTAGCAAACAGACATGCTGGCAGGTAGCAATCATTCGAAGGTTGGGCTAAAAAGTATATGCTAGGAAAGTTATATATGGTAGGAAAGTTATTTTGAAAGAAATCTTTTTGAACCCTAAGACAGCAGGAACCTCACATCTTCACTATAGAGCCCCTACTTCCCCCAGTCCTGGCACCCATGGATAGGGCTCACTTTCCCGTATGCTTCTCCCAATCCATACCAAATAATATTGCATCCGCCGATCACAACCTAACCAAAGCAACGATTGCCATCTCAACATGCTTCACCTCAGAGTGTATCCAGAGACTTCACGTGTGGAATGACAACCCTTCAGCTTCATTACTCGGGTGAGACCTTTCCTTTTATAGTACACTCTAATTTCATCTCAGGTAGTTCACTTTCTAACAAAGTCCCATAACCTAGACATACACCAGTTTCTGTGAGAGAGAGCGTATGCGCACACGTATCCATAAACTACTGCAAAATATATACCTGAAAGCAGGATTACACTAGAGTTTGCAGTGAGTACCTCCCCAACACTTCCTCTCCACTATTCCAATCTTGGGATCCATGTTTGCTCAACAAATTGTTTGGCTTTGTATGTTAACTCTCTTTTCAATCACCAGGTTCCAGATGCCACCAGGATGCTGGCTAGGCTTCCCTGGATTGAAGACCCCACCAATGTGTCCTGGAGCTCAGCTTCCCCAGAGACACACCTTACTAGGGAAAGAGAGAGGCAGACTGGGAGTATGGACCGACCAGTCAACGCCCATGTTCAGCGGGGAAGCAATTACAGAAGCCAGACCCTCTACCTTCTGCAACCCTCAACGACCCTGGGTCCATGCTCCCAGAGGGCTAGAGAATGGGAAGGCTATCATGGGAGAGGGTGGGTTATGGGGATTGGGTGGTGGGAATTGTGTGGAGTTGTACCCCTCCTACCTTATGCTTTTGTTCACTAGTCCTTTCTTAAATTAAAAATTTAAATTAAAAAAATTATTTATTAATATTTAATATTTAAAAAAATTTAAACATGTATTTATTTATTTTCCCTTTTTGTTGCCCTTGATTTTATTGTTGTTATTATTCATGTCGTTGTTGTTGGATAGGACAGAGAGAAATGGAGAGACAAGGGGAAGACAGAGGGGGAGAGAAAGATAGACACCTGCAGACTTGCTTCACTGCCTGTGAAGTGACCCTCCATGCAGGTGGGGAGCTGGGGCTCGAACCCGGATCTTTACTCCAGTCCTTGTCTTCGCGCCATGTGCCCATAACTCGCTGCGCTAGCGTCCGACCCACCCCCCTTCAACTCTGTCTCTATCCAATAATAAATAAGGGAGTCCGGCGGTAGTGCAGCGGCTTAAGCACATGTGGCGCAAAGCAGTGAAGCAGGTCTGCAGGTGTCTGTCTTTCTCTCCCCGTCTTCTCCGGCTCTCTCCATTTCTCTCTGTACTATCTAACAACAACGACATCAACAACAACAACAATAACTACAACAACAATTAAAAAACAACAAAGGCTACATGTAGTTTTTTTAAAAACCATTTGAAGATATTTTTAAATTTTAAAAAAATATTTATTTATATTTATTTTTCCCTTTTTGTTGCCCTTGTTATTGTTGTTGATGTCGTCGTTGTTAGACAGGACAGAGAGGGGAAGACAGAGGGGAAAAGAGAGACACCTGCAGACCTGCTTCACTGCCTGTGAAGTGACTCCCCTGCAGGTGGGGAGCTGGGGGCTCGAACTCGGATCCTTAAGCCCGTCCTTGTGCTTTGTGCCACGTGCGCTTAACCCTCTGTGCTACCACCCAACTCCCTTATTTATTTATTATTGGACAGAGACAGAGAGGAGTTGAGAGGGCGGGAGGAGATAGAGAGGAAAAGAGACAGAGAAACACCAGCAGCCCTGCTCCACCACTCATGAAACTTTCCCCCTGCAGGCGGGAAGCAGGGGCTTGAACCTGCAACCTTGCGCACTGCACTGTGTGTGCTTAACCAGGTGAGCCACCACCTGGCGCCCCCCTTTTTTTACTCATCTGTAAAGGTTTTACTTTTTCTTCCCCCCCAAAAAAATTTTAGAGTGGAGTGAAGGTTATTATTTTAAATTTATTTTATTCATTTTATTTAAGAAAAGATTTTAGGGGTGGGGAGGAGATAGCATAATGGTTATGTAAAAAGACTCATGCCTGAGGCACAGAGGTCCCAGGTTCAGTTCTCTGCACCACCATAAGCCAGAGCTGAAAAGTGATCTGGTTTAAAAAAAAAATTATTTGGGGAGTCGGGCGGTAGCGCAATGAGTTAAGCACAAGGACCAGCGAAAGGATCCTGGTTTGAGCCCCCAGCTCCCCACCTGCAGGGGAGTCACTTCACAAGAGGTGAAGTAGGTCTGCAGGTGTATATCTTCCTCTCCCCCTCTCTGTCTTCCCCTCTTCTCTCCATTTCTCTTTGTCCTATCCAACAACAATGACATCAGTCATAACTACAACAAGGTCAACAAAAGGGAATAAATAATAAATAAATATTTAAAAAAATATAAAAATTATTTGTTATTAATGAGAGAGAGAACTAGAGACATCACTCTTGGCATATGTGATATGACTTCATACTCCATTCTTTATCTACTGCACCATGTCCTGGACAACTTATTATTACTATTTTTAAAGATTTATTTTCTAATGAAATAGAAAATATTTCCTATGAAATAGTTTTACAGGATAGAAAGAAGCCAGAGCATCACTCTGGTATGTACAGGGCTGGGGCTTGAACCAGGAACCTCAGGTATATTGAGCCCATAGCTCTATCAGTTGAGCCACTTCTCCAGTTGCTGTGCATTATTAAAAAAAGAAAGAAAGAAAGAAAGAAAGAAAGAAAGAAAGAAAGAAAGAAAGAAAGAAAGAGTGGAGTCAGAGTCGGGCAGTAGCAGCAGGTTAAGCGCACGTGGCTCAAAGCTCAAGAACTGGTGTAAGGATCCTGGTTTGAGCCCCCGGCTCCCCACCTGCAGGGGAGTCGCTTCACAGGCGGTGAAGCAGGTCTGCAGGTGTCTGTCTTTCTCTCCCCCTCTCTGTCTTCTCCTCCTCTCTCTATTTCTCTCTGTCCTAACAACAACGACATCAATAACAACAACAATAAAAAGGGCAACAAAAGGGAAAATAAATAAATAAATATAAAAAATTAGAAAAAAGAAAAAAAAAGAAAGAGGGAGTCAGGCAGTGGCGCAGTGGGTTAAGCACACGTGGCGCAAAGTGCAAGGATGGGCGTAAGGATCCTGGTTCGAGCTCCGGCTCCCCACCTGCTGGGGATTCACTTCACAGACGGTGAAGCAGGTCTGCAGGTGTCTGTCTTTCTCTCCCCCTCTCTGTCTTTCCCTCCTCTCTCCATTTCTCTCTGTCCTATCCAACAACAACGACATCAATAACCACAACAATGTTAAACAACAAAGGCAACAAAAGGGAAAATAAATAAATATATGAAAAAAGAGAAAGGAAGGAAGGAAGGAAAGAAGGAAGAAAGAAAGGAGAGAAAGGAAGAAAGAAAGAGAGAAAGAAAGAAAAGGAAAAAATGGTCTAGGTAACTTAACTTTAAAAAAAATTTTTTATATTTATTTATTCCATTTTGTTGTCCTTGTTGTTTTATTGTTGTAGTTATTATTGATGTCATCATTGTTGGACAGGACAGAGAGAAATGGAGAGAGGAGGGGAAGACAGAGAGGGGGAGAGAAAGACAGACACCTGCAGACCTGCTTCACCGCCTGTGAAGTGACTCCCCTGCAGGTGGGGAGTGGGGGGCTCGAACCAGGATCCTTAGGTAACTTAACTTCTATCTCCTCTATAGAGTTCATCACTGTGGGGCCAGGTGGTGGCACACCTGGTGAAGCACATGTTACAATGTGCCAAAGACTGGGTTTTAGCCCCTGGTCCCCACCTGCATGGGGAAAGCTTCACGAGTGATGAAGCATGGCTGCAGATGTCTCCCTTTCTATCATCCTCTTCCCTCTCGATTTCTGCTTATCTCTATCCAATAAATAAGTAAAGATAATAGAGTTTATCACCACTTATTAATCTTCAAGTCTCTCAACATCCCATATCAGATGAAAGGCTAATTTTTCTTCCCGTAAATTTAATATTCTATGAATTATTTTTTTTCCTCCAGGGTTATCGCTGGAGTTTGTTGGTTTGTTTGTTTTTGATAAGACATAGAGAAATTTAGATGGGGAGAGACAGTGAGAGAGACAGAGAGTCACCTGCGGACCTGCTTTACCGCTTCTGAAGCAAACCCCTGCAGGTGGAGAGCCAGATGCTCAAACCCCAATCCTTTCGAGGGTCCTTGTGCTTCATACTATATGCACTTAACCCGGTGTGCCACCGAGCCCCCATATTTTATGAATTCTTATCTCTTTATCAGGGAAAATGATTTACAAGATGGTTGTTGCTACCTGTGTAGAAAAGGTCATTCTTTTTCTTTTACTATTTTTTCCCTAGATTTACTTATTAATAAAAAAGAAAGAGAGGTGAAGTGGGGCTGGGTGGTGGCACACCTGGTTGAGCGCACATTATAATGAGCAAGGACCCAGGTCCGAGCCCCCATCCCCATCTGTAGAGGGAAAGCTTGCGAATGGTCTCTGTCTCTCTTCCTCTCTATCTCCACCTTCCCTCTCAATTTCTGACTTTCTATATAAAATAAATAAATAAATAAATAATAAAAAAGAAAGAAAGAAGAACCAGAGCATCTCTCTGGCACCTATGATGCAGGGGGTTAAACCCAGGACCTAAAGCTTGAGCCACATTCTCATGTTTCTGAAATGTATGCACTCTATCCTAGAAATAATCACCATATCTGCATATTTCTCTATACTATCTATTCTCTCATTCTCTCTCTTTGCAGTAACCACTATGCTATCTATCCTGCCCCTATATATTCTCTTGAAATTTGTACACTGCTACTCACATTAGAAATGAGAAACACTGGGGCTGGGGAAACAGCATAATGGTTATGTAAAAAGCCTTTCATGCCTTAGGCACTAAAGATTCCAGGTTCAGTCCTTCTTACCACTTTAAACCAGAGCTGATCAGTGCTGTTAAAAGAAACAAAAATGTGAAACTCTGCATCATTACTAATTTGCTAGATGCATGTGTCTAGTGCGCATGAAAATAAAGGCACGACCATGAAAATAAAAGTAGTCATTCCACATATAATTTTGTCTTCTGTGCCTGCGACGTGAGGAAACCACACACCTGTGGTAGAGCTTGCTTTATAGTCCCCAGGGAGAGATAAACTTTGTGTATGGAGCCAAGGTCTCTCAAATTTATGGTTTCACTGCTCTGGGCCACACTGTCCCGGCTCCAACCTGGACCACACATGTGGCAAGGCAGGTACCTTACCTGGTAAGGTATCTCTCTCGCCCTATTCCTGTGTGTTTCCGTCTCCCAGGCCTTATATATGCAGAATTTCACCACTCCTAAGCTGTATTTATTTACTTATTTATTTTAAAGTCTAGATAGAGACAAACATACACACAGAGGGAGAGGGAGAGACACCTTAGCACTGGAGCCCTCTCTAGTACCATGGTACCTCACATGTGGTACCAGGGATCAAGCCTGGTCTGTGTGCATAGCAAAGACAACAGCCTACTAGATGAACCATTTTTTTATTATCTTTATTTATTTATTGGATAGAGACAGCAAGAAATTGAGAGGGAAGGGGATGATAGTGAGGCAAAGTCAGAGAGACACCTGTAATACTGCTTCACCCCTCGTGAAGCTTTCCCCCTGCAGGTGGGGACCAGGGGCTCGAACCTGGGTCATTGCACTTTGTAACATGTGCGTTCAACCAGGTGAGCCACCACCTGGCTCCTATTTTTTTAAATTAATTAATTAATTATTATTATTATCATTATTATTATTATTTTAACCAGAGCACTGTTCAGCTCTGGCTTATGGTGGTGCAGGGGATTGAACCTGGGACTTTGGAGCCTCAGGCATGAGAGTCTGTTTGTATAACCATTATACTGTCTACCCCTGTTTTTTTTTTAACTTCAGGAGTTATCGCTGGGGCTCAGTGCCTATACTACAAGTCCACTGTTCCTGGCAGCCATCTTTTTTTTTCTCCATTGTTGTTGTTAATGCTACTGCTGTTGTTGTTGGATAGGACAGAGAAACTGAGAGAGGAGGGGAAGACAGAGAGGGGAGAGAAAGATAGACACCTGCAGACCTGCTTCATCGGCTTGTGAAGTGACCCCCCCCTGCAAGTGGGGTGGAACTGGGATCCTTGCGCTTTGCATTATGTGCATTTAACCAGGTGCACCACCACCCCAACCCCTGCCCACCCCTTAGATGAGCTATGCTTGTCAACAAAATGTCCCCCAGTCCTTTTTTTTTTTTTTTTTCCCCCAATTCATATGTCAGCACTATTATAGAAAGATGAGATCGGGCTGCTGTGGGTCTGTCAGTGGCATTTCACTGCAGGGCAGCAGGGAGCTAAATGAGGATAGTGCTGCTCAGGTGTGAACACTGGTGGTGGGGGTGGGGGTGGGGGGGAGGAGACCTTGCCATAGTGCACTGTGGGAATTCACTGTTGTGATCAAGGATAAGAAGTCCTTAAAGACAACTGTGTACTTCATTGTCCTGACAAGCAAAGAGAGCGTATTTTGAGTTTGTTGTCTTTTTTAAAAAGTATTTTATCTATTTATTTATTTTTAATATTTATTTTTTCCCTTTTGTTGCCGTTGTTGTTTTATTATTGTAGTTATTGTTGTTGGATAGGACAGAGAGAAATGGAGAGAGGAAGGGAAGACAGAGAGGGGGAGAGAAAGATAGACACCTGCATACTTGCTTCGCCGCTTTTGAAGCGACTCTCCTGCAGGTGGGGAGTGGGGGGCTCGAACTGGGATCCTTACAGGATCCTTACGCCGGTCCTTGCACTTTGTGCCACCTGCGCTTAACCGGCTGCGCTACCGCTTGACTCCCAATATTTGTATTTATTTATTTATGGGTAGAGACAGAGAAGTTGAGAGGCCAGGGAGAGATAGGGAAAGAAACAGAGAGACACCTGCAGCCCTGCTTCATCATTCATGAAGCGTTCCCCCTGCAAATAGGGACCAGGGGCTTGAACCTGTGTCCTTGTGCACTGTAATGCATGCATTTAGCCAGGTGTGCCTCCCTTGTCTTTTTATTTCTTATAAAAATTATTACTATTTATTGGATAGACATAGACAGAAACTGAGAGGGAAGAAGGAGATAAGAGAGACACCAATGCTTCCTGGAAACTCACCTCTTCAGAACTCTACCCCACTAGGGAAAAGTAGAAGCAGGTTGGCAATATGGATCCACCTGCCAACATCATTTCCTGTGGAGAAGCAATTACAGAAGCCAGGACTCCCACCTTCTGCACCCCAAGAAGACTTTTGGTCCATACTCCCAGAGGGTGTAAGTGATAGGAGAAGTAAGCCAGAGGGCTCTGTACCCTCATTCCACCAGGGCCTGAAGTATTTATTACCAGGAATCTTGTTTTCTTAAAAATTTTTTATTATTTATTTTCCCTTTTGTTGCCCTTGTTGTTTTATTGTTGTTGTTGTTGATGTCGTCGTTGTTGGATAAAAATGGAGAGAGGAGGGGAAGACAGAGGGGGAGAGAAAGAGAGATACCTACAGACCTGCTTCATCGCTTGTAAAGCGACTCCCGTGTAGGTGGAGAGCCCGGAGCTTGTGGAATCTTTTTTTTTATACCATCAATCAAAGGGAAGTGAATCTGGAAAACACCAGAGAAAGCCAGGCACTGTTTCTCTTATCTGAGAGAGAGAGAGAGGAAAAAAGGAAAAAGATACTTGGAAGTAATAGGTGTAGGGGTGACCTAGAAAGGAAGTGAGGCAAGACCATTGAAAAACTGGGGGGAAATGTTTATACGTAGATATAGAGTCAGTCCTTGGAGTACACCTAAAATAGACCTACCAGATTTTCACAAAACAGAGACCCCAAATCTTCATCTGCAATATTCCAGCCTTTAGGTTCATGCATAGTCAACATTTTGCTCTGCTTTCTACTTTTAAAAGAAATTATATATATATATATTTATTTATTTTTCCTTTTGTTGCCCTTGTTTTTTATTGTTGTTATAGTTATTATTGTTGTTGCTATTGATGTCGTCATTGTTAGATAGGACAGAGAGAAATGGAGAGAGGAAGGGAAGACGGAGAGGTGGAGTGAAAGACAGACACCTGCAGACCTGCTTCACCTCCTGTGAATCGACACCCCTGCAGGTGGGGAGCCAGGGGCTCCAAATGGGATCCTTAAGCAGGTCCTTGTGCTTTGCACCACGTGCGCTTAACCCGCTGCGCTACCACCTGACTTCCTCTACTTTCTACCTTAACTCTTTTTCAGCCACCAGGTTCCAGAGGCTACCATGATGCCAACCTGACTTCCATGGGCAGATGGCCCCTCCAGTGTGTCCTGGAGCCTCACCTCCCCAGATTCCTGCCCTACTAGGGAAAGAGACAGGCTGGGAGTATGGATCCATCTGCTAACTCACATGTTCAGCAGGGAAGCAATTACAGAAGCCAGACCTTCCACCTTCTGCACCCCATAATGATCCTGGGTCCATACTCCCAGGGGGATAAAGAATAGGAAAACTTTCAGGGGGCGTGGGAGTTCGTCAGTCCTTGCGTTTTGCGCCATCTGCGCTTAACCCGTTGCGCTACCACCAGACTCCTGCATTTTTAAATTTTTACACTCAAAATTGCCCCTTATGAAAATAATCACTAATGTGGAAAAGTATAGTTGGGTTTTCTTAAGAACTAAAAGGTAGGGGGAAGCAAGTATCTGTAGTCACATACACCTTGAAATTTTGAAATGCTTGTCAGAATGTAGGATGTTAGAAGATTACATTAAAAAATGAAAAAACAAAAAAACAAACAAAAAAACAGTAACAACACGAGGTTCATCTGAATTTCAAATTAAGTACAGATGAGAAGATTAGAATCCCCAGGGGGTTCTAATTGTGACTTTCTCTTACCTATCCTAACCACATATTTGAAAACATTTCAGAACTTATGACATGAGTTGTCAAAAGAATCTATTTAACCAAAGACAAATGTAAGAAGGTGAATGAAGAAGCTATGATTAAGCTTATAGAACTAGATTATGCAATGTATATGTTTTATTGTATTTTATTTTATGCAATGTATATGTTTTAAATGATAGTAATTTCAAGATTTTCCTAATTTTCTTTATGTTGAAAGAATCTTCTAATAACTTCTCTGGGGAAAATACTTCACAAGGTCAGTGATTTTAGTTATAGCCATTGATGTTTCATTGCAATTAATTAGTTTCATTTCAATTTAAATTTCAGTTAAATTTTATTTGAAAGGCACTCAAGTAAACTTAAGGACTGCCCTGAACACTCCCAATCTCAGGTAAAATGTGGGCTAAAGAGATAACTTATCCTGCTAAGAGTAAAGAACTTGCATGCATGAGGTTCCAGAGATTGGTATTATCTTATGCCAAAGTTGAGCAGTGTGTTCGTCTGTCTGTCCGTAAGTCCATCTGTCCATCTATCCATCCATCCATCCATCCATCCATCCATCCATCCATCCATCCATCTATCTATCCATCATCCATCTATCTATCTATCTATCTATCTATCTATCTATCTATCTATCTATCTATCTATCTATAATCTATATATTCTCTCTCAAAAGAGAATAAATAAGGGGTCTGGGTGGTGGCACACCTGGTTAAGAGCACATATCACAGTGCACATGGACCTGAGTTCAAGGCCCGGGTCCTCACCTGCAGAGGGAATACTTCACGAATGGTGAAGTAAGGTTGCAGGTGTTTTTCTGCAACCCTCTCTTATTTTCCCTCTCTATTTCCCCTCCCCTCTCAATTTCTCTCTCTCTTTCTCCAATAATAAATAAAAATATTTTTAAAAAGAAAATTAATGGTAAATATTAAGGAAATAAGTTCAAGTAAATTTAAATTTCATAGTTCTTATTTACAGATAACATATCTAGTATGCCATCTCATTTTGTTTCATTTTAATTCTTCATTCTCTTATTACATAGTAATCTAGAATGTCTTTTTTTTTTTAAAAAAAAGTATTTTATTTATTAATGAAAGAGATAGGAGGAGACAGAGAGAAAGAAAGCCAGAACATCACCCTAGTACATGCACTGCCAGTGGCTGAACTGGGACTTCATGCTTGAGAATCCAATAACTTATCCACTACACCACATTTCAGACTGCTGCGTTGATGTCTGACAAATAGTAGGGATGAATGCCATTTGAGTGACAGTATTTTGAATGATTTTTATTAAATCTTATTTTTTCTAGTGTCATTTTCTAAATTCAAGAAGATATGCTGTATTTATAATAGCAATAAAATTGCCCATCTTTCTAGAAAAAAAATGAGTAACCAAGGAATTTCCTGTTTGCCTTCCTAGTCTAAGACAAAGCTCATGTTATTAACTACAGAGAATAAATAAAAAATCTTGGAAGTAGGATAAAGAACCAGTTAAAAGCCATATAACTTTTAAAAGGCTGAGGCAAATAGATGAAATTTCAGAGGGAGTTAAACAAAGTCCTTTTTTTTTTTTTTTCTGTTGGGCCACATTTTGCTGCCTTCATCACAGGAGATTTATGCCAAATATTATTCAAATTAATTCTTTCCAACCTTAATATAAACGTTTCAAACACCGATTCATGTTTTATGCATCAACCTCCCTTCATTTAAAATTAATCCTTTGAATAGGAAACCTTAGAGAGTTCAAATTGTTTAAAAGATTATGGTCAGAAGAGTCTCTATTAGCTTTCATTCAGCATGCCCACTTCCTTTTTCTATGAGAGTAGAATTAATGAAAGAATTTCTAATAAAGAGATTGCAAGACTGGGAGGACACACTAACTTCTGAAGCCTTTCACTAACAATTCATCTGATCATTAAACAAGAAATAGACAAGAAAGCAGAAAATAAAATTCATGTGTGTGTGTGTGTGTGTGTGTGTCTGTAAGAAAGAAAGAGAGGCAGAGATACCAGGACTGTTCTGCCATTTATGATGTGCTCTGTTTGTTTTTGTCTTTGTTGCTTTTCTGTGGTGCCAAGGATTGAACCCAGGGTCTCACACATGCAAGGCATGTGCTCTGCTGCTGAGCCACCTTTGGTCCAAACAAATTCTTTTGATAAAAAAATTCAGTCAAGTTGGAAGTTTGCTAGATAAATAAAGTAAGCGTATTCTAGTTCTTTGAAGAATGTTTATAAACAATAGAAATTTTGAAGCAACTCCAACATAGGTAATATGTCACGTGGGAGAGGCAGTGCAAAAACTTCAGTTATGCCATTTTTAAAATAGTTTTTTAAAAAGATTTATTTACTTACTAATGAGAGAGAGAGAGAGAGAGGGGACACAGAATGAGAACCAAAGCATTACTCTTATGTATGAGATGTGGGGGAATGAAAGGGACCTCATGCTTGAGAGTACAACACTGTAACCACTATACCACTTCCTGGGTTACTCTCCTCCTCTCTCTCATAAATAAATGAATTATATTTAAGACCTTTTCTTTTAGCTGATACTTTAAATTAAAATAGGCATACGAATGATATTTCAAATTTGCTTTTTATATAGTTGTGAAAATCATTTGTTCTTTGTTTCTAGGTTGAAAAATATGGTCACTGGTATCCAGGAAATACTTCCCTTTTGATTCATATATCTGGAATTTTTACACCACGTGTGCTTAACCAGCTGCGCTACCACCCAACTATATCTGGAATTTTTATAAGCCATAAACTAATGTCACTACATGTGAAATTCTATGTATAAGGAAGCCCTCAGTTCCCATTTTTCCCTCTCCATCCCTTTCACTACACTGTGGCCTTGGTATGCAGTGTAATTTCTAGGACTTGTACCTAAGTAATATGCCTTTCTTTTTCTGTTTCCTAGTGGCTATCACAGAAGAGCATCTTGCAATTCTAAACCTTAAGGTTTGGTTAAATCCTAAGGCTAATAGACTGAGATCAAAACACACAGAACAGAAGGAAATGTTCTGGAACATGGTAGATTCTGCAAGATGGATAATATCTCTTTCTGAAACTACTGAACTCTTTGTTAAATCGAGTGACATAAAGAGATCCTAAGTGCCAGGTTAAAAGACATTTAGTAATTATTTCAACCAAATCTAGTATATGATCTGGCTTGGACCCTGATTTGGATAGTTGGGGGAACATTTTGAAGGAGAGAAAATAAGTGTGGATATAAGCTAATAATAGATCAGTGAATTGGTTATGGTACTAAGTGTGGGAAATGCACACACAAAGCCTGGGAGATAGCACTGTCATTATGCAAAGGATTTGTGACTTAAGTTCCAAGGTCCCAGGTTCAGTCCCCAGCACCACCATAAGCCAGAGCTGAGCAGTGCTCTAGTTAGTGCTCTGCTCCCCCCACCCCCCTTTTGGGTTAGGGTTCAGGGAAGGAGGAAAATGTTTTTTTAAAATAACATGTTCTAAACAGTGTTTGCTGAAAGAAAATGTTTGAAACCCAAGAATAATAGTATTTACTGCTTAGAGGTTTTAATTCATTACTTAAATTAATGAATTTGATAAGGCTGGGCTTTTCCACCCCTCATGCAATGTTTATTCTACTTCTGATGTGCGCACACAATGCTGTATTACTAAGGTGACAAACAAAACAAAACAAGAAAAAAAAACACAAATCAAGTGTTTGTATGTGAAAACTTGCCAAGATCTAGTTGTTTTGACTGTTGAATCTTTCTTGAATATTCATCCTGTAAAGATACCACTCTTAAGAAACCTGTAAACCATGCATCTGAAACTTTATTTTTTGTATTTTATTAAAAAGAGTGGCCACTGTTTTATTCACATTTATGCAATCATGGCTATACATAGAGTTCCTTACTAAGTTAAAATAATAATCATAATGATAGCATGGTCATTTCTGTCCACATAACATCCAGTGTGGACTCTCACAGGTTATACACAGATACTCAGGCCAGCACCCATACTTTGTGGCAGAATAGTAAGGAATCCACCCCAAGAAGGTGACGGATTATTGCTGTAAAATGATGGCCATATTGCTTTCAATGCTAGACTCCTGAAAACGTTCTTTTAATTCTTAAATATAAGCAAAGAAGGATACATGAGGTTGTTTGTTGCCTAACTAGAGTGACTCCTCTGCTCCTGAATTAAGTGATCACATCCTCCAGCCCCTAGTGGCATTTAGGAAGAAAGAAGAGATAAGGTCTCAAATTCAGTATCAGTCATTTCTCAGCGGACCATAAAGTCCCCAGACAGCCAGATACTGTTTTCTGGCTGGATGCAAAGGACATCCGATATCCACCCCAAAGCAACCTGGAATCTTTTCCTTCTGCCTAATCTCATTCCTTAGGGTCCTTAGAGAAGAGATGAGAACTAGAGAGCCCTGATTTGACCGGATTACCTAACAACCCCGACCCAGAAATTTCAGAGTATGGAAAGAATAAGTAAAGTCAGGAGTGAGTGAGGGAAAGAATTCTTGCTTATCTCTGGAAGTTTCCATTCAGAGGGCTAAGAATTAGCAGCAGGCTGCAACCTCGGAAACACCAGGAATTCAGTAAATAAACTACCACAGTCAGTGAGCCAGCCCCATATGTCTCTTATCAAAACTTGTCTCCAAGGGATCTTGATCAATAGACTAGATAGCAAGATGGAAAGGAAGTCTGAGCTGCTGAGTGTAACGAGTGGTTGTTTTTATTGAAAAACAACTCTGAAAAAAAAAAACAAAAAAACCTCTGGCCCATTCCCCAACAGCATTCAATTTTTTTTTCTCTCTCTCTTTACTTTCTTTTCATGAAACAGAGAGACTGAGAGAAAGACAGAACAAACCAGAGGGAGAGAGAGAGAGAGAGAGAGAGAGAGACAGAGAGACCATATCACTGCTCAGCTCTGGCTTATGGTGATCTGGGGACTGAACCTGGGACCTGAGACCCTCAGGCATGAAAGTCTTTTTGCATAGCCACATGCTGTTTCCTCTGCAAAATTCTGTCTTTCTTTTAAAAGCACAACCTATTATACTCAAAAAGTTACAGGGGCCTTGAAATTGCAACCACCTACAAATCAGGTGAGGCTTTTTTTTTTCTTTTTAATTGATTTTCCCTTTTGTTGCCCTTGTTGTTTTATTGTTGTTGTTGTTATTGTTGTTGATGATGATGTTATTGTTGTTGGATAGGACAGAGAAATGGAGAGAGGAGGGGAAGACAGGGGGAGAGAAAGAGAGACACCTGCTTCACAGCCTGTGAAGCAACTCCCCTGCAGGTGGGGGGGCTCTAACCGGGATTCTTACACTGGTCCTTGTGCTTCACACCACGTGCGCTTAACCTGCTGTGCTACCGCTAGCAGCCATCACTTACTTGCATCTTAGCTCCAGCTACAAGTGGTGGCTGCTGGGCAGGACAGACAGTGGGGCACAGGTGTAGAAAGCTGCTGTGAGGCTGCGGTATGGATCAACCTGCCAACGCCCTTCTCCAGCAGAGAAGCAATTACAGAAGCCAGATCTCCCATCTTCTGTACCCCCAAAATAAGTTTGATCCATACTCTTAGTGGGGGAGAAATAATAGGGGGAAGATGACCAGAGGGCTCTGAACTCCAACTCCATCAGGAACTGGAGAGAGAGAAGGAAAAGGGAGGGGACATTTGGAT